>NC_138239.1:20366132-21105348 GCF_964197995.2 Scardinius erythrophthalmus | reverse complement strand
GTGATTATCACTAACATATCAGAGTTTATATTTGCACTGATCTGAGATCAGTGCAAATATTGTTCATTTACTGGAAGGGAACTGGGTCTAGATTAATGAAAGTTAAGTAACCTGAAATATTTTTTTTTTAACAGATTTACATGGCATGTCAGTCCATGCTCATAATTTTAGTGGGTGCTGTGCCAGAATATCATGTAGAACCGTTTACTGAAGGTGGTGATGTAACTCAACACAGTGTGAAGTTCACTGAGGATATCAGCTCAATCGTGACTGAGGTAAGAGACTGTCATCAGTTTTGCGCATCAAACAAACTTGGTTTAAGCTTGCTCAGTTTTCGAATACAAATCTATACTTTATTTCAAATCAGGAAGAACTGTGTTTATATTATAATATTTGTGTCTGGACAGGACAGCAGATGAATGAATTAATGAATGCATATTCAAACTATTTGATATTTCTTTTGATCTTCTCTTGCAGTGGTACCTAATTAAACATCAAGCCTACAAAGTGAACTTGGCTGGGTCCCTGTTCTTTGCTGGTGTGCTGATCGGAAATGTCCTGTTTGGACCACTCTCTGATAAGATCGGAAGGAAGCCGGTTTTTCTAACTGGTAGGATTTAGATTAACTGGTTTTTGTTCTTTACTAAATTATAATCTACATTTTCATATTATTACAGTGCTTTCAAGGCCTCAAACATTCCAGGTTACGGGTTTTCTAACGTTTAACCACAAGTACTAAACATCTGCAGTCTGTTTAAACTTTTTTTTGTAGATAATGTCAGCCTTAAAGGGATAGTTCACCCAAAAATGAAAATTAGCCCATGATTTACTCACCCCCAAGTCATCCTATGTGTATATGACATTCTTCTTTCAGATGAATACAATCAGAGCTATATTAAAAAATGTCCTGGCTCTTCCCAGCTTTATAATGGCAGTGAATGGATGTATATTTTTTTAAGTCCATCAAAGTGCATCCATCCATGATAAAAGTTCTCCACACGGCTCTGGGGGTTAATAAAGGCCTTCTGAAGCGAATTGATGCGTTTGTGTAAGAAAAATATCCATATTTGAAACTTTATCAACTAAAATAACTAGCTTCCGGCAGGCGGCCTACACAAGTTGACTTATGCCAAAAGAGTAACACTTGACGATGTAGGATGTAGGATGTAGGAGTAGTGTAAGCTTTGACGCCTCTCGCGGTTCAAACAAACAGGGCTGGGCAACAAACTCAAGCTCCTCCGACATCTCTCTTTAAAAATTGTGGTTTTAGACTTCTAAATCGTGACTGGTGTTTTGTTTTGCTCTGTCCTCTGCACTTCCGTGTTCGCCAATGTGTCAAGGTCAAGGGTTACTCTTTCGCCGTGAATCGATGCGTACGGCCGTCTGCCGGAAGCTAGTTATTTTAGTCGATAAAGTTTTAAATATGGATATTTTTCTTGCACGAAGCTTCGCTTCAGAAGGCGGTGTGGAGGACTTTGATCATGGATGGATGCACTTTGATGGACTTCCACATCCATCCACTTGCAATATAAAGCTTGGAAGAGCCAGGACATTTTTTTAATATAACTCCGATTGTATTCGTATGAAAGAAGAATGCCATATTCACCTAGGATGGCTTGAGGGTGAGTAAATCAAGGGCTAATTTTCATTTTTGGGTGAACTATCCCTTTAAAGTGTTCATTTTTATAATTTTAAGTAATTTAGGAATACAATCTGAAATGTTTTTAATTGATGATGAAATGTTTTGAATCATCAGGGATTACATCATTGTAGTATTTGCATTCTCAATTGTGATTAGGGTTGCAAAATTCTGGGAATTTTCAAAGATGGAAACTTTCCATGGGTATTAATGGGAATTTAAGGGAATTAACAGGAATTTATGGGAATAAACGGGAATAAACTGGGAATTTTCAAAGTTGAAGGTTGGCTCTTCATAGGGAACTTAAATATAGTTGAGGAAAGTATATTTTAGCATAATCTTGACTAAAACAAACAGATGCCATTCAAATACACTTGAATATCCATGCCATTCCTCAATCACATGCACATAGCACACTGCTTACTGCATGGCTATTGAGACCACACCCCCTACTGGCACTGTGCATGCCTCCATCACATGTACAGAAGCCCAAAGCACAAGACTATTGAAGGCACACATTTGAGCCTGTGGACTAAACAAAGTGAAGTTTTGATGATATTATGGGGAAATATATTTATTAAATGTTTAAATTGCAAATATCACATACAAATGTATTCATCTAGTAGATAGCAAGCTGATAAGTTAGATGCTAAATAAGCTAGCATAACTTTATTTACCACATAAGTAGGGCTGGGCAGTATGACGGTATATATCGTTACCGCGGAAGAAAATGTCAACCGTAACAGACTTTTTTATTCTGTGTATACCGCGACATGTAAATAAGTAGGCGTGGTTAACTCACGTGCAGCGTGCGTGAGACTGAGACACTGATATTTGTCAAAGAAACATGAAGAAAGACCAAGAGGATCCACAAAAGGAATTACGTTTTCAAAATTAACGTGATATTTTCACGGGAGGCGCAGAAGTCAACTAGAGCAGTGCAGCACACTGAAAGTTTAGAGAGACGCACATGCTCGCAACGGGGCTTACTTGTCAACAAGTTCATATATCAATATTCTAACGAATAGAAATAACCTTAAATAATGTATCTATCCGTCTCTTGTGTGTACAGTTACTTTCAGGGTGGACGCGCAAGCAGTTGCCGTGGTAATGAATATTTCCAAAATTCCCCAGCTTAACTTCCCATGGAAATTTACCGGAAACTTTCTGGAAATTTACCGGAAATTTTCCGCCCCTTTGCAACCCTAATTGTGATTGGCCATTTCTTTTTCCATCTATTTGACCATCTATAGCTGTTTTACAAAGAAGTTATGTGTTGTTTCTGATACACAACCGACTGAAAGCCAAGAGCAAAAAAAACAAACATAAAACCTTTCCTTAAACAACAGTTTAATGTGTTGTTGTTGTTATTGTGACCTCTGTTTAAACCATTTTCTCTCTCTCAGGTCTGTTTTTTGAGGTCTTGTTTGGGTACGGCACAGCGTTAGCGCCCAGCTATGAGTTGTTTGCTGTGTCTCGACTGCTGGTGGGGTTGATGAACGGAGGAATGGCATTGGTCTGCTTTGTTCTCACTCAGGAATATGTGGGAAAGTCCTACTGGGCTATGACAGGTGCACATGAATTAATAATAAAATCACTTTTGTTGTTTACTTTCACAGTAGTCTTATAAAGCTAATTTGATTGTCTTTGATCCAGGGACCTTGACTAATATGACCTTTGCAGTGGGCATCGCTCTGTTCGGCGCCTTAGGTTATTATGTTCGGCCGTGGCGGAACCTAGCAACTGTGGCCAACTGTCCGGGACTTTTGCTCTTCCTGCTTTGTGTGTAAGCAAGTGGTTTAGTCGGATCATTACTTCCTGTTAAACTACAGCACTGTGACTTCATTATAATTGTCACAAGTGATTTGTTTACAGTGAAAGGGTGCTGTGTAAAGCTGCTTTTGGTGTCGAGAACACTAAGCCTTGGTGAAGATGTATTCTAAGAGAGAACAAATAATTGTTTTGTTTTTTTTTGTCTTAACTCCCCCTGTAGTCAATAATTGTATACCTTAAAACTCATCTTTGACCACCAAAATGACATATAAAAAAAAAAAAAAAAGATTCAAGGAAAAACTTTCTTCATGCCTTAAAATAGCTTGACAGTAACTCTACACCCTTGCCTTATTTAGTATATGCGGTTCTATGAATATGCAAATTAGTCTCACTCGCACCAGCTCAGAGATCCACTCGTTGATGATCACCAGCGATTTCAAACCGCGTTTTTAAGACTGTCTTTGGTTCATGCAGTTTTAAGGAGAAAATACTCAGCAATGGTGTTGACTTTTGAATTTGTACATGGTTTGTCTTAAAGGAACACCACCGTTTTTTCATATTAAACTATGTTATTCCCTTAACTAAGACTAGTTGATACATCTCTCTCGTCTCAGTGCGTGCACTCAATCGCTCTGGCGCGCGGCGACACTTTGATAGCACTTAGCCCAGTTCATCCATTAGGGACCAAACAGAGATGAAGTTAGAAGCGACCAAACACCTCCACGTTTTCCCTATTTAAATACAGTTACACGAGTAGTTACACGACCAAGTATGGTGACACAAAATAAAACGCGGCGCTTTTCTAAGCGGGTAAAAAGGATAACTATAATGTATGGCGGAATAGCACTTGGGACTCGGGAGCACTTCGACTCGATGCAGTAAAAACTCACGCCTGAAAAATCCTCTCCCCCTCTCACTTCTGTCATTAGAACCAACGTGACTTTTTACTGCGCCGAGTCGAAGTGCTCCCAAGTGCTATGCGCCATATCAAAGTGTCGCCGCGTGCCAGAGCGATTTAGTGCACGCACTGAGACGAGAGAGGTATGTATCAACTCGTCTTAGTTAAGGGAATAACATAGTTTAATATGAAAAAACGGTGGAGTGTTCCTTTCAAGCATATTAAAAGCACCACATAGACATATACATAGACAACAACATTTAAAAGCTTTAAATATAAAAAAGAAATTCACCACAGGGGGACTTTAAAGGATATCTCAAGTGCACCCAAACAAGTATCTATACAGTGCCATTCAAAAGTTTGTGGTCTGTAAGATTTTTTTTTTTATGTTTTTGAATAAAAGGTCTCTTTTATTAAGGCAGAATTTATTTGATTAAAAAATAGAGTAAAAACTGTAATATTGTATTATTACAATTTAAAATAACTGGTTTCTATTTCTTTAAATGTAGTGTATTCCTGTGATGCAAAGCTGAGTTTTCAGCATCATTACTCCAGTCTTCAGTGTCACATGATCCTTCAGAAATCATTCTAATATAAGGATTTGGTGTTTAAAAATATTTCTTATTATTATAAATGTTGAGTCAGTTATGCTGCTTAATATTTCTTTTGAAATGTCTAACAATATTTTCAGGTTTTTTTAATGAATAGAAAGTTCAAAGGAACAGCATTTATTTGAAATATAATTTTGGTTTACTTTGTATGTCTTTACTTTTGATCAATTTTAATGCATCTTTACTGAAAAAGTATTTATTTTTCTCAAAAAAAACTTACTGACCCCAAACTTTTGAATGATAATGTAAATGAATTGTATGTTTGTGTATGTTTTGTTACTTCTACCCTGTTGCCATAAATTAGCCTAAATTAACAACCAAAAAAAACCCCAAAAAAACCTTTAAATCGAATTTTTAAATGTCATATTTGTAGGGCTGTCAAACGATTAATCGCGATTAATCGCATCCAAAATAAAAGTTTGTTTTTACATAATACATGTGTGTGTACGGTGTATAATTATTTTCTATATATAAATACACACACATGCATGTATATATTTAAGAAATATTTGCATGTATATACTGTGTATTTATATTATATATAATTTATATTATATATATAAATATTTTCTATATAAATAACACATTTTCTTAAATATATATATGCATGTGTGTGTTTTTTTATATAGAAAATAATTATACTCCGTACACAGACATAAATTATGTAAACACAAACTTTTATTTTGGATGCGATTAATCGCGATTAATCGTTTGACAGCCCTACATTTTTGTATATGTAATTTCCTGTCCTTTCACTGATATTGCATGTCAATAAATGTGGCAAAAGAGCAAAAAACTAGCTCAACCACAAGGAAAAGTATTAATCCTGTATTATAATTAAAACACTTGAAAAATTCACCCCTCAAAAAGGTTCATATCATATGGGAATCTAATCTAAAATCTCAATGCAGAATGCGAATGTCTAGCTAATTTCTGTGATTGTGTTTCCCTGACTATGCCAGGAATTTGCCAGAATCTCCACGCTGGCTTTATTCTCGGGGTCACACAAAGCAGGCCGAGGACATCCTGCAGTATTTTGCTGTGAGGAACGGGAAAGGCAGAATTCTAGTGAAGCTCCGGCGGACCGCCACCTCCAGCAATCCGGACGCAGCCGGCCCTGGGGTTTTCCAGCTGTTCACACATCCCATACTGCGCTGGAGGACTGTGGTGCTCATGTATGTGTGGTGAGTATTTGTTATCATTTAACTATTTTAACATTTGTGCATTTTTATGTACTCAATCTTTGTGTGTGTATGCCTATTTCGCAGGTATGCCTGTAGCCTTGTGTATTACGGGTTGACGCTCAATGCCAGTGAAGAGAAAGGGAATCGTTACCTTAGTGTTGCCATGTATGGGCTGGTGGAACTCCCTGCTTACCCTCTCTGCATGTACTTCATTAACAAACAGTGGTAAATACACTCGCACAATCACATCCACACGCTGCTGTATCAGACTCTCTCCGATTATTATCTGAGCATATTTGTTGTCTTTCAGGGCAGGCAGGAGGAAGTCAATGGCCAATTTTCTTGCCTTTGCAGGTTTATCCTGTCTGCTCACAATGGTTGTACCTGTATCAGGTGATCATCTTTCCGAATAAATTAGGTTTTCACTAGAATCAAATTTCCCATTTTGCCGCAGAGTATATCTGTCATCATACAGTAGGATTCTTTTTACATGATTATAGATAAGAAGTTTTAGGTTTGCAGATGCCACTTGGTTTATATTTTATCTATGTAATTATTTAAAAGTATACTTTTTTAGGGCCAGTGTGTAAATATACTGTATGTATATAAACATTTATATATTCAGCAAAAAAAAGCATTTTTCCCAGCAAATTTCTTAACATCTAGATTCAACAATATTCTCCCTAATTCTACATCATGTCAAGCCTGTTGTTTGCTTTTTTTTAGGGTCCTTAGTAAGTGCCACGTCATTGGCTCTAGTGGGAAAACTGCTGGTCAGTGCTGCATTTAATATTGCGTATGTGTATACGTCAGAGCTCTACCCAACTGTCATCAGGTACTTTACTTGCATGTTTTGACGTAATGTGTTTTTAGTTCTTATACAAGTAGAAACGTGTGATAAAATGTATATCCTTACAGAATAAGAATCTGTGCTTGAGCAAACTGCACCCTCTAGTATAGGTAATGTCAGTAATTTATGTCAGTACCACAGCAGACTATGTCATTGTCCATCATTTTGACCAACAGGGTCATGCAAATTCCGTTGTAATCTAATAATAAGAGCTTTTGTTTTCATTCACATTTTTATTTTTAATCGTGAACTTACAGGATGAGCTTATAGGCTAGATCAGGGGTCCGTGCCCCATAGCCAGGGGTCCGTGAAAGGGCACTATGATTTCCGCAATGCAGAAAACGCAGACGGAATCGCTGAATCATATCATATGCACACAGAAACTCAAAAGTCTTCATGATAACCCGTTCAAGTAAAGGTTTGGTTTAACTTGAAGAAATGATAACAGAAATATATCACTAAAGTAGAATGTACTTCTCACATCAATAAGTAATAAAAATAATGAAAATAACAAAATTATTAAATTTATTTAAGGAATTATACATTTTTCTTCCATGTTTTTTTTTTGCTAAAAAATAAAAGGAATTGTTACATTTTCATTTGATTACATTTTAAAAGATTACATTTCATTTGAAAATATATATATATTTGCTGTTATTGCAAACATTTAAAAAAAAAAGTGAAAGTTTTATTAATTAAATTGATTAGACATGCTTCTTAATTATTAAAATTGAATTCAACTATTAAATCGGAAAAAAATCGGATTTCATATGGCCCTAAAAATGTAATTTTTGTTAATCTTTTAATAAATCATTGATAAATTGTGTGTTGTATTATTTCATATGTTTCTTTTATTACAAGAGTAGCAAGCATATGCTTAAGAGGGTCCTTAATGAAAAATTCTCCCCTGTGAGGGGTAGATTAAATGTATTTATTTCTGAATTAAGAAACTGCGCGCCACTTTTCATGTTCAACACCACACTTAGCACACGAATGTTAATGTGACCTCTGGTCAGTACAAAACAAAAGTACCCCACTGCTGGATTCATTCTAATGCAAGTGTGTTTGTGTGTGTTAGGAATGCAGGGTTGGGTGTGTGTTCCATGTCCTGTAGAGTTGGGGGAATTCTGGCACCGTTTGTGCCGAGTTTGGTAAGTAGCTATAAACTGGCTGACTTGAGAAATGCCAATTTTATAATTTTACAAAAATTAGATTTTAGTTTTTTGTGTAATTAATAATTCATGTTTAAATATTAAGTATACATATAACAAAATGTATATACAATAATTTTTTTATTATTATATTAATTGATTACTGATTTATTTATTTACATTTTTTTAGAAATCCTTGCACACCTCCATGCCTTTTATGGTGTTCTGTTTGAGTGGGATTTCGGCGGGCTGCCTGGGGCTCCTCCTACCGGAGACGCTCAATAAACCTGCTGCTGAAACTCTTGATGAACTGTCCAGCCCAAAATACCAGCGAATCTTAGAGCCGCAGGTAAACATGGGCAGAAATGTATTATTAGAAGAATTAATTTTCTGGAGTACTTATTTCTGCTTGGTTGATCACAGCATTTTGTGTCCAAATGTTTTTGTGTAGTTTCATGTCTCCTTACGTTTACATCTACCTGATGCTTTTATCTATAGTGACTTACATTACATTTATTATTACTGTATAAGAATCCCAATTAGACCTTTTGTTTATAATGGATTGTCGTGTGTGTTTTTTACAGGTCCACCTTTTGGAAGACAAGCATTTAATTGACCACAACGGAGCTGATAGTGACTGAGACGAGGATTTTGGAAACGTTTGACCAATCCCTAAGCACAATAACCAGTGTCAGAATGTTGTCCCATACAGAAAGACTAAAGGTGCCTTCTAGAAATCTGCTGAAAGGATCAGTTCAACTGATGTATCTATCAGGACTGTTTTAAAATAAAAAGGACCAGATACTCAGTCGTAAACTAGTTTTTCATAATGTCTGACAGTTCTGCTAATTCCACGTGTTTACTGCCATTTGTATAACCGATATCTTGATCTATTGTTTAAATCTTTTTTCTTTTTTTAATGTGAGATGTGACAACATTCACCAGCGTGTATATGCTCGCATTCTATGAATCAATTATGGTTGCCAACACTTCAAAATAGTGATACTGGATCTTTGTTAGAGGTAAAGATCATTTTAGGCTGTTGTAGAGAAATAGGTCAAGCTAAATTCTTAATTATATCATTTATTTACTGCCATTGTTTTTTGTTCCAAACCTCTATGCTGGTATTTTATCTGTGGAACATGCAATTTTAGGGATTTAATTTCTGTCAGGTGAGGACATTTTTAAAAATTCCATGGGGATAATCAGTGAATAAATTGATTTGATAATGTTTTGGGTGAATATACTTCTAAGAGACCAGTTATGTTTCTCCAAAGGGAGAAGTGAAGTGTTACACATGTATATTTGTGTATATTTCTGTACATTGCTGAAAATGCATTTGTTTTAATCTTCAGATTTAAGGGAAAAGCTTTTAAATAAATGCCTGTAATATAATGAGCTTGAACGTACATGTCCGTCTGTCACCAGTAGATGGCATTGTGTTGAAGGCCACTTCTCCTGAACTGAGGTAACCTTTGACCTGTTCCAGGCCTCATGGTGATGATGTCAGCATTGACGCAGGTGAACAGTGCTCAGGTGAACCACAAGATTCAGGAGCTGGGAGTATTAAAGAAGCTGGCAGAAAACTTTCTACCGCAAACCTGTTTTTTTGTTTTGTTTCCGTCTCTTTCCTTGCTGTAATCGCAGCCTGTGGCACTGCATGTTGCTGACGGAACAGGTTGAGGGAGAGCAGGCATTAACTATAATAACTGTTTTCATTCTTTAATTCTTCCTCCAAGGCCTGACGGGCATTGTATCACCCTGCACAGGGAGATAAACAGCAGGTACAAAGGTGTGGCTTCGTGAGTGCATTATATATATCTTGTGTTCAACTTATAATAAAAACAAACAAACAACATAATTTGTTATTATGTCTCTCAGACATAAACCTAATTATATTTTGTTGATTTAATTGTAATATTGTGTATATATATACACATTTATGATTTTTATATATATATATAAATCTTTTCTAACAATATAAATCTTTACTATCACTTTTTATCAATGTAATAACACATACTGAAAATAATTAATTTCTTTAAAAAAAAAAAAAAAAATTACTGACCCCAAAATTTTGAATGGTAGTGTATATTGTTAGAAAATATTTATATTTTAAATACTTGCTTCTCTTTTTTAACTTTTTATTCATCAAAGAATCCTGAAAAAGTATCACAGCTTATAAACAAATATTAAGCAGCACAACTGTTTCCAACATTGATAATAAATCAGCATATTAGCATGATTTCTCAAGGAAGATGTTTCCACACGTGATGCTTAGGGAATGATTAATCAGTAATAATTAAACCAATTTTAATAAAAAAAAATTGTTTTCATAAACCCAAAAAAAAAGCAAACAGGAAATGAAACTAAACCTCTTTATTTTAATTACCTCCGAATCACCCTTACTCAAACACATCTATGAGCAACCCAAATGCTGTTTCCAGAAAGACTGATTTCCCACAAATCATAATGGACAGTATAAACTTGTTTGGTACTTTTTTATTTATGTAATGGAAGCAATTAAGCCTGGAGTGATGTCACTTTCTCACTTTCAGAACATAATCACATTCAGGAAGCACAACAACTGTCACACACCTGGTACAGAAAAAGTACCTCAGGTTCAATATCAGGTCAGTATCATTGACTGTGTTCGTATGTGGGTGTGGAAAGAAAGTGTTCGAAAGGTGATTCATCAACACAGGTATGAAGCCTTAGGAGGAAGCCCGATTTCTGGAAAATCATAGAACAATATGACCTGAGACTGAACTTGCAGGATTGTCGCTTCAGGCCACACTGTACTGGTTCTGTCTGTATAAAGAAGCAAAAGAACCTGTGAAAATAATGCCTTCAGAATAAAGAATAAAAATAACAAACTTCAAAATTTTATTTTTGTTTTTAATAGAAGCAATCAAAAATGGCCTTTTACTATGCTATTTTACATTTAGCATACTAATAAATGGCTTTTTTTTTTAATAGGCTATATGTATTTCATGATCATGACAAAACAGTTTATAAAGTGAAGTAAATATAAATTAAGTTACAACAATATCAGAAATCTCAGGATGTACTTAAAGTAAATAATCTAAATAATTGAGGCTGCGGTGGCAAGCAGGGCGAGGCAGAGAGCCGTGGGGAGCTCCGGGAGGACAAAAGGAGGAGTGACGACAGTGCAAGACAAAAGAGGAACAGGCCTGGGACAATTATTTTGATGTTTTTGCAATCCACTGTAATATAACTTTCCTCTGTCTTGTTCACTCAGATGTACATCAGTGCTTATGTTGCATGAGCGCCCACTACTGGCGGAGCCCTTCAATGGGTTTAAATGGAATGCCCTAAGCCCTTGATCACGCGTGAGTAAATTAAGTGTGAGCACTGCAAGTTGTTGTTGTGATGTCACATTTGTGCTGCATTGTCGTCTATGGATCTGCCTGAAGTCTATTGTGTGGGTGCTTCTCATTTCCTCGTTTCCTTTCCTCCTTCTTAGCTTCACCTTCTAAGAATGCGAGGGAATGATACACGTGTGTATTCTTGCACATGACTCCTCAGGAAGCTTCCTCGCTCCTCATTCCTCACCTCCTCGCGGTGCAATTAGATAATTTGGATGCCTTTCATGGTGGCCGAGTTCGAATGGTTTCCAGGTCACGGGCTGGAGGCTGGAGGTTTGAGGAGCGAGGAAACGAAAACTTCTCTCATCCACAAAATTAAACAAAATGGTGGCAGGGATTCCCCCAAGGGGATGTGCTTAGGGAAATTCAGGAGTGTTGGCTGCATCCGAAGTTAGCAAGGAAAGGACATAAAAATTGGACTGAAATGCAGCCCTGAGGGCCACCGTCTTCCCTAATTAATCACCAACCCTAATTAAACACCCAAGCTTGCTAATCAGGGTCTTCAGGGTCACTAGAAACTTGGTGAAGCTAACACCTTAAACTAAAGAATTACTGGACACTCCTGATTTAGGACAAAAAAGGTTGGGAACCCTGAAATGTGCCTGTTTAGATGATCCATGAGCCTTTTGCTTTCATGTGAACACATACATCGCATTATGGTAATAAAATGTGTGGTAAATGCTGTTTCATTCTAACTTTAAATGCTTGCTTTGAATGGAAATAACATTGGTAGATGTTGAATGAAAATTACGGAATTGAAGTAAATGCCTTCAGCGGGCCAAGCTTGTCTGAACAACTGACTGACTTTCAAAAAAAAATCTTTATCAGTTGTGAGTGACAGTATCACTGATGACCATCACAAACTGAGTGAATTGAGATTCAATTGTACTGTATTATAATCCTATTTGATTTTAGCACTAAAAAGTGCATTTACCCATGAAACTCCTCCAAGTCCTCCCTGAAGAGTTGTAGACACTCAGTCGAGCTGAACCCATTCATTCATAAGCATTTTTGCAGCCTCAAAAGCGTATGCACATGTGCTGACAGTGGGTGCAGCATTTTCACAGAGCTGATTCTTCTTTATTAAAGCATGTCAGTCACCCTGTTATTGAACCCTGGAACCCCACCCAACTTCAGTATCTGTGTCTGATGAATGACTTTAAAATGCAGCACTGCCGTTTGCTGGGATTCACCCAATGGCTTTGAGGAGAATTTCTGTATAACTCAAATTCAGTCAACTTAGGTCAACAGCAAGTCCCATCATAGTCAGCTGGATATTTCACCTCATATTTTCCTCATGAATGAATATTCCTCTTAAGGAAGTACAGTAGGCAATAACGTGCACGGTGAGGAGGATTATGTTCAAAAGAATGATCCGCCATTATCTATCTATCTATCTATCTATCTATCTATCTATCTATCTATCTATCTATCTATCTATCTATCTATCTATCTATCTATCTATCTATCTATCTATCTATCTATCTATCTATCTATCTATCTATCTATCTATCTATCTATCTAGTTTAAGCAGCCTTATATGTTTTTATCAATTCACAGAAATGACATGCTTTAAGAATTTCTATCTATATTTCTTTCTCTTATACAAAAGGTCTGATGTGATATAGCAATTTCCCAAGATCTATCGTGTGCACTGACCTTTGCCCTTGTTTTGTGAACTCTGACTACAGAGTGGTGGTGTAGTACATGTAGGCAAGGTGTGTGTTTGGGTCAGGAAGCATAGTAATTACAGTGTAGACACCAGCTGCTGTTTCTGCATTCCAACACATACTGATGCTGCCAAAAGAGGTCATGACACATCACATGAACAGATTCCACCATGACAGATCCCCTTACAAACACTTCAGATGTTACCTGTAGCGGCCAATGCTTCATCCCTGAATGGATTTATGTATCTTAAAGATACTTCGGAATATGGATTTCGACATCTAACTTTTCACCAGCCATATTCCGAGTTGATTATTAGGATGGCTGATTGTAACCTTACCAATCTATCTCACTGTTTAAGTCATTTTGGCACTTACAAATCATGTTGTTTATCCCGCTGGCAGTCTGATGATTGAAGGTGTGACATTATGTATACACGCATACACAAGAAGTAATCCGGTTCAGAAGTTCAGCTGAACCATGATTCTGCCTCAGGGCATGATGGAACAATAAAGAGAGAAATATGATGATACCACGTGGATTTCAATAGAAATGTGATTGTTAGATCAAACCAAAAAAGAAAGATGTCTGTTAACACTGACTTCAGGAGAGCAGAAACATTATTATTATGAATATTATTATTCACACTACACAATTTTTAAATGTATAACTTTAATTGTATAATGTATATAATGTGTTATACATATTATAATGTAGTAATTGTAATTACTTTTCCTAAATTATTAGGGTTATAAAAAATATATATATAAAAAAAATAGGGTTAGCACAAGTGAAAATGGTAAAATGTCTTTAACAGTCTAAAAAATCTGCTGACCGAATGGTGTAGTTACAGCATTTACCAGCAGGGGTTGACTGAGCAAAACCTTAAACCTTTGTTTGGACTGTGGCTGGGTCCAAAATCACATACTCTCTTGAGTAGGTACTTACCATATTTTGAATAATTACTTCCCGACCACTTAAAAAGTATGTTCTACATGGTATGAATGTAATCCGGACGAGCAACATTCGCCTTGTTGTCAATATCACGTGACCTACCAGCATCTGTTATGTCGCTTCACTTTTGTTCCCTCATGGTATAGTAAAGTGTCCATCGTATGCAAACTTAAGAATCTCTCCGGAAGTAGTAGGTCATCTGGGGACATTTTGTCTACTCTTTTATGAGTAATGTGAATTCTGACTTCTGTTGTCACATACTGTTTTTAGCCTGTAGGGAAGTATGCGATTTCAGATGCAGCCTAGGACCTTTTTTTCCCTCAATTTTTAAGAGATCAAGGTCAAAGGTCAAGATCACAGCAGAGTCACAAAGCTTGCACAATTTTGTGTTTATTTGCTCATCATCTTTATTTCTCATTCTGCTCTATTTTGCCCTCAATGGAAAAATCGTGTCATTTTTATACTAATTTGGAACCAGTTCTAAAGGGCACTAAGAATCAAATACAAAGGCAAACTATGCAAGATTTGTACCTCAGTATAACAGCTTCAAAATCATTTTGATGGTAAATGAACTCGTAGTAGGGCGAATCATCCCGATAGCAAAGCGGGCTGGCAAAACCAGCAATGCATGTTTGAGAGGTGGCGCCCCGACAAATCTCGCAAGAATCACGACTTGCTTTACGGCACGACGTCACATACATCGACAACATATGAAGCAGCCTCTATGGAAGACACTAGCACGCATTTCAGAAGTGAATCATGGCAGAGTCGACGAAGAAGACAAAGAAAGCGCGGTCGGAAGAGTGCAGAGACGGCTCTGCGTGAGTGGTATTTACGACAGTAACGTTAAATACAAGTACTCCACAGTGACTCTAGGGGTCGCTGTTTGAGAAAAATGGAAACTGCTTAGTGTGCCTTTAAGTAGATCAACTAAAATTCTGAAAAATAAACTGAAATATTCAGTACTGTCTCATTAGATTCTTATTTGATTCCATTGGGACTGGTTCCAGATGATTAAAGAAATTTCAGTATCCCACGATACTCTCTTCACTTTGTTTCTCCCAACATATACCCTTTCTATATTCTACCTGTCCCTCTCTCACCACTCCCCATTCCTCTACCTCATGTCCCATCCTCTCCAATAACTCTCTCACCCTTGACACTCACCGAGACACACAGAATATTCTCCATCTGGTATGCCTGTGTGCCCTTCGGCTGCTAGTCTTAGGCAGAGGTGGACAGTAACAAAGCACATTTACTTGAGTACTGTACTTAAGTACACTTTTTGAGAATGTGTACTTTACTTGAGTATTATTTTTTTCTGGAAACTTTTTACTTTAACTTCAATGCATTTGAAAGACAAATATCGTACTTTTTACTCCACTACATTTCTGTCAAGGTCCTTGAGTAGAAAGTAGTAACGTCAGTCAGTGGATGATTTTGGTTGCAGCTGTTGCAGTTTGGTTGGAAATGAAAGTTGGGTTGACGTCAGAACCCAACGTCAGATTGACGTCAATATCCAACGTCGGAGAGATGTTGGATTTTGGTTGGAAATGAAAGTCTTGATTAACGTCAGAACCAAAGAACCAATCTGACGTCAATCAAAGAACCAAAGAACCAATCTGACGTCAGAGACTTATGACTGTAATCTATAAGCTAGTGTGCTCCAAAACAATGACAAAATTCGCATTTAGAAGACCAAACCCAACGTTGAAAATGAAAATCAGGTTGATGTCAGAATCCAACGTCAGATTGAATCAAAATCAGATTGTATTTTGGTTGAAAATGACGTCAATGAAGACTAAACCATGTTTGGTTTGGTCTTCTAAATGTGAATTGTGTCATTGTTTTGGAGCACACTAGCTTATAGATAACAGTAAGGCTAACATATTCATTCAAAAGCCAAAAAACATTTCATAGAGACTTTAAATAGGGCACTATTTGAGGGAACAGCCATTTGGGTATCTGAAACAATTGTGGTTATTAAGTGCACTTATTCAATCTCACATTCAGTCCCACTATTGGAGCTGTGTTCTAGAAATACATTTGATATTGATATGACGGTAGGTAGGTATTAGTATTAGTATAAGTATTAGTATTAGTATTAGTATTAGTATTAGTATTAGTATTAGTATACAGTATTAGGGGCGATTTCGGACACAACCAATATCTGATTAATGTGTGAATATTATTACTAGTATTCTCGACTGGATGGCATCCTTTTTTTTTTACCTTGTAGGATGTTACAACGGGGTCCCTGGGGTGTGTGTCAGTCCAACGCAAATTCTTTGGTAAGTTTTATGTCCATACATGTGTGTAAGCTGTTATCAAATGGATTGTATTGATAAGAGAGGCTGCATGTCTCCTGCGGGTTGACTCAGAGGCAGATCTGCTTCATGTAAACTTCAGTCTTGTCCTTCATGTTCTAGAGTTTAGTGTTAAATGTAACATCCTAATGCTTGTCTAGATGAGACACGAGTCAGATGATGAGACCTTCACTGAAGAAATTGCAGTAACCTAGGTAGTTAACAGTAATACTGTTGAAATATTATTACAATTGAATATATTTGAAAATGTATTTATTATTGTAATTGCAAAGCTGACCTTCGATTGATTTGCTGCTCAAGAAACATTGCTTATTATTATCAATGTTGAAAACTTTGTGCTGCTTAATATTTTTGTGGAAACCATAATACATTTTTTCAGTATTCTTTGATGAACAGAAAGTTCAAAAGAACACTGTTTATTTGAAATAGAAATATTTTGTAACGTTATAAATGTCTTTACTGTCACTTGTACTGTTCAATTAAATGTATCCTTCCTTTATCTCACTGACTCACTGAATTTGTGTATGTGTATTTTAAAACAAAATCGTGCTGACCCCAAAAATAATGCTCATGCAAAGTCCACATAAACACATTAAATCTCTTTATTGAACAGAAACATCTTTAACAACATAGAAGAGCTCCAAATGCACATTTCAAAATAGATATCATAAAGGATATAAAATTAACGAGCACTACCGAACAAGACAAACATTAGCACAGGAACTACAAATTACACACAAGTATTGACACGACAAGAATACACATATACTCCTAATCTGGAGAAAAAGTGCTGCTTGTTTTCTCCTTCCCTGTATTTAAACTGAAACTCCAGTTCACAGCGCAAAGATCATTTTTCACAGCTTACATTCATGATAAACACAAATAACTATGCATTAGTTGCCTATTTATGTACTTTAAAGCATTCTGTAAGTACTAGAATACAGAGTCGTAACAACGACAGCATGTACTGTATAGAAAACTAGTCTTTTTAATAGTACAGTGGCCTAGAAATTAGAAAGTGGCATAATATTATTTCTTATTTAATGAGCTATTCCCTATTCACTTGAAAAATACATATATAATTAGAGCTTATTTGTTCCTACTTCATTTCATAAAAAAACAGGTTTTGTTTATATATCACATACAAGGCTGAGATGAATTTAAATGCATTTCTATTGTTTTTTTTCCTCCTAACAAGATATGTATGATCGATGTCCTCATGCACATCAAAATGTCTTTTTGTATGTATTTTACACAGGCTTAAGTAACTTTTCCATGCGTTCTAGTGGATATTTACCCTTTCCATAAGTTCACAAACAAACAAGAGTTCAAGACTTTGCATTATCTTATGACTGTGTCAAGTCCATCATTCCACCCCACTCTATCAGATTTCCAGATGTTTTGCTTTGCATAAACATCAGGAAGGAAACTGCATATGACTGCAAATGATTCCCAAGGGCAGTTTGACGTTTGTGCGTATGTGATGCAGTGTCTAATTGATGTTTTTTTTTGCCTATATATGCGTGGACTCCCTCCGGTTTCTCTCGATCCCGTGGGTTCTGTAGTTAAAAAACACGTGCAGTCCGTTGACCGGATGCACGATTGGCACCGTCTGCATCCTTGGATACGTTTCTGTTGCCAGAGTGCAGTCTGCCGTGGCGAGCAACTCCACTGCAAGAGTTTTCAGCACAATCAAAGCAAGCTCCCGTCCGATGCATCTCCTCACACCGCCTCCGAAAGGCACGTAACTGAAGCGCTCGGTTTTGCTATGGTCTCTGTCTGCACAGAATCGGTCCGGGTCGAAGAGCTCCGGGTTCTGATACGCTTCTGCAGTCTCGTGCGTGTCACGAATGCTGTACATGACGCTCCAGCCCTTCGGGATCTGATAACCCTGCAGATGCACAATATAGAAATTATCAGTGTTGGGGGTAACTCATTACAAGTAACTTGAGTTATGTAATCAGATTACTTTTTCAGGTAACTAGTACAGTAACGCATTACTTTTTTCAATTTACAACAAAATATCTAAGTTACTTTTTCATATAAGTAACGCTAGTTGACTGACAGCTCTCCTGTCTCTATGTTGAGAGAAATAAACTGAGGAGGTGTTGTGTGCGCTGTGTAAACATGATGGTTATTTTAGTTCTAGACTAAATGTGAACATGCTTTTACTCATCTAACTTGCACGAAAACATTGAGTATTCCTCAAAATGAATAAAAGCAATCTCAGACTTTTATAATTAACTATATTAAATTAGAAAAATATACTTTATGTATTTAATCTCACTTTATTAATCAATGTCTTTGCTGCTGACCTTCAATGATCTAATTCAACCATACTAATAAGCAAAAATTACTTTAGATTAGATTTAGAAATAAGAGTGTTGAACTTTCTTCTCCTGTATTCTATTGTTCTTTAATCCAGAATGGCCACACAGCTGAAAGGTTTGTTAGAGCTGCGTCCTCTACTGTACAGGCGTAAATATGTATTTCATTCAGCCTGAGGCTTATTCATTTCACTTTTGATGTTAAAGGGCCTTAACATTTGCCAAAAATATAACTTTTTTGTTGTTATTAAATAACAAACAAGCAAGCCCAGTCCAAGTGAGAAAAAGTAAGGCAAAAGTAATGTAACTTTTTAGTTACTTTTTTTGGGGAGTAACGCAATGTTGTTATGCATTACTTTTAAAAGTAACTTTCCCCAACACTGGAAATAGTTACGTTAGACAGACCGCATTGCCTTCTAGACCCAAATCAGTTTGTTATGTAACTTTTCATCCACCATTTTAGTGTTTGATGCACGTTTATTCATCTGCAACATCTGATTATTATTGTAAATGCAGTAACTTTAAATAATGTTTAAAAAATGGTGTTAGCAGTACTTGTATTGGACAAATGTAAAAGAACACACTCACGTTCAGTTCAAATGTTTGCAGAACTGTTCTGTATCCCCCAGACACTGGTGGAAGGAACCGAAGCACCTCTTTGACCACACAGTCCAGGTAAGAAAGTTGACTCAGTTTCTCCAAACTTAGGTAAGGGACATGGGTCCGAGAGCGACACCCCTCTTCCTTGTCTCCTGCTTCAAAACACATACTTTTATTCGTCGTCGATCTCCACTCGCTGGTACTCTTCTCGGCAGCATCGCTTTCCTCACTGATGATGTTTCCATGGCAACGAGAGCGGCAGGATCCGTGGACGTCGCTGATCAAGCCCTCGCTCTCTAACTCTGCTCCTGCACGTCTGCTCACATCTGGATGACGCAGAAGCTGCAGGATGAGGGATGTTGATGCGCTGGCGGTAGTGGAGTGGGCGGCGAAGATTAACTCTACCGCCGTTTCCTGAAATACATTTTAATTTATTCAAAAAGCCTTGAGTAAATTGTGAAAAAAAAAAATTTAATTCTCCCTTAATTTTTTTTAAAGTATGCACTTAAGTGCAAACTGAATATACATTTTTTGGACACTTTACATATCAATTGCAATTAAATGAAAATGTATTGTATTTAAATGTATATTAAATGCAATTAACTGAACTTAAAAGTGCTTTTTTGACCCACTTAAGTAGGACTTAATTTAATAATTATTTCTTTTGTCTTTGAAATGTGATTAAAGTGTTCTGTGGAGTGTGCTAGTAAATAAAATATACTATCATGTAATTTCTATTGAAATGTTTATATGTATTTAAATATATTTATAATTACACATTTGTAATGATAAAGATGCATTTAGTAGATTTAGGCCCAGATTCACAGACAGGGCTCAGATTAAGCCAGGATTACGCCTTAGTTCAATTAGGATATTTAAGTAGCTATAAACATGCCTTAGATAAAACATTACTGATGAAAGTACATATCTATGTCAGTGCAAGTTCCTTTCAGTTAAAACAGCTCAAACAACTTAAAACCTCGGATTCACAGACAAGGCTTAAACCTAGTCCCAGACTAAAATGCATGTTTGATCTGTTTTAACTGAAAGCAACTCTGATATATCTTTAAATATGTCATTGCCATTGTTTTTTTCTCAAGATGCAAATCAGTAATGTTTTTTCTAAGGCACGTTTATAAAAGCTACTTAAATGTCCTAATTGAACTAAGGTCTAATCCTGGCTTAAACTAAGCCCTGTCTGTGAAACCAGGCCAAAATATAATATCAAATAACACACTACAGTTAAAATTATCATCAAGTATTTTACATGTGCTTTAGTAAGTCAAGACAATAAAACACAAAATGTAACAAACCTTTTTAAAAGTGTACTTAAGAGTGTTAAAAAATGTCATTAATGTTTACTATAAGTACACTCATTAATATTATATTATCTACAAGTACAGTATTTTTAAATATACTATTAATATTTGAAGTACACGACAAGTGCACATTCCACACAGTTAAGCACACCTCTTTTTCACAAGGGTGGGTATAATGCAAAGATAGCACACAGTATTTTTGGATTTGTCCTACTAGGTTTTACCTTAAGTTCTTGCATCGTAAGGTCGTAGTCATTTTCCTTCGCACTACTCAGCATATAGTCAAAAGCGTCGCAGTAATCGCTGGCTTGCTGCTTTTTCAGTTTCTCCTCTATGATCTTCTCCATGGCAGAGTGCAGAATCTCACGGGCCCTGATTCCCTGCAACCCACATTCATAAAAGATTTTGAAAGAAGCCAAGATTTAGACATTCATCAAGCTGTGAGACAAAGTGAGATTTGGCCTGAGGAAGGAAGGTCATTCTCACCTTGCGCATGCCGCTTATGGGGGTGTCAATGGGAAGCGAAAAGAGGTTGTTCATGAGCTGTTCAAAGGTTTTAGAGAGAGAAGCGATTTGCTGCTCATCCAGGTGCAGGCCGAGCAGGACTTGCACAGCGATGCGGAAGGTGAGTGACTTGGCTGCGACGTAAACATCCACAGACCCGGTCTCGGTGCACCACTTTGCAATTTCAGACTTGACCACGTCTTGAAGTCGTGTCAGATAGGCCTCCAGCGCGCCACGGCTAAACACTTTTGCAAGGATCTAGGAAGCAAATAGAGAGCGGCAGCAGTGATGTATTTTTGTAGGCCAACCCAAAAGTTAGCATAACACTGGTTCCCTCGACAGGATTCTTCCATAGGCTTTTGAATTATCACAAAAAATAAGCTCTGTGATCAACAAAAGTTTATGTTACTTGCACGTTTTGTCAATCAAGATCATTTTCACAAATGAACACAAATTTTATTAATTTTTAAGCCTACATACACACCACGCTCGACTTCAACGTCACCATCACCAAGCTTCTGACAACTCTTTCAGTCTTTATTTTTAAAAAATGGTAACACATTTTATTTTAAGGTGACATAGTTACACTTTACTTACATAAATACTGTAATATTAATTAACTACATACTTACTATAGAGTTACAGTTAGGGTTTGGTTTAGGGTTAGTTACTTGTAATTATGCATAATTTACTGTTATTACTAGTAAGTAAATGTAGTAATGTGTAACAACGTCATCTTAAAATAAAGTGTTACCAAAAAAAAAACATTTTCCCTGATAGTGTGAGTTAGAATTGCAAGATTGCAAGAACATGGTTATAAACCAACCCGATTTCATGAAATGCGTCTCTATAGCACGCATTGTTTTTATCGTGCAATTTATATGTGAAAATTAGTTTTTACGTGCATATGATACGCACTGTAAACCCCTTGGGTAGGATTAGTGGTGTGGGGTATGTGCGTATTACATGGATATAGTGCGTTTCATATGCATGTAAAAACTCATTTTCGTATAAATTGCACGATAAATACAATGCGTGCTATAAAGACGCATTTCATGACATCAGGCTGTATAAACACAATGAGGCTGTGACTAGTGCGTAGATGAGTTTACCTGTTCATTACTCATGTGTTTTATGTCTTAGACTAAAACGTGAAACTATCTTGAGCTTGTGCTCACCACAGACCTTATTTCAGGATTTTAACCCATTTTGGGACGATGGAATCAGAAGAGCTAAACGGGCTACAAAAATACATCTAGATTACATAAAAACAATTCTTATCAAACAAATGGATAACTATTTATTGCAACAGTAATGGCTAGAAATGAAATGTTATTTTTATGAGCTCAAAGGAAATTGATTCAAGAGGTAAAGAGTTTATAGGAGAAATAAAACAACTAATGAGTTCCACTTAAGCAAAAAATAATTTTCGATTAGATGCCTTTTTATTGAGGACTGAGAAGATGCATGCATTTCAGACATTCAGCTTACTTTTCTTTTCCTCTTGTGCAGGTCACCAACTGAGTTTACTAGAGTGTTGGGCCCCAGGATGATGCGTGTGCTCTGGGGCCACTGCGTGCACACCAGTGTGTGTTCGCCCAGCAGAATCTTACGGATGTTTTCTGCACCGGTCACTCGGATGAGGGGTTTGCCCAAAAGGTGAGTTTTGAAAACATTTCCATGTTTCTCTCGTCTAGAGATGTGAAAGCTGGATCCCTGTTAAAACATAATGAACAACTTTTAGAGGTCTGCAACACCCTGGTTACTCCCGGTAACTCCCCACTACTTCTGACCAATTTATTTCTTAAAAGCCCACTGAAGTGCCTTGAAACGTGCAGCATTATTCAATGTGTTGATGTAATTTCCATTGAAACAGAAAGACAGGGCGAGACATATTGATCAGCTGCTCCCCTTTTTTAAAATAGCATATAGCATTTTGTTTATATCACAAACAGCTCGGCCAGAGCAGCTCTAATCTCGAACAGTTTCTCCTCCGTATCTCTTTAAAATATAGAGCAGACTGTGCATGCGCTGCGGCGCGAAACCAGACTTCATTCGCCCCAATGGAAAGCATATTTACACTGTCTGAATCGTTCCCTTTCCCTTATATAGTGAACTATGTGCCATTCACCATGTAGAAAATAGTAAATGTGTGAACAAATGACCGATTTTAATGTAGGGGCGGGACGAGAACATTTGATTGGACAGAAAATCTGATGAGAAGCTGAAGCGCAGAGTGATGTCATCAAAATCATTGATATATATTGGCAGAAGTGAGAGACTCAGTTTTGAATGCTTTTATCTTCTAATTTCTAAATGTGTCATTGTTTGGAGCACACCAGTTTATATAACAGTACGCCTAACATATTCAAAGTAAAAGTTAAAAAAATGTCAATTTTGATTTCATAGGGACTTTAAGGCCAATTCACACTGCACAGAAAAATAATAAAACATATTATCTTTTACTAATTTTCATGACTCTATTCCAGGACTACATATAGCCTACCAATTTTTTTTTTTTTATTCCTGATATTTCAAGGATTTTAAACTGTGTACCATTTTTTTTTTCATCTTCTGGAATGTATTTATCTGTTCTGCCACTGTGCATGAAATCAAGGTGAAAATGTTTGTTTTTACCACCATGAAGGTTGCCATGTCTGGCTCTGTGCAACAAAAGTAGCCCAATGGCCAGTCAAAAGTCGCCCAAATATAGCCCAATGCGATTTGCTCCACTGAATTTGTAGGTTTGTGGGTGTTGTAGCGCCGAAATCGTACGTACGAGGGTGGATATCAACCCGCGGGTAAAAAATAACCCGCGGCAACAACTTAAAAGCATCCCGATTCCGCGGGAAAACCGCGGAATTGGCAACACTGAATTACACCCTCATCAAGTTCACACATGCCACGGATAATTCCCCATGTGTATTTGTATATTAGGCCAACAGAGGAGCTCATATGCATCATATTCCTTTGAGAAAGCATTGCACTTTGCTTGACAAATGTAATGCTATAATATTAGCAAAATAACATAACACGTACGTAACACTCCAATAGGCCAACATTTATGATGGAAGAAATAAAATAACTAACTTTTAAAATCAATTCTAAACGAGGTTTGCCGTGGAAGTCGACCCTTTATAGGCCCTTTTGCCGTTTAATATTTTTTTATATACCGACATAATCAGTGTATTAATTACGTTTGTGTTTATACGTTCCAAAAGCATTTTTAAAGATCGTTTCAGTAGGCTACCCACAAAAGGCTACATGAGTCAGAGCGCGCCAAATGTTTAAGAAATCGGCTTTACGTGAGGAGGTAACCATAGCAACACGTATTCGGTTTTCAAAAAATTAACCTCGAAAGAAAATTATGCTACTTACAGAAATTATTTTACAACGACCCGCTGAAAGGAAATAAATAATGCGCGCACTGGTTTAAACAGCATTTTACCTTTAAACGTTACGCATTGCTTGTTATTTGTAATTAATATATTTTTATTTACTTCAAAAAACATTTTAACATTACAATAGGCCTATAATAGCCTATAGGCTACATATAACTCATAGTGCGACTTTCTAATTGAGAGAACAGACAATAGAACATGAAATGCATAATTGTATTCGCTAAATCATAAAACACAGCGAACAGAAGAGTCTGAGTAGAATTGTATTTATATATTCAAGTCTTACCTGGAAAAGCCAGTGGAAAGTTTCTCCGACCAGCGGCCAGCCCATGGAGCCCTGCGGAAGTGGGAGTTTACACGCCCGATCGCGGGTGATGCTCCACCTGAACTCCCACAGCAGCCGTGAGACCACCAGCAACAGCAGAACCGGTAACACGGCACCGGCAGCCGCCAGCAACGCGGACACGAGGCAGATATCGTGCCCGAACATCTCCAGAGATGAGCAAAGCCAACAAGTAAAAAGAAAGAAAATAAATCACGTGCGCCCGTGCGTGCTGTTGATGCTCTCTGCTTGATGGAGCGCCTCCAAAAGTTGTGCGACGCGCAAGAATGTCCCTTTACGCGCTCCTTGGATATCTACGGAATAAGAATATGAGATTACATTAGGCTGAATTTAACATGGACTTCATGAAGAGAGGAGATCTACCCTTGCTTTCAGTCGCTCCAGCTTCACAGAGAAGCACAAGAAACTGACAACTATTCCAAACAGTTTTACAAGTTGCATGCGCTGGCATGTCTTTCATCCGCGTTTATCCACCTTTTCTTGGGGTGCAACCCCTGGGACAGCCCTGCTCTCACCCACTCTGACTGCAAATCAGACTCCTCCAACTGAATTTGAGATTATGAGAAGTTTGGAAACGAGCACACATTTGTGCCTAATAAAGATAATCTCAAACACTTCGGAGTAAGTAAAACTCATACACTCTTAAAAATAAATAGTAGGCTATATAGTACATATTGTGCATACATTCAACCTCTATCAACTTTTATACTTTGGGTCTTTTATTCAACTTTAATTCTGTTCTGAAGAACATAGTGATAAAGTAAAGGTGATATATATATATATATATATATATATATATATATATATATATATATATATAAAAAGAAGAATCAATGAAAATGGCTCTTAATAAGAAGGTTATTAGGCTACTAACTAACCTAACCTAATAATCACTGAAGAAACCTTATTTTTAAGGGTGTAGCAAAAATCACTCTGTCAGATCTGTGGCTAAAACATGCAATCAGTAATTTAAAAACACATAATCTTAATCACAAAACTGAGGGTGACCTTACAGATGAAACAGAGACAGACAGTATACTCACCTCAGCACTAGTGTAAAATCATACCGAAGATATCCAGTGAAACTTCCAGAATCTGTCTCTCTTTGGGTAAACTATGTGACTTCAGTGCACATCTCGCGCTCGAGCTTTATAGGTATTGGCACATAATATGATCCACCTTCACCAGTGACGTGTGAGCAGTTTTTTTCTCTCTCTGATAGTTGAAGAGGTCGTGGATAGATCACAGGGAAAGCATGGGAAGCGTTTGCGATCGTAGGTTCCACAGAGGGAATCAGAAAGAAAGAGAGAGAGAGAGAGAGAGAGAGAGAGAGAGAGAGAGAGAGAGAGAGAGAGAGAGAGAGAGAGAGAGAGAGAGAGAGAGAGAGAGAGAGAGAGAGAGAGAGAGAGAGATTGTAGGCGTTTTACTGATTGGTTACCTATTTCCTCATTGAGATTCCATTCGATCCACTTGTCATCACATTATCATGCATGGCATTTTAGGCAAGCATTGTGGTATAGTTTACATACATTTTTTTTTATAATATTTTGTAGGCTATATAAAAAAAAAACGTTATTCACTAAATTATAAAATATTTATAAAAATAATCTGATTATTATAAAGTAAAACAGATAAAGAAATTATTTAGAAACGCAAACATGAAAAAATAAAATAGGCTAGGCCTACAATAAATGAGAGAATTTAACCGGTTTGTGGATATATACTTCCAGAGGGCCAAAAGAATATCAGTCATTTCTCATCGTTTAGAATTCGTCTTGTGCAACTTATATTGTATTTTGGCGCCCCGAGAACAGTTAAATATCTTAACAACATTTTAAACAAAAACTAATATTTTTGTAACATATGTGTGATATCTCAATCTATTAAAATGTTTTAAATAATGACATTTGTCGGTGTATCGTCCGATACAAACATCGCGAGTTCGAGAGCGTATAGGCTATAATTATCATTATGCGGTTTATTTTTTCCCGTCGATGTACTGTAATTCTTTCAAATAATTCCTAGAATTGTTAGAGTATTAAAATTATGCCAGTAGGCTATAGTCATTCGCTCATGCTTTGGCAGAAAAAAAAGGGCAAATAGTACATCCACAACTAAAAGCAAAGCTGTAATTGTTATTATCCCATTAATAACCACACAGTTAGTAGTCTATACTGGTCGAAAGAAAATTTGTTTGCATTTCAATAAATTACAAAAAAATATATAAATTGTCAATAACACAGACAAAAACAATGAATTAAGAAAGTGTACAATCAGATTTTAATATTATTAGCACATTTCCTTTAGGCCATTAGTCATTAAAAAATGTATAAATAATTGTATGTAGCCTAATTATACTAATTTAGAATAATATTGCAAAAACAGAGAAAAGTTGTGTAATTTTGTGTAAAATAGGATCTATTTCTCTCTGATCACAGTGATTTCACAGACCCTATGCTGCTTTCGTTGTTGTTGTTGTTTTTAATGCTGCATGTTTAAATTGGGTCAGAAGATGCAGAAGATGGCTAGTGTTCATTTTTCTTTCCTGAATAATTTCTGATGATTAAACTATGTAAAACTAAAGGTCAGAGTGAGAAAGGGCAGGATAAGAAGACATTCCCTGTCTCGGGTGGTTGAACAAATCCCGTTATTAATTTTAACAACAGAGACTCAGAATACCAACTAAAGCTCAAAGTCAAGTTAAAGACGTGCAGAGGCTTGCCAAATAGTCACACACTCATGGCCAGGTCTCCTCTCACATATATCTGCCATACACACAAACAAATGGAAACATTTGGAGGCACCATTATAAAATATCAGTAATTTTTCTCTAAATGCGCCGATTTAAATGTTAATTCATTCAAGATGCAAGCATCACTCCTATTTACTGTTTTTAAATTACCCAGATATCCATTTCTGTGCAGAAACAATGAAAGTTGTGAAAATACAACATTCTCACTCCATCTGTGTCAAATACAAGATGAATCATCAGGCAAAGGCTAAAGGAACCCTTTGGCATTTTATAGTAGCCTAATTTTGATCACAATTGAAATTTTACTGTACTCAGTTGTAATTATCATATTTTTATGTTCAATTTAATCATTTGATATATTTGTCATGTCAACCTTACTAAATTGCTACAGTATAGCCTACGTATGTAAATATTTCCATAACTTTTCACCCATCAACTGTCAGATCCCAAAGCATGACATCATCAAACAAGTCATTAAAACCACATCACAACACCAGATAAATGATAACGGAATTTTACCATGCGTCTATGTGAATTTCATCATAATTAACATGAAACATGAAACTGTTGATGTTGATGACTAAGGCAATAATATCATTTTTGTTGATTTCCCCCCTAGCTAAAACAGACACATGTTTCAGTGCCTTTAATGACCATGCTGATCTTTGATATCAAAATCACCTTTGATCAACTCTGTGTAATGACACATATTTGGAGGATAATTTTACTGGTGCTGTTTAGCTGATGTGCTGAAAATGCCCCTTTTTTCTGTTCAGACTTGCTCTTCATCTGCTTTCTAGACATTTACACATGCACACCCACACATTTACCTGCTAAAATCTTATATTGAGGCATCCCACTGGCCTCTATCGTGCATGGATATCATGTCAAATTATGTGACTATTGCTTTGTGTAATAGTGACAATTTCTAGTTTCTAAGTAAAGGTTTGCCTGTACTGTAAAAAAAAAAATTATTTATCACAACCTTTTATCTTTTGTCAAATCAACTTAGATAGGTAATGTGGTGCAGATAGCAGAATATTTTGACTCTCTATTTATTAAACCAATCTCCTTCATTGTAATAACTCAAATTTTTTATTTTAATGAACTCCAAGGTAACAACCAAGTAACATTATTTTGTTTTTCAATAAGCAGCTTTAATTGGATGTACGTCAAAATACTTAAGAAAAGATTTTTCGCTACATCCATTTCATCACGACTTTGAATCTGCAACCCATTTTTTTGGCTTTTTTGTGTAGTGAATGCAGACTTAACCCTCTGGTGCTTTTTGGTCATTTTTGACCCAAAAAAAAATACGTTTTTTATTTTTTTTTTATTTTTTTTTTACTTCATCGGAATGGTACGAAACTTGGTAAAGGTTTTGGCATTTGCTGTGTGAACACACACACACACACAAAAAAATCATGGACATGAAAAGGTTAAATGGTCCTAGAAAAAAATAGTACAAAATAGTTGTATTGTTCGCGGTCAAAAATGACTGCATTGGAAATGATTGGGAAATGAATTTCATCTATTGGAAACCTTTGTTACTGCGCACAAACAAATTCTTACTGAAAGCTCAACCTCAAAAATGGAAGCTTTAGCGTAAGTTCTGCCAGGAAGATTTAATTGTTACGTCACTTATTACCTTCTCATCTAACCAATCGTTCTAATACTCTTAGTATAAAAGATTGGTACTTACACATGTCTGAGTTCGCAGATGCTGACACCAACATTCACCTCTATCCTCCCCACCACCACCAGCATGGTCCTTGTCCATACCTCCCAGGGGGTCGGCTGCGCCCCTGCCTTCCTCTTCAGGCAGGAAATGCAGAATCCGTTACCCTCGGATTGCGAGTTACGGACGGGGCCTACGTAAAAAATATTTTTTATTTTATTTTTGTGCATTTGTCATGACAATAAATTTAAAACTTTTTTCAAGTTCACTTTTTTAAACTTTTTCAATAATTCAACACTTCAGCAATAATCAAGTGTCTTCTTTAAAAAGAGACCAAACTTAAAGCTACAGTGTGTAAGATTTTTGTAATAAAATATCCAATAATCACTTACACAGTGTGATATATTTCCTGCAGTTGTGTACTTACAATATCCCAAAAGTTCCCAAATTTGTTTAATTTTAGAGAAATTCCAATTTTAAATAATGGCTCGTCCCTGTTCACTTGTCACCTGTCGATGACGTAATATCCGCGTTATCCCTGTTTTCTGCTCGTACTGCCATATAGTAACCATGGCGACAGACATGGACAACAGCGTTACTTCTAGCGGCACGCTCACACTGTTGTTATTTCGTTCAAACATTATGGACCATGGTAAGCAGACTTTGGGACAAAAGGAGAACTAAAACGAGGATCAATATCAGCGTGGCGTTTTCGAGATGCCGAGAGCTCCACGTCCGTGACAAACTTTGACTTGACAGACACGCGCAAATGTAGAGGTGAGCAAATGTACATAAAACTAATCAATGTTATATAGCTCAACATGATGAAATGTTAGAATTTGTATGTTCATGAATCAGTATGTTATTCTAATGTTGATCTAGCTTACTGATAGTCTCATACAGACAAACTAACACATAACTTTCAACACACTCAAATGCAGTTTAGTGTGATAACAAGTAAAACACAGCTGCGTTACCTCACAAGTTTAATTCGTCAAATAAACAGACCTGTGTGAGAATTAATTCAGCACTTGCAGGTAGTTCAGTAGAATGAAATGTCCTTATTACTATATCCGCGGGACTCGCGTGTGGCGCTAATATATGTCTCTCATTAGCAATCGCGCCCTGCTTCATACCAGTCATGTTAAAAACATCAATGTATTCACTCATCCATAAACATTATTAGATCCTTCGGCATGACAAGAAGTTCCATAATTCCGCTTATGCATCATCAACCGACGCCTATGTATTGTAAGAGGTAGATACCCCTAGCGGCGAAAAAAAAACATATTGTAGGTTTAAGTCTGTGATGCAAAACATTCAAGATTTATCACAGTTTAAGTTGGAAATTTAAAGGTGCAATAGGTGATCAGGGATATGCTAACTTTAGCCTGCTAGCATTGAAAGCATACATTCCCGCCTTCACTACCAATAGCCGTCCAAAGCCACGCCTCCTCCAAAACACATGACCAGAAGCGAGACCAGAGAAAACATTATTGGATTACATCAGAGAATGTCTAATAAGGGGAGAACTTCCACTCTCAGTAAACTTCCGGCTTCTGAACTGGTTGCAGTTCCACTCTGGTTCCATATGAGGGCGCTCACAGGACGAGTGCAGAATGAATGGAGGTCTATGGAGCTATACCCCTCAAAATCCACTTTTCTCAGGATATAATTTTTTGTCTAGTAATTTGAATGTTGTATTTGAAAGGAGATGCAAAGAAATTACACATTGCTGGGTGTTAGGTTTTTTAGAGTCACTTATTTGCTTTAAAAAGTCTTTTAAAATACGTACGACCAGAGATACTGCTTACGGCAATCCTTCAGTCACTTTGGTGCTTTCGCGCTCTGCACTTTCTTTTCTCTCGAGAAATAGGACAACCCTTTGCCCACTATTAGAACAATTTATCATTGCACACCTGCAAGGCATTTTTCTCCTTTTTCAATTTTTATTGATATTTAGCACTATTGAGTGGGACATTGGTGGTTGTTGTTTTTTAAGGTGGCAATACTATACCATATGTATCCTGTATTTCCTAACACAAGAATAACACAACAAGGGCTCAAATTCTATTTATTTTCCGTGTAAATTTCACAGTACATACATAACCATAGGCAGATAAAAGTGCCAGCAACCAAAAAAAAAGTTGCTGCATAAAAAAAAAAAAAAACTTGGGCAAAAAAGTCCGCCTTAACATTCTGGTCCAGCTTCGGATGCCACGATGCCAGCAAGCGGTATCTCTGGTCGTAATCAGTCCTTCACTGACCAATCAGCATTCATTAGCAGAATGCTAGCGTGTTACGGGCAACAACAACTCAACCTGTAAGGAATCGAAAGGACATAAGAACTCGTTCATTCAACTTTCGACCTATAAACCATGTTGAACTTGCAAAACCTACAATCAAATCTGAGATTTCTCAACGGCAATCGGGTGAAAGAGACAAATTTAGCCGTCTAGCTCCATAGACTCCCATTCATTTTGCACTCATGGGAGATCGCCCCCAGTGGAACTCTGGTGGAACTACAACCAAAATTCGGTACAATAGGACTTAAAGGGATAGTTCGCCCAAAAATGATATTTAACCCATGATTTACTCACCCTCAAGCCGTTCGAGATGCATATGTCAATCTTTTTTCAGACGAACACATTTTCAGTTATTTTAGAAAATGTCTTAGATCTTTCAGTGGTTATAATGTGAAGTAATGGGATCCTCTTCTTCAAGTCCCAAAAATGTTTTGTCGTAAAAATATACATATTTAAAACTTTATAAACGAAAATAACTGGCTTCCGGTAGCGCTCGACGCGCGTTCACGGAGATGGATGCTGGCGTATGACGTAGGACGTAGGAAGCGTCGTGACGTAGAACGAACGTGACAGCGCAGCCAGAGAGCAGAGCAAAACAAAACTCTATGTTCGTTCTACGTCACAGCGCTTCCTACGCTACGTCCTACGCCAGCATCCATATCCGTGAACGCGCTTCGACCGCTACCGGAAGCCAGTTATTTTCGTTTATAAAGTTTTAAATATGTATATTTTTACGACAAAACCGCACGGATTACCCTCAGAAGGCCTTCGTTTATCCCCCTGGAGCATCCGGCTTACTTTTGTGAAGGATGCATGCACATTTTGGGACTTGAAGGAGGTGGACCCCATAGGTTCACATTATAACCACTGAAAGATCTAAGACATTTTCTAAAATAAATGAAAATGTGTTCGTCTGAAAAAAGATTGTCATATGCAACTCAAACGGCTTGAGGGTGAGTAAATCATGGGTTTAATATCATTTTTGGGTGAACTATCCCTTTAATAGGGAGTGGCCAGGCTCTTCGTAGACGGGCTCTGATTACATCATGTGTCATTCACCAGTGATAACACTTTACAGTGAGTAACAGTACTACAAAAACGAACGTAAACAACTGTTTGTACAGCGTATGACTGAACAATCATTTTATGGTCCTACACCTTCCACAGACGATATATATTTTAAAAAATACATTTAAACCGCTTAACATAGTGAGTGCTATCAGGATATTAGAAGACTTTCAACCAGCATAACAAAATAAAATCCTGTAGAAATCACCTATTGCACCTTTAATTTTCAGGAAATTGTAATTTTCTATGCTTAAAAAGTGAATCAATTGATTATAACTGCTGCAGTACCATAAAATCCACTAAAAAACATTATCAAACTAAAATATAGTAATTTTTGACCGACACACGAATAGTACCAAAGAGTTAATTATATTAACTATATATAAAATGAATATAATGAATATTAATGAATGCCTATATGAATAATATTATCTTTGGAGGACATCCCTCAATTTATGGATATTTTTCAGAAATTTTGATAACAAAAGTAAAGCGAGATCAGAAACACACACACAAAGCACATATGGAGTTCAAGCTAAACTGTTCAAACATACTACTCCATTGATGTGGAATCTTTGGGGAAAACCATATAGTGTTTCTGTGGAATCTAGAAGCGCACACACAAATTCTCACCAACCCCAGAGATACACAGAAGGAGACACACAAAACTGCGTTTTAAGTGGTCACCTTATCCCTCGCTCTCTAATGCTGCTCAATCATCAGCTCCAGGCCGCAGCTCCTGGACTCAGTGGAAGAGGTCAGGGGGAGAGAAAGTGTCTCGGCCGATGATCAGAGGTACAGCCTCGTCTGTCAACGGTACAAAAAACCCTTCCTGTTGGACACAGAGACACCCCTCAGTGCACACAGAATCCATCAGGCGCTAATAAAGGGGTATGATAACTGAAGAGAAATGCAGTGAGAGAATTATAAGGACTATAAAAAGACAATTAATTAAGGATAAAGAGCACTGAAAAGGAAAGAGGTGGAAAAGACTTGCAGCTATCTTTCATCAAGGTAGTCCCCAACCACACACACAAACACACACGCACACACAGATGCACACTCGTCTCCTGGATGTCCTGCTTTGATTCTTAAGGGTTTTTCCCTCCTCTCAGACGCTGTCTGTCATCACTGTGTGTGTGTGTGTGTGTGTGTGTGTGTGTGTGTGTGTGTGGAGAGAGAGAAAGAGGAGGTATAACAAGAGAACTTGGTTAGATATATTGTGGGGTTCAAAGGTCTAAAAAAAGTCTCAATATAAATTATATTATCCATTCAGTAACAGTAATTCTATATCGATAATCATCATAATTTAAGTGAGAAGCTGAACTGAAAAATTAACATGAATTTCCAAATGTCTTTTTGTTAGTATTAGGTTATTTGGTTCATCCCTCTTTTGCTTTAATGACAGCAGCACTCGAGCTACATTAACTCAAGTTTGTGTAAAACCTGTTGATCATTTTCTCCTGCATTATTTGAGATGATTCAAAGATCATCTGACAGACACAGAAATAGTGCAGAATCTGAAATGTATTTATTTAATGTCATAATGTTTTGAATTTCTCATAATCCTAAAACTTTGATATTTTTCTATTATTTTAAATTAGATTTTGAATCCCATGTGGGCCCAGACCTTTGAATCTCACTGTATGCGTACATGTGCGAGTGTGAAATGAGGGAAGTGCATTGAGCCCCTGAGGCCATGATGGAGTTTTTTTAGATGTGTAACAACTTCTGACCACCCGACTGACTTCCTTATCTGTCAGAGGGGTGTGACGCTGAGCGGGTATCAGGTTCTGTTCTGGGTGTTGTCCCGTGACCTCACACGCTGACCCCTGAGGCCTACACTTCCTCCCGCCGCTATAGTGACACGGCAAAAACACAATACCGCGATTCATCTTGTTTTCTAGAATATTGAATAGTTGAAAGTTCAATGATTCAAGTAAAATAAACATAGACTTGGTGATCATGTCTTGTATACTCTGAAATGGTTATTTTTGCGATAATGGCCAGCTGAGTGTTAATCCTTGCTTATTAGGCTAGCTACCAAATTAATATAATCAATGAAGATGAAATACGAATTCTATGAGAGAAATACAAATTCCATCTATATTCCACGAGAGAAACAAAACTAGCACAGTTATGTCAGACATTGTTTGCTTGGGATATTGGTCAATTATACAGGCAATAAATATTTGAATGCTGCGATGGATCACTTCAAATTACATTATGCAGCAATCTTTTTTTTTTTCAAGAGATTGTATATATAATATACAAAAGTAGTGTATATTTTACTACGGTTCACTACTGTCTCTTACTGCGTTCAAAAACAGCAAAATGGTAATATTGTGAAATATTAATACAATTCAAAATAACTGTTTTCTATTTTAATATATTTTAAAATGTAATTTATGAGGGCAAAGCTGAATTTTCAGCATCATTACTTCAGTAGTCTTCAGTGTCACGTGAATCTTTAGAAATCATTCTAATATGCTTTGGTGATTTTATGATTTGGTGCTCAAGAGACATTTTTTATTATCGGTGTTGAAAATACATTTATATTTATATATATATATATTTATATTTATATATATATATATATATATATATATATATATATATATATATATATATATATATATATATGCACGTATCTCTTTTGCCGAGGTCATAATGACATGGGCTCTGTGTTTCAGGACAGGATCTCTCTTCTCACACTCTACAATGGCAATTTGAAGAGGCACTCTGTTTACACTCTTAGACACCAACCATCTATATATGTGTGTGAGCGAGAGGGAAAAATCCATTAGCCATGTGGAGCTTACCTCAGGCAGTGATTAAGAGGTCAAATGCACCTCTGTACAAAAAGGATAGACAGACAGAGGGATAGAGGAGAGGAAAGAGGAGGACAAAGACTTTAAAAGGCCCTCAAATGGTTTTTAAAGCTTGCTTTCAAAAGGTGTTTCAGTCAAAAAGCCTGAATCCATTAAAGCTATCTGTTCTCCGTCTACTCACCTGCTCTGACTGTGTCTTCAGGCATAAGGGGTTAAAAAAGCCATCAGAACAACAGTTTCAGGCTGTGTATAGTGTGTTAGAAAATAGGTTTTCAAATGGCTTTGCTTCAGGATTGTATTCAGTGCCCAATACCTAATTTTTCTCCTTTCTCCTTTCTTTTTTTCAATGATCATTTTATTATTTGCACATAAAACAGACCTGTGACCCTCCAGTTGAACGAGACTATTTTAGTATGCGTGCATCTCTCAGAAAGAAATGACTTGATTTATACTTCTAAGCAGATCACATATCATAGCTTCACTTGAAAATGGGAAACACACACATTTATCATATATAAGAGGAAATACATTGTCGGGATGTCTATTGTTCCAGCTGTCTGAACGTTCAACCTTAGCTACAGTAGGAGGTACCCAAGAATATATCACACAAGCCTCTGCACAGACACACACTGTCTGGAATGTGTTTCTGACGGGTGTGAATTTGATTTCTGTCCAACCCCCCCTCATGCCAGTCTACTTTACCTATGCACCTCTCTCTCTCTCTATTAGGGCAGGCAAAGTTGGCAATTCTAAAATCCCACACATGTAAAAATGAGGGGGAAAATATTGATTTGGTTGGAATGTTCAAATCATTGGTAAAGTACCGGGTCGCTGTAGAATATGCTTATTGTAAATTAACAAATAATATTGATTTGTTTGATGCAAGGTGGAGTGTGAAAAATGCTCTTGTTGTGAGAAATGTTTTTGGAGAGTTATGGTTTAATTGGTAAAATTGTGATTTACTGTCATTATTATTATTTCATTTATTTATTTATTCATTATTATTATTATTGTTTTATTTTTTTTGTTTGTTTGTTTGTGGTGCAAATATTGTTTTTGAACTAGTTGTTTGATTAAAAGAGTTTTAAAAGTCAAAAAGTCTCTCTCTCTCTCTCTCTCTCTCTCTCTCTCTCTCTCTCTCTCTCTCTCTCTCTCTCTCTCTCTCTCTCTCTCTCTTCTATACAGATAGATGTATTGAAAGTTAAATCCAAACATGCATCATATGTTGAACTTGGCACAAAGCTGCTACTGAAATCATATAAACTTGACAGCACATAAATGTCAAATAAGTTCTTAAATTTTTGTTTTATCGCATTAATAGACAACAACCTAGAAAACAATCTGCATTTTCATGTGAGTGGTGTTTACAAGGGCAAAATATGCCAAATTCAATATATTAAGTAACTCAAAGTAAGTATAGGGATATTAAGAGAAATTCAAGAGAAGATCATGGAAAGGTGTTTTTTTTGTTTTGTTTTGTTTTTTAACTAAAGCGGGTAGATGTTAAAGAGGACATAAGAAAGGCAGGTTATTTTGACCCAGACATTTTAATGTTCTTCCTCCGACCAGAGGATGTTGTCTGGATGGCCAAAGCGCCAATCACTCAACATCCCGCCTCCCCACTGACAGGAGTTTCCTGTGGTGAATGACAGGGCTGGACTGCAATAAAGAACTAACCCTCCTAATCATTTGAAAGACACAACCTAAGTAAAACTGTAGAGAAGTTAAGAAGTTAAGAAGTATAAACGCCTCTGGTATTTATTCAACTTGATAATTGTAATAATTGCATGTGTGGAAATACTTGAAGATCTTTTGAGCTTTAACAGAACCAATTATACGGATTTCTTTTAGGGTTTTGATCTAAGTCTCTATTGAATTGAACACACCTGAGATGCTCTTTTTAACATGACATCAGATTATACAACAGATTTACCCTTGTGAATCATCAACAGGCAAGTTTAGTCGAACTCGCTAATGTTTATAGATTGGCCGTGCACAACCATTTGTTTCATCATCACATGCATTTTTTAATTCATGAAAAAAAACTCAAGCTGTTTTAAAGTGGACTGATTAAAGATTAGATTGGTCAGGGAAAGAAAACCTATCGGATTGTGAAAGTCAGGAAGAAACCTAGAAAGGCACACACACACACACACGAAACCCCCACCTCGGTCACCTTTAAGCCCTCTCCATGACCATCAATATGAAAGAGAAAAGGAAGGAAGTTTTTAAGAGAAAAGCAGTGGGAGGGAGGACCACAGCTCATTTTAAACCACAGTCCTGGGCTGGCCTGACTTAATGAATATGTCGTTGTACTCTAATGGATTGAGTTAAAGGGATCTGTGTGGTTTTACCCCCCTTTCTCTGTCACCTCTCCAACTGATCCCATTCATTCTAGCCTAGTGTAATCTAATCACAGCTAACTGGATTTATCTGCTGTCCTTTCACATTCAAACTCACATTACACACATGTGGCCCCCTGTTACAGACTGAATGAATGAGCCTCTACGGAATTAGAGTCAATCGAAGGTAGATCAGCATACCGTTTCTGAGGATGAAGGGCTGTTCCAAATGGAGCTAATCCATCAACCACATTCGGATGCTCTATATAACATCCTTTGACCGATCCATTATATTCACATTCGTGGCATAGAGATTGAACACACAGGGAAGAGAGTCACTTAGTTTCACTGATTCATGGACTGATCAACTTTGGGTTCCAATTAGAACCAAACAATGTTTTACATTCTAATGTCCCAGGAGAAGTTCCTCCAAAAAAAAAAAAATATATATATATATATATATATATTTCGAATTATGCTATGAAAAGTTCTTTAGAAGAACATCTATGTACTGGTGCTTTAAAGAATCCAGACACCAGATTTGAAGAGCCTGAATGAAGCATCATCAGGTTCTAAAGAATCTAGCAATATGCTTGTATGCATTATGTACATACATACATAAATAAACAAATAAATAATCAAATGTATAAAAAAAAAAAAAAATACTGCTTAAAAATCTCTTATATGCTCAACAAGGTTGCATTTATTTGATAAAAAATACAGTAAAACTATAATATTGTGAAACATTATTACAATTTAAAATAACCATTTTCTATTTTAATGTATTTTAAAATGTAATTTATTCCTGTGATGCAAAACTGAATTTTCAGCATCATTACTCTAGTCTTCAGTGTCACATGATCCTTCAGAAATCATTCTATTAAGCTGATTTGGTGCTCAAGAAACATTTGTTATTATTAAAATTGATAACAGGTGTGTTACTTTTGTACGGTGGTCGAAAGAGCTCAACGTGCTGCAACTGAAGAAAATACATGCAAATAGGAAAAAACCCCAGCAAATTAAGAAAACATCTTCATCAGTTTCATGTGCTGCAAATACTCATAATGCAACCAAAAACAGAAAACGCACAACGATCAGGATGTTAAAATAAACAAAAAATTTAACTTTCAGGTCATCGCAACATATTTGGTTACGTTGTGAGTATTTGCAGCGTGTTTCTGTATTTGGTTGCTTTGCAAATATGGTATTTTCAGTGTGTTTCTGTATTTGGTTGCTTCGTGGGTATTTACAGCATGTTTCTATACTTGGTTGCATTGTCAGTATTTGCAGCGTGTTTCTGTATTTGGCTGCGTTTTAAGTTTTTGCAGCATTTTTCTGTATTTGCCTGTGTTGTGAGCATTTGTAGTATGTTTCTGTATTTGGCTGCGTTTTGAGTATTTTCAGTGTGTTTCTGTATTTGGCTGCGTTTTGAGTATTTTCAGTGTGTTTCTGTATTTGGCTGCGTTTTAAGTTTTTGCAGTGCGTTTCTGTATTTGGCTGCGTTTTGAGTATTTTCAGTGTGTTTCTGTATTTGGTTACGTTTTGAGTATTTGCAGTGTGTTTCTGTATTTGGTTGCGTTGTGAGTATTTGTAGTGTGTTTCTGTATTTGGTTGCGTCGTGAGTATTTGCAGTGTGTTTCTGTATTTGGTTGCAATGTGAGTATTTGCAGTGTGTTTCTGTATTTGGTTGCAATGTGAGTATTTGCAGTTTGTTTCTGTATTTGGTTGCGTCGTGAGTATTTGCAGTGTGTTTCTGTATTTGGTTGCAATGTGAGTATTTGCAGTTTGTTTCTGTATTTGGTTGCGACGTGAGTATTTGCAGTGTGTTTCTGTATTTGGTTGCAATGTGAGTATTTGCAGTGTGTTTCTGTTTTTGGTTGTGTTGTGAGTGTTTGCAGTGCGTTTCTGTATTTAGCTGCGTTTTGAGTATTTTCACTGTGTTTCTGTATTTGGTTGCGGTTTAAGTTTTTGCAGTGCGTTTCTGTATTTGGCTGCGTTTTCAGTATTTTCAGTGTGTTTCTGTATTTGGTTACGTTTTAAGTTTTTGCAGTGCGTTTCTGTATTTGGCTGCGTTTTGAGTATTTTCAGTGTGTTTCTGTATTTGGTTACGTTTTGAGTATTTGCAGTGTGTTTCTGTATTTGGTTGCGTTGTGAGTATTTGTAGTGTGTTTCTGTATTTGGTTGCGTCGTGAGTATTTGCAGTGTGTTTCTGTATTTGGTTGCAATGTGAGTATTTGCAGTGTGTTTCTGTATTTGGTTGCAATGTGAGTATTTGCAGTTTGTTTCTGTATTTGGTTGCGTCGTGAGTATTTGCAGTGTGTTTCTGTATTTGGTTGCAATGTGAGTATTTGCAGTTTGTTTCTGTATTTGGTTGCGACGTGAGTATTTGCAGTGTGTTTCTGTATTTGGTTGCAATGTGAGTATTTGCAGTGTGTTTCTGTTTTTGGTTGTGTTGTGAGTGTTTGCAGTGCGTTTCTGTATTTAGCTGCGTTTTGAGTATTTTCACTGTGTTTCTGTATTTGGTTGCGGTTTAAGTTTTTGCAGTGCGTTTCTGTATTTGGCTGCGTTTTCAGTATTTTCAGTGTGTTTCTGTATTTGGTTGCGTCGTGAGTATTTGCAGCACTTTTCTGTATTTAGTTGCATTGTGAGTGTTTGCAGTGCGTTTCTGTATTTGGTTGCATTGTGAGTATTTGCAGCATGTTTCTATATTTGGTTGCAATGTGAATATTTGCAGCTCATGTGTTGTCAAACTGATGAAGACATAATTTGCTAGTGTTTTTTTTCTATTTGCATGTGTTTTCTTAAGTTACAGCACGTTGAGCTCTCTCGGCCACCGCATTTTTGTAGAAACTGATAAATTTTTCTTTTCAGGATTCTTTGATGAATAGAAAGTTCAAAAGAACAGCATGTATTTAATATATATATATTTTTGGTAACAATGTAAAAGTTTTTACTGTCACTTTTCTTCAATTTAATGCATCCTTGGAAAATAAAAGTATTAGTTTATTTAAAAAAAAAAAAATCTTACTGACCTCAAACATTTGAATGGAAGTGTATATAATTTTATATATGTATATTATACATATGTATTAAGTAAACTGTCAAATGGTTTAGACTAAAGCTGCCATATCTATTATAAAGGCTGACCAAAGTTTCTCAGTGCTGAGTGAATGCTATTCTGAAAGGAAGACTCCACTCCCTGTCTGTCAATGCATGAGATTCCCGGTACTCTCCTTAGCTACCAAACCCTTAGTGCTGTAGACAGGTCAGGCTTCCAAAAAACCTGCTGACTCAGTCATCCTATTCAGACAGAAGCTCAAAAGCTATTTAAAAACCTACAAAACAATTACTACAAGAAATACATTTAAAAGAGAAATGCCCAGCAGGGGGTCACACACATGCACCCATTCAACACATTCCTCTTGCTCTTACACTTTTTCTCTTCAACCTTTTTGTTTAGAGGATTAGTTCACCCCAAAATGAAAATTCTGTCATCATTTACTCACCGTCATGATGTTCCAAACCTGTACGACTTTATTTATTATGTGGAACACTAGAGGAACTTTTTAGTAATATAATTATACTGGACACTCTTTTCCAGCCAATTAAAAAAAAAAAAACTTAAAAAACTTCAACCCTTCAAACTTTTATACCAGCCAAAAATACCAGCCTTCTGATGCCATATGATAACTTTCTGTGACAAACATCAAAAAATCACTGATAATCTTTCCCTCCAATGAGTTGTTAACTGCTGTGATTGGATCATTGAATCAGAACTCAAGAACCAGATCAGTCCGATTCATGAATGAATCTGTGAAACTGTTTGTGAACTGAATAAACAGGATTTGTTGAAAAGATCGGACTTAAAATTCACAAATCGGACATCACTACTTTTCTCATGAACTCTAAAGGTGCAGTCACATTAGCAAAGTTCCAGCTTAATTTTGTGGGCAAAAAGGTTTTTTTGTCTATTGTCTGTTGTCAATACTAGTGTAGCGATATATGAAGTAGGCTACTGCTCACACAGAAGTCAATTTCAATCAACTTTCTGTTAGTCAACGCAGTGAATCTATATGCCAACTTGAACCTCCCGCAAAATCTGCATTTGGAAATCTCTCGCCCTCGTGCGAAATTCCAGATTGTGTGGATTCCTACTGAAATGATTGGATTTCACATGCGAAAATTCAACAAACAACGACACATGTGGCCAAACCTTAATAAAAGCATCAAGAAGAGTTTCAGCGTGTAACACATTTTGTTCTGTTTGTCACACAAAGCTATTGTATGACTTCAGAAGATATAGAGCCACATGAGTCGTATGAACTAATACTTTTTATGGTGATTTTTTTGTTGTTGTCATTTTAGAGCTTGACAACCTCATTCACTCTAATTATACTGCAAAGATCAAATTCTTCTTCAAAAAAAAAAAAATCTGTCAAAAGAAAAAAATATAAGAATATAAAGTCATATGGGTAAATGACATTAAAGGAGAACTCCGGTCAATTTTAACATTGAGCTCATTTTTTTGTAAATTTGGAGTGCTGTCAGTACAGAGAACAATGACAAAAATCAGTGTTGCCTACACCGTGTTATCCTCTTTTTAAAATTTGCACCCTGTTGACTTCAATGGGGCAAGTTTTAAACCTGCTTTTAGCCTCTTAACATCCTTGATGTGTCATTACAAGTGCACAGCTAATGTGAGTGATTCCTTCAGAGTGAACACGGGTCAATCTGACTGCAGTAGATGTGAAAGATATGAATAAAAATGATGTTATTTCAGCCAGCGCATATACCTGTATTTACATCCTGTTTTCGGTCGAAGTCCATAGTAATCGATTGTCAGTTCATGCGCATAGGTTGGATCACGCGCGTGAACTCGACAATCGATTTCTATGGACTTCGACCGAAAACAGGATGTAAATACAGGTATGTGCGCTGGCTGAAATAACATCATTTTTATTAATATCTTTCACATCTACTGCATTCAGATTCACCCGTGATCACTCTGAAGGAATTAGCTGTGCACTTGTAATGACACATCAAGGATGTTAAGAGGCTAAAAGCAGGTTTAAAACTTGCCCCATTGAAGTCAACAGGGTGCAAATTTTAAAAAGAGGATAACACGGTGTAGGCAACACCGATTTTTGTCGTTTTTCTCTGTATTGACAGCACTCCAAATTTACAAAAAAATGAGCTCAATGTTAAAATTGACCAGAGTTCTCCTTTAAGCAAAGTAAGTTATTTTTGGGTAAACTATCCATTTAAAAAAGAAAACAATAGACTATAATGTGAGGATAAGAGGTAGTGAGGGCAGGTGAGAGTTGAGAGAGCACTACACAGCTCCTTTTCCCTGGTTAAATGGCGTACAGTCTGAGAGTGTGGCAGGCCGGCTTTTATTCTCTGTGTCAGTGTCACTCAGTATGATTTATGGCAGTTATTCAGACGCAGGGAACTCCCAGACTGAGAAATATGACTACTGCTGGCTAATTACTTTAGCATTGATGTACTGAGCGCCTGGTGCATTGGCAGGGCAAAGTAAGACTACGGGAAGGAGGGGGTCCCTCAATACACCATCAATCCTCATAGTCAAGCTGTCAATCACACTCTGTTGGGGGGCAGATGGAGGGCGGAGTTTTTCAACTGGGGGTCGACTTGAGGGCCCAGTACCAGACCGGCCTGATTCGAAATGATTGACACCTTGGTGAAGGGTTAAAGGGTGCGCTGGTGACCTTGTGTGTGTGTATGTGTGTTCTAGGTCTCTTAGTCTCAATATGGTGCGATATACACCCGTCAATCTTGCAAGCAAACAATAACCAGCAGGAACATTATTTCCCTGAATGAAATGAATGAAAGCACTCTCTACTCCACCCAATCACAGTCATCAATGATTAAAGCCCCGATATACTTCAAGCGAAATGAACTGGTATGACCTCAGTTTGAACGAATTCGTTTGGAGTTCATTTTGGGAGTTTGAAACATCTTGCCAAAGCAAACATTCTGGAAAAGTTTGCTTGGTAAACACTATTGGTCTGTGGCGATTATGTGGCTCTGGGGCTCCGCCTTCTCTGATGTGAAAAACTTCTCCGGTTAATTTTTGTTGTGTGTGTATTTTATTATTGAAAGGAAAGCGCACAGCACATATTTACATACTCATCTAAACACTCTCTCAGCAGCGTGGGCAGCATTGGTAACTATGTACGGCTGCAAATGTATTTCAAGCTTCATTTTACCCCTAAGCGAAGAACAAAAAAGAGTCTCACCATGAGAATATCGGGGCCTTGATTATGTGTAAATGAACACGCTCTGTTTCTATGTGCGTGTCCACGCACCTGTGAGAGTATCACTAGCATTGCCAAAGGTGTCAAGCCCTATAGACGTATCTCTGAATTCTATAGAGCCCTATTCAATTGCAGGCCACTCAAGTGTTAAACTATAGGCCTATCACCTTTACTGTTTCATAGCAAACAAGACCTGCTGTGTATCTCCTCTCCTAAAAAACACATTTCTCATGAACTGTCCACGAGAGGTCTTCTATCAGTTAGACAGGTGTGCCGGGGTGTGCCAGCATTTAATGCCCAGCTGTCTCGATGCTTAAGCCTATGGCTCAGACTATATAGTCTTCATCAGGCGTTACTGAGACTAAGGTCATGACAATAAGTGTGGTTGTTTTTAGAAGTTGTACAGTATGATTACGCTCACCATGCTAGTTTTAAATGAGCGCAACAGACATAAACTGGAGCATTGGGTGTAATTTACTGAGTCATACGGGCGTATTGGTAGCTATGTTTTTGAAGAAACCCTCAGCAATGATTTGATGGCTATATTATCCTTATGTCTACAGTATCATATTTGACAAAGAAATTTCTAAGGTCTCTAAATGAAATCTACTGCATGCTTCTGTCATCTGATTCATAATTTTTTACCAAGGCGGCCTTTAAATATAATTCTAAAAACGTCCCCCTTCCCCAGGTGTGATACGTCTTTTTACTGTGAAATCTTTACTGTATGCACTTAAGTACATTTACCTGCATGTTTAAAGTTTTATATCAATCAGACTAAAACAATATTTAATATTTTTAAAATGATTTAGTCAGAAATTGTACGATATGAACAAAGTCAGACTAATAGACCTAAATTGAAGTCAGACCTAGACTGCAAATGACCTCAGCATTGTGCGCTTGCTCTGAATGACTGAGGTGATTTAATCCTTACAATATTCAATTACGCATTGTGTCATCTATAGATGGATAAAAGAATACAGTAGCTCGACTATGCAAAAACCCTTTGCAGCTATAATAAAACCATTATTTAATGGTTGATGCTTGCATTTCTCAGTCTGATCTTAAACTTAATATTGTAAATGTGAGAACTGGGAGTTGGAAAGGGTTTATTGGAGGTGTATAAACAAAAATGTACCTTTAGCTCATTCTGGTGTCAAATGTGTCTTATCAGTGAGATGAGACTTGTGTTGGTCCTGCAGCAGCAGGGGGTTCATTATACTTGCAGATAAACTGCTACATGCTCATTAGGCTAAACAAACTGAAGGGAATTTAACCCTCCTGGCTTAATCTGTGATGAGTATGAGAGTGTGGGTTTGTGTTTTGTTTTGTGAGTCTACTTATTATAGTGGAGAAAGTCTACTTATTATCTGCTAACACTTTATTTTGATGATCCCCTTAACAGACATTCTACTGACTATAAGTAACTTTGAAAGTATGTCAACTTATTCTACTAACCCTAACAGTTCTGATATTGTAATGGCACATTTAATCAACATCGTAAATCCTGCAGGGTTTTTAAAATATATATATATATATATATATATATATATATATATATATATATATTTAAGCATGTATATTTATAACACTATAGTTTGTATTATATTACCTTTGCACCAAATTACAAGAAACTAGTTAATGCTGCTGTGAGGGTGTTTCTAATACAGTGGGAGTGACGGTAAAATTTCTCTCTTCTGGCTGACGTTATGAATCTCTCTCTATTTTTTTTCCTATTTTTGAAGTATATATTTATAATAGTAATGTAGTCTCTCATTCACCGCTATAGAAGTTTACCCAACTATGACGACTTCCGCTTCTTAGCCCGGAAATGTGAAAAGGGTCGATTAGTAGAATGTCTAAAGTGGAAATAAAGTGTAATCTTAAAAAAAGCTGTTTTTAAAACTTTCTATTAATCAAAGAGGGGGGAAACATTTTCAACATTGACAACAGTAAGAAATGTTTGTTTGCCAACACAGCAATAAGTTAAAATTTAAAATATATTAAAATAGAAAACAGTTATTTTCAATTGTAATAATATTTCAAAATATTACTGTTATTACTGTATTTATGATTAAATAAATGCGCACACTACATCTTAAAAACATGTGTGACCAAATGACCAACAAGCTGTAAACATATTGTAATAAGGACAAACAAAATACTCAAGATTCATATACTAAAAAATTGGAACAGAACAACCATGAAAACCACAATGAGCACAGACAATCAACTGAAAGAAAAAACGGGCTTAAATAACCAGGCAAAATAATCAATGAAATTAACAACAGGTGCACATGATAAATCGAATCCATGGAAACTAATGCAAACCCAGGAAACAGAACATGTGAAAAAACCAATACAAAACACAGGCAAGATAATATGACAACAATCTATACAGTATAAAAAAGCTGTTGTAAACAATTGTTGAGGAAAATTCCATAATTTTTTTTAGAAAGAAGAAAAATGATCTGTAAAATTAGTCTAATCATTCGAATAAAAAGTTCAATAGGGGATATTGTATGACAGTGAAAAATGTGAAAAGGCCTTGTAAGAATGCTAAACGTTCCTCTTTCTTTCCCTTTTCTATCAATCTCTACCTTACACATACATTGGAAAACAATCATTAAATGTGTTACATCAGCAGAATAACCCCATCATTCATTTCTCTCTCTCTTCACCCCAATAACCCTTGACCCCGGTTCCACGCTAGGCATCTCTCTCTTAGCAACAGATATCCTCAAGTCATCAAAAGCGAGGTTTCCTTACATCAGCAGAGCTTGAGTAGCATCCACCAGGGCAACACAAATAACATTCTCACCCTGTTAACGCCCAGCAAACAATGATTGACAAAGACACCCAACACAGCTTGCATCACTCTTTTCTGCTCAGATGTTTATAAGATCTTTATAAAAACCTTAACTTTTCCCTGGCATGGAAAAATGTTCACGTCTGTTGCATTAACGCACAACTGCGCATGATGTGTTGCTAAAGTAAACTGACAAAAAAGATCTAGTGAGACAGAATCAAGCTGTAGATTAATAACATCTTTGATGATTATATTAGATGTGCCGCATACACAAATCCCCATGAGCAAACAGTCTGCCAACACGCACACGTATTTAGCTCCAGACAGTGTTGTCATTTGGCACGGTACCAATGTTTCCACAGCTTTGTGCTCAACTGAATTTCAAAAACATCCTCACCCCCCTCCTTACCTGTGTGTACCTGACTCTAACCTCTGCTCTCTCTCCGACACTACTGCCTTTAATTACACTAATTACAAGCAATTACACGACACTACTCATGCCTGCCCCAAGGCCTGTTTCCTTCTCCCACCACACTGTGCACTTCATAGGATCTCTAAGGCTTCTCCTACAGACTCGTACCATGAAGGTAATTAGTCTCTGATGAGCATGAAGCTCAGAGTTTATGACCTCAGGAACAACAGAAGATAATTGCGTATTCTGGTTAGGGCTCACTATTTAAACAGAGCACTTGTCACAGACTGCTTGTGTAAGTTTGAATAAAAAACACGATTGCGGAACTACTGTCATGGGGAATGTTGTTTGTGCTGTATGGATTTGCATTTCATAAGGGTTGAGGATGAATTCTGACAGGATTATTTCCACAAACCTATTATCTATTGCAGATCATGTGGTCTGACAACTGCTAAACAGTTTTACACGTGTCCTAACAAGACGCGACGCGATGCGATAAGATTCCAACGACAAATAATTTGTCTGTCCAGTGACGCTACTGCGAGATGCGTCGAAATCAATCAAAACCCACAGCCAATCAGAACAGCGTGTGTGGGCGGAGTCTCGCGGCAAGTGCACTGCACCAGAGAGTAGCCTAATGTTGACGGCATTCGTAAGAAAATGGATAAGTAGGCTACATAATCAAATTCACAAATATTGCACCATTTAAACATTATTAAAAAATACATGGGCTACCGAGTTACTAAAACAATCTTTGTCAAAGAATACACTTTTTGTTCACAGTTTGAACGTTCTGATTTCCATTTGTTTAATTTCAAGATCTGAGGTAAATTATCCATTGTTGCTTACAGCTACAAAGCTGAGAGCACTAAATAATATTCAAAGTCATTACACGCTTTTAACATTAAATAAAGCACATAAACAGTAGCCGACCTGAGATTATCATTACCACACTTTGTGTTGTTGTTCCAGCCGCGGTCGCAGTAAAATAAACGTTTCTAAAATAGAATTGTAGCGTGTCGCCGTCGCGGCTGGTTAGGACAAAAACTCTTAACATGGAAAAGATACCTTTTAACGCGTGTCGCGGCGTCGCATGTAGTTAGGACATTGTGTTACATCATGCAATGTGACTTTGAATATAATTTTGCTCCCAGCTTTGTAGCTGTAAAAGCATCAATTGATAATTCAACTCAGATCTTGAAATTAAACAAATGGAAACAAGACAAATTATTTGTCGCTGGAATCTGGTTAGGGCACAGTGTTAGGGAAATTTTCTAGACTGATTTTTTATTTATTTTTTGCTTTGCTTTCATCTTTATAGTTATTAATGATAACCGCCAGACAACTTAGGCTACCTGAAAATGGCAGTGTGTTGTTTTATTCAGTGGTTCTTTTATCTACAGCATCCTTCACCATGCAGAGTTAAAGTTAAGCATGCTTATCTTGTCTTAACATGGCAGGAGTTGAGTGAGCTGATAATCATTTGACATTCTTACACACACCGTCTCAGCTTTTTTGAGGGTTTTCTTACTCACAGCTGGTAGTTGAGGGACTCTCTCCTCTCAGTTGTGGTAAATATTTACTGAGAGTTAATTGGTTGGTCATTGTGGAGGGTGGAATTGTGGGATTCATTCTCATTCAGATCTGTGGGATTGTCTAAGTGTGCACTGTGGCCTGTAGGGAGCTCCACAGGAATAGCTGACTTCTGCATAGATAAAATCTGCTGATACGGACATCCCAGATCCAAAATATCCCTGACTTAATGCTATTAAAAATGTGCAAAATTAGCCTAATTGGCCAAATGCATTTTTTAGGACAAGAGGTTGAGGTCCATGATGGAGAGAAGAGATTAGAGATAGAATGGAGATAACTAATCAATCAATAAAGGCTGAATATATATATATATATATATATATATATATATATATATATATATATATAATGTTTTGGCCTATTCATTTATTTATGTTCAGTTATTTTTTTTTAACTTAATTTAACTTAATTTTTATATAAATAAATAATAATGTTTAGTAATAACATTCATCTATTTAGTGTTTATTTATATATTAACACTAAAAATAACTTTAAAATTGTTCATCAACAAATATGATTTAAACCATATATCTTGTTTATTTATATAAATAATACTTATGTTTTTTTATTGATTACTAAACATTCATTTATTTAAATAATACATTTTCTATTTAAGTTTCTCTTGGTCTCTCTTTTTCCAAAAGAACTGCAGAATCACATGTATTCAACATCATAAAATAATCTTTAAACCTAATAATATTCCAGTCAATACACTGTTGTAATTTCTGCTTTAATGTAATGCTGACGCAAAGGTGACATAACACAATATTTGTGGTAATACTCAATAAAACTTATCTACCACCTCGCAAGACAGCACAAGAAACACTTACCAAGAAAGTGTCTTTCTCTAGACATGAGCTAGCATGCTGAGGCTGCTTGGATCGCACTTCCATCTAGACATTTAGACAACAGACATTTCACCATCCAACTCATGTTTACTCAATATAGCTTATGTCTTTCTGTTGAGAAAGATGTTTATACTCAAGAAAAATATGAGATTCAAAATAAAAGGTTGTTTTGAAAATGAAAAATATGCTTAAACTATTTTCCTTATGTGTGTGTAATATTATGAAAATTCTTTGGCAGAGTGAATGATGTATATACACACATAGAGAGGCAGTCAAGACACGCAGGGCTGTCAAATAACGTGACTCAGGATCAGGAATGTCCGGAATGGAATACTTGCGCACTGCTAACTGCATACTGCACAATATACACCATTTACTGCTAAACTCACTTTTAAAGGTGCAGTAAGCGATTTCTGAGAAACGCAGTTAATATTTGAAATCACCAAAACAAACACGTCCTAACCCAAAAGGATCACACTGCTATCTTGATAGCCCCGTCCCCAACCTGTTTTTGGACACTGTTCAATAAAAGCTTTGAGTTACTATTCATCCATCTTTCTCTCAAGTCAGATATCTCCTGAAAACTAAATGAAAAACAAACAAAAAAAGGCTAAACACTAAGCTTTTAATTGTCCACAAATTATTGGTCAGGAAAGCATCAAGACAGAATTATGTTTTTGGCAGAATATAGGAAGTTGCATGGTGATTCTACAGAGCGGTGTCTTCGAACAGCTGCTGAAAAATGTTATTATAACATCTCTACCACAGTGAAGCATGGAGAAAGAGACTGTGTCATTGTGTGAGGAGCCTTTTTAGCTGCTGGTATTGGGGAGCTACTTTACTGTGAAAAGTCATTTAATGCTTTGGAGTACAGGAGAATAATGCAGAATGGTTTGCTTCCCACAAATGAAAAGTTATCTAAAGAGGAACGATTAGATGTTATTTTTCAACAAGACAATGCTCCTGCTTAAATTGCAAAGACAACCAAGAAGTGGCCTGAGAACATCAGGCTCATGTTTTGGCCTGGTCATAGTCCAGATTTGAACCCTATTGTGAACATTTGATCTAACATTAAACTCAAACGAACTGGGAGATATTTTTCAACTACTCATGAACTGTTTGAAGCCATTAACATTGAGTGGAACAACACTGACTCTTCTTCCTGTAAAAAGCTCTCTGCAAGTCGGGGAAGGCTATTCCGTGCCAAGTTACTTTATCTACAGTATTGCCATGTTGGACCTTTGACCCTCATGTAGTGATGGGAGTGTTGTATTCTAATTCAAGGTTTTCCAGGGTAACCAAGGTTACAGGGGTTCCGTGTGCGCATCCGTTGTGAGTGTGACACAAAAGAGTAAAGAGGTTATCGTTTCAAGCTCTGGTGTGAAATTTAACTTCTTGTTGAATAACTAAAACACTCCAACATAACATTGGTGACAAGGATGGCTGAGTTGAGCTTACCACCACCAGCACCTTTACTTCCCGTTCCTGGTGAACCGCCTATTCCGTGGGCGAGTTGGATTGATGGCTTCACGGTGTATCTCGAGGCTATGGAATTTACTGATATTCCGGATCAAAGGAAAATTGCCCTGCTTCGTCATTGTCTCAGGGCCGAGGGACAGAGAATATATTGCACTTTTGGGGAAGCGGAGACTTACGAGGAAGCAGTCACTCAGCTCGCTCGCCACTTCACGGGCCAGCAACGAGTCATTCTACGCCGATACAAGCTAAGCAAATGGTTTCAGCGACCGGGTGAGTTCGTGCAAGACTATGTAACTAATCTGCAAGACCTGGCACGCTCGTGCAATTATGGGACACTTCAAGATGAGATCGTTCGTGATCAGCTTATTGAAGGGATACTGTGTGAAAAACACGGGAAAAACTGTTGTAAGAATCTGACGAACCAACACTAAATCAAGCGGTTGTAATCACGCTGTAAGTGGAGGCAGCTGTCGAATGCTCTACACTACTCACTGATGCGTGTGGACATCCCTATGCAACAACTCCGACCTGCCAGTCACCAAAGCCACAGTCCCTTACCCATAGTAAAAGGTGAGAGTAAGGATGCAGGTCCATTTTGCACAGCTGCAGAGACACTAACGCAGTTCAGGTTTTTGTGGCAACTGTGGCTCTAGTTCGCACAATTCAAGAGCCCAGAATTGCCCTGCAGGTGGGCAGACATGTAGGAATTGCTTAAAAAAAAATCACTTTGCTAAAGTATGCCGGTCGGCCCCTGCTACGCAAGCATCACAGAGGACACTCTCGCCTGTCTGTAATGACTACACTGAGATTAGATGTATCAGCTGGCCAGGCAGCTTTTAGCACATGTACTGTGCTGCTGGATGAGGTGAGTCTCCCACTCCTCCTGGATACGGGTGCAGCTAAATTGTTGCTCACTGCCAATACGTGTCAGAGTTCTGTCACTTCTGTCTAGTCTATTTCTTGGTTTTGTGACAAAACCCTGACACTCCTGATATGTATTCTCTGTGTTCCTTGTTTCATGTGCTTTCATGTCATGGTTTGTCTTGTACTGTGTAGCACGCAGCTTGTGTTTTACACTAGCTGTGTGTTTTCATGTTGTCATGTTTTGTATGAACATGTGGCTTATGAGTTCTCATTAGCTGTGTGTTCATGTCTCATTTTGTATGAGCACATGGCTTGTGATTTGTTTTACTGGTCATGTGCTTGTGTTCAAGACATGTTTGGTGTGAGCACATGGCTTGTCATGTATGTTTCCTTGTGCCATGCTGCTCTCCTGTCGATTGTCTAGCCCCTCCTATCTTGTTACCTGATTATTGATTAATTTGCCTCACCTATCCTCCCTTGTTACATGCTTTGTTTGCTCTCCCTATTTATTCTCCTTGTGTTTGCAGTCCTGTGCTGGTTCGTCACCGTAATTCTTGTATGAACAAAACCTTGTATGTTCCTCCTGTCTGTTTTCAAGTCAAGTCAAGTCAAGTCAAGTCAAGTCTGTCTTGTTTTACCTCTTGGGGTAGTTTTTGTTTGTTTTATTTTTATTTTTAATAAAAGCCTTCATTCTTCTGCGATTGAGTCCTCACCTCATCTCCTCAACCCCAAACCCTGACAAATACGTATCACAAGTTCTTCTCCCATCTGCCATTACAGCAGCCCTGCACATCTCTCTGTGGCTACAACAGTTCCAGGATTACTACGCTTGCCGTTCTCCGCGTCTCAGTACGTTATGGCTCCAAACACCTGCCATCATTCCCATTCTACATTTCCGAACAGGGAGCCAACCTTCTGGGGCTTGGTCTTTTTACTAGCTTGGGGTTCACACTGTGAGACGATAAGGGCTCTGATATCCACCATGTCACCTCCACCTCCACCGCTTGGTGGAACGTACACCGCACAAATAATGATGTTTCCAAATTCATGCGGTAGATAAAAAGGCCTTAATGATAAACATAATAATTCCACATCGGGATTGCACACAGTTTCTCTCACCGTATGCTGGCAGCACCATTTGTCCTTGATGTATATACAGACACCGCCGCCTCTTGATTTGCCCGAGTTTCCATCCCTGTCTGCACGAACAAGCGAAAACCTATCCAGTTCGACCAAAGGGATGTCCCGATGAAGCCATGTCTCCGTGAACACCATCAAGCAGGACTCGCGATACTCGTGCCATGTCCTTGTGATCATGTGTAGCTCCTCAATTTTGTTCTTTAAGGACCGCACATTGCTTAAAATCACAGATGGAAGAGGAGGTTTATTACCACGGTTCCGAAGACGGAGACGAACCCCTCCTCTCTTCCCTCTTTTCCTGGGTCGCACCGAAAATGCGCTCTTCCTCCTGAAATCAACAGGTAAATCCGTGGGAGGCAATATTCTTTCAGGCCTCAGAAGGAGCAGTTCTTCTCTGGTATAGCTCAAAGATGGTACAGCGACAAAGTGTGCAGATGATACACGATTCAGAGCAAGGATCCTTCCTCCAATCAAAGTCAGTAATAGGAATTGTACCAAAAACGCCTTCATTATGATCAATCACTTTGACACATTAAAACCGTTTAAAACTTTAAACAATTGAAATCAAACTCGACACGAACAACAAACTGACAGTGCACGTGTCCGGGTCGCCAGCCGAGCAGTCAGACTATAGTCACCTGTGATGCATCTACACGGGCCCTGAGAGCGGTGCTGTTACAGGAGCAGGATGGAGGGGAAAGACCAGTAGCATTCGCGTCCAGAGCTCTGACCCCCATGGAACAGCAATACTCTGTCGGTGAACGCGAGGCCCTTGCGTGTATCTGGGCAACTGAAAGATGGCACCTTTTCCTCTATGGTAGTCGTTTCGTCCTCCGCACCGACCATCAGGCTCTGACCACGTTCTTGTCAGCCTCCGGCTCAGGTAAAAAACCCTTACGTCTGCACAGATGGGGTGAGCGCCTAAGGCAGTATAATTACCAACTCAAATTCACACCAGGGAGGGACAACGTGGTCGCTAATCTTCTATCTCGATCCATTGATGCGCCCACACTGACAGACTCGCCAGGCAGTGATGACATGGAGCCAGAACTCGTCCAGATGCTCTGTGCACCTCTGAAAGCGTCTGTCACCCTGGAGGAGCTGCAGAGGGAGTTCAAGTGTGACCCCAGACTGACAACTCTCCGCAAATATATACGCTTGGGGTGGCCAGCACGGATGCCTGAGAAGTTAACATCTTTTGCTAAAGTACGAAATGAACTGTCCTGCTGGGGTGATGTTTGTGTCTCCAGGGACCTCTGTACAGTAGTGCCAGGCAGCCTGCGTGCACGTGTCCTATCAATGGCACATGAGGGCCACTTGGGCATCGTTAAGCTCAAGCAAAGATGCCGGGACCTGGTCTGGTGGCCAGGCATTGACCACGACATTTGAAGGGCTGGTCAGGGACTGTGAACCTCGTCTCCTCAGTGGGAAGACTGGAGTACCAGCTCCAACCCCTCTTCAACCTGTTCCATGGCCATCTCACCCATGGGAGCACCTTCAACTGGACATTTGTGGGGAAATACATGACCATAGAGTTCCTCATCATCAACGCTTTCTGGTGGTCGTGTACGATCTCCATTCTGAATGGCCTGAGGCAATACCAGCCGGAACAGTCACATCACAGACTATCACACAGATACTGGACAGCCTGTTTGCTCGCTGGGGCATGCCCCATGCGACCACTACTGACAATGGACCGCAGTTCACCTTCCGCAGACTTCTACATTTTCCTTTGCAATAAGGGAATTATGCATATCCAGGCTGAACTCTACCACCCCCAAGCAAACGGTGGGGTTGAAAGGTTCAATCAGAGCCTTAAGAACGACATTCGTGCACATCTGGTCCAGGTGTACACATTCCAAACAGCACTAAACCTAACTTTGATGCATTACAGAGCTAGCTATTATGACACCACCCAGGCCTCTCCTGCTTTGCTCATGCTCGGCCGGGAGATAATAATTAATAATAATAATAATTCGTTACATTTATATAGCGCTTTTCTGGGTACTCAAAGCGCTTTACATGGAAGGGGGAATCTCCTCAACCACCACAATGCGCAGCATTGTGACGGCAGCCATATTGCGCCAGAACGCCCACCACACACCAGCTTACTGGTGGAGAGGAGACAGTGATGAAGCCAAACAGTATATGGGGATGATTAGGAGGCCATGATGGACAGAGGCCAAGGGGCAAATTTGGCCAGGACGCCGGGGTTACACCCCTACTCTTTTTCGAAGAAAATTATGGGATTTTTTAATGACCACAGAGAGTAAGGACCTCGGTTTAACGTATCATCCGAAGGACAGTGCTCTTTGACAGTATAGTGTCCCCATCACTCTACTGGGGCGTTAGGACCCACACAGACCACAGGGTGAGCACCTCCTGCTGGCCTCACTTACACCTCTTCCAGCAGCAACCTAGTTTTCTCAGGTCTCCCATCCAGGTACTAACCAGGCTCAGCCATGCTTAGCTTCAGTGGGCAAACAGTCTTGGGCTACAGAGTGATATGGCTGTTGGCCATCTGGATATGGAATTGCCATTGGACAGACTCAGGGCATGAGACTTGACAGCATCAGCGAATGGAACCTGGGTAGCAGCCAAAGCAGCGGTAACTTCAAACCAGAGGCGAATGAAGGACAGCTTCAACAAGAGGCACAAGGCAGAGCATGCCCCTTCTGGTGCTCATCCTGCATACCTGAAGAACTTTATCGCAGACTTTCACATACAGGTAATAGGTGTTTAGCCATCTCTCCTCAACTATAGTTTAAGTTGGAACACAATTCTATTCTAATTCAAGGTCTCCAGGGTAACCAAGGTTATGGGGGTTCCGTGTGCGCATTGCGTTGTGAGTGTGAGTGACACAAAAGAGTAAAGAGGTTATCGTTTCAAGCTCTGGTGTGAAACTGAACTTCTTGTTGAATAACTAAAAGACTCCAACATAACAGGGAGCTTTCGAAACACTACTTCATGAAGATTTAAAACCTTTAAGAATCATTTGTCTCAAAACAGTGATTCAGAGTGCGCATCAAACTGCCATCAACAAAATGTCGTATGATTTCAGTAAACAATGATTCATTACATCATAACTGTTTTGAAATGTTTCACTGGATTGCCGCTAGGGGACAATCTCTGTGAACCCAAGAAACAGTGTCTATATGTTTTTTTTTCCTGATCTCGGATCAATTTTATAAATTTGTGGACAGTCAATGACACATTTGTATAATAGAAAGGAAGAGTTGTAGTTAATAGTCTCTTATTGTTCTGATCAACCAAGCTCTCCATAAAACAAATAAAACAAGCCACAATTTAATAAAATAACATTTTATAAAGACACTTAGTACTGAATGGTATTATTAGATTTGTTAATTGCATTTAATAGATTACACCTTCATAAAAAGGTGTTTTTATGCATGCTTGGGCAGAGTTTTCACTGCAATTAGATTGTTCTGACTAGCAGGGATCACCAGCATGTGGCGTTTCGAAACATTAAATAATTTTGCGAAGCAATTGGTTCAGTGGTTTCAAAGACTCAAAAAGCTTGGTTTCTCTCATGACTACCAACACACACACACATATATATATATATATATATATATATATATATATATATATATATATATATATATATATATATATATATATACATTTTTGTCTTAATACAATAAAGAGTGATAAACACACCTTCATTCTAGGATTCAATTTAGTTCATTGATTGAAAATATTATTTCAACAAGTTGTACTGCACTATTGATAAATTCTGCTTTAGAAAGCATGCAGACAGAAATATGAATGCACGCTTAAACTACCACATAATTAAAAACAATTAACTTGTGAATTAGCATCTATTGTTTTCTTTTTTGTCTTCTTTCCCAAAATGCACTTAATATTTGAACATCTACATGTAAACCACAAACGTATAGTTTTCATATTGCATTTATATTTGTTCAATGTATATTATGGAGGGTCTGTAGTGTTCCAACAGACGTTTTTGTACATTTGTGGCTTCAGCAATGTGATTTTCCACATCTGTCTGAATGACCTCTCAGGGTAGAGATGTCCTGTGAACATTAAAAGCATGTTTGTTGCTCTGCTTCCTATAGTTACCCATTACTGCCTTGTTTGGAAAATACTGGATTTGTGCCATCATCACCGCCTTAGCCGCATGTAATTAGTGAGAGGTCAGAGGTCAGTCTGGTCTCAGCTAGTCATGACGGGGGATAGACTGAGCCTATTCAGAGTGCGCTTAGCTAGACTGAGATGATGGACATCTGTCCCGCCCTATGGCTTTAGTTATGAGATGGTGGAGGGGGCCAACTGGTAACACACTCACCAGCCAATTTATTAGGTACATCTTGCTAGTACTGGGCTGGACCTGCATTAAAACTGCATTAGTTCAATATGGATTTTAGTCCATATTTACATGATAGCATCAAGAAGTTGCTGCAGATTTGTTGGCTGCACATCCATGATGCGAAGCTCAAGTTCCACAACGTCCCAAACGAGCTCTAATGAATTAAGATCTGGTGACCGTGGAAGCCATTTTAGTATAGTGTCATGTTCAAGAAACCAGTTTAAGATGATTTGAGCTTTGTGAATGGCATATTGTCCTGCTGGAAGTAGCCATCAGAAGATGGGTCCACTGTGGTCTTAAAGCGATGGACATGGTCAGCAACAATACTATGGTAGGCTGTGTTTAATTGGTTGCCTACTAAGGGGCCAAAGTGTGCCAAGAGAATCCCCACACCATTACACCACTACTAGCAGCCTGAACCATTGATACAAAGTGCTTTCATGCTTTCATGTTGTATACGGCTAATTCTGACCCTATCATCTGAATGTCGCAACAGAAATCGAGACACATCAGACCAGGCAAAGTTATTTCAATCTTCTATTGTCAAATTTTGGTGTGCTGAAAGACTGGCACCCAGTGTGTTCTTCTGCTGCTATAGCCCATCTGCTTCAAGGTATACCATGTTGTGTGTTCAGAGATGCTATTCTACAAACCTCGGTTGTAACAAGTGGTTATTTGAGTTACTGTTGCCTTTCTATTGGCTCAAACCAGTCATTCTCCTCCGACCTCTGGCATCAACCAGGCATTTTCACCCTCAGAACTGCCGCTAACTGGATATTTTCTCTTCATTCAAAGTCACTTAAATCACTTTTCTTCCCCACTCTGATGTTCAGTTTGAACTTCAGCAGATTGTTTTGACCGTGGCTACATCCGAAAACTGAAAAATGCAGTCTCCGCAGGCTGTGAAGGCAACAAGGCACGTCCAAATCCAGTAATCATGTACCTTCGTGCGCAAACGCTGCCTACAAAGTTATTGCCTGATAAGGCAGTGAGGCAGCAAGTCACCTGCCTAGTTTTCAGACGCAGCCCATGTCTACATGCCTAAATGCATTGAGTTGCTGCCATCTAATTTCTTTTAGATAGATATAAAGTGTTATGTTTAAATAATAGATATAAGACAAAGTATTTTGTTTAATTTATTTTTTATCTTTATACTATATCAATTATTTTTCAAATTTGTAAATGAAACCTTATTGGAGTATGTCTTTCTACTTCAAAATTTCACATTTAATTCAGTGTTACTTGACATTTATTTGTAATTCTTTGTAAAATGTATTAGTAATTACATTTTTTTTCAGTGTAAGTACTTCAAATAAAATTTTCAAAGATTTGGACACAACAGAAAATTGCAAATATTACTATGTATAGTTTTATACATAAACTTTACCCATTCCTTTTCCGAAAATTGCACATACAACTTTATACTGCTTTATAGTTTTACTGTTTATTTCTATTCTTATATCAATTATATCTAAATCTAAAGCTGTACTGTATTTGTTGCACATTTGACAAATACATTGAAGTTGACTCGCTATTTAAACATACACTTATCGGACATAACAAACACACATACTTCTGGTCTCTCTAGCATTACACAACAGAGGAGCGTGTGGTTCAGACTAATTACCTTCTGCTGAAAGATACAAAATTGCCCCAGGATGCAACATCCATGCACACAAACAGACACTCACAGGCTGTGCCTTTGCAGATTTTTGGCATGAGAGAATCTGTGTGTTCTAATGAAATGAGTTACTTTAGAAGAGCATACATAGGTCAGATGTGGGAACATCTGTCCTCAAATGCGACTTAATCCCAGTACCACACACAGACACAGACAGCAGGCCCCTATGTCATTATGTGCATGTTAGTTTGTTAGCGTTGGTGCATGAGTGTGCATTAATATGTCTAGAATGTGAACATGTTGAATAGCGTGTCGGCCCTGCATTTAGTAGAGGCCGAGGAGGAGCACTGAAGTGTGTGATAGGTCAGATGCCACACTGAGAGACCGAGTGAAAACGTGCCATAGAGAGAAAGAAAGAACGAAAAAAAAAAAATAGAGCTCGGGGAGAGGGGCATTTGGGGAGAGATATATAAAGAAAGAAAAGGAGAAAGAATGTCCACTCAAATCTCAGACATTCTGTTCCGCACTGTTGCACTCATGCACTAGTGTTGTGTAGCAGGTGTCACCGTAGATAGAGGTAACCTTAGTGACTGCAGGTTACCCTGGTGGTCTCAGACCAGTCTTTTTACCTCTGTAGTAGCAGGGGGTCAGAAAGAATATAGTAGGTACTAAGGACTTGTATTGATAGAAAAAAATTCATGCCTTAGATCAGTGGCGTAAATTGAGAATGGTGGACAATTAAAGGGTTAGTTCACCCAAAAATGAAAATTCTATCATTAATTACTCACCCTCATGTTGTTCCAAACCCATAAGACCTATGTTCATCTTCAGAACACAGATTAAGATATTTATGATCTAGACAGCTTTCTAACCCCCCCATAGACTGCAATGTAATCACCACTTTCAAGGCCCAGAAAGGTAGGAAAGACGTCGTTAAAATAGTCCATGTGACTACAGTGGTTCAACCTTAATGTTATGAATGAAGAGAATACTTTTTTGTGTGCAAAAAAAACAAACAAAAATTACTACTTTATTCAACAATTTCTCCTCTTCTGTGTCTGTCTCTTAACGCTGTTCACGCTGTGAACACAGTGCAGTGCTTCCAGGTTCTACATCAGAACACCGGCTCATTATTGGCCGGATCCTGGGTCAGGATCTGCATGCGTTGTGAACCGAGTCGGAGACTCTGTTCACAAGGAATTCACAAGAGAAGAAATTGTTGAACAAAGTCCTGAAGTGTGTTCTGAAGATGAATGAAAGTCTTCCAAGTTTGGAAGATGAGGGTGAGTAATTAATGACAGAATTGAATTTTTGGGTGAATTAACCCTTTATATTAGTGTAAATAAACTTACAATGAAGCATTGACCAGAATCTCATAAATTCTTGGAATTGGGATCTGTTGAAGCAACCACCTATAAACCACTCAGAACACCTTAGCAACTGCATGGAATGAAATCGTCCTAGCAATCACCCAGAACACAATTTTCTTCAGCAAATGTAAAAATTCAATTATTTATTTTATTAAATCATTAAACCCATAATTGTATTCAGTTAGCACACTTTTATTGGATGAGCAAATTCAAATAAATAGGGTGAAAAATGGTTAGGGTGTTCTGGGTGGTTGCAAGATGATTATGAGCCTATAAAACCCTTAGAAATACCCCAATCAATCAATTTTTTTACTTTTTCAGATTTGCTTTAAAATAGGAAGTCGCTGCGTCGTTGTCCGCGTTGACGCACAATTACACATGCAGAGGGAGCATGTGAAACCTGAGGGAGGGGTTCTAGACCAATCACAGCGCTTGTGGTCCGCGTAGAATTGACGCGTTGTTACATTTTTGGAGAGGTGGACGTCAGGGTACGCCGAAGGGTACGCGTGCTACACACAGCCTACGATGTAGCTACGGAGTGGGTTCGATGCCGAAGTATAAACTGGGCTTCAGTAATATCCAAATACTTGGCAACTCAGAAATACTTTATCAGTGTTGCTTACATTAAACACTTGCGAAACGATGAATTACTTTGTGTCACAAATTTTACAATAGATATATAGCCTTGAACTTCTGTCTGTTTTTCCATTAGACGTCTCAGATTCTATTTCAGGTTAAAACAATAGCTGCCTGTGGTCGTAATCTAAATTGAATCTGCACTGAAGCCTCCTTTGACCTCTGTTGGATCAGACTCGCTAAGCGTTAAGCAAGAGTTCATCACCTCATTCGCACGTCTCTCAACCTGTCAACTCTGGAGAGACACTGAGGAATTATTTACATTGGGAAAAAGCCCATATGAGAGAGAAAGAGTGTGTTAGAGACTGAAGTTTAAAGGAAAAGAAGGAAGGAGACAGGAGATGAATAACAGGAGTGAATGACAGAAAGAATGGAAAGGAAGGAAAGACCAGAAAAGTTGAATGAGGGACCAGCCGAGGGTCACAAGTTGGTATGTGTCAAATCTAACTGAAATCTAAGACTTCACGCGCACACACACGCACACACACACACTTTGAGTTTTCATGTTTTATGGGGACTTTACATAGACATAATGATGTTTATACTGTACAAACTGTATATTCTATTCACTAACCATAAACCTACCCATCACAGAAAACTTTGCATTTTCTGCATTTTTACATTTTCAAAAAACACCATGTAATACGATTATAAGCTATTTTCCTCATGAAGATCAAAAAGTGTCACCACAAGGACAAGGATTTTGGATATTACCATTTTGTGGGGTTATTTTGTCCCATAGCGTAGGGTTTACCAGGACCACACACACACACGCACATGCACACACTTCAGCAATGTTATGCATCTACAAATATATATAGATGCATAATAATAAGAATTGAGGCTCAAACATTTTTTTAATAATAAGACAGTTCCTAACTACAGTATATGACAAAAATGCAAGCAGAACTACAGGAAGTGGAATTTATTGAATTAAATTAATAGAAATTTTACATATATAGGCGTTCTGTAAAATAAAGTGTCTTTAGTTCAGTTTTAAATGGAGTATACCTTGATTTAAGAAAGGCCACTATATTGGACTGATCACATTTCGTAAATTTTTGCCAATGTTCTAGAAAAGCATATTATACATGCAATAATCCTGCAACTTAATTTGCAAAGACATAAATACAGTAATGCTCAGTTTGTGAGTAAATTGAAAGAGATTCACGGCCTGGTGGTGAAGGAGAGAGTGACGGGGGAGAGAGATAGAAAATAAGTGCTGAGAGAGAACAAGGAAATGATGGAAGTGAGATCAGATGGGGATTTTTCCTTTACTTGTGTGAAAGACACACACTGCCTGAAGGGCTGTTGATAAAGCAGTCTTGCTGTCTCTGCCTCTGTCTGTCTGTCTCTTAGTTTCTCTGTCTGCAGGTCTAATTAAAACACATTTGAGGTTCATCCAGTTATCAAGATGGAATGAGAACGAGATTAGGATTGACACTCACTAGACAACTTAAAGAAATTCATTCTTAAAAATAAAGGTTCAAAATGAGAGTTTTACTAGCGATGGCACATAAGAACCATTTTTGGTCATCAAAAGAACCTTTTGGTAAACAGTTCTTCAAAGAACCATTGCTGTGTCCTATACTTCCCTACTATATAGTATGAATAATAATAATAATAATAAAAACTACACATAGTATTCATATCATGAAAAAAAAAAGAGATTCTGAAGAGACTGAAGATTTATGAAGTGCAGTGAAAGTGTACCATCTGAGGTTGGTAGGTCACGTGACGGTAACATCATGACGACTGTAGTACGTCAGAATTTCATTCTGCCCAGCTGATTGCCCAGCTTCCATTCTATATAGAATGTACTTTTTAACAGTCGCAAAATAAATTAAAATTCAAATGTAGTACCTACTCAGACAGCTTGCGATTTCGGGCGCAACTAATTTTTTTCTTAGTGTGAAGAACATTTTAAAAGAATCGAAAGAGCCTTTTTCCACTAAAGGACTTTTTGTGGAATAGAAATGTGCACGTTAAAGGTTCTTCACCATAGATGCCAATAAAGAGGTTTCACTTCATTTTGATGGTCCCTTTAACTTATTCTGTTGACTATAAGTAACGTTGCACCTACATGTCTACTAACTCTGATTAGAGTGTTAGTAGAGTATTATTAGACTGCAGGGTTAGGGTTAGAATAAGTTGAAATGTAATTGTACATTTACTTATAGTCAGTAGAATGTCTGTTGGAGGAGCATCACATAACAAGAGTTAGCAGATATTAAGCAGACAGTCTACTAATACTCTAATGAGAGTTAGTTGACATGTAGTTCCAAAGTTACTTATAGTCAACAGAATGTTCAAAAGAGACCATCAAAATGAACACATTTTATTTGTGTAATAATGTAGTTCACCCAAAAATGAAAATTCTGGTATAATTTACTCATACTGTTCTGAACCTGTATGACTTTCTTTATACAGTGGAACACAAATAAAGACTTTTGTATACGATGTTGCAACGGTTTTTGTCCATACAGTTAAATTCAACGGGGTTTAAATCATCATTGGATACCCCTGACTTTCATTTTATGGATAAAAAAAACACCAACAAAATAGGTTTAGAATGACATTATGCCAGAACTTTCATCTTTCTGTCTCTCGGAGTTAAATTTTTTAAATTTAAACAACCTAAACTGGGATGCTTGTATTTCAGTACTGGTCTTTAAAATGGTCATTACACTAAGTATATGACCTGAAAACTCACACGTAAAGTATTATAGTCACCAAACAGAATGGTATAAACAGGTTCCCCTCCGATGGCCTTTGAATACTTGAGCCCAGTATGTTTTTGCTGCTCAGGGTGAGTGTGCGGTCACTCTCATTAACAGCACGGCCGTGCGCTGGTCTTAAGAACACAGGATTACACTTGCTCCATCCTATGGGCTTATGTCTGCACAAAAGGAAAGAGAGAGAGAAAGAACAAGAGCAAGCAAGTCTCCAACTGCTAAACTCCAGTCTAGCCCTGCTACGTTGAGCTTGAAGCCTAAATCAAAGCCAGAGATTATGTGGCCCACTGACCCGCTAGAGTACAATAGAAAACAAGGACAGGGTCAACTTTATTACAACTGTCTGAGGCCTCCTCGCCTCTTTGAGAATCGGGTCAAATAGACCGAAGTTCTTTTCTTTTTATAATGAACTTTTTAGTATTTCTTATGGTACTACTAATCTACACATCTTGAGAAACAGGGTGAGCTGTCATTTGATATTTTTACATAAATATATTCACATTGTTACCTTTAAACAGCTAAATATATGTTCAATATAAGCTAGTTTTATGATTAAAATATTTTTTTTTTGTATTTTTCACATCCTCACAAGAAAAGCTTAGATGGGAATAATAATCATGCTGACCACTGATATAGCTTCAGTACAGAAGTTTAGTTGTGTATTGTACTAGTATTCAAAAAGCAGAATTGTAGCACATTTGTGCTCTGAGATTCACCTCAGTTTTGTTTGAAACTGCCTTTGACAGAACTTGGAAAGTCCCAAAGAATTCTGCCTTCCAGCTGTAAACCATACACAGTACACATCCATAAACTTTATTAAAAAGAGAAACAGGGAGATTTCAACCTTTATTGCCCTTTGATAATATCATAAAAGGGTCAGTTTCAAATTTCAGGTGAAGGGAAAATAATATTTACATTTAGAAAATGAGTTATGCCTCAAAATACTTTGAATCCTGTAATACAACCAAGAGCAGTGTGTGTGTGTGTGTGTGTGTGTGTGTACACTACAATTACACTGTTAAAAATTTATTGTAATTTTACAGGAAATTCCTGGCAACTAATTGCAGTAAATTTACAGCAAGTAATATACAGGATTATTACTGTTTATAATTACAATAAAGTAATGTATTTATACAGCAGTGCTACTGTGATTATAGTAGCATTATTACAGTAAAATGCTGTAATTTATTTCAATTTACTGTATATTTACTGCAACTCAGTTGCCAGGAATTTCCTGTATTTTCACAGGACAGAATTTTATATTGTAATTCAATGTACTATATCCTGTTATTTGTAAATATCACAAAACAATGCTGTAATTATCTGTATTAGGCAATTAAAAACACAACAATGATTTCTTTTAAATCTTTTATTAAAAACTGTTTTCTTAGGAGGGTGTAAACCGGTGCGTTGAGCCCGTATCTCTTCTCTGCTTTGCAGCCCGTCTGGGAGTTGATTCCACAAAAAGTTCTGAAAACCGAGAGAGGAAAAAAAGTTACGTTTTCATATCTGTTAAATAATGACAAATACTGTGTAAAAACAAAAGTAACCTATTCCTACTTTGTCATAAAAGAAAATTACTTTGATGTATTTATTTAATATTAACAACATAACATTTAGAATTACATTGGCTTTTACATTGTTTTTTGTAAATATATAATGTCATTGTATGCATGCATGCACTGTATATCGAATGACGCTTTGGACAAAAGCATCTGCTAAATACCTTAACCACACTTCAAAATGTTTTATTTAATTAATTAATGAAAGTCGTAATGTTAAAGGGATAGTTCACACAAAAATGAAAATGCTGTCATTATTTACTCTTCCTCAAGTTGTTCCAAACCTGTATGACTTTCTTTCTTCTGCTTAACACAAAAGAAGATATTTTGAAGAAAGTCGGTAACCAAACGACTGATGGACCCCCATTTACTTCCATAGTAGGACAAAAAAAAAATACTATGGAAGTCAATGGGGACCAGCAACTGTTTAATTACCAACCTTCTTTAAAATATCGTCTTTTGTGTTTAGCAGAAGAGAGAAAGTCATACAGGTTTGGAACAACTTGAGGGAGAGTAAATAATGACAGCATTTTTATTTTTGGGTGAACTATCCCTTTAAACTGCTGTCCGTCAGACTCTTCTGTTTACACATAAATGTCCTGCATGGGAATACCAACTCTAGGTAGAACAAACACTTAGGGTAAACGTACCTATTAAGCTCAAGTACCCATTAAGCACACTACCATCTTGGAGCTCAGATTATAAAAAGAAACAGCAATGTATTATCCTATTTGATGTATTAACCAATTGATGTGTTTGTTACTATATACCTCCTGTAATTTTAAACCAATCAGACCATTGCACACTGAGATATGTGTGTCCATGTGTTCACACTGTCTGGCGGCTATTTTCAAAGCTGTCTGAAAACTTTCACCAGAAGAGGAGCCCCTCAGATGTGCATTTTTTATATGTTTAAGCCTTTATTTTGAAGAAGTACATCTTCTTATTGCAAAATTAAGAGATTAATGTTTAGACTTTTGAATATTAGAACCTGGAACCTGGATGTGGGAAATAATTACAGTTAGATCTAAAAGATAGTTTTAGCAACACAGCCCAGATGCTACGAACATAGCTAGCTTACTAGCTGTATAAGATTGTGTGCTACATTAATATATTACTTCACAGGAATTAATGGCTTGTACTTTTAAATCCATAATATTATAATTTTACATTTTATTGATAGTCTGTGGTTTTAAACTGCTGTAATTTTTAAAGAATTCATATTATTGTTAGGTGAGCTTAAAGGGTGCACTACTATGACAATCACACAGCTTCAGTGTGACATCAATTAGAAAAAGCATAATTTCATAGATATTGTCTATAATAGTTGTTCATATTAAAATTGGTATAAACTTAATACATTACCTAGATTATTAATTTAGCTAAATATTTTCCTTTAAATTTTAATTTAATATTTATTAATTAAAAAATGTTTTTGCTCCAATTAAGCACAGTGTGTGCTCCCTTTAAGCTCACCCACATTAAACGTCTATGTAAATACTTAATAATCAGAATTTAAATATTAACTGATGGTTGTCACTATGTTAATCTTCAAAAAAATGATTAATAAACTTATTTTCACAGTCTTAAGATGACAAAAGCTAGACGAAACTATAGTGTATGCCCAAAGATGAAAGAGGCATGTCATACAAAGAAGGAGCCATCAGAAACCTGTCGTATCTGTCCAAGAAGTTTGGAGTAGACAGGAAAGCTCTGACCCAGAGAGTTAAAGGGATACTCCACTTTTTTTTGAAATAAGCTCATTTTACAACTCCCCCAGAGTTAAACAGTTGAGTTTTACCGTTTTCGAATCCATTCAGCCGATCTCCGGGTCTGGCGGTACCACTTTTAGCATAGCTTAGCAAATGAATTGAACCGGACAAGACCATTAGCATCTCTCTCAAAAAAATTACCAAAGAGTTTCGATATTTTTCCTATTTAAAACTTGACTCTTCTGTAGTTACATCGTGTACTAAGACGGACGGAAAATGAAAAGGTGCGATTTTGAGAGTATAGTTCCTAGCCATATCAGCCTAGAAAATTTAAACTTTACATTTTCTGTCGGTCTTATTACACGATGTAACTACAGAAGAGTCGAGTTTTAAATAGGAAAAATATCGAAACTCTTTGGTCATTTTTTTGAGAGAGATGCTAATGGTCTTGTCCGGTTCAATTCATTATGCTAAGCTATGCTAAAAGTGGTACCGCCAGACCCGGAGATCGGCTGAATGGATTCGAAAACGGTAAAACTCAACTGTTTAACTCTGGGGGAGTTGTAAAATGAGCCAATTTCCAAAAAAAGTGGAGTATCCCTTTAAGGAGCACATTGGTTTGTTTTGTTATTTGATTTTTCAATATGGGTTACATAGCTGAACGTGGACTAGTCTAGATGTTGCAATGAGTTTGAATGACACATCACTATGAATAGGATAGGCTACCTGATCAAATTGAATGCCTTGTTGCTTGATTTTAGTGTTCTGTTTTTTTGTGATTGACTCTGTACCTTCAAATAAAACTTTTTTCAATTATTCCTTAAAAAGGTTGTTTAAAATAAACAAGATTTTTTAATAAAACTTGTTGTGAGCTTATTGGGAACAGGGGTGTGCTTAAAGGGTACAAAATGTACCCATTAAGCACAGCCAGACTTTTTATATTTAATGATGTACATCTTAATTGAAATACTTTTGTCATTTAAAATAAAATGAAATATTATAGTGTGAGAGATTAATATTTTATTTTAAAATAACTTCTTGTACTAAAACCAATATCTTGTGCACTAAAAATGTCTCAATGTAGATTTTGGTGAGCTTAATAGGTACGTTTACCCTAACAGTAATAGCTGGGCCTCCATCCAACTTTTTAATGCACATTTTAACCATTTGAAAAAAAAAAACCTGACCTGAAACGGATAAAATTCACAATATATTTACAATCGGAGTTATATTAATAAACACTCTGATGCTTTCGAGCATTATAATGGCAGTGGATTGCAACATCAGTTTGAAGTTCAAAAAAGTCCATCTATCCATCATAAAAGTGCTTCACACAGTTCTGAGGGATTCAAAAAGGCCTTCTGAAGCAAAGCAATGAGTTTGTTAAGTTTTAAATATTAATATTTTTCTTACATGAAGTAAAATTACTAGCTTCCGGCCAAAAGAACAATAACATACAGATTTTACTCTAAAGCGCAACTTATGCAACGTACTGCTGATATTTACACTACGCCATGACGCACTACGCTACTTCTGACGTCATAAGTTTTGTAATTTGCACTTTTAATGCAAGTAGACAGCGTATGGCCGTAAGCTAGAATTTTACTTTGTGACGTGTTAAATATGGATATTTTTCTTACACAAACTCTTCGCTTCAGGAGGCCTATTTTAACCGCTCAGAGCTGCGTGGAGCTCTTTTATGATGGATAAATGCACTTGTTTGAGCTTCAAACTGATCCACTGCCATTATAAAGCTGGGAAGTGTCAGTTTTTTTTTGTGTGTGTGCTTTTTTTTTTTTGTATAACTCAGATTGTATTTGTCTGAAAGAATGGCTTGGAGGTAAGTAAATCATGGGGTAATTTTCATTTAGGGAAGAATATACCTTTTACAATTAAGCAAGGTGTGCTTGGTAGGGTCTCTCTCTGGATATCAGCAGCTGTGGCAGAGGGCTAGGGAATAAAAAATTTAAACATTACCAAATGTATTAGGCTACCAATTACACAACAAATACCAATTACAAATCTATTATTATTTTAATATTCCATACAGTCTGCCAGGCAGCCACATATAATTTGAGACAAACAAAATGTTTAACTTGATTTTAATACTCCTGATAATTTGCTGCCTTCTCTGAAGACAAAGAGAGCAGTGAAAGCCTTTCAACAGAACCCAGGATCCGAAAACATATTTAATGACGATGCTGGTTGGTTTAAGTTGCGCACGCGCAGTTTATTTTAGATAAAGACAGCTTACCTTACATGACTGCCTTTTCACCCTGGACTGGTTGGCCAAGCACAGAGTAAAGTTATAACATCTGAACATACCAGATGCTATATTCAGCTTTTATCACAGTTAACGTTATAGCTAACTTACAGAATTAAATGAAGATACCAACATTGTCATTTAATTAAAGCCCATATTTCAATCTCGTTATTTGAAATATTAATTAAATTAAAATCCTGGTATCTTAATTTAATTCTCTAAGTAACGTTATTCAGTGACCGTAAAATCTGCAAGCTACGTTTATGCTAAAGTTAGTGTGCAAACCACCACGACTTCAAGACCCCCGGTTAGACAGCAAAACAGAAGTCCTAATAACGTTACAAGCCTGTCCGGTAGCAAGTGTAATCAATGCAATGATAACCTGAGCTAAGGAAGCTTACCGGGCAAACGTTAATGCTTATTTTTACAGTCTGGGCTAACGTCATTTGAGCTATCATCATTGTGGTGGTTTTCCATTAACGTTACATTACAAGCTCAGCTCGACTCGATTCTACTCACCATGTTTGTTTTTCCATCGTGAATATCTAGTGTCTTGTACCTGATGTGGTAACTTACCTTTTTCCTTATGGATTGTGTGTAAGACGCCGCCACTTTACCGTTGTCAGTTCAGGTTGTTTACTATACCGGGAGTGAGCGAGTCGAGTCGGGGCGAGTTGAGCCAACATTCTAGGGATCTAACGTGTCTAGCTAATGTCACTCAAATATACCAAACGAAAAATTGAGAATATCTCGTACCTTTACACCTGCATGTGGTCCTTTTCCGTATGGATTGAGTAAGAATACGCCACTTCACCGCGGTCAGTTCAGGTTGTTTTTTTAGTCGACTCGGGGCGAACGTCACTGAAGCTAATGTCACTGAAATATACCAAATGAAACAATCAGCAGCACTCACTCATATCAACGGTATTAATATATCCATATACTTATATGATATATTTCATGTTAACGTTTCATACCTTAGATGTGTTCTTCTTCCAAAAATGTTTGATTCTCTGGTACCGTTGGCCGCGCAATTTCAAAATTCAAACAGCAGCTATCCCACAATGCTATGCGGTGGCTGTAAAATAATGCTTCTACAGTGTAGTTACAATAAAATTACAGGACTGTCCATAAATATCCCATCATGCATCTGCATTTACAATAAAAAAATGAATACAATATGTTGTTGTAAAATTTATTGTAAAAATTACATCAATTGCTAACAGTGTACATTTTCAAAAGAAACTAATACATTCTGCAAGAACGCATTAAATTCATCAAATGTGACAGCAAAGAATTTTTCATGATTACAAACAAAAATTTATTTCAAGTAAATGCTGTCCTTTTGATATTTCTTTCACAAAAATATTAAGCAGCACATCTGTTTGAACATTGATAATGATAAGAAATATTTCTTGAGCACCAACTCAGCATATTATAATGATTTCTGAAGGACCATGTGACACCGAAGACTGGAGAAATGATGCTGAAAATTCAGCTTTGCATCACAGGAATAAATATATATATATATATATATATATATATATATATATATTTTTTTTTTTTAGAAAGAGGAAGTGTGTGAATGGCAACCTTTTAAATAATTGAGTGATTCAGCTCCTGGACTCCTCGTTGATGTTAGAAGGGTTTTAGATTGAGGAATCGTGTCATTGTGTCAATTATGTGTACAGACTCATACAAGAATGTTTCAACATGTTTAAACTGACAAGACACCATTCAAAACTGAATTCTGCTACGAACGACCGCGAACTAGAGCTTTCATGATGAACTGTGTTAAGGTGTGGGTGTTTGTGTTTTAAAAAACTAGTCAGTAAGTATTGCACAGTCATTTGTGAATAGCAAACCACATTACCCAATGACACATGCCCCACCCATGTTTTAAAGTATGATAGGAATTTCCTTCATTTCTGGCCAAGAATTTTAACAAGGACTTGTCCTTAAATCCCCTCTTTTCCTGTAGACTACAAACTATATTTGCATTTACATTTACATAATCTGAAACTGTCTAAAAAGTGTGTGATCACTTAATCCAAGCTTAATGCATGAATGCCATTTCACTAGATAAAACAAACAGCACAAGCACACATTTTAAACAAAATACTTCACAAAAAGAAGTTTAAGATATATTGTTCAAAAATAAAGAGGACCTGTTATGCCCTTTTACAAAGTCTTGATTTTGTTTTTGAGGGTCTACTAGAATAGGTTTTCATGTTTGAATGTTCAAAAAACACCTTATTATTTTATATTATTACAGCACCTCTTTTCCCAGTCTGTCAATAATGCTCTGTTCAGTTACCAGCAAGCAATAGCCGCCATTTCACCGTCTAGGTTAACTATAGACCCGATATAGCCCGGCTATGAGTAACCCACTTCTAGCCAAAATAACCTTGAAATTGGTTTCAGGTCATTTATGCCAAAATAACTTGTGAGATGTATGATATCCCATCATGTAAGCAAAGTAAACAGTGATTACAAGGTGTTTGGTTTTTATTTCTTCACTCATTTCATTTCTTTGTTATCTAATTGATGACTAGTGTATTCTTGGGCAATGGTTTAGACGTCTATTGCATTTTCACTGACAGCCCAAATTTTGCCTTGTTTTAGCCTAGACGTCTGGGCTGTGTTTGGACGGCTATTATATGTCTTTTAAACGCAAAATTGCTTGCCGGGTTCCTGTCTCTATGAAGCCTCTCCTTCTGAAAAGCACAATGTGCTCTGATTGGTCGGCTGGATCAGTGTGTGTTGATTGGTAAACCGCTTTGAGCGTGTTTTGGAAATGTCACGGCCCTTAACATAAACGCATTAGATCTTGGGTTGAAAACGTACTCGGTTACTAACGTAACCTCGGTTCTCTCTAGAAGAGGGAACGAGTACTGCGTTCGTAGAACGCTGCGGGAAAAGTCTCTTTTCACGAAATACTGAAGCAAAATTATCCTTAATTTTCATATTTGTAAAACGCATTGCAGCAGTGCACAGCCATGGCGAGACGGCTCGCTCACTCATTGGCTGTTCTGCGGCAACTGCATGAGCCTATCGAGCGAGGGCTGATGCAATATCAGACCAATGAGAGCGCTTCGCGCGCTCCTCGTCACATCCCGCCGAAACGGGTGTGGCCATCCCCTATAAAAGGAGCTCGAGTAGGCTGATTCAACTGGTTTTCATCGCCGAAGCGAACCAGAGCGAACCGCGCGCACGGCAGGGAACGCAGTACTCGTTCCCTCTTCTAGAGAGAACCGAGGTTACGTTAGTAACCGAGTACGTTCTCTTACGAGAGTTCTCTCGTACTGCGTTCGTAGAACGCTGCGGGAACCACTTGTAAGACGCCGTGCGTGCTGGGATGAGAAAACACAGACCACTGGAAGCTAGTCCAGGTATACAGTGCATAATCACCCGGTAGACTTCGGAGAGTCTGGAGGGGGGGGGGGACAACCACCCTCAGATAGCTGCGTCCTAAGACGCGATATAACATCACATAGGCAGGGGGAGGCCTGGCTAATGTGGGAAATGTGGGTCTTACGCAAATTTTTGCCCAGATATATGCGCCCTTAGGCGCGAAACAGCGCCACATAGGCAGGGGAAAAACCTGGCTGATGTGGGAGATGTGGGTCTTACGTAATTTCGCCCAATGGATGCGCCCTTAAGCGCGATACAACGTCACATAGGCAGGGAGAGCCTGGCTAATGTGGGAAATGTGGGACTTACACACTTTCGCCCAAATAGGTGCGTTCTAGACGCGATATAACATCACATAGGCAGGAGGGAGCCTGGCTAATGTGGGAAAACATGGGTCTTACACAATTCTGCCCAGAGAACTTCGGCGGCGCTGTGCGTCTGCGATATCAGTGCCGTGTTAGACAGCTGACTCGAATACGCCGAAAACACTTGGCTTGCAAGTGCGGTGAAGTATTCGGTGGCGTTGTGCGCCTGCGAAATCAGTGTCGTGGTAGACAGCTGATACGGCTAAACCGAAAACAACCTGGCCTGCAAGGTGGGAACTTCTAGGTTGTAGAACCTTATGAATGTAGACGGCGAGGCCCAGCCCGCCGCCGTACATATTTCCTGTAAGGAAATCCCGCTAGACCAGGCCCACGATGAGGCAACGCCTCTCGTGGAATGCGCTCTAATGCCCAACGGGCACTGAAGGCCCTTGGTAGTATAAGCCATTGTTATGGCGTCAACCACCCATCTGGACAGGCTCTGTTTCGAAATAGCCGTTCCCTTGGAACGTCCACTGAACGAGACAAAGAGCTGCTCCGTCTGTCTGAAGGCAGCGGAGCGGGACACATAAGCTCTTAACGCCCTAACGGGGCAAAGACAGCTCGAGTCCCCTTCCTCGTTTGACCCCGGCAGGGCAGACAGGGAAATAACCTGAGCCCTAAACGGAGTGTTGAGGGATTTCGGCACGTAGCCGTGCTTAGGTTTGAGTATGACTTTGGAGTCATTGGGCCCAAACTCCAAGCACGTTGGACTCACAGAGAGCGCGTGCAGATCGCCTATGCGCTTCACCGAAGCGAGGGCCATCAAAAACACCGTTTTGAAAGACAGATGTTTGAGGCTAACAGATTGGATAGGCTCAAAGGGGGGGCCTTTCATGGCTGCCAAGACCGTAGAAAGGTCCCACACCGGGACTGAGGGAGGTCTGGGGGGATTCAGCCTCCTAGCTCCCCTGAGGAAGCGGATGACTAAATCATTCCTACCCAGTGACTGGCCTGGCGTTGCTGTCGAGCACGCTGCGATAGCCGCCACATAGACTTTGAGCGTGGAAGGGGATCTGCCCTTATCCAACAGCTCTTGTAGGAAGGAGAGAACCTCCGTCACCTCACAATCGAGGGGTGACAGGCCCCGAGCTGTACACCAGCTGGAGAAAACCGACCACTTCGAGGCATAAAGCCGCCTGGTGGAAGGCGCTCTAGCCTGAGTGATGGTGTTCAGCACTCCATCCGTGAGGCTAACGGGTAACCGTTGAACGTCCACGCATGAAGGGACCACAGCTCTGGGTGTGGGTGCCAAATCGAGCCCCTGGCCTGCGAGAGGAGATCTCTCCTCAATGGCACTGGCCATGGAGCGGAGTCTGCTAACTGCATCAGGACTGGAAACCAGGCTTGGTTGTCCCAGAACGGTGCTATAAGCAGTACCGGGCATTTCACTTCCCTGACTCGCTCCAGCACCTGAGGTAGGAGGGAGACTGGGGGAAACGCGTATAGCGGGCAGTGTGGCCACTTGTGGGACAGCGCGCTGTTGTTCTTTGAAAAGAACACGGGGCAATGAGCGTTTTCTGGGGACGCGAAAAGGTCCACCTCCGCTCTGCCGAATCTCCGCCACAACAGCCGGACTGTTTGTGGGTGTAGAGACCATTCGCCCGTGGGAACATTGTTCCTGGACAGCCTGTCTGGACCCAGGTTGAGTGTCCCGGGCACATGCACCGCTCTCAGCGAGCTCAGGTTGCGCTGAGCCCATATTAGGAGGCGCTCGGCCAGCCTGTAAAGGGAACTGGAACCGAGGCCGCCTTGGCGATTTATGTAGGACACCACGGCCGTGTTGTCCGAGCGGACTACGACGTGTTGGTCCTTGATGTGGGGACAAAAGCGCGTCAGCGCGTTGTGAACTGCTAGCATTTCCAGGCAGTTGATATGATGGAGCTTTTCTCGTTCTGACCAGAGGCCAAAGAACGGCCTGCCCTCGAGCAGCGCTCCCCATCCCGAGGTGGATGCGTCCGTAGACACCACTTTCACTCTCGAGGAAGTCCCCAGGCTTACACCTGAACGGTACCAATCGCCCGCCGCCCATGGTCTCAGGGCTGCTGCGCAGTCTTGATCGACTTTGAGGCGCAATCGGCTGAGTGCCCACGCTCCGCGTGGCACTCGCGCTTTCAACCAGAACTGCAGAGGGCGCATGCGAAGCAGGCCCAGCTGGAGAACTGATGATGCTGAGGCCATGAGGCCCAGCATCCTCTGAAAACGTTTGAGCGGGATAATCGCACCGCAGCGGAAGGACCTCGCTGCGTGCTGTATGCGCAGCGCGCGCTGTTGCGACAGCCGCGCCGTCATAGAACGAGAGTCCAGAACGATGCCCAGAAACGAAATAGTTTGGCTGGGGTTCAAGGAGCTCTTCGTCCAATTGATCGTGATACCAAGATTCTCGAGGTGATCGAGTAACATGGTTCTGTGCTCCACGAGCTGAGATCGTGATTGAGCTATGATCAGCCAGTCGTCCAAATAGTTCAGCACTCGCATGCCCCTGAGTCTGAGGGGGGCGAGCGCTGCGTCCATGCACTTCGTAAATGTACGGGGTGCCAGGGACAAGCCGAATGGCAGGACTGTATACTGGTATGCCCGACCCTCGAAGGCGAATCTCAAGAATCGCCTGTGGCGTGACGCTATCTGTATTTGGAAATACGCGTCCTTTAGATCTATCGACATAAACCAGTCTTCTCGGCGAATGTGCGCGAGGATTTTGCTGGTTGTGAGCATTTTGAAACTGCGTTTCACTAAAGCTCTGTTTAGTCGTCTTAGATCTAGTATGGGTCTGATACCACCGTCCTTTTTGGGGACTAGGAAGTATCTGCTGTATAGCCCCCCTTCGCTTTGAGCTTGGGATACATGTTGTATCGCCCCTTTGCTCAACAGTTTTGATATTTCGGCGCGAAGCAGGTGTGCTACTTCTGAATTCACCGTAGTTTCGACGCGCGCTGTGAAGCGTGGAGGGCGCCGACAAAACTGTAGCGAGAAGCCTCTCTTTATAATGTCTAGCACCCAGTCCGAAACCCCTGGAAGCGCGGCCCATGCGTCTGCATGGCCGGCTAGGGGTTGGATGCGAAGCGCGCTCTGTTCGCTGTGCGACGGCGGCGCTTCGGGGCGCGCTAGCATAGGCGTTACGCCTGTGACATTTGAGGCGGGGAGCGCGCATAATACAGCGGGCAACACGCTCATCCTCGACCCCGCTACAGTGTTTATCTGAACGAGGGAGGTCTGAGAAGGTCTCATGGGACTCATGCAGCCTACAAGTGAACGTGGGCGGGGACCGGGCACGTTTACTGCTTTGGCCGCGCTGTCTGCTTGAACAGAGCGGGTGCTCACAGGTCCCGTTTTTACAGGGAGCCTGTGGCTTGCCAGACATAGCGTTTGTGGGCACTGGGAAGTGGGCACTTTGACTATGTTTGTGGCGCGATCGAACTGTGTCGATCTTATGAGTACGGGCCCTGTGTGCAGGGCTGTGCTTGTGTGTAGGGATGGGCACAGGGAAGTGGGCATCAACACTACATTTATAGCACCATCGGCCTTCGCCGGGACACCAGAAAATACACTCTTTTCGGGATTTATCTGGGTAGCCGTAAAAACGGCTTTTGTGTGCAGGCAAGCGGGCAGCTGTGCGGGCTTGTGCTCTGCTGAGAACGCTGAAGCAGTCGCAATTCCTGGGACTGAGACAGCGGTGCGCTTTGGTGAGGGCCCGGTCGCAACGGGGCTTACACACCTGCGCTTTCCTAGGCGTGCTAGGACTTCTTTGGGGCTTCCGGCTTCAACACAACCCTTGGTCGCGGCCCGCGGTGAGTGGGGCGGCGGCTGGTAGAGCGAGAGCGAGGGCGTGAGCTGCGCTGCTGTCGCTGAGAGGGGGCGGCCGGAGGCTGAGGCTGTGAGCTCCGAGGGGCCTGTTTCTCACGGCCCGCTGCGGAACTGGAGCGCTTCGGTAGGAAGTGCTTGAATGCCTGTGACGCTTTCTGGGCTTCGGAAAATCTCTCCACGAACTCGGAGAGAGAAGATCCAAAGAGGCCAGCGGAGGATAGCGGGGCGTCGAGGAACGCGTTGCGCTCTGCATCAGCCATCTCCGTGAGCGTCAGCCACAAATGCCTCTCGGCTACGGTAGCGGAAGCCATACAGCGTCCCATGGCTTGTGCTGCAGCCTTGGTAGCGCGGAGGGAAAGATCCGACGCGCTTCTCAGGTCCGTGATGCAGATAGCTTCAGGTCCTATCTCGTCCAGTTTGCGGAGGAGATCGCCTTGGAACACCTGAAGCGTGGCCATGGTGTGCAGGGCCGATGCCGCCTGCCCAGCGGCGGAGAAGATCCGCGCGAGCAGCGACGACGTCATGCGGCAGGCTTTCGACGGCAGCACTGGCTTAGTCCGCCGTCCAGCAGAGGGCGGGCAAAGGTGGGCTGCTATCGCCTGTTCCACCGGCGGCAGAGTGAGGTAGCCTCGATCCTGAGCATTATCCAGGGAGGAAAATGCTGGGGATACAGACGAACGTGTTCGTGCAGAAAAGGGAGCGTTCCAGGCCTTCGCCACTTCTTCATGAAGCTCAGGAAGAAACGGAGCGGGCTTAGACACAGGAGAAGAACGCTCACCAGGGAGGAAGCTACCATCAAGCCGGGTGCGCGAGGGGAGTTCCGGTGCAGACCACTCGAGGCCGAGGCTCGCCGCGGCCAACGCGAGTACTCGCATGAGCTCCCTCTCGATGCTAGCTCTAGCCGACGGCTTTCGGGCAGGAGGCGTGAGATCCGCAGAGCTCGCCCAGTCTTCACTGCCTGAAGCTAGCAGAGAGCAGGAATCCTTTTCGACCGACTCGACTTCAGAAACAACTTCCTCAGATGAAGCGGCGGCAGACTGCGGGCGCTGAGGATCAGGAAGTGCTTCGGGGGAAGCCGGTGAAGCTGGCGGGCGAGCCGGCGAGCTTTGTCGGGAAGAGGTGGGTTCCGGGGCCCGCTGCGAGCGGCGCTTCTTACGGCGCGGCAACGCGGCGGGGGGCGCAGGCTCGGAGAACTGTGCCAGGCGAGTCCGCAGAGTCGCCATCGGCAAAAGCTCGCAGTGAGGGCAGCCGCCGTCAGCGAGCGCGAGCGCTGCGTGTTCTTCGCCCAGACAGAAGACGCAAATAACATGGCGGTCTCCATCGATGAGCGGGGCTCGGCACGAGCCACAGGATGGCATCTTGAAAAAGACGCGGCTCTTTTAGGGGTGAGTGTTCGGGAACACTGCACACACACATACACAAAACAGAGCAGATAAAGGATATGAAGCGCCGGAAAGCGCAGCAGGTACGGCAGTAGAAGGCGGCGAGGCCAGCGGCTTCGAGGGCTCGTCCCGCTGAAAAGCTTGCCTCGACGACGCTTGCTTCTCCGTGATCCAGCGATGCGTGAGCTTCGCTGAAGAGATGAAAATCAGTTGAATCAGCCTACTCGAGCTCCTTTTATAGGGGATGGCCACACCCGTTTCGGCGGGATGTGACGAGGAGCGCGCGAAGCGCTCTCATTGGTCTGATATTGCATCAGCCCTCGCTCGATAGGCTCATGCAGTTGCCGCAGAACAGCCAATGAGTGAGCGAGCCGTCTCGCCATGGCTGTGCACTGCTGCAATGCGTTTTACAAATATGAAAATTAAGGATAATTTTGCTTCAGTATTTCGTGAAAAGAGACTTTTCCCGCAGCGTTCTACGAACGCAGTACGAGAGAACTCTCGTAAGAGAACACAGCGTCTCAACCAGGCCTCGTCCCCTTAATTTTAGTTGTGCCTTGGACATTGTGACAAGTACGTTCCCAGAAGAAAAGACTCCAATGGAGGCGTTTCAGGGAGTTCAGAAACAGTGCTTTGTGATATAGAGAATAACTCCCTTTGGCGTAGACTTTATGCTTTGCAGACATTTTTCATGCTCAGACAGCAACATTACACACTAAAGAAAGTTGAAAATGTAAAAAAGCACAGTTGGACCACTTTAAGACAAATGTTAGTGGATCATGTCCATAGTTAATGTGATGAACTACTCCAGTTGTTACTCTGCTTGTGTGAACTTTACTTCCTTCATCCATTAGATGTGTCCACAGGTCCCCGAGTGTTTGGATGGATGTGTGCGTGGCAGATTTGACTGTGAAGGTACTGTAGACACACAGTGCGGCTAATTGCCTCCATTACAGTGTGGCAACGTGACAGCTTCTGGGGAAGGCCATCAAGGTCAATTGAGCCCTGTTGGAATAGCTGCACTCTTCTCTGATCTGCCACAATAGATTTAACAGACAGTGATGAAAGGGGACAGGTCTTTCAGGGAGAGATCGGCATGTTCCCTATGTGGACGAACTCTCACTCCCAAGCCAAAATCAACCGTTACTGTAATCTCAGGGTCTGGCCTTTTGACGTCAGTTGTTTACGGATGGGGTCGATCAAGGAGCTGAATAATAGTAGCTTTGTCAATGCTTAATGGACAAATTATGCCTGAAGGGGTGAGAAAACATGCCAAATAAGCATAGTTGTACCGGATCATTGTCAAAAACAATAACATTAGCTAAATGTTTTTCTTGTTTAAACAAATACATTTGGATTAAATTATGCTGTACATCTACTAAGCCAGGACTTGGCCTTAGTGATTGAGTGATTGATTTGATAGCACTTAAAGGGATTGTTCACCCAAAAATGAACTTTTTGTCATAATTTACTCACCCTTATGTTGTTCTAAACATGTATGAGTTTCTTTCCTCTGTTGAACACAAAAGAATACATTTTAAAGAATGCTAGTAACTAGACAGTTGATGGACCCCAATGACTTCCATAGTATTTTTTTCCCTACTATTGAAGTCAATGGCTATCGTCAACTGTCTGGTTACCAACATTATTTTTTTTTAAATATCTTCTTTTGTGTTCAACAGAGGAAATAAACTCATACAGGTTTGAAACAACATGAGGGTGATACGTGATGACAAAATGTTCATTTTTGTGTGAACTATCCCTTTAAATGTGGCATTGTGTTATGTTTTAACAGGCTAACAAACTGCAATGGTGGCACAAGCAGGCATTTTAAGCAGTAATTAAACTGTCAAAATTCAAAAACGAAACCTCAAAATTAGCTTCATTGAATGTGAATCCCCCCCCCCAACCCACCCACCCACCCACAAAAATACATTTAAATTTAATAAAAACTAATTTTGTGAAATATTATTCCAATTTAAACAATTTACAATTTTAAAATGTAATTTATTCCTGTGTTGGCAAAGCTGCATTTTCAGCTTTATTACTCCAGTCTTCAGTGTCATATGATCCTTCAAAAATCAATCTAATATGATGATTTGCTGCTCAAGAAATATTTCATATTGTCATAAATGTTGTGATGCTTAAAAGTTTTGGATTCATTGATAAATAGAAACTCTAAAAGAACAGCGTTTATTTGAAATATAAATCATTTGTAAAATAATAAATATCTTTACTGTCACTTTTGATCAATTTAATCTGTTATTGCTAATTAAACATTAATTTATTTTATAAAAAAAAAAATCTTACTGAAACTCAAACTGTACTTAAATTTATAAAGATTTTAATAATAATTTTAAAAAAAGCAGCATCAGTGTGTCTGGACCGGGTGTTATAGTAATGAGAATTAGGGAGTGCTTGATTGTTTAATTAGGTTACAATTAAAATAATAATCTCATATTTTATTCTTTCGATGTTTGGGGTAATAAAAAAAAACAACAACAACACATTTCTACATGATATGCAACAGAAACAATGTATCATGAGCTTAAATTTTTGAATTCAATACTGTCTCTGATGCCATAATTAATTAACGCAAAATTAAGAGACGGCGACAGAGCCAGTGCATCTAAAGATGCCTTAAGACGAAATGTAAAAACTTTTGAAAGAAGTACTTAGTACCTAGTTTTAATTTTCTCTAACAATACCATGCACACCCTGGCAAGTTCAATTGCAAGTTCAGCTCAACAGCTAGTTGCTCCTTTCACCTTACATTACAGAGCTTATAGGGCACAAAAATAGATCATGAGAGACAGAAAAAATGCCATAGAATCACCATTAACGCTAAATCACCATTAACAGACAATCTCCACCAGCTCTTTGACCGACTGCACTCTCCAAACTCAGCTAGCTCGCAAAACAACTCAAGACAGCACTGAGCCAATGGGGCAGTGCTCATCGCAGTAATTATATCATGCCTGAGGAAAACTGAGACACAGAGCCATGCAAATTCAGATTAAACCTGCAGTGGCGGGGGCCTGTGTGTGTGTGTGTGTGTTAGGGACAGGACCTTTTGATCATTTGGGCGCTTGGAGGGCGTGCTAATCACTCCTGACAGGCCCTTTCCGACAGATTCAGCGACAAACTTCTCGATTTTGCTCTGGTTTTTGAACTCTCCTCTGCCCTGCGGGGACTTGTCAAGCAATCTGATGTAAATGACCCAATTGTCCACTGGGCCCTTTCGGGTAACCCCAATGAGGTCCATGCCCCGGCTATTGTCTGCGAGTGAACTCTAGCGCTGATTGCATGTTCTGGTTATTAAGCTTGTTCTTTCACCCCACTCTTTCTTTCATCACCCCGTCGCTGCTCTGCTGAATGAAGCGGGCACCGGTTGGTGGGTTCGCATAAGCGTATGGGCTACAGCGTAGTGTCACTTGCGTGCCCGCACAGGTGCTGGGTTTTCCCACCATACCATGCCTCTCATTAGGTCATTGTGACGGCGGAAGCACATTTTGTTTACTTGCATTCTCATTAGTGCTGCTACAAAAGATCAGCCACTGACCTCGTTGCACTCGGGGGCACCAAGCTTGTTATATGCATATCCTCTCGCAAAGGGTTTAATTATTGTTGTGAACAAACCGTGGTTTGAACGCTACGTGCAGGAATTAACGCCTACTGGTGTAAAGGGAGCTAAATATGCCGTGTAGTATCTGATTATATTTAATCTAGATTACCTAATCAAATTCCCAAAAATGAAGTACCTGTAATTAGATTATATTACGTTTTAAAATGGTCATAATCAGATTAGCTACTACATGATTGTTATTCACACAATGACAGTAATTTGTTCATATTTTGTTGATTTTACCTAATGTAATACAGGTGATAGGTCAAAAGTAATCAAAATGTAGTCACATGGTCGTGTCACGGCACTCATAAACACATATATAGTACTGCAATAGACACAAATCTTTGCCAAAAAACACAGCACGACTTTCTCAGAATCCCTTCTGATCACCAAGGTTTACAAGACAGGAGCCACCAAAACCCACACGTACACTAAATATACATATGTGCCTTTCAAGGCTCCAAGAATATCCTTGATGGTAGTGTTCTCTTCCAAATACATCCCAGGACACATTATTTCAGAAAAATGAACTCGTCCATGGGACGCCACCCCAGTGATCTGTAAGGCACCTATTCAAACACAATACTTGCTCTTCTGGATAAATGTGGATGTATGGTGACTATAAAAAGTATACACTCGCTTGCAATTATTGTTTTTACAACTTTTTGTTTTACAACTTTAAAACCACAGAGGATTTCAATTGACCTTTTTGACACTAATAATAAAACTGTTCTTTTATGTGAAAACTAAGGCCATGATGAGACTTTCTGACTCAAATCTGTATAGGAAAAAAACACGCATGAACTTTTCACCTTCATAGTTGGTTTGACATGCAATAAAATTATTTTTATCCTTTCAAAGATCAGATCAGATTTCATGTTTTCTTTCACCATTCTTTGCGTGACAGGATGTTACATCAGGTGTTGCAACAACTTAATTAAATCCACAGTAAAAGTGCACGTTTTACTCTTTCCCAATTTCCTCAAGATTGAACCTACATAAATATGTGCCATTATTATGATTACCAATCTCTGGATATATTGTACTAGCAAAAAAACAAAAAGAAAAAAAGAAAAAAGAAAAAACGATTACTGTCTGAATAGTCAATATATATATATACAGTGCTATGCAAAAGTTTAGACACCCATGCTAAAGTTGACTAAAAAGATGAATAAAAAAATCATCTTTTGGAAATTGAACTTAATGCCTTAATTAAAAAAATTAGGAAAAATCCAACCTTTAAGAACACAAATTTTCTTTGTGAATAAATAATGTATCGTAAATAAATAAATGTTCTTCCTTAAAATACAGGGTGCATAAGTTTGGACACCCCTATGTTAAATTCCCATAGAGGCAGGCAGATTTTTATTTTTTAAGTATTTTTTTTATTTTTATTTTTTAGGATACTATGCATCCTGATAAAGTTCCCTTGGCCTTTGGAATTAAAATAGCCCCACATCATCACATAGCCTTCACCATACCTAGAGATTGGCATGGGGTACTTTCCATAAGATCATCTCTCAATGCAAATCAAACCAGCTTTTAGGCTAACTGAAATAAAACCATGCCAATCTCTAGGTATGGTGAAGGCTACTGTATGTGATGATGTGGGGCTATTTTAATTCCAAAGGCCAAGGGAACTTTATCAGGATGCATAGTATCCTGGATCCATGAAGTAACTGTCCTTTAAAAATAAAAATCTGCCTGGCTCTATGGGAATTTAACATAGGGGTGTCCAAACTTATGCACCCTGTATTTTAAGGAAGAACATTTATTTATTTACGATACATTATTCATTCACAAAGAAAATTGGTGTCCTTAAAGGTTGGATTTTTCCTCATTTTTTAATTAAGGCATTAAGTTCAATTTCCAAAAGATGATTTTTTATTCCTCTTTTTAGTCAACTTTAGCATGGGTGTCTAAACTTATGCATAGCACTGTATATGGAGTTGGACATGATTCGAAAAGGTTAATCCTGAAAAAAAAAAAATAATAATAATAATCGTCAAACTTGCACTTGAATTGAAATGAATGGGAATGGGAAATAAATTTCATCTAGTGGTACTGCACCCAAACACAATCTTACAGAAAGCTACTTTTTTGAGATATCAACTTCAAATTTATTTGGAACACAACTTGTTTAGATCTATGGCTTTGTTTTTCTTCTAGTTTTAGAGTAAAACATGTATTGGAAAATATATATTTCACATAAAATTTTAATTGTGCATTTTTCATAATACACTTCAACTTCTATAACTTTGTTCACTTTCAGTTTTTAACCTTTATCACTGTAGCAATAATCTACCAAGTGTCTTCTTTAATAAGAGATCAAACTTTAGTCTTTGTAACCTTTAGAGATTTTTGACAGTTTCATTTGGAAATTACATTTTCCGGTCTCTGCCCAAAAAGTGAATAAATGGATTATAAAATGTGTCTTGATACAGTTATATGAACTTATTTTAATTTCAGTCCAAATAGCTTTTTCCTTTCAAAACTGCTCAAACTCAGTCAATAAAAAGTGAAAAAGTCCAAGACAGAATAAATATGTTTAAAGGCACTGTACTCGGAAAGGAAACATTCAACCTTTTTCCATTATCGTCTCGTCTTCACACTTGCTGCCTGCCTCTTACATTGCTAACCCACTCCAGGTGGAGTGGCGCTGGAGTCCTAGAGAGATGGTTGGGAATTGCAAAGGGGGCAAGAGGTGTCAGATCCTGAAAAGGCAATAAGAGGAACCCGATAGTGGCTGGGTGATGGAGGTCTGGACCGGGGCAGAAGGGTCTGGGGCTTCGGGTATTGAGGGCAGGATTATTGGGGACAGGCTGAGGAGAGATGAGGGCAGAGAGCAATCTGACCCAGCGGGAGAGAGTGAGAGAGAGAAAGAAAGAAAGAGTGGGTTGGAAAACTCAAAGAGAGACTAAAGGAATGAGATTCAAGGAATGCTGAAGAAACCACAAGGTCGAGAGAGAGAGAGAGAGAGAGAGAGAGAGAGAGAGAGAGAGAGAGAGAGAGAGAGAGAGAGAGAGAGAGAGATTTTATGAATCTTTTAGCCTACCTAATGAAATAAAGCAGTATACGAGTTGCCTACCATTCATATGTTAAGTGAGATATTTTTTTCAATTAATACTTTTATACGGCAAGGACACGTTCATCTGACAGTAAAGACATTTATAATGTCACAAAAGATTTCTATTTCAAATAAATGTCTTTCTTTTGAACTTTCTATTCATCAAATGAATCCTGAAAAAAAAGTATCACAGTTTCTACCAAAATATTAAGTAGCACTATTCTGAACATTGATAATAATAAAAATTGTTTGTTGAACATCAAATCACCACATTAGAATGATTTCTGAAGGATCATGTGACACTGAAAATTGGCTGAAAATTCAGCTTTGCCATCATAGGAATAAATTACATTTTGAAATATACTAAAATAAAAAAAGTTATTATAAATTGTTTTAATCTTTCACAATATTACTGTATTTTTGATCAAATAAATGCAGCCTTGATGAACATAAGTAGCAGACTTTTGAATAGTAATATATTACACTTTAGAGACACAAATGCTACTCTTCTAAGCCTGAAACAATGATTCTAAACAAACTTCACCTGTTCATCGGTGAAGTCACTTCAACACAACATTGGGAAAGCACCACAGGGGACATTATCACTCATAAAACAAACACACGTTAACGTCGATACACAGTCTCACCTCTATTACTGTAAGCTCTAAAATATCACTCAATGTAAAACTGAAACAACAATTGATAAAGATCACCGCAAATGTCTAATGGGCCTTTAAGGCATGTTCCGGGTTCAACACAAGTTAAGCTGTGTCGACAGCATCTGTGACATTTTTAAAAACAAGCAAAACTTGTGTTTACGGTAATGCACTTAAAACAGCCTATAAGCCTATGGGGCAAGACACATATTAAAGGTTAACAATAAACATAATAACAAATACACTGTTTTAAAGTAAAGCAACAAGATTGAATGAAACATTATGTAACTACTCTGGTTAAATCACAATCAAGTAAATGCTCAATCAATTAAATCATACTGTTATTTTAGTATTATTTATATATTATAGTTTTGGCTTTTATGTTTTTAGTTTTCATTTTAATCTTAGTTTATTTAAGTAGTAATTTTATGAGGTAATTTTAATACACTACTATTTATAGGTTTCATTTATTTTTCATTTCAGTTCTAGTTGTAGCTCAGTTTTATTTTACTTTTTTTTCTGGTTAGTAATTTATTGCTACAACTGAAACTAATTTTTAGTTAGATTTTTCTCATTTTTGTTTATAGTTTAAATTTTCCAGCTAATACTTATATTGTATTGTATTTCATTTTACTTTATGTCAATTAACACAAATGTTTAATTTTAGTTTAAAAATAATAACCCTGATCTGTAAAAAAAAAAAAAAAAAGTTTACCCGCATAGAAAGAGTCCCAGTGATAAAAATGTGATTTGGACAACTTTACAGCTCAAATATCATTCATGTATGGAATAATTTAATCAAATAAAAGCACTTCTTGTTTCTACCTTTAATCCCTGCCTTCCACCATAAATGTGTCTCTAAGACTAAAGAAAATAAAAGTGTGTTTCAATCATACATGGTTGTGGACCAACAGGTAGCTTAACTCTTTCACTGATGTCTCCACAAACAAACTCGACCTCCTGACAGAAACCCATTTCTCTTTCATTCCCTCTCTTAATTCTCCCATCCTTTTCCTCTTCTCTTCCCCTCTTCTCTCTGATGGCATCCTAGACACAGGACGTCTCCACACTAAAGTGCTGAAAGACTTGGACACGTCCTGTGATAGAGACCGCGATGAAACAACTGCCGTTGGACCACACAGATACAGTGACACGCAAACTAAAACCTGCCTCACTATTTGCATTTATCAAGAACATGTACAGCATTGAGCAAGTCCATCACTGTCATGTCTTAGTGAAAAAGCAGTACAAGACCAAACTCAACACTGGGAGCTTGTTTGTGTGTCATTAACCTCTTTCTTCTTTATAGCCTAAAGGTGTAAATATATTTAAATCAGGTGGCTCCCCATAAAGGTTAAACACATACTCACATAAAAGTGATGCAAATCACTCATTTTCTCTGTTCTGTATTGCATGTTTGAAGCTGAAGTAATAAGATTCTTATCACTTCTTATTATAGAGAAAAAAATATGCCTTTGCAAAGGTTTCCTAAACTAACTACAAGTGTTCCTTACTGTGCTGTCCAATTCAAGGGGAGACTTTGAAAAACAGTGCCTGACTGCATCTAGTGGTCATTGGAGAAATTGCAGTATGACAGACATCATTAACTGGGTGCCATTAAGGAATTAACATAGGGTAATATATACAGCATTTATTTTATTAATAAACAGCCTTTCAGACCTAGAGGAAGATAATGATTTAGGCTAACTTATAACTAATTGGTGACTGTATGTCTTAAACTGTATATATACACAGCGTTCCCATTCTTTTGTTCAATACAATGAGTGTTTCATGACCTTTCTAGTTGTTCCCAAGTACAGGATAATATTTTAAAAAAATTATAGAGATTGTTGAAGCAGATCTTTTTTGTACCTTATATATTATTCCACAAGTTACTGGCTATATAAAAGATTACACATACTAGTTTACAAAAATATATTTAGTTTTTTATTAGTCTTGTCTCCAAAGAGACCCTCATCCGACATACTGATGTTTCACGCTTACATGTGGCATTCATTAAACGCAATATCTTCTAGTCCATAAAATAGCTTTGAGCAAAAAAAAAAAAAACCTTCCTTGATGTTTCCAGGCCTTTTAAAATTCCCTGGTATTTCCAGGTTTTCCATGACTTGTCCCAAGGTCAAAGAAAATAAACTTAGTTTTAAACCTTGTAGGTCCAGGGTTTACTAACACATTCAAAAGAGCTCTTGGACACAAATCTAATCAACAAGTTTTCTCCATCACACAAAACATACTAACAACAAACTAAGACCCCCCCCCCTCCCAATGCTCAGGCTTTTCCCACACATTTACAATTAACTGTCCAACACATAACGCAAACATGTTCAAAAACGGACAGATCATTGCCACTGTTTACACATGTACAAACCACAATGTTTAACTTACATCTGTCAACTAGCGTCAGATTCACTCGCCTGTCATGCTTCGCAAAGATAAATCTGGAGTGTTTAGGTCAAATGTTATGCTGATCAGTGCATTTTGTTATTTGAATTTAAGGCGACTGAAAAATGTTTGCACGACGGACTAAATACAGAAACAAGCATGATTAAAATGAACGTACATCACTAAAAACAGATTGCACAAAATGTAAAAAGACGACATTCAAACTTAAGAAATGTATTTGGAAAAATCTTTTAAAAATACTGTTAAGACTGAAAACAAACTATTATAATATTTCATAGCAGATTTAAAAGTTAAAGGAATAGTTCACCCAAAAAAGCAGGGAAAAAAATAATTTACCAATCCTCATGACATTCCAAAGCTATACAGTAAGACTTCTTTTGATCATAAAAAGAGAAGTTTTGAATAATATCCTGGTTATTTTTGTTTCAATATAATAAAAAAATCACTGAAAATCTTCCCCTACACTGAAGTTCTGAAATGAACCAGTGGTGAACGGTTTTGTTTCAGAATTTCAGAAAATTATGAGTGAATAACAGTTAAACTCACAGAGCAAAGATAAAATGCTGTACCAACACTGAAATTGGGAAAAATGGGTTCAACATTTTTTTTTTTTTTTTTTTGTGAATCTGACCATAGTTGAGCCAAACCCATCTGACACAGGACAGCTCATAGTCTAAGAAACCTGATTTAGTCAAATGGACCCCTTTCATGACACTTCTATTGTGCTTTAGTTTTCATTTTGGAGCTTGCTTAACAGACTGAATCCCCTTTCACTTTAATTATACGGAAAAAAATATATTCTCCAAAAATATTTCTTTTGCATTCCATTGACAAAATGCACATGGGTTTAGAATGAGGATTAATAAACGATGACATCATTTTTATTCCGGGTGAACTAAGGAAATTGTAAACATTAACATGCTGAAACACCTACTGTATGCACAAAAACCTGCTATAACATGCACACTCATTTTTAGTCCATTTTATCCTGCTCCATTTCATTACTGCTAAAGCAAGCTGAAAGGTGCACGCTACAGTAACCTTTGACACCTGCCCCTGTAGAGGGAGACCGAGGACACCATGATACCCGTGCTACTCTGCGTAAAGAGATGTCTCTACAGAGGCAGGTTCAGGTCAAGTTACAGATCAGATGCGCTTGGATCCATTTTTAAATACGATTTTTAGTACATTCTTAGTCTTCCTGTACTCATACTAGACTTTGGTATTTTTTCTGAACAAATAATGCTGCATGCAAGATCATTCATCACTCTGCATCATTGTCGCTTGTATTGTAGTATTCCTCAAGTCACTTTGGATAAATGTATGTAAATGTAAATGTCATTGTTCATGCTAAGTCTTTTTGTAGTTTGTAGTGTTTAGTGCTGCTTTGAAAGAGCATTATCTTGAAGAATTGCATGTCAAAAGTTTAGAATTAAACTTGAGCATTTTTAAACCGAGGATTAGACTGCTGTTTTGATGCTGATCCCGTCTGTGAGTTTGTATTGGACAATCATGGATGGTCAAAAGTGGATGATGTAACCAATTGCCGCCTTCGGGGTTTCAGCTTCAGAGAGCCATAGCGAGGCTTTAAAAAAAACAATACAACACCAATACACATAGTTAATCTTCAGTAAATACAACAGTGGGGTTTTAATATCTGAGACACCCAGGGAAAATGTTTGTATTTTGTATTCAGCTTTAGATTATAATTAGTGCTGTCGAATCGATTAATCGCGATTAATGGATTTGACAGCACTAATTATGATAGAATTGAACAGAAAATGTTTGCATGTAGAAACGTACCTCTTTGCGTGCTGCTTTGGCACGGGTGAGTTTGACACTCTGAGATCTGCGCAGGCCCTTCTGGACTGACGCCTCGTCTTCAGAGAATACTCCATCTGTTTCCTCCTCATGCCCCTCCCCTGCTCGTTTATATGGCTCTGTTGGAGCAGATGCACAGAGGAAGCAATAAAGATCTCAAACAAGAGGAACTGAACCTTGAAGGATTAGTTTACCCAAAAAATGAAAATTCTATCATTTACGCACTCTCATGTCGCTCTAAACCCATTTTGTGAGATTTTTCAATACAATCACAACAAATAGACATTAAAGCTATCAAGCCTCAAAGAGGATGTAAACGCACCATGAAAAGTATTGGAATATAGTGGAAAATGTTTATGGTGCTTACTTTTATTGTGATTGCAGTCTTCCTTTCTCTATTAAAGAAAGTCATATGGGTTTGAATTGATATGATGGTGAGTAAATGACTGCATTTTTTGTCCAAAATGAATACATGATGTTTGCTAACTGCATGATTTGTATTATCTTATAACAGTATATTTCTTATTTGGGGAAAAATCGGGTTTATTGGAGACGTCCAAATAGATTACTTAGGCGTGCCGAAAGAACAACACAGACACAGTACAATCAACATGGGAAAATCTCACAGTAAAACAAGCAGCTGTGAAAATATGATACAAAGTATCATCTTTTTACTCTTTTAATTCCTTTTATACCTGTATTATATTTATATTTAATTTTCCTTGCTTTTATTTTGTGATTATTTGAATTCCTTTCTGTGTAAAGCACTTTGTATTACCATAGTGTATAAGCAAACTTGCCTTTTTACTTGGACAGTCACCTGATAACAGAATTGTTGAATTGTTTGAACAGCTAGACTTTCCAGCAGTTTAAATAAGGATTATTTTTCAATCCTTGTTCTACCACTAGAGGGAGACATACTGTTATAATTATAATAATGATGACACAATGTGCTCCACTAGAGTTCATCTGCCCTTGAGGTCTTAAAATGCTAATTTTGACTCTTACAGCTCATTTGTTTCTTTAGTTAAATCAGTATGCGGTAATTTTTCATAATTACATAATCAATCATTTATAATTATATAATGAGAAATGATGTCATTAGAGCGTGTGCTCACCAGAATCAACAGCGCTAGGGTCAGCAGGCTGAAGGGCCCGTCGTCGGCTGGGGCTGGAGAAGGCTGACTGCTCAGAGGGGATCTGCGTCAGGTCTGGAATACTGAAACTCCTCAGACGTTCACTGATGGCACCCTGTCCCTGTGACACAAGTCATGTGATCAGCTTTGTCACTATGCATGATCTATGGTATACAGGGCATTGATTGAACACAGTTCAAGAACCAAAAAGCCTTCATTTGTGATTGCTTTTATTATACACAAATTATATTTAACTTATCTGAAGGCATCGGCCAGTTAATAATGGTCTAATGATGTGCTGGTGACAGGTTACAGCAGATCGAAAAAGAAAGCAAGTTACCTGGGACAGGTGCAGAAGCTACTGCTGGAGATTAATTTAGCATGTAGACAGAAAGAGAAAGGAAACACGAAGATTTGTACTAGATTTTTACATTTTTTTTAAGAAAACGTGAGTGGTGATTAGAACAACATTAGCAACTGCATAATGTGGCAGATGGTTACCAGGGTGTTGCTATGCAGTGATTTTAGTGTGTTGCTATGCGGTTGCTAGGGTGTCAAAAGTCAAAAGAGCCCAAACCTATATGTTTTTGTCTCTAGATATGAGCAGTGGACTTTAGCAAGCACCACTTCTAAAAAACAATAAAAAACAGAAGAGCACTAGTGTTGGGGATTTTCTTTTAAGAATCAAACATGGCCAGACATTAAATTTGAAAAAAGAAAAAGGCAATAGTGAAGAGCACATTTAATATTTACTGAGTCACTGTTTTCATTTCCATGCAGTATCTGTCTTAATATATAAATAATATATAACAGAAAAAAATAATATTGACCTGAAACTATTTTAACAGAAGTACACTGTTTTTGCCCCCATTTTTCATGAGCTGAACTCAATTCTATGTACACAAAAGGCCTGTACTGCCAAATTCTCTGAAATGCCTTTGGAGATGGCTTAAGGTAGAGAAATGAACATTCAATTCACGGGCAACACCTCTGGTGGACATTCCTGCAGTCAGCATGCCAATTGCACGCTCCCTCAAAACTTGCGACACCTGTGGCATTGTGCCATGTGATAAAACTGCACATTTTAGAGTGGCCTTTTATTGTGGCCAGCCTAAGGCACACCTGTGCAATAATCATGCTGTCTAATCAGCATCTTGATATACCACACCTGTGAGGTGGATGGATTATCTCGGCAAAGGAGAAGTGCTCACTAACAGATTTAGACAGATTTGTGAACAATATTTGAAAGAAATAGGCCTTTTGTGTACAAGAAAAAGAAAAAGTCTTAGATCTTTGAGTTCAGCTCATGAAAAATGGGGGCAAAAACAATAATAATCTTGTTCAGTGTATATATACAACTACTGTTCAAAAATTATTTTTTAAAAGAAATTAACACTTTTATTCAGCATGGATTCATTAAATTGAGCAAAAGTGACAGTAAATACATTTATATTGTAACAAAAGCTGCTGTTTTTTTAACTTTCTAATCATCAAAGAATCCTGAAAAAAAAAAACTTTTTTAACATTGATAAATAATAAGAAATGTTTCTTGAGCAGCAAGTCAGCATATTAGAATGAACTCTGAAGGATCATGTGGCACTGAAGATTGGAGTAATGATGCTGAAAATATTCAGATTTGCCAACACATTAATAAATTGCATTTTGAAATATATTATTAGTTATTTTAAATTGTAATCATATTTCATAATATTATAGTTTTTAACTGTTTTTTTTTATTTAACTAATAAAATCAAGTTCCTTAATATTTAAAAAATTGATATACCCTGATATACCCTTTCCTAGAAATGAAATTATTTTTATAAGCAACAATAGCTTAAAACAGCATATCAGAAATGTCTGTAAAAAATGAAGTAATGTATCAATGCAAAACAATGTCTCTGTTTACATGGAATGAAAGCTGTTAGCTGACCAAATCAGCTTAGTTAGTTAGCTTAGCTCAAAAGCCCAGTATAAACAGTGCATGAGTGTATGGATGAGCACATGTGTCTTTGTGATACCTTCACAGCAGCAGTAACAGCAGCAGCAGCCGCGATAGTGAGACCCTGACGCCCGAAATTCACCATCGTCTCATAACTCTTCTCTCTGGCCTGGACAATATAGTCATCAATATCCTGCGAAACATAATGTAAAAAAAAATTATAAATATATAATTAAAATTCACCCTTAACCTCTAACTAGGACTTTGACAACAAACATTTACTTAGGGAACGAGATATGCAGTTAAAGGAACCATGGAGTTTAAATCATAGTTTGCAATGATCACATAATCGAGACATCCAACTAACCCAATCCATCTGTTTTTCTCTTAATGTTATTTATGTAATCATTGATTATGTAATCCTACTGACTCCATAATACATTTCAGTATGACTGTGTGTTCACTCTCAGTGAATGCCTATTCCCAGGGAACCTGATGATGTGCTAGGGTCATTACCCTTTCCTTGGATGCCAGCATAGGGTGTAGGAACTTCCTGTAGAGGACACTGGCTCCTCTGGTGTAGGGAGACAGCAACCAAAAGACGAAAGCCATTTTCAGTTCATAGTAAACTGGAAACCTAAAACATAGTCAAGTGCAATTAACGTGAAAATAGAGGGATGACGGAAGACAAAAAGAATGAGTTTGAGTTACACTTTCTCTACGATCTCTAAAATACCTTAAAGGGTAAGTTCACCCAAAAAATTAAAAAAATTGTCAATTACTCACCCTCATGTCATTCCAAACTCGTAAGACTGAAGAATGAAGATATTTTAATGAAATCTGAGAGATTTCTGTCCCTCCATTGATAGTCTACGCAACTACCACTTTGACACTTCAAAACAAAAAGATCATTAAGAGATAATAAAACTAATCTATATGAATTGGGCGGTTTATTCCAAATTTTCTGAAGAGACTCGATCACTTAAGAAGATTAACAGATTTAGGCTTTTAGAATATTCACATATAAACATTGATCAGCGAAACTAAGCAGAAGCTCAACCAAACCTGCGTAACAACACACGAGAATGAGCCTCATTGGTTCTCACAGAGAACTGGCATTTCAGCATTTTGTGTGTAGGCTGTATCTGAAGCCCACCGTATGCTTTGCTTACGCGCGTTCCGCCCCGTCTCGGAGTGCGCACACAGGAGGCCGCCTAGGGAACAGTATCTCTTTTGTGGCTTAATATGCTATTAATAACACTGTTTAATATAAAGCACATCCCGCAGTTTAGCAACAGTAGACTGCATTTTATAACACTCACTCGTTTGGCTGTTTTGGATGTCAAGTTTGGGGTTTTAGGAACGAAAGTGCACCGCTGTGAAGGAAGGGAAAGTCTGCTGGATGAAATGTGGCAGCGACATAATAATCGCTTTACGTAAATTATCTTGTTTTCATAATTGTTGGAAGCCAAAATCAAAATCAATTACGATTAATCACACAAGCCCTACTAAATGGTTCTTGCGAAAGCTCAAACATGCTGCGTAACCACTGATCTATATAATAGGGCTGTCAGTCTTCCTCTATAATACTATTCGAATTCCATTCCTTATTTTATTTAATATTCGAATAATATTCGAATATTAAATGCTCAAATTCATCCTATTATTAATATTTACGACATTACACAGTCTAATGGATCGCCAATGCGTGATGTTGATCGGTCTCATATCTTCACAGATAAACCATCAGTTTGTCTGTTATTGCCTTTTGGCGGACAGCTGGTAAGCCCCGTGATGAGGAGAGAGGCAGAAAATAAGTAATTCTTGCCTGGTTTAGCACTGCGGTTCCTCGGACAGATCGCCTAGCTTGTCAGGTTGTAAGTTGTCATAAAAAAAACGTATATTTTTCTCTCCGTTTTGGCCTTCCGTCCACAATGAGACGGCGTTTTTATAAATGAAAACGCACTCCAAAGTGGATACATTTGAAAACGCCGTTTTCACGTTGTAGTGTGGACTGTGAATCAAATTGTTGATCTCCGTTACCGTGGAGACATTCCTCTCCGCGATTTTTGACAGTTGTTATGATGATACAGCGTGGATAATGTGCACAATTGTGTTACGATTCAAAAACTTTATTGTTTATCAGACGAAACAAAAGCATTTAATTTTCACATGCGTGTGCCAAGGCGGCGAGAAAGGCAAGATTGCATTTTTTTTTAAAGGGGTGGTTTACTGCCTTTTTTCTTTGCTTGATTGTGTTTATGGGCTGCAATATAACATGTCTTCGTGTTTCGTTTGTTAAAAAACGCCTTATTTTTCATAAATTTCACCTTTATTGTAAGCCGCTTCCTCCTCTGTCATTTGAACGACCGGTTGACTTCCTGATTCTATGAAACCACTCCCTCAGAAAGAGGCAATGAGCTCAGATTGGTTAGTTCGGCCGGTGTGTTGTAATTGGCTAAACTGCGTCCGGAATCTTCACGCCCATTACCTTTACGGGCGACAGTTGCATGTGCTCCGGTCAAATGTAATGGTGTCAATATTGCCTCATCAGTTTGAGCCAGAATCAGACCCAGAGAGCGGTGATGAAGAGAGTCAAGCAGAACCTCCGCAAACACGGCTCTTACTAAACGTTTCTGAATGGTAATTTATTTTATTTTATTATTATTCTCTCAAAGAATTTCCATACGCTGTTACTTGAAAATGCTACTGCTGTTTGTTAGCTTTTGAGATACGCTTTCCCCCTGATTAAACATTTAATATAACTGAATACATGACTGAGTAATACCGTTTTTTAAAGATATTGTTTTATTGATAGAATGAACAACCGTTTAACTATTCACAAAGCTTAGTTTACTCAGTTTGTCGTTTTCTTTAGGTGTGCATGTGATAACAGCAGCTGAAGTTTGCTGTTGCGATAATTTTTTGAAGTTTGTACACGTTTGTCTTATACACACAAAATAGCATCGAACTAACTAGCTACTATAAACAAACAGCTTTGGCATTGGTTTGCGTTCTTGATCAAATCAAAAAATTACGTCATTAAGTATACATGGAAAATACGTTTACAAAATTTGTACATATTACAAATTCGGGTCCAAAATGTTTGTACGCGTTTGTCATATAAAGCCAGCGCTGGCATTTTTTTACATCCTTGATAAAACTAAAACATTACGTCTTAAATTATACAGGCAAATACATTTAAAATGATTAAACCTTACTTGCAGGTTGTGGCCTCTGGTTTTAAAGCTGTAACTGCTTCATGTTGGAGTTATAGTTTCTTGTTGAATCCGACATTGAACTCGTGTAGATTCTGGAAGCTGTCTTCCGTAAAATGTGCAGCACAGAGAGCTAAACTACGATTGTAATTGTCAGGAACATAACCAAACTTAAATTTTAACCATTGTTGACGAACTACAGCGTCTGTAGGAAGCCTGAACACAGAAGACCTGACAGCTACAGCTCTCCACTATAACTCCTCCTCTTCGACAGCAGAACATGTTCCGGAGGGAGGGTGGATGTAAATGTATGGGTTAGTTACGTATAAAACCCGGGAAGTATCTCGTTGTAGTCCCATTCGAGACGTTTTTGTAGGCATTAAACTTCCTGATTTTTAAAAGACAATATCTCCGCTTACGTTGAACTTTAAGCGCAGCAACTTTGCAGATACTGTTCATGCACCAACAGCAACATTACACAGTATTTAAAATGAAAAAAGTGAAATAGCAATCAACCACCCCTTTAAATATACATAAAAAAGCAATATTCGAATAGGAACTTCAGCATTCGAATAGTATTGATTTTTTTAATATTTGAATTATATTCGAATTTCGGAATTCGTTCCAACAGCCCTACTATATAATGACATATATATAGATCAGTGTGCGTAACACACGAGAACAAACCTCATTGGTTCTTGCACGTCAAGCAAGCATGCTTGAGCTTCCATTGACCATATCTGATATGTGTGTTGTTGATGAATATTTATATATGAATGAATACAAATAAAGCGATCGTGTCTCGTCAGAATATTTGGACTAAAACGCTCAATTCATATGGATTCGTTTTTCAATCTCTGTATGGATTTTTGGAGCGGTAGTTGCGTGGACTGTCAAATAGAGGGACAGAAAATATATTAATTTGTGTCTTACGGATTTTAAACAACATTTGGGTGAGTAAATGATTTTTTAAAGGTGAACTGTCCCTTTAAGCAACAAATAAACAGCCTTGGTTGATTGACATAATGAAACTATATCTGTTAATAATAGACTCAAAAAGTCAATAATTTGCCAAATTAAAGTGATATTATACATTTGTACATTTTATTTTTTAAATTATTGTTATTTATTTATGTTTTAGAATTTTTAGTGCAATGTTTTTTAGTACCCTTTACTATAGAGTACAGTTTTATCCTGAGCTATCCATACAAATAAAGCTGATCTAATTTAGGAAGACCAGAGCCAGTGAAAGCACAGCTGAACTTGTTTTTTTTAAATGTCACGAAACTAATGAAATGCACTAAAATGTAACTGAACTGAAAGTGAACCTAACAGACTGGTTCCCCTAAGTGGCCTGAGGAAAATAAACGGAGCTCAAAATCTGCAAGTGCAACAGATAAAAGCCCTTTTCATACACCACAAAGGCTAGACAGTGAAAAGCCACACAATAGAGAAGAATTGCAAAATGTTAATAAAACCACTTGATGCACAATTACTCCATGCAATCCAATAGCAATCATTTGTCTCTTTTCAGACAGTGTGAGTATGTACAGTATTTACCAAGCCAAAGAAAGGTCTGTGATGGTCTCCACCACTGTGTAAAGTGCAAACACAATCCAGTACATCATCCATCGCACCTGTAAAACCACAAACACAAAATGTTTGTTGAAGGTATAGAAGAGATAATACAAAAACACACCACGGAGGACCATTTAAAGGTACAACTTTTGGCGCTCTAGCGGTTGATAAACAAAACTGCAAGCGTCTTGCGGAAGAATATTGTAGCGGAGCTACTTCTCTCAGTTTATGTAGGTTGTTGTCCCGCTCGGTCTAAACTAGTCTGAATATAAACACTTATTATAGGTGTATCATAGTGATTCAGGATAAGGGAAAACACAGTTTGGAAGATGGTACATTCATGATGTAGGCTACTCGCTCATTACATACATTTTGTAAATTTTAAACAAAAAGTGACCGTGTACCTTTAAATATTACAATATATGAATATTAATAAATTACTATATGGTACATATCAAAATACTATGGTATCACCATCACTATATACCATACATAATACATTATATTTTGTAAGGAAAGAAATGCATGGCGGAAGCAGGACAGGATTAAATTGCTAAACAGCTCAGGGTTTAGTTACTGACAGCCTCTGTCAGATACTAAGAGTAACTGGGATATACAAACAATACAGCTGGAGCTCTCCATCTACTCTGGCTGTTAACATTCTCTGAACTCAAATATTAAGAGTCAGTAGAACATCGCTGGATAATGATATGCATATGACTTTGTCTTGTTTGTTCAAAGAATTGAATACTCACATATTCTTTGACGTTCTTGGATTTGACAGCTTTAAAGGAGTAGTATGCAGGATACAGCGTTCCAAACACAAGACTGTGAGAAAACACAAACAGGCATGCAATTGAGACTACTGTATCCTAAAATGCCTGTTATAGGCAGGCAAACAAATAAAGGTTCAAGCTGATAGTAACACTCTTTACAATTAGGGAGGGACATATGTTATATCGATTGATCTATATCAGTTATCAGCCATTAGGTTTTTTTTTTTTTTTTGACAATTGGTTTACCTTTGCCATCATCTAATATTCACATAATCTTTAAAATTAATACTTTATTTTAAAACAGTAAACATTTAATAACACTGTCTTTAGCAAATCATGAAGCTGATATATTTTTTTCCTATTGTCGTGGTGCCTAAATTCACTTATAGCATTTAAATGGATTGATCTTTTATCTTAGTGTTTTATTTTTTTATTTAGACAAAATAATGTAGAACCAGAATTTGAATATCCCTATGCACAATTTGTATGAAATATTACTAATATTTAGCCTAACATTCATTTGGATGCCCACCCAAATGGCAAATACAGCCTTTACCTTTGGTTACATGCCAATAAAATATTAAAAATGAAACACTGATCATTCAAAATGCTCTGTTAATTCTACAAATATCTATTTATTCATGGTTTTTGCATGATGACACACCTTTATAGGAACGCCCACCTGGAGGGCAAAACAAGGCTTTTCTCCATTGCTTGCCAATTATTTTTTTTACCAGGTTTGTACTAAGTTCTAATGTAGTAAGACAGTGATATTAAAAAGACCAAATTAAATATACACCTAATTAATGATGCATACTATATACAGGCAAAAATATGAACCCAGAGTATAAACGCCACGTTTCTCATTAAGATTTTTTTCCATAGAAAACCATTATAAAGAAAATGCCATTTTTGATCTTTGAATATCACTGGCACTATTTGCACTTAAAAGGCACTATTTTTTTTTTTCATGCTGTGTTTTAGAATGTCCTGCTGTTTTTAGATATTTAAATACTGCAGCAGGTGCTGTATCTGGATCATGATTCACAAGTGCCCAAAACTTGCATTTTGTTCACATATTTTTGTTTTTCTTCTTTTGAGAGTTGATCTAAATATGTGTGGCTTGAAACAGATGGAAAACTGACAGGCAAGTGCTGCAGTTCTATGGACGGTTTGCCCTCTAGGTCTCTGTGGCAGTCACATGACTGAAAACTATGAATAGTGAGGATGAGATTTAAAAAAAAAAAAAAAAAAAAAAAAGAGCATGTGTTTTTTTTTTTCCACTGAACACCTCACTTCAGTAAACACTCAGTAAATCCACGGCCTTCACTGTAACCGGCCTGTCTTTCCCTGGACCATGTATTTTCCAGTAGCTATGGGAACGACAGCACTGCCTGATACCGTCTAAAGTTATGTGCATTCATGGGTGTGTGAGTGTGTGTGTGTGTGTGTTTGTGTGTGTTGAGGGACTGTTGGATGGATTCCATTTATTGCGTAACCGTTTCTCCACTCTAAAACATCTCTACCATAAAGCAAAATAAGTGCTGAAGTCAAGAGTAGAGGTAATTTCTTAACTCAAAACAAAAATTATCATTTGTAATTAAACAACTTTAGCATCACCAAGTCATCTTTTCTAAACAGAGCCCTTGCCTTGCTTTTACTACTAGTCAGAAGAAAGTGTTTAAACGTCGAATGCTGTGAGAACACATTACAGTCACAATGGTTTAGTCATGCATTTCCTATTACGCTGTTCGCTGGGAGAACTTGTGAGGGTAAAAAAAGAAATGCGCGTGATGTTACTGCACATCTCTAAAAACAGCTAGGCCTTGTTTGCCATCAGCAAATAATTCATCATGTTAACTAACAGTAAGAACACAAAAAGCATTTCAAAAGACCTTTAGACTTTGAAACTGACTATAACCTAATATAAGATGTATTTCTATCAGTGACGACCAGAGACCTTATCTCTTACATTGTCAGTACACTAAAGATAACCAAACCCACAGCAAACAGCTCCAAGTGAGATGAGGCACAGAATGTGCTTTCCTGTGCTGACCTTTCCGCAAAGAGAGGGACACACCTAATGTAACATTAAGGTCCAGCAGGAAACCAGCAGTTCCTCCTTCCTTTGCAGACAGGGACATTAACCAAAGCAGGTCTCCAACCAAAAACATAATGGATTTCCTGTTGTACTCCACTACGGCAGCAAGACTGATGTCTTTTTCTGCTTAATTTGTGAATTTGTATCATGTTTGAATCAGGGGTTCCTACAATTTCTTACTAGTGAATTGTAATGATTTTTTGTGATGACTGTATTAGGATTTTTGCACACTCAAAAATAGTATTATCTCTCATTTTTAGCTGATAAAATACCTAGAAAAAAATTATATTGACAGTAAACATTTCCATGACTGTTTAAAATTGAATTGATTTCCATCACCTTTCTGGGCCTGAAAAATCAAACTTAAATTTCCTGGTTTTAGATTTTTCAGGACTGTGGCAACTTTGTTGATTGTGGGGGGGGGGGGGGGAAATACATGAAAATACTGCAGTGTTGCAACTGTAACATTATTATATTGGAGACAAAACATTTTTTTTTTTTTAACTGAAGCATGTTGAGTTTTTTTTATTATTTTTTTATTTTTACTCGTGACCAAAAGCAAATACACGACAATAAACAAGAACATTAAGATTTGTTTTATGGATTTATAATACTATTTTGAATGATAACATTTATAGAGGCAGACAGTACAGTGTGCATAGATTTGATTAGTATGTAAATGCACAGTCAGCAGTTTTTCTAATAACAGTTACATGTAGCTCAGAAACAAAGCAAATCTTTTTTAATAAATACTCACACGATGACCCTAGATATAATCCACGACACCATCTTCCAACCTTTTGCACTTTCAAGTAATGAGATTCGCTGCAGGTCCTGTCCAGATGTATAAATTATTCAAGTAAACTAACTAACAGTAACTTTTGTCTCGCTTCTCCAACCGCTAAAACTCAAACATTGAGTTCCTGTTTTTAACGCATACGTTCTGATTTCAACAAGTCTACAGGATGACATCGTTATTTGACATATATAAACACTCGTTTTAGCTGTTGTTATCTCCCTACATTATGTCCCGTTGTGTTAATCGAGTATGTAATGTTTTTCTTCTTCGTTCTTCTCATGTCCTTTCGGACTAGGAACGATGTCAGTTTGATTGATGGCTCGACTGGCCACTGATTGGACGGAGCCACTGGTTTGTTCCGCCTTCTGCGTCTGCTGATTGGACCACTGACTCCAAACAGGGTCACAGGGCGGAGCAGTGCAGAGCAGGCTTGTAGTTGCACGCTGGTTGCGTACTAGGATGAGAATGATTGAGTTTATGGCAGGTAATTTTTTAAAACATTTTTTATTTGAAGATGTTAAAATATTCTTCGATGGATGGATGGATAGATATTTTTATGTATTTAATGGACGTATTGTCGTGTAGTAGTTTGATGAATGGGATGTATTCTGAATGCAGGTTCAAAACAGGTTCAAGCTGATTTGCTTTTGCTCAGGGTCTCAGAATTGTTGGGGAGGGAGGGAACGTTCTCATTCTAGAGAGCAGTTTATTGGACAAAACTTGGATGCTCCCAAGTGTAAGATAAGACATACAGATTTTTGATCCATGGTACATGTTCTAAAATATAATTTTGGCATCTTTAAGAAGAAGTAGGCTATACTAACATGACCTCAATGGTAATTAATAGGACAAAGCAACATATCTCCAGGTTATCTGAGTGGAACTGCACTGTAGGTAATTTCCAATTAAAAGCACCTAACTACGGTGGCCGAGAGAGCTCAACGCGCTGCAAATGAAGAAAACACATGCAAACAGAAAAAAAACGCATGCAAACAGAAAAAAACACATGCAAATAGAAAAAAACACATGCAAATAGAAACAGTTAGTTGTAGGTTAGTTATATAGATGGTAGGGATGTTTGATATTGACAAAAACAAATGATATCTTAATATTTTATCGATAATAATAATTATACAATATTTTGCTGATAGTGTTTATTGTGTTGGTACATGGCAGGTTTAGGACTGCCGTTGACAGCTGACTCTCAAAGCTTTTAATATTCGTCATTTTGTGCGGCGATCAGTTGACAGAAATTATCTTCTTTTTTTCAATAAGTTTAAATAGATTTTTACCTTTTATGGGCATTTTACCTTTATAAAGCCATTTTTTAACCTAATTAAATGTATGCATCATCTTCTGTGTCAAATTCTTACATTTAATCAATAAATTCAATTAGAATAATAAGACACAATATGGCTGTTACCAATCAAATGAAATCAGTATCAACAAAATTATTTTTTGCAATGCAGAGAGGAAATATCCAACCACAACCCTATACCTTAACTCCTGCCATCAAGAGAGGGGGAGCTGGACGTCATCTGGCTCTGCAGTGAGCACCACTTGCATTTACTGTGGGCTGTTTAATACAGCTCAGAGGGACATGAATGTATTTAACCTGCAGTTACAAATGCATAAATAATGTTTTAAAAATAAAATGTTGAATATTGATATTTTGAAATTAAAAATGAAAAGATACTTTAAATGTGAAATTAAAACTGCCAAGTGGAAGCAAGTCACTGTAAATGAGTGAGAACATCGGCTACATCTGAAACCGCATACTTCCCTACTATATAGTCGGCGAAAAACAGTATGTGACAAAATAAGTATGTCCGAATTCACAGTATTCATAAAAGAGTAGGCAAAAAGTACCTGGATGATCTATTACTTCCGGCAAGATTCTGAAGTGTGCATACAATGGACACTTTACTATCCCATGAGGCCACGGGAGAGGATTTATGAATGGCAGTGAAGCGACGTAACTGACACTGTCACTCTGGTAGGTCACATGATAATGACAACATGGAGAATGTAGAATGTCCAGATTACATTCATACTACACACATTCATACTATATAGAACATACTTTTATAGTGGTCGTGATGTAACTTACTCAAGAGAGTATGCGATTTCAAACGCAGCCATTGAGTTTCAACCAATTCATTCGACAAAGCATTTGAATGAGTCATTGCATCATTCATTCAAACGATTTATTCATTCAGTAACGAGACACTAAACAGTCCTGTGGCTTTGAAACTGTTTTCATTGGTGAAAAAAAGCAAAAACAGGCAATATTGTGTCTAAAATGTAAGTCACTTAATATTAACTTATTGTTTATTGAACTGCTGTATAAAATCAACATCGCATTTGTAATCATGCTGATATTTGGAGAAAAAAAACTGCACTCTGTGATTTTGATTAATAAATGATATAAATATTAAAGACATACAGAGGTATTTTTGCCCCATTTTATTGAAAATTGGGGGCATTATAAATGCTTTTTAAATCACACAGTAAAAGGTTGCATTCTAAATGAGCAAGCTCACTTGTCTAACCTACTGGACTACATAGTGTATGTGTGCACTCTCTGTGTGCTTTTGTAAAGAGAGGGACATAGAGTACGTGATAATGTCAGATCACACATTGTTAAAACAACAATCACGATAATATCATAGACTATATATATCTCACACCCCTAATAGATGGTAACTGTAAATGCAGTAATGTCTCTTAATTAATGAATTAAATAATAGTAACAGAAAGTATGCATTGCTTAACAATGTACAACAGCTGCATAGTTTCTGCCACATTTGTTTTAGGTTCTCTCAATTTACCCTCAGGTCGATGTTGCAGTGTGCATTAGATTGTTAAAATGCACAAGGGAGTAGCAGAGTGATTAATGATGACTTTAACCTGTCTTTTGTAGACTTCCGTGCCCATCTGTGATCATTTGATCCACACTAAGAATAGAAATGAAAAATGTATGAATTCTTGATTTTGGTACTCTGAGTCTAAAGACCACCCTTAAGGAAATGTGTTTTTATCTGGTCTCAAAGTATGAAAGAAACTAAAAGCAGTCAATGGCTCACTTTGCACATCCATTGCAACATTGTGTTGTGTTAGGCTACTAGGCGTTTAAGAAAATACTGTAGTGGCCTTGTTGCAATGTAGTGTTAGGAGAAAATTACATTCAAGGGGCCTTTTACCCTGTCATAGAGAACAATAATGGTGAAGGGCTCATTCTTAGGGTCATTCCATCTCAAGAGGTTCAGTGTAGGATGCTTGGCCATTTTTATTTTTCAAAAATATTTCAGGTTAGCTCTATAGCTCCTTAAAAAGTGCACATTACAAGGTACACACACATGTATTAATATTTTGCACATTTTCTGTTTACTGAAGTCCAAATGAAAAGAACCAGAATGCTCAGGGTTCCACTTTCAGGGTCAGAGAATGTTTTCAGTCTCAGCCCTAATTTTTTTAATAGTGCATTTTTTTTTTTTTTTTATACACATTTTGGGCAAGAGTTTCAGTTTGCATTTGTGATTAAATGCCTTGTCTGTTTCAGGAAATGCCACCTGGAGACAGACAGTCATTTCCATATAGACATTCTCACTCTCCAACAGATTTTTCCAACAGATTACCAGTGTTTAATAGAATAATTGAAATTTTATGTCTCTTAATTTAATAACGAAGCAATATAACAATTTATTAGGAGTATTACCGCTAGCCTTTATTATATTATTTAATGGGCTATTTAAATATTATGAATTATTTACAAAACACAAATGCCAAATCCCTCAAAGAAAAGCACTCCCTCCTCTTTTTTTTTTTAGGCTCCAGGATTGGTTCAAGGTTGGATGCGCGTGCCCTTGTCGCTGGCGCGTGCGTGCCCCGTCCTTCAGCAGAAACCCTGCGCGCGATAACGCGTCAGCATCAAGCAAAGGATCAGTAATATTTCCAATAAATGATACGTCTGATAGCTGACGAACTGCACGAGCTTGCTCCACTCTGGGATCGCGGATCCATATATCAGGGGAGACGGGGCGTGTTTGAGGTGAGAGTGAACATGAGTGATGCTTTTGTGATTGTGTTGTGCATTTTGTTGGTGATGCCAGGTTTCTGAGGACTCGTGCAAGGGTCTGCAGTTCCGCCTGAGGAGCTGTCTGTGGTTCTGAAAGAATCGAGTGTCTGTGCAAGACTGTGCGTTTTTGGTTACACGAAAATTAGCTCCCTGCTCCATTTTCTGGCGGTCTGAAGCAAGATAAGACAGCGAATCTCGCTTGACACACCATTAAGCCTTCACATGCATGACATACGGATGCAGCGCGAGGTGGAACAGTGTTTGCATTTAATTGGCTGTCCCACCGATCCTGCAAAACTGAGAAGTGTGTTTGATCTGTGACCTGCTGTCATCAGTTTTAATTTTAATCTGTTCATTTTAACCTTGAGAGTGAAAAATCCTCTAATAAATGGTTTTAAGATATCCAAATATAATTGCAATCCAAATGATGGTTTCACTCAAACATCGTTGGTAAAGCATCAGAAATGACACAATCAGGTGGGGATTATCACAAAGACACTGTCATCTGATCTTTAGTCCTGCAATGTTGCACTATCATAAATACTTTAATTTATTCATTCATTCAAGATTTGGTGTTTTAAGCTGCCAGGTGTATCATTATTTGTTGTGTGCCTTGTTTCTCTCTATCAGGTGTATATCCACTGGAGTAGCTGTTCTGCAGAGTTTTTGAACCATGGCGAAGAACAACAGCCTCCATCCAAATAGCAACGGAGAGACGGACGACTCGCCAAACATGCTGGTTTACAGAAAGGTAGGACTTTCGAATAATTATTTGGATTGCTTTTGGTTGCTTTATGAAAGTTATTGACTTTTGAACAAAACTAGTATGATGAGCTTTGTTCAGAGCACAGTTTTGGGGAAAAGAATGCATGAGCTAGTTGTTTGAAAAGCCAGTTTCTGTGTAGACTAAAATCTTGGCTACAAAAAGCTGCAGAAAAAAAGAAGAGTTTGTCTACCACACACTGACCTTTTGTAACAACGTGCCCAATTGTTAGAATGGGAATGATTTATTAAATAGCATATTAATTTAACGGCAGGCTATTTATTGGCTTCACAGCAGTGTGTAAACATTATCGTGGCAGCTTACAAAAAGGCTGCAGCATTATTTTGGATAAACATTACATTTACAACATTAAAATACCCTTGTGCTGCTAATACAATTCAACCTTAAAATCAACCTTCATTATATAGCTGACCCTTGTTTTAATGTATAGCAGAATGGTTTTATTGTGTTAAGTCGTGTCACCAATCGTTACATAAAAATGTGAAGATGTTGAAGTTGAGGTTCGGAGAAAAGTTTTCACAACTTTTGCCTTTGTGACAACTTCCCCTTGTGACTATGACACTGGAGGGTATTTTCTTGTGAAGCAACAGGGATGGAAAAAAGAAAAACGTTTTGAACAAGTTGAGGCGGACATTGCAACTTTTTCGACCTTTCTTACTCTCCATCTTTCGGATGATTGGTAATTTGCTCATCACAGCCAAAGTCATTTGTGTTGCTGATTGGGAACTGAAGTCTATCATTGTGGCTGAGAGCCCCTAATGTTACCACTCGCCCTGTGGAGTCTCAGAAAAGAAACATGAATTTTTCACAAAGCCATTATCACATAATTTAAAGACTTGTGTGGCAAATTACAGTTTCCATCATGGTCAGTCGTTGTGTCATTAATTAGTAGCCTGCTTAAATGAGGCATCTGAGTGCTTTCATCATTCCCTGAGATGAATTCATCATTCTAGTTTCAAGGCCGACATTAGGAATGGGCGATATACTGAATATTCATGATATATTTGTGATGATTTTGCATAGTGAAATAAAAATAATTAACATTGTGATGATTTTTTATGATTTTGCATAGTGAAATAAAAATAATTAACATTGTGATGATTTTTTTTTTTTTTGCATAATTTCTTTTTTAAAGTGTCAGAAGCATCTCTGATCTAAACTTTGTTAGTTTTGTTTCAATGAATCGATTCAACATCTCTGGATCAAGATTTGTGTTGAAAGATGCTGTTTGCTGCCATATGGTGTAACTATGACATCTACTAGCAGGGGATAACAAGGCCGTGCTAACCAGCCAAACCTTGACCTAACCCTTTGATACAGCAAAGACCCAAACTCCTGTCCTGTGCAAACACAACTAGTATTTCCTGTCCTGTACCAGCTTGCCCTCCTGTCTCTCCTGAGCATGTTCAATTTCAATCTGTTCCCTTAGGTGCGGCTGAAATATGTTGTCAGAACATGACAGTCAGATATAGTTTGGAGACAGTGAATCATTCATCTATCAGAGACATCCTCTTGCAGGACTCAATTTTTTTCTTCCTTCTTTCAATTCATTTCCTTCACCCTTCAGTTGATTTTCACATTTCCTCCATGCTGCTTCAGTCCTATTAGGTGTGCTGTGCCGTGGAGGTGCAGGGAGGAAAGGTACTCTGCAGTCAGAGATACTGTGGCTCTTTCCTTCACATCACAAGACATTAACTCACCCAATTCAGAACTAATAACTACTGGCCAGCCCCTTATCACAGGCTTTTCTTACAGATCTCAAAGCGCTGAATAGATTTATGAAGGACCCGAGGCAGAACAGGGACGCTTTTCCCGAAAGCATCACAACCATAAGTGCATTGCAAAAACGGCCATATATGAATCGCCGTAGAATTATGGACGGTTTCCCAAAAGTTCTTGAAAATGTTCGATTTACAAGTGCTTGGGAGTAACTGTAGTTTATTTATGTGCACACATTTACTTGTGCACAGATAAATGATTTATAAATAAAAAATTGGTTTGATGGTGATTTTAAAATTAAATTAAATATTAAATGAATGATTCTAATGTGACATTTTGGCATGTCAAGAACAGAAACTGATTTTAAGTAGTATGTGAACCACTTTCTGACATGATGTACTTATTTGCTCATTATTTATTTATCACCAATGGTCCACTGTTGCCATGTGCTCCATAAAAAATGATAAATATTACAGGATAAAAATAGTACACTTACATAAACACAAGCAAATAAAACACCAGTAAAAAAACACTCACTGATAATATAAAATATAGTGTTAGTGTGTTGTGTTACTGCAGGAGTATGGTGCATAATTTTGTTCCAATTCAGTATGAACAGATGGAATTTGCACGCTTGGTTGCCCACCCATGAGTTTGTATCTCTTTGGGAACAGTGGGAAATATAACGAGGAATTTGGCTTGGAAATGTTAAATTATAAAGTGACCAAGAGTGGCCACCAGTAATCATGAAAAAATTGCAGCTACTGTTGCATGTGAATAAATCACAATTGTAAGGCTGTTGAACTCTATAAATGTAATTCTCAGTTGTCTACTTGATTAATTCCTCAGCTGATGTTAAATTATCATTAGTTGTCTACATTTAGTTTGAAGTGTAGAATATTATCTAGCAAGGTTCCAGCAGTTTGTTCCCAGATTAAAAATCGAATTTGAATAAGCTTTCAAAACACTTTTTAAATGTGAATACCATTAAATATATTTGCAATACAGTGCACAGCATGACCTGACAACATTATAAAGTAGTAAATGTCACAGGACCTAAACCTGAGCCTTGCGGGACTTCTTTCAAAACTTGCAATTCTTGCTATTAATTAGAATTTTAATGTGACTTGATAAAAGCATTAACACTTATTTAACATGGACACTCTTTAATTTATTCAGCATCTTTTCTTTTACTTAATTTAAAGTTTTTACCATCGTACATCTTCATGCACGTCCCCTTTGCTCAACATGGAACACAGTGGTGAAATAAATAATGTAATAAAGATCCTGTGTAGATGATGGCCGTTTTATCTCCCTTTGTGTTTTGTTGCATAGACCTGTACATTCTTGAGTTGTCCTACTCTGTTCTTACTGTGAGGAAGAGACAGACAGAATGAGAAAGAGACAGATGCAAAGACAGAGAGGGGGGAGACAGAATACTAAATCAGGAAGTGTACCCAGTGTCTGTTATATAGCATCCAGAGGTGTTGGAGAAATAGATGAGTCACATGTCCCTGAAGTACTGCCTTCGGCTTGTTAGCCACACACTTCTACATGCATCTGCTGTTTCACACTGTATTGCATAGCTAAAGTGTAGCTGTGACAACTAAAAACACTGATTTTGTATGTCTGTTGACCAACCATAAGCACAGTTGAAGGTAAACAGCTGAGAATAGACAAATTATATCTTTGTGTAGCTAAATTACAGGTCAAAAGTTTGGGCACAGTTTTTTTTTCTTTTGAAAGAAATTAATAATTATTTTATTCAACAGGGTAGGGGTCAGCGATATGATCAGAATCTCATATTACGATATGAGTAATACTAGCCTAACTAACATTACATAACAAGCTTACTGAAGACAAGTAAACAGTCAATGATAAAAAAAAGAACAAAGAAACCTATTACAGGCAATAGGACAAAAAAAACTACAATAAAAAAAAAGATACAAATGAAATGAACCTACCTGAAAATCTAGAGCACTAGAAACACTGCATAGTAGGAGTGTGACGAGACACTTATATCACGAGAACAAGACGAGATGAGATTTTTGCAAAAAAATTCAGAAATCCTCAATGACAAAATTCATGACTGGAAAAATAGAATGCAGGTGCATTTTACAATGTTTTAACTAATAATATGCTAATGCATGTCATTTCAGGTCTACTTTATGAGTATGAACTATCAAATGCATTGAAGCAAAACAATATACAAGCACTGTAAAATGTTTTTACTGACTGGCTTTTCTCCTGTATGATTTCACATTTCACACTCTTCAGACCTTACTGTATATTTAAGAGCTTTCAGAACTTCTGATTGAGGCTGTGTGTGACCTCCTAACTGAACTCCTTTACATAAATTGAACAGAGAAATAAAAACAGTATAAATAACAAAAATAAATAACAGTTTTCTCTTAGTCTTATTAAGTGCAAACAATAAGTGCAAGTGCAACCATAATCAAAGTTAGCACACAGACTCTATAGAGCTGGTAAGTCCCGCCCCTTCCGCTAATCCCCCTGGACCTCTAGGTTCAAAAATCGTCAATGCAAGTGAATGGGAGAAAATAATTATTTTCTGGTCCCGTTTGAATTTTGCCAAGAATGTGAACATATGTTGTCTGTGAATTTTTTATATAAATTTTCGTGTAAAGAATGCTACAATTTAGCGGGTAGAAGTTTGATACGGTTAGACTTTGTGTGAGAGCACTTTGTGGACTACAACTCTTCGCTGCTTTCGACGCGTTTGAAACGTCACCACCACTCGCACACGGACACTAGCTCACGGATCCCGCTAAACATGGCTGTGTCTTTGGTGCACTTCACCGCCTTCTTTCAGGGAGAGGACAAAATCGTTGAGGTTGGTGAAAACCACGGGTAAGTCAACTTTATGGGGTGACGTTACATAGGTGATGTAGTCTTTCTCGTTATGTCTTTTCCACAACTGCTAGCTGAAGAATCATACCATATACTGTCAAACTCGTAACATGAAAAGTTATATAAAAAATTCACAGACAACATACGTTCACATTCATGGCACATTTCAAACGGGACCAGAAAATAATTATTTTCTCCCATTCACTTGCATTGACGATTTTTCAACCTAGAGGTCCACTTGGGGTTTTACGGATGGGCGGGACTTACCAGCTCTATATAATTGTTGTGAAATTGCTGTTTTATTTTGCACCGGCAGTTATAAGGTTAATACGGTGAGTTTGGAAAAGGCCGGGTAGAGATAAACAAGACTGGTGCGTTTGTCTCTACAGTTGTTCTTGCGGTCCGATTATAACTTCATAAACGGAGCCTCCCTTGTCTGTTGTCCTTAAGATGTTACAGTACTCTCTCAATATTCGAAGTGCAAACAGAGACCAAAACAGAGACCATAGCCGCAAATAAACAGTCCAGAGATGAGTATTGGGAGATAGACAGACTATTGTATGTATGCAGCCTAATTTGTGCGCAATGCGCATCAGGGAGCTTGTGTTTTACTTTCACTTTCAAATTCGTGATCACGCATACCATGTGTATATGGAGCAGCGGTGCTGAGCGCACAATCCACAAGATAAGACATTTCAGACTAATCCTCTGCCATCGTCACGCGATCAGTGAACTGTGATTCGTGCTGCACTGATTGCGACGGCAACTCGTGCTGGATGAGCGTGTGCTCTGCTCATCTAGCAAGAGTTGCCATCGCAATCAGTGCAGCTTGTTTTACATTAGTTACATTACTCCCTTTACTTGTTTTACATTAGTTTACACTGCGTTCCAAATTATTATGCAAATTATATTTTACACTGATTTTGCAAATGACAGTCAGCATAATTTTCAAGACACCAACCGTTAGGGTATAAGTCGAATTTCATTGAACAAACCACCCAACGAAAACAGTATTTTTTTCAAAAATAAAAAACTCAAAATGCTCTGTTCCAAATTATTATGCACAACAGAGTTTGAATTTTTTTTTATAGGTTTTAATGAACTGAAAATGGTCATTTGTTGAATTTGCAGCATTATGAGGTCATATTTACTGAAATCAAAAGTTATTTCAACCAAACACATCTTAACAGGGCAAGTTACATGTTAACATAGGACTCCTTCTTTGATATCACCTTCACAATTCTTGCATCCATTGAACTTGTGAGTTCATGGAGAGTTTCTGCTTGAATTTCTTTGCAGGATGTCAGAATAGCCTCCCAGAGCTGCTGTTTTGATGCAAACTGCCTCCCACCCTCATAGATATTTTGCTTGAGGATGCTCCAAAGGTTCTCAATAGGGTTGAGTGTCAGGGGAGGATGGGGGCCACACCATGAGTTTTTCCAGCCCGTTCTCATCCTAGGGCGTCATATATTGACGCTTTTGACATTTCGGCGACATCGAACGCACATGGCACCCTTTAGCGTCAATATGAGACGCAGATAGAAATGGGCCAGAAGGCGCCTCCAAGCGGTCTAACCCTAACCCTACACCAGACCTAAACCTACCCATAACCGAACAAAGCTCTGTGCGTGTCATATTGACGCTAAAGGGTGCCATGTGCGTTCGATGTCGACGAAATGTCAAAAGCGTCAGTATATGACGCCCAAGGATGAGAATGCGTTGGTTTTTCTCCTTTTATGCCCATAGCAGCCAATGATACAGAGGTATTGTTTGCAGCATGAGATTGTGCATTGTCATGCATGAAGATGATTTTGCTATGGAAGGCACGGTTCTTCTTTTTGTACCATGGAAGAAAGTGGTCAGTCAGAAACTCTATATACTTTGCAGAGGTCATTTTCACCCCCTCAGGGACCCTAAAGGGGCCTACCAGCTCTCTCCCAATGATTCCGGCCCAAAACATGATTCCTCCACCTCCTTGCTGACGACGCAGCCTTATTGGGACATGGTGGCCATCCACTAATCCATCCATCTGGACCATCCAGGGTTGCACGGCACTCATCAGTAAACAAGACTGTTTGAAAATTAGTCTTCATGTATTTCTGGGCCCACTGCAACTGTTTCTGCTTGTGAGCATTGGTTAGGGGTGGTCGAATAGTAGGTTTATGCACAACTGCAAGCCTCCATGGAGAATCCTACACTTTGAGGTTCTCAGGACTCCAGAGGCACCAGCAGCTTCAAATACCTGTTTGCTGCTTTGTAATGGCATTTTAGCAGCTCCTCTCTTAATCCGATGAATATGTCTGGCAGTAACCTTCCTCGTTATGCCTAAATCGCAGCCTTTGCGATTTCATAATCGCACCAAGACAGATCGGTTTAATTGCGATTAATCATGCAGCAATATTGTCAAGAGCAGCGAGAGATTTGCTCTCTTTTGTTGTTTGATTAATATTAATGACACAGACAGCATCAGGTTTATTAGGCTGCTGTCACTTAAAGATCAAATGCATGGATCTAATATACTGTTACACATGTGTTTTTTTCTCAACTGTTTACATTCATTTAAGATATAAACGACTAAAAGGATACTTGCAAAGACTGGCATTTTGTGTGTATTTGACTGTTCAAGCTAGGGATGGCGAAAACGGAAAATTTTCTTGACCGACCACCGAGCCTCATTAGCCGGTTGAAACTGGTTAACCGATTAGTTTAAAATATGCTACGCTATTTGTAGTGGTGGAAATTTGGATTCTTTCCAGAGACTCGTTCATTTTCAGTTCGTTCACCAAAATGATTCGTTCAGAATCATTCACTGATTCGTTCAGTGACAATTTCTTCATATTACATAAATACTGCAGCAGGTGGCGAAAAAGAGTGTCTTTTATGCTATGTTTTAACGAACGTATTTACTTGTTATAAAAAAAATCATTTGGCTTTGTTAAAATGTGTTCCTTATTTACTAAATTAATAAAATAAGTCTAATAAGTGGTTCAGATGACCAAAGCAAGGTTTTCTTGCATAATTAACATTTTAAATTATTTGGTCAGACATACACATTCATAAATCTGGGATTATATTAAACATTGAGTTATGTTCTAACTTTTGATTTTTTTACCGATTGTACTCAAACCTTTTAATGGAAAAAAACAGTGTGACGCTTGTAACCTGTAATACAGTCCTAATAGTATGCTTGTCCTCTCCCTGTCAATCTTCAAACAGTACATCCATGATTATTATACATAGAATTCCACAAATCTTATGTATGTGTGAGTTTTGCACACGGATACAGTGGGCTCAAGGGCTTGTTTCTTCCTTGCAAACTGGGGATGGAGGTGTGGAAGGACACTGGAATTTGTGAAAATGTCAACTGTTTAAAGCCTTTCTTTAAAGTGAATTTCGTTTTGTATAAATTGTATCTTAATTTTAATCAATTTTATTCATCAACAAATTGCCTGTTAATATAATCATGGAGGCGCCCGCACGGTCACTTACATTGCACGTTAACTGGAGCGCATCTCATCCTAAAAAATATAAGAAAAGCAGGTAAAGAGAAGTGTAAATTTAAATCAAGTAAACAGTCCCCCCGCCCATAGCTCAAACCTAGTAAAAAATGACTGTTAATTAGTCTTTGTTACATTTAACCATCAGTTTGCGTTATTAAACTGTTTTCATTACAATGGTAAAGTGTAAATTTCTGTCTTTGATGCAAATATGCTTACTACACAAACCTAGCTCTATCTGTTCGCCATCATTATCGTTCAAACAACTGGTACTTTTCGTTCACGAACGACATGTACCAGTTCGTTAAACTCACGAACGAGAACTCTCTCTCTTGTTCAGACTCAAAAGCAATTCAGTCACAGTCAGTGAAGGCCGTATTCGTTCACTACATTCAACAAATCACATGCTCCATCACATCTCATACTCGAAGGCTACTGGCTCGAGTTTTAGTCATTCTTTGACAGGTTGAAAACACAGAGCTACCCGGTTCACTGAGCTGCGCGTGTGCTGCTAATAGCGCCGCGCTGCTGTGGAGGGAGGGATTTCAGTGAACGAGAAATATGAGTCAATGCATTACGGGAACGAGAACGATTCGTTCACCTAAAAGTTAAGTTGAATGTGTATTTAAATTGGGTCATTTATGTAGAAGAAATGTGAAATTATTTTTGAATTTGGAGCTTTCTAGACTGAGAAAAGCCAGAAAATGTATTTTTGGCTCATGTGGATGAAAGACAACAACTCCCAGAATGCACTTGCTTCGCTGCTCTACGAGGCCACTCCCAAGCCACGCCTACCGGTTAGAGAGCAGTTGTAAACAATAAAGCTAACTAGTCTCCGTGAGTCTGTCCGGGTTTTTGAGATCGCATCGCACAAAATGTCCGGGATTCGGCTTTTGCGTTCTATAGTCGCCATTCATTGTGTTTACTGTGGCGAGCAGGACGAGACCAGGGCCACGGGAGAACGAGGCGAGGCCGGTGGCGTGATTACTGATGACCGACACCTGTGAGGCACCGGCCTCGTGTCTTTCTTCCGCGGCCCTAGCCTCGCCCTGCTCGCCACAGTAAACATGATGAATGGCGACTCTAGAACGCAAAAGCGGTGGCGTGATTACTGATGAGCGGCGCCTGTGAGACGCACCGGTCTCGTGGGCTATCTCTCACGGAGGAGCGGGTATTTTCTTAGCAATGATAAAACGCACATCAACCAATCACTTGTTTAGCGTTCATGTAAACACTACATTCAGATTCACCAATTGGAATGAATTCAGTTAGATTGAAACAAAAGGTGTGCATGTAAACAATGAATGGCGACCGTAGAAAGCAAAGCCGAATCCCGGACATTTTGGACGATCTCGACGGCCGGACATGCAGGTTTCTGCCGGTGAAATCAAACGCACTGATCTGTGATAGGTCTGTTAGCGCATTAGGTCCAACCCCCTATGGGCGGGTTTGAAAGGGTGGGAACTAGTGCTTGTAGTCTTAACAGAAATCCCCCCCTCTTACACCTCCTCCTACAATGATGCAAAATGACGATTTTTGCGTTATTGTAGGAGGAAGTGTAAAGAGGTAAATACAGATTTCTCTTGTCTCAGGGGAAAATGAGAAAATGTTGCACGACCATTCAATAGTATGACTGGGTTTCTAACATTGCAAAGCTTAATGCAAATGGGTGGAGTGTTCCTTTAAGAAAATGACAACTCTGAAGAGATGCCGCTTTAGTTTGAGATAGTTCTAAAAATAATAAAGATGATGATAACTGTCGTCTGCCCTGGCTCTAACCTCGAGTGTTTTAGCCTGTAGCCTTTACTTTTCGCAAACCTTGTGAGCGCGCAAACCCAAACGCTGTGACCTCGCGCCAAATGTTTTTATTGGTTTATTAAGTACAAACAGGCGAGTTATGAAAAAGTGTGAGGAATTTGTTCACTTCACACAAAAAGATCTTGGAATGAGATGGCTAACTGTAGTAGCGTTTAGTCCACTGTCTATAATAGCCTAATTTAGAGATCACTTTTTTTTTTTTTTTACCGACTACCGACAACTTTGATAGGTTAACGTTGATACGGTCAACCATCGGTCAAACGTTCATCGGTTAACACCCCTAGTTCAAGCCAGTGACGAGTTCAGAAATGTTAAAGTGAGTGGACCTCAGTGAAATGCTATTAGTAAATGTAATATTAGTAAGTGTAGTATTATTTTTTAACACAATAGGCCACATGTATGCATACAGTGACATCAGCATTTTCTTTATTTTAATAGTTTTAATTTTGATCATTTTAATAGTCACATTTCTGACATTTCTAAAATCTCATTTGCATTCCTATTGTCTAAAAAGCTCAAGGAACATGTAGTGTTGATGTACAGAGTCTGTTCAGAGTCATTTCAGGAATATGTGAGTGTATATAATAGCTGTCAAGGGCTTCCACAAACACACAGCATTTGAGAAGCACACATTGCTAAAAACTGAGTCAAACATCCAGGCAAACGTATATGCTCATAAATGTAAACGTGTACACACATGCATATTGTAGTACTCCAGAAAGACACTTCTTCAGCTATTGTTTATAGCTCAAGGGCAGCATAAATTTCTCGCATTAAAGGAAGCTGAAGGATCTTTAGAGTTTCCAGCTATCACACTGTGTTGAAGATGCTCAGTCACACAAACTGCTCCTGAATATAATATAAAATATAATGTAAAAAAAATCTCTCTTCGCTGATGGAGACACCAATCTGTTCCAACATGACCATCTCCACTTCTGCCTTCTTCTCATGCATAATTCATATCCAGACCAGCATGCCTCTTTTTTTTATCCCGCTGTACACCCTGTGTTGAGTGACTTCTACAGTATCTCAGCCAAACCTTGCAAAGGGCCTCTATGCAGTATGAGAAAACAGGATTGACTCAATCGAGTGTTGAATGGCTTGTCATTTCTAATCCCTTCTTCTTGATTTAAGGAATGTACATCCTTCATTGGTGAAGTGGAGTTGCCATCGGTGACAGACTTATGACTCATCATGTGCTATCTTAACGCTCTGCGTACGCCTGTCTTCCGGCTGTTACGTCAGTGTGGTTTTGTGGTAACATATGTGCTGTTGGTGGGGGTTGTTGTGGGGAATGAGATGGAAATGAGGAATTGTCTTTCGGATGAATTTTTAGACTCAAAACCATGTTTCAACCCAAAAAAAAAAAACCATGACTGACACTTAAGCGGAGGTGCCATCTTCTCTTATCATCACATTTTAGGCCAGATTTACCAAACAGGGCAAATTAGCGTGAGAGCGCAATTACAAAAAAGCGTAGATGGGAGTGGAAAGTTCTGAGCGTGATCTTCTGACGACGCACAAATTTAAAGAACACAGATGCAGCCGGATCATTTCCATAATGATCAATACAATATACCAATTAGCGTCTGGTTTGAGACATGCTTTTTTGGGGTGGTAAATAATGCAGCAAAAGAGGGTTTGCGCTGACGTAAACTGTTAGTAAATCTGGCTCTAAGTCTAAGCATGGTCTTTTGACTGTTTTATGTAGCCTACTGTTTGCGAGTGTGTGTGCACGCATTTGTTTGATGCAACTCACGTCTCAGATCCAAGCATGATATGTGTGTGTATATGTATACATATTTTTTAATACAGTATTTATGCTTTCAAAAATACATATACAATATACCGTTCAAAAGTAAGATGTTTTACATTTTTGAAAGAAGTCTCTTACACTCACCAAGGTTGCCTGAATTTTCAGCAGCCTTACTCCCAGTCTCATGATCATGTCACATGATCCTTCAGAAATCATTTGAATATGCTGATTTGGTAGAAACATTTCTTAATATCAATGTTGAAAATGGTTGTGCTGCTTAATATTATGGTGCAAACCGTCATATATATATTTTTTTCAGAACTTTTTGATGAATAAATGTAAAAGTAAAAATAATAATAATTCTTATTGACCCCAAACTTTTAAACGGTAGGTTATACATATTTTTTATGCAATATTTATGCATCCAAAAGTCATGTTTTTTGCAGTATAGAAATAGAACTTTGTCAAAGTAGATATTTATATTTATTTTGCTGTGACGGATTGAAGCACAATTTGCTCAAATTAGCCTATGTCATACTCTTGCTAATGGGTTAGGATGGTCGACAAGCCGATAAATTTGATTAGTCAATTAGCAAAATTGACTTAGCTTTAATATTTTAGCAGCTGTGTACTTTAGATATGCAACTTTTTGCAGAGGGTTCCGCCAAATGCATTGATTCCCTGACGACAGTTAATTCTCTCTGAGAAGTTGCAAATTAAATTGAAAGCCCTGCCACTACAGCCATTACAACAGCACTTTTCCAATAAGTCTAGCGCCTTCAATAAAGTTCAAGACCATTACTGCCAGTCTTCATTGTTTGCTGTGAGCGATGTTCTCGTTATTTTGCATGATCCATCTCAGGTTCATTTGACAAAGACACTGCTGTGCAATAAAATATATTGTAGATTTACCCTATATATTTGTTGTATATTTGTCAGTTAGCAAATTGAAGGGCTGAATGTGCTGGGATTAAGTCTGGGTTGTTTTTTAATTGTTATTTTATTTACACATCCAGCATCCAGCCAACTAGCTGTTCAGGCAGTTGACTATATGTAGTTTTGCACATCCCTGTTGACCTGTTTTTTTTATTTTTAAGTCTATGAAAATTCAATGAAGCTGTGCAAAAATATCGATACAGCTAACTATCGCAATATTTTTTTTCACGCTAGTGTATCCATATTCCAACCTCTAGTAGTATCGATACATTTTTTTAAAAATCATGTTTTAAACTGATTTAAAATGACGTTAGCATTTCATCAAATATCAATGTCAAACGACCTCCTCAGTTCCTGTAGATCGCTGACTTGCTGTCTACGTTGCCCTACGTACATTCACACGGCCAATGTCTCAGAAGTAAGTGGTAGCGAGCATGGTGGAAAATTTAAGAGCGCCTCCAGCTTGCAGAGCCAACGTGTGGGTGTACTTTTGTTTTTAAAATAAGTCCGGGAGTAATGAACAAGATGAAACAAATGCCGTTTGTAAGTTTTGCTAGCCTACACAAAAATGTTCAGAAAACAACCAACTTGTGTTAGGCTATCGCTTAAGACACCAAGAAGATGAAATGGCGGCACTGCAACCTCCGCCGAATCTGTTGATTCAAGGCAAACTACACTGGATAATAACACCACCAAGCTTCCGTCTACCTCAGCTCGTGCAAAGAAGAGAATGGAGTCGGTGGCGCATTTCATTTGTAAGGATTTGCGGCCGTATAGTGTGGTTGAAAACCCCAGCTTAAGGCATATGGTGAACACTATGGACGCGTGCGCTGTGATCGTGACTCACAGATGAGTAAGCAAATACCAAAAAATTGTTTTCAGCATAGTTAAGTCACCTTTATTTATATTACGCTCTTTGCAAAACAGAGATTGTTTCAAAGCAGCTTTACAGTGATAACAGGAAATTAATGCAGCAACTTTTGTTAAAGCATTTACAGCAGCTCTAGAAGAAAATTGTGTCATTTTCCATATTAAGTTTGTTCAGTACTTCATTCATTTAGGTTGTAAAAATCTTTAGTAATTAATTTAGTTTATTTATACAGCAGCTCTATAGAAAACAGTGATGTCATTGATCAGTTCTCATACAGTGGTGTTAATGCAGGCAGATCAATTATATTGTTATATTTCAGTTGACTATTTATTGACTATTTCAGTTTTATAAATTGTGGCATCTACATTTTAAGTGTTCAGTAACAATATGCACTTCATACATTTCAGTGTGTTCACTGTTCAGTGACACTGTGCAATGCAAATAGCTTTGCTAATAAATTGGAATGGAAGTTATTATTTTTATTTTATTGATACACATACCAGAATACCTCAGGTGATACTGTACACAGCAAGTTGTATTTTCACCTGTATTATTTTTTACATTTTTGTTTTTAAAAAAAATTATTGCAATATGTATCGCATTGCAATATATTGTGATATACTGTATCGTATCGTGATACATGTATCGTGATATGTATCGTATCGTGAGCCCCTTGCCAATACACAGCCCTACTTTCGACAAATTTCTATCTGGAATTCAGAAAAACATAGGGTTTGAAAATGATGTTTTATTTATTCAATTGCCATGATGATTATCCTCTGACTAGCCATACTTGTCCACTGGAGTGGAGTAGGCAGAGCAAGAGTGAGGCTTCTATTTCTTTCTCTAAGGGAGCTAAGCAGGAGACTTGAGGGATTGACAGCGGAGTGGAGTGGAATTAGAGTGGTGAGATCATCAATAAGTTGGGAAATATGCAGCTTGAGAGGGGAAAATTGTTGGCTGGCAATCAGTTGCTGTGAGGTGAAGATGTCTGCCATAAATGATCAGCTTATGAGTTTCTTATGGATTCCGTATTTGCATATTGCTATCATTAATTCAGTAGCTAGAGTGGCTGCGTTAATGAAAATGCATTAAATTGACATTGTATGTATGCTTTGGGAATTTGGGAACGTCTGACCATTTGTACAAAGGAGTGTCACAATGTCACAAATATGCGAATTCGATTTGTTACCTGGTGCAGAATCTTCAACATTTCTTCTTCATTTTACATTGTTCACTTGCCCTTAATCATTGTGAAAGTGGGTATAGACCTGTTTCATTGATGGTACTGATCTGTTTGCTTGAACTGAGCTGAATTGTTTTGGATTGTGTGTAATGAATGCCAATAAGGGTCATAGATGTCAGCAAGTGCCCTACTAGTGCTGTCAGCTTTAAGGTCTGACTACATAAAGGATCCATGCCATATTGACGAGAATGTCAGCCAGCCTGAAGACTTCAATATCTATACATGAGTGTTTGCTTCTTAACAGAGAGACAATCAGATAGGCATGTCAGTCAATTAAGTCTCATCTGTTGTTGTAGCCCTCAGGAGGCAAACAGATTTGTTTATTTGAATAGATTTGTGGCAGCTTGATCCAAAGTGATAATCATTAAGCAAAGCTTTCGTCGTCTTTGGTGGATGTTCTTAAAGTCAAGGTGTGTTTGCAAACTACTTTACTTCCGTGATGTGATGTTTTTCTGAGTGAAACAGGTTCTAGATTGTGAAAAATTGTCTTCATATTACCAAATTAAGGAGGCTTGGCGTTGGCGATGTCAGTCGAAAAGGGAAGTTTAAATGTAATTAAATGTAAATTATTAGGGTAAACATGTTGGAGCTCCATGGTAATCTTTATCTGGATGTTTCATGAAATGTAATTATATAGCCTGGGAAAACCCTGACGAACTTCCAGCAAATTTGAGATTTGCTCTGCAAGTCCGTCTGGCCAAGAGCCCATTCAAGGCCTTTTCCAATTTTTCCAAATCGAGGCACCAATCACAAACGTTGAGGTGGGCTTTACACGAAGACGATCGCTCTGATTGGTTTTAGGTCTATCCGGTTGCGCCCAGAGGCATTTGAGCGACTTCCATTGGTGTGGGCTGTGAATGAACCTTCCCCAGACCCACTCTCAGTTTCAACTAAGAAGGGTCTGGTGTCAACCAGGCTCGAAATTATACTGTATGTAAAATTAAAATGAATTTATTTATTTATTGGTCTGTGAAATACAAACGTGAAATATCATAAATGGTTTTAATTAAGCATTGCTGTTATAGATAGACGTACACTCTTATTAAAACATGAATAGAGGTTTAATATATGATAAACACTTACAGACACACATGCATTTAAGTAATGCTTAGATTGCTACATGGGAGCTATTAGTCCCTAAGGTGTCATTTAGCTTGTATAAGTCTTCTTCCAGCAGGCAATTAGGACTATAGTACTCAATCACATTCATCTTGTGAAGTGGTTGAAAAAGTGACCTGTAGGTTAACCACAACAGGGAGCGATTTAAAGCAACTTGGTTCATTTTCAATGCACCAAAGCGATTTATTCATTCAAAGTAATCAAATAAATAAGATTTGTTCTTTGCATAGGCACAAATATTCTCCATAGGCTTTTCCAGTGTATGCTGCATATGATGTTCTCATTTCCTAATGCTTTAGCAATCGTTATATAACATACTGTTTTTTTCCCCCTCAGCATTTAGAAAATGAGGCGTATACTCGCAAGCTCATTGGCCAGCTCCTCTTGAACACGCATGTATCAGGTTGTTCAGCCTGTTGTGCATCCCTCCCTTCCTTTTCTTTCTTATCACCTCCACCGAGACATTCAGTCCTTTTTTCTCACATATTAAAGCTCTTATATGAAACCGAAGTCTCCATTCACCTGCACTCCCTTCCTCTCTTCACTCTATTCTTCATTCATGTTTTTCATTCTGCACTCTCCATCTGATCTCACTGCCATCACTGCTGCTAATAATTTTTTTTCTAGCTACATGCTGAGATCACGAGCCTTGATTTGCATTAACTGGCATTCTCAACCGGTTTTACTTCAAAACACAGATTCTACATGGGATGCCATATGTTGTTTCAACACCAAAATTGTTTATCTTATTGGTTAAGTAGTTTGCTTTCCAAATGCCTCTTGAATCTCAGTGGTTTTATGCTCTCGGCAGCCAATGATTCACCTTATCCATGCTGCAAGTGAACCTGTGTTTAATGTGGTGTAGGTTGTATTTTCATCTTGATATTTGCATAATTGGCTATAGTGTCAACAACAGAAGACATGAGTTTTGATAGGCCTGTTTATTTTTCTATCCTAACTATGCACAATGTTATGATTATTTAGTTTTTACATTTGCTCTTAACAATCTTTATACGCAGTTGTCCATATTTCTGTAGCATATATAACATATTATATATATATATATATATATAGTATTGCACATTCATACATTGTCTCATGCACGTTGTACAGCTGTACCTTCCACCAGTTCAGCAACAGTACTGTATGTGGCAATACAAGATTCTATTCTATTCTATTGTATTTACATTTACATTTGACATTTATGCATTGGGCAGACACCTTTTTTTATTGTGACTTTTTTAAAAGCGAATTTACATTGCATTCAAGGCATATATTTTTTTAGTTCATTCCCTGCAGATGAACCCTATTCTACTCCTCATAAAATCCTAGTCTTACACTCACAAAAATATTAAGCAGCAAAAACTCTTGAGCACCAAATCAGCACATTAGATCATTACGTTCATGTGACACTGAAGACTGGAGTATTAGCTGCTGAAAAGTCAACTTTGCCTTCACAGGAATAAATTACATTTAAGAAAATGTATTAAAATAGAAAACAGTTAATTTTAATTTAAATAAATCACAAAATCACAATATTTCTGTTTTTATTGTATTTTTGTTGAAATAAATGCAGCCTTAAGCAGAAAGTGTAAATCATTTTTTTTTACGTGTAGTCAAACGCACAGCCTTGCAAAGTATAGCCTACTTCATTTGACTCGTACACATACTCAGGCGTTCGACGCATACGCAGTTTTGAGCAATCTCTCGCCACGAGTTGCAACCCATGTAAATATATTTATATTCCTTCATGCTAGAGTTGTACAAATAAGGTTACTTTCTAACCTCTTCGCACAATCTCTCGTCTATGTAGGCCTCCATTGTCGCTGTAGCTTGCATGTTCCCTTTCGTGGTCACTCCGAGTTACGTCGGATGACGACGATTGGGGTTTCGCCTAGAAGCCTATCACCTTCGAGTATATAAAACGAGCCAATGGCAATGAAATGCCATGGGTCTGCGGAATTTGCATAGCGTATCTCCGCCCACCGCAGGGGGTATATAAGGAAGTACGCTGGCAAAATGCAGATATGTTTTTGCTTCGGAGCCGAGAACTTCTCCACTCCCTGTAAGCCAAATATTCTGAGTTATTTCTTCTCATCCCTTCGAGACGAGCGAACTATCCGGTGTTGGTGTGACGGCGATTTCAGCGAGTACTCACTACCCTGCTGATCTGTTCAGTGATGTGTTTCTCCCTGTTCGCTTCAGCATCCGCGGAGTTTTTTCCTCTCACAAAAAGAGCATTGCACGCGGCACGTCTTTTTAAAGATGCCTCGCCCGTGCACTTCTGGTTGCGGTCGCGATGTGTTCTTCTCTGATGGGCACGATCTCTGCTTAGCGTGTTTGGGCGTTGATCACGCTAAAGCAGCGTTCGTGGATGACTCATGTTCCCACTGCGGGAACATGACCATCTCCATGCTGCGGTCGAGACTCAATGAGCTCACTAGAGCGAGAGTCCCCCTACCCACACCCCGATCTACTGACTCCGCGAGAGCCAGTACTTCGGCTGGTGGCCGGGGTGACCTGAGGGTGACTGTGTGGGACATACCGCCGACACGTCCACGGTCCACATACCCCTCTCCAGCTGTGGTACCCGCGAGTGTTCAAACTGAGACCGCTGGTCCCTCTACGGAGGCCCCGCGTGTTTCGTTTGGAGCTCCAGAGGAGGATGCAATGTCGATCGCTGCATCACAAGGTGGGCGTGAGTCCTCGGGAAGTGAGGATTCGGCTGTGTTGCCGCCTTCGGGCGTGACAGCATTGCCCGAGTCTGATCCCGAGCTGACTGCCATGCTTTCCCGGGCAGCCGCGGCCATTGGGCTGGAGTGGTCCCCGCCACCCGATCCGGTGCGCTCGCGGCTGGATCATTGGTTTTTGGGAGCGGCCGCTGACACCCGTTGCCGCCCAACCCCAATGCCATTCTTCCCGGAAGTGCATGAGGAAGTCACGCGGTCCTGGAAGGCTCCCATGTCCTCCCGGGATCGTTCGTCGGCTTTCTCCGCCTTTCCTCCCCTCGATAAGGCTGATGCTTGTGGGTACACTGGGATTCCCCCGGTGGAGCGTTCTGTCGCGATGCAGCTGTGTCCGGCAAGCGCTTCATCGCGTGGTGATCCTAAGCACCCATCCAAAGCCTGTAGATTCTCGTCTATCATGGTGGCGAAGTCTTACAGAGCGGCGGGACAGGCAGCTGCCTCTTTGCATGCCATGGCCATCTTGCAGGTCTACCAGGCCAAGATGCTCCGTGACATGCACGAGGGTAGGACAGACCCAGGGCTCTTCGATGAGCTGCACGCCGCCACCGACCTCGCTCTCCGAGCGTCGAAGGTGACCGCGTGCTCCCTGGGTTTGGTGATGTCCACAGCTGTGGTCCAGGAGCGACATCTCTGGCTGAACCTGGCCGATATGCGTGAGCCCGAGCGGACTCGTCTGCTCGACGCTCCCATATCCCAGGCCAGCCTTTTCGGCGGTGCAGTCGAGGACTTTGCCCAACAGTTCTCGACTGCTCAGAAGCAGACTGAGGCGATCAAGCACATTCTGCCCCGACGCTCCGCTGCTCAGCCGTCGGCACAGAATCCTCAGTCTGCTCGCCGCCGAGGGCGCCCTCCCGCGGCTCCCGCCCCTCCCGCACGGCCCCAGCAGCAGCCTTCATCTGGGCCGCGTTGTGGAGGAAGCCGCAGGAAGGCGCCACAGCCCTCTCCAGCCCCGCAGCCCGCTAAACGCCAGGCTAAGCGGCGCTCCTGAGACGGGCAGCTCAGGATTGGCACTCTTTTCTGTTCAGGAGCTGGTAGCAGGGCCACTCCTTCCCCCGGTGGAGGGCCGGGGGAGAATCTTTTGTTGTCCACTCCCCGCTGCTCGTCCCACGACGAGCAGCACCCTAATGTGGTTAAAGACAGAATCGAACTCCCCAATCCTGAGCCAACAGAGCCCGAGGGCCGCAGTGTGCGCCACCCTCGGGTCCCGCCACTGCCGCCCTCCTCTGTCCCAGAGGTGCGGGATGACAGCACGCGCCGCCCACAGGCCACGCTCCTCTCATCCCCCTCTGTCGCCAGACCCCTGCCAGAGCACGCCCCCGTGGGACGCGCGCCCTCCCCTGGCCTCCTCTGGCAGGACGCGGTTAATGACCGTGTCCCCGCACAGGGCCGCTATGCCACCCTCGCCGGTACCGGTCATTCCGCCTCGCTGCCCCACCGACGGTACGTCTGTGGTTCATATGACCCCGCTGGTGCACTTTCTGGAGGCCTGGTTAGAGCTTCCCAGACTGTCCCGCTGGGTCGCGAGAACCATCAGGCTCGGCTACGCGATTCAGTTCGCGCGATCTCCTCCCTGCTTCAGGGGAGTCCGCTTCACTTTGGTCGGTGGCAATGCCCCTGTCATGAGAGCGGAGGTCGCCACCCTACTGGCGAAGGGTGCGATCGAGATTGTCCCTCCAGCCGAGATGAAGTCCGGCTTCTACAGCCCTTACTTCATTGTACCCAAGAAGTCCGGTGGGTTACGGCCAATCCTCGACCTCCGCGTCTTGAACCGCTCCCTTCACAGGCTGCCGTTCAAGATGCTAACGGCCAAACACATCCTCCAGTGTGTACGGCCGCAGGATTGGTTTGCAGCGATCGACCTGAAGGACGCCTACTTCCATGTCTCCATTTTGCTTCGACACAGACCGTTTCTACGGTTTGCTTTCGAGGGGCAGGCATACCAGTACGCGGTTCTCCCTTTCGGGCTAGCCCTGTCTCCTCGCGTCTTTACGAAGGTCGTCGAGGCAGCCCTGGTTCCCCTCCGGGAACACGGGGTTCGCATCCTGAACTATCTCGATGACTGGCTAATCCTAGCTCACTCTCCGCAGTAACGCCGCTGGGATTGCTTCATATGAGACCGCTTCAGCTTTGGCTTCGCGATCGAGTCCCGAGGTGGGCATGGCAACACGGCACGCTCCGAGTCCCAGTGACTCCAGCCTGCCGTCAGACCTTCTCCCCGTGGTCAAACCTCAATTTTCTACTGGCCGGAGTGCCCTTAGAACGAGTTTCCCGGCATGTTGTTGTGTCAACAGATGCCTCCACCACGGGCTGGGGCGCCATGTGCAATGGTCATGCTGCCGCGGGTTACTGGACAGGACCCCAGCGCCTTTGCCATGTCAATTGCCTCGAGTTGCTGGCTCTACGTCTCGCCCTGCACCGCTTCCATGCGCTGCTCAGGGGTCAGCACGCACTAGTCCGGTCAGACAATACCGCGACAGTAGCGTACATCAACCATCAGGGTGGTCTACGCTCCCGCCGTATGTCGCAACTCGCTCGCCACCTCCTCATATGGAGTCAGAAGCATCTGAGGTCGCTTCGAGCCATTTATATCCCGGGACACCTGAACCAGGCGGCCGACGAGCTGTCTTGAGTTCGGCCTCTCGCTGGAGAATGGCGACTCCATCCCCAGACGGTCCAGCTGATTTGGGATCAGTTCGGGGACGCACAGGTAGACCTGTTTGCCTCCCACGACTCGTCCCATTGCGGCCTGTATTATTCCTTGACCGAGGGCACGCTCGGCACGGATGCACTGGCGCACAGCTGGCCGCGGGGCCTACGCAAGTATGCGTTTCCCCCAGTGAGCCTTCTTGCGCAGACCTTGCGCAAGATCAGGGAGGACGAGGAGCAGGTCATTTTGGTTGCCCCGTATTGGCACAACCGGACCTGGTTCTCCAAACTAGTACTCCTCGCGACAGCACCTCCCTGGCCAATTCCTCTGAGGAAGAACCTCCTTTCTCAGGGACAGGGCACCCTTTGGCACCCTCGTCCCGATCTTTGGAACCTCCACGTGTGGCTCCTGGACGGGACGAGGCAGGTTTGAGTACCCTACCACCAGCAGTGGTGGCTACCATCACTTCCGCTAGAGCATCGTCCACGAGACATGCCTATGCGTTGAAGTGGAACCTCTTCGTCAGCTGGTGTTCTTCTAAACATCAAGAACCCACGAAATGCCCCATCAGTGTCGTGCTTTCCTTCCTGCAAGAAGGGTTGGAGCGAAGGCTGTCTCCCTCCACCCTGAAAGTGTATGTTGCCGCCATTGCCACACATCACGATGCAGTTGATGGTAAGTCTCTGGGAAAGCACGACCTGATCGTCAGGTTCCTGAGGGGAGCGAGGAGACTAAATCCTCCTCGTCCTCCCCTCGTACCCTCTTGGGACCTCTCAGTGTTTTAACTGCCCTGCAGAGTGCTCCCTTTGAGCCTCTGCAATCAGTGGAGCTTAAGTTTCTGTCAATGAAGACAGCGCTCCTGGTTGCATTGGCCTCCATCAAGAGGGTAGGGGACCTGCAGGCATTTTCGGTTGACGAAGTGTGCCTGGAATTCGGGCCGGCTAACTCTCATGTGATCCTGAGACCCCGGCCTGGATATGTGCCCAAGGTTCCTACCACTCCCTTTCGAGACCAAGTGGTGAACCTGCAAGCGCTGCCCTTGGAGGAGGCAGACCCAGCCTTGGCACTGCTCTGTCCAGTACGTGCACTCCGTACTTATGTAGACAGAACGCAGTGTTTCAGGACCTCAGACCAGCTCTTTGTCTGTTATGGTGGGAAGCTGAAGGGAAAGGCTCTCTCAAAGCAAAGGTTATCTCACTGGATAGTGGATTCCATTGCTTTGGCATACCAGCAGCAAGGTCATCAATGCCCCCTTGGTGTGAAAGCCCACTCCACTCGTAGTGTGGCATCCTCTTGGGCTCTAGCGCATGGTGCCTCGCTAACAGACATCTGCAGAGCTGCAGGCTGGGCGACACCCAACACATTCGCGAGATTCTATAATCTCCGAGTAGAGCCAGTTTCTTCTCATGTACTCGCTTCAACCAGCCGGTACTAGATTCTGCTCAGGTGTCTCGCTTGCTCGCCATTCCTCTCCGCGGACGGGATTCGTGCGATTATCTTCTCAGGTGAGTTTGATAAGCCCTGAGCTCCTCCAGCACTGGTTACGTCAACGCCTGACTTATGCCATTCTGCCATAACGCAGCTTTTGCGCTTGACTAGGTGCCTCCATGTGCATGGTTCCCCCTCTGGGCGACCCCCACATGTGTATTCCACTGTAAGTCTCTTCTTGAGCGTGTGCCCTGCGGTGGGCGGATATACGCTATGCAAATTCCGCAGACCCATGGCATTTCATTGCCATTGGCTCGTTTTATATACTCGAAGGTGATGGGCTTCTAGGCGAAACCCCAATCGTCGTCATCCGACGTAACGTCTCCGTTCCCTACTCAGGGAACGAGGTTTACATCCGTAACCGAGACGTTCCGGGATGTTCTGTTTATGTAGTTTTTCTTTGACTACCTTGTGAATCGACGCACCAGGGCATGGTTGCCACCTTGTGGATAAACTAATAACTGAAAAAAAAATGAATGCGCATGCGCGTTACAAAAATACGGCGGTGCACGTACAGTACGCGTACAGTATACTTTGGCCTTAAGTGAGCATAAAAGACTTCTTTCAAAAACATTAAAACATTGATTATTCCTAACTTTGACCAGTGGTGTAAGTATCAAAAACCATTCAAAAATAACATTTTGTTCAATTTTTTTTTTTTTTAGATAATGTTTATGGGCTTTTTATGAAGGCTTTTGTTGGTATTACAGTGTTGAGTCAGTGACAGGAATATATTGAGAGGTAGAAGGTATTGGTGTGGGATCAGGTAAGATACAGGCTAGAACAAAACCTGCTCATGGACATCATGAGCACTGCAGCTCCTATGTGTACCAAGCTCTGCCTGTTCAATGATTTTATTGTATTGTAAAGCATTAAAGGCAAAGTGAAGATGATATAAAACAAAAGGCAATCGCATTGACATTTCTAGTCTGTATCCATTATCCTTGTTCTTTATCATTTCCTTCCTCGTACTTTGATCCATCTCTCCTCCCTCTTTCCTTAATTTTAGCCTTTTATCTTTTCCTTTGGAACAATCTGGCTTTTCCATCATCTCACTGTCTTTTCTTTTGAGTTTGAGCTCTCATATTTCTTTTTCTCTTTCTGCCATTTCCTGTATGTGTCACTGTTTTCTCAGATTCCGCCTATGATGGACTCTACCTGTTTTGGCAGTTAAACATGAAGAAAATCTGAGTTGTCACGCAGGAGATGAAGTGACTCACTGCCACTTGAGTGTGCAGAGCCGTTAGCACGTTATTGCACTGCTGACTGGGGTTTGGATTAATTAAATTCACAGTTGATTTCTCTGTGCACCTTTCAATCTAAGGTTATGAGAGTCTCTAATAATTTCAAAGCGAAGATAAAAGTCAGCATCAGCTTAGATGTTGGTTTGAGACAAAACTGTTGCAAAGTAACTGAAGTGCTGCTCTGCTAGTCCAGCTTCAATGTGCCAAAGTGTGGATTTTTGTGTCAAATCAAAACCAATTGGTCAGTCAATGTTGTACTCATTTGCACTGCTTTGTTAGCCTTTAGAAGCCATAACTACACCATTTGGACCAAAAACATCCTTCTCCATTGACGGACATTCAAAAATGTGCCGTCTATTAAACTTTTTGGTTTGCTTGTTTGTTTGTTTTTTCAGCAAAATGTATATTGATTGGTAAATGTTTTACCAGTGCCTGTTTATTGTCATAGTTTAGTGCCAGTCCAATATCTGTAAGTCCTATTATTTTTGAAAAAAAAAAAAAAAAACCTACTTTTTTGTATTTCTTTTTCACAGCACTCTATGTGCACAAATTGAATAAACTAATACATTGCAGGAAGAAGCAATCCTTCAATATTAAATACTGGAAACATCAAGTGCACACGTGATCTGTAAATCTTACAAGTTGCATTAATTGACTTTTCACATCTAATTATGCCGTTTATTTCTTTCTCGGGTGGCTCTTTTTTCTTCCATTTTGAAAATGTGCACATTCAAATTTTCAGCATTTTAATGTGACTTCTTTGTCTCTAGTCAAAGCTCTTTTAGGTCACTGGAATTTGTCTAAGGTGTTGGCTCATGTTCTGAGGGAACACATGACTTTTCCACCGTTGCATGCCGTATTTCAAATCTTATGTATTATTTTTCTGTGCCTGCTACCATAATAGTGAAGATAACATTTAGAATGGAGACCACTTGCACATATGGTGTCTTCCAGGGGAGGAAACGCTAGTGGGGTGTTTCATTATCGGTTAGGTTGCTTTGAGGGTACCTCTCTAAACATTACAATAAACGCTGCCACATACATCACACACAAGCCTCCAGAGAGTAAGCTGGCGAGAGCAAGAGAAAGGGAAAAAGAAACAGACAGCGGAGGAAAGAGGCGAGGGGGCGCTTATTGCTTCAATTGATTGTTCTATAGTTTCTCCACAGACCTACACTTTCTTCCAGGTTCCACAGTCTATAGTCCACAGTGATGTAAATGTCCTCCAAGCCCTGCCTGTCTGCATTGATACAGCTTGTTCTGTGATGAGGATCCCTGAGTAACCTGAGGAAATCTCATCATCTTACCTCTCCCCCTTCTATCGATTTGGGGCTGCTGGAGCATCCGCTAGCTGCCAGTCTTTTCTGGACTTTTTTGCTCAGTCTCTCTGACACCTTTGTTGAGAAACAGCAGGCATGCTTTACTCTGGCTTTTAAAAATAGTCAAAGTTTAATAAATTTTGACACCAATCAACAAGAGAACAGAAAGTGCATTTGGAAAAGTCTGAATCAAGAATATGCCTGGGTTATATTTAACCCCAAAATTATAGGAAAGTAAAATGAAATGAAATTAGATCAAATATTTTGAACCGTTAAGTTTTTTGGCATTGTGAAATTACTTAGTAATGATGTATACCAATGATGTATAAACTTGAAGAGACTTAAAACTATGTATTTTTTATCCAGATATCTGACCAGTTGCACAGTGAAATTAAATATGAAAATTTTACATTTTATTTCGTTTCGTTTCATTTTGAACTTTTCCGCTGACCACCGGATGCTGTGTTTAATTTAGTGGTTTTTTTTTTTTGTGTGTGTGTTTTGTTTTGTTTTTTGTTTTAAACTTTTCCGCTGGCCACTGGATGTTTTATTTCATTTTGTTTTGTTTTGTTTTGAACTTTTCCGCTGGCCACTGGATGTTTTATTTAATTTTGTTTGGTTTTGTTTTGTTTTTTGTTTTATTTCATTTAGTTTTGTTCTGAACTTTTCTGCTGACCACTGGATGCTGTATTTTATTTAATTTATTTATTTTGGTTTTGTTTTGTTTTATTTTGGTTTATTTTGTTTTTAACTCATCCGCTGACCACTGGATTCTGTATTTTATTTGTATTTATTTATTTTGGTTTTGTTTCTTTTCTTTTGTATCTAATTTTCTTTGAACTTTTCTGCTTATCCCTTTGTGGCCCCCTTGGTGTTCCCCGATGCTAGTTTAACAACCCCTGCCTTAAGTGACTGACTCATTACATTTGACTCATTGCAGTTACTGCAGGCGGATCTAGAAAATCACAATACTGTTGGATTTCTTTAGGGCCTGTTCATTTGTATGCTTTTGTGCATCTGCTACACACTGTGTGGCTTTGCTAAATGTGTGCAGTGCACAGGATTTGACTCAAGGCCAGTGGATGGTCATAGTGTTTAATGACACGGTGTTGTGGTTTATTAAACTCCTCCGGAACAGCCTAACAGAGAGCAGGTAATTTGTATGCATTTCATTCGGTCTCCCTTCTTTTCAACAAGCGCTGGATGAAAGTAATAAGTCGTTCTTTTGCTTTTACAGTGAGTGGTCAAGATCTTTGTTTTGTAACTACTATCATTTATTAATGCTAAGATGTTGAATGTTGCTGTACAGATGTTCCAGTACATTAATAAATGTAATTTTCCACATAATAATCATTCTCATTTGGTGTAAGCTTGAAGCTCATCACAATGCAATCCGGCTGGTGAGGACAAAGTCTCTAAACGCTTTGTTGTTATTCAGGACACACGTGTGGACACAAAGGGCCAGAGGTTCTTGGCTAAAAATAGTGCTCACTCACTCCTGCTTTTCATTAAAAATGTTGTCTGTTTTTTTTTCTGTTTATCCTTCTCTTGTTTCCTCTTGTTATTTCCTTGCGTTTGCATACCTCTCTCTATCTAGCATGTATTCTTTCTTTCTTTTTTCCATGTCCTGAATGTTGTTTTACTTAAGGGGACACGTCAACGGTTCAGTGGCAGTTGGTTACAAATGGCTGGCATTGTTTATCTGCTCTTCTTCTCTTTGTGTTTACCTTGTTTGTCATAGAGAGAAACATTTTAACCGAGAGTCCAGATTTTTTTTCAAACGTATTACTGCCGCTGGGAAATTATTTTGCTTTAAAATTGGGTAAACCTAAGATAGCATACTGCTTTCTTGCAGCATACTGTGAATAATTGGTAACATTATAGTTTTGCTCTTGTATTAAAAAAAATGTTTAGCCTAAAGCTTTGAAATGTTGACTTAAACATCTTTGACATATTAACAATACCCATGGCCAAAATTAAAAGAAATTTGAAATTTAATTTTAGAAATAGAAAATTATGCCAATAAGATTTTTGGACACTATTTGGAGTTTTATGGACATGTTTTCATTAGGTTTATATGAAAATGCAAGTCAGAGGTTTTCAAAATGTTTGATGCCACGGACACAGAAACAACAATTCCCTTTCAATATATTTCCTTTGTGAGGAAAAACGTATAGAGCAAAAAATAAAAATTTGAATATGTAAAATTATTGTCTTTAATTATTAAGCTGACACTGTCTCTTTTTTCTACTCATGTATGATGTAAAGCTATGGTTTCCATGCAGATTTACAGCCAATAGAAAGCAAAATTTGATTTTATTATTTTATTTATGCCAATTAAATTGCTAACTTCTTTGATAGACCTAATCCAATGTTTTTTACACATTGGCTTCGTCCAAAAATGTAGGCAGCTGACTTGTTGCCTCACTGCCAAATGACTTTGTGGGCAGTGTTTGTGCATGAAGGTACCTCACGATACGGACAGACTTCTGAAGCAGCATAACGGTTTAAAGGGGTCCTATTATGCCCTTTCACAAAGTCTTGATTTTGTTTTTGGGGTGTACTAGAATATGCTTCCATGCTTGATTGTCAAAAAACACATTCTTTTTCACATATTTTACATTATCACAGCACATCTCTTCCCAGTCTAGCTCAAACGCGCCATTTATTTCCGGTTTCGATGAAGCCCCTCCTTCCGAAATACGAAATGTGCTGTGATTGGTTACCCAGTGTGTTGTGATTGGCATCGCTTAGCGCGTATTCAGGAAATGTCATGCCCCTTACCATAACAACAAGCTCTACTCAGATGAAAAAGGATTAAGGATGGCATCAATTTCAAACCAATTCAAGCCTGGTTCAGACTTAAAGGTGCACTGTGTAAATTTTAGCGGCATCTACTGGTGAGGTTGCGAATTGCAACCAACAGAAGTTACGGTGGCCGACAGACAAATGTCATTGTCTGAGACAGCAGAGAGTAGCCAGTTAAAGGTGCTGTATGTAACTTTTCTACTAAAATGAATCGTTTTTTTATTGCCTGTGTGTGAAGGGGTTGTAATCTCACATTAAAATGATCCACTTTGCGGGTTTTGCTATTACCTCGGAAAGCAAGTATTCTTATTTTTATGTGAAGGTGCCGGGTCGGATTTACCGCAAAATCCAGTGACGTGACCTGCACGCGCACTCCCGAGCCTCTCGCGTCTCGCCTCGTCTAGCCTACTGACTTTGCACTCAACAGCGACGACGCTGCAACTCATGACATGTCTGATAACACTAAGAAACGACCTGCTCCCAGCACAACACAGACTCCAACACAAACTCCACATATTGATAAAAAAACAAAAAAAAAGTTTTTTTTTGCTGAAGCTCGTAAGGCCAGACGTGAATCGCATGAACTTCGGGTGAAAAAACACGGCTCAGCATCGGCAGGGCATTTGAATAATGGAGAAACCTTATCTACAAACCTAGAATGTACATTTCCTGAAGAAAATATGAAGTGGTGCTTGCAGTGGCAAAATTCGGCACGGTTGATAGGGTTCCATACTTGTCATGGTACGAGCATGGAGCATTAGTTCAACGTCAAGCTGATAAAAGTAGCCTATTGTAACGTTGCAGTGGGAGTTTACCTTAGTTTCCAGCATGTTGTGTGATGCTTTCTCCAGTGTGTTGTGTCTCAGTCTGAAGGTACACACAGTGCTCGCTCATAAATTCGAGCATGCGCAAGAGCATGCGCTTGTAAACTTATTGGTTGCAATCTGAAACATCACCGCTAGAGGTCGCTGAAAACTACATACAGCACCTTTAAGCAATGAGGTTTCATTACAAAGATAAATTAATAAATTAGGTTTACTTAATTATTCAGTAAAACGATATGTTATTGCGAATATTATTGGTACTTGTTCATCATTGTGTCAGTATTTTATTCGCTGACTTAGCTAGCTTCTTTGCACAAAGAACAACAATAGTGACAAAACGGTTTTGTCCATTCACGGCGACTGTAGAAACATGTCGGTGCAAAATGGCAGTTCAATGTAATTTCAATGTAAGGGGACCCGCGGTGTATGAAGATAGAAATGGATCATGGTAATAAAAACATAATGGTTCAATATGTAAGGTCTTTATACACCACTGAAAACATAGTTATGTATATGATATTGCATTTCTTTTAACAGATCCTCCTAAATATTACACAATACACCTTTAAGAATGTTAACAAACAAGAGGATCCAGAACGGATTTTATGCATGGACTTTGCAAGCACAGATTTTACAGGAAGTTTCAGAGTGGTATGTTTTTTTTTCTTATACTGTACATTTCATCATGTTTAGGAACAGTGTTTCAAATAAGAGTTTTGGAAACGGGGTGGAAAAAACTGTCTCTTTGACATAGCGACAATACTGTCTTCTCTCAACCAGGCCTTATCGCCTTATTCTGTGGACCGAGATTATTTAAATGAGTAACATTATGACTTCATAAGATCTGGATAAAACACGTTGTAGTCCGAACGAGTCATTTATTGTTGTTCTTGGAAAGTGGATTCTGTTATATAAAATATCTCTCTTTGTAGAGGACTTTGAGCTTTGTAACCTTTTATATCTTTTTTATGCTCAAACAGCAACATTACACACTAACTAAAGTTGAAAAAGTGAAAAAGCATAATAGGACCCCTTAAATGATCTACAGCAAAATAGTGAGAGCTTTGGTGATAACCAAGGAAATTACTACAATAGTAATTTCTTTCTAGAAATGACATCAGATGTGGTAAACGTTGGTCATACAATTACATACAAAAACATACAATTACACACAAACTGGCCACCAACCGCAACTTTCACACGCCGTCTTTATTTTTAGCTCAACTGTCATAGAATGGAAAGCACAGGATTGTGGGATATCAAATGCAGCGAATGAGACATCTATGCTGCCTTGAAGGGAATCTCAGGAGACAGGAAGTGAAGCTAACACTGGATTCGGACGTGCCTTCACGCCTTCCTACCTTGGAATGTATCTTCCGAAGGCAGCATTTTTAAGCTTCCAGACGCAGCTAATGTTCTAGAGTCCAGTGCTATGTGGTATAGAGTTTTTTAGAGGTCTTGTCATGATCATTCTCAAATGTTTAATGTCAGCTAAAGTGCTGTGGAGAATTACACGAAAGTAGGTTATTATGGGACATATTTGTTTCAGCATTCTAAATTAATGTGTGTGTGTGTGTGTGTGTGTGTGTGTGTGTGTGTGTGTGTGTGTGTGTGTGTGTGTGTGTGTGTGTGTGTGTGTAAAAATGTTTGGTAAAAAGCAGCAGGTGGGTGGTCGGATTCATTTTCCGCGGAATCGTATTCTTCCACAGCTGAGTCAGAACACCCACTAAAATCCCTCCCACACATGCTCTCATGGAAACAGACACACACACATGCAATCACAGACAAACAAAAATTCACAAGCACGCTTACACAAAAATACGCAAAACAGAGAGCGAAGAAAGGATGAATAGGGCTGCCCTTCAAGTCTGTCTGCGCTTGGCCTTAATTCCTTAACGCACAATTCCACCCCCAAAGATGATGCTTATATCAGCCAAACATATTAAATAAAACCTGTTATAACCAATTATTAGATTGAGGCCAGGGGCAGGATTTTTTGCGCTACACTGTTTTCACCAATACAGTCAAAATGAGGAGGTGTGCGAAAAGTACAGATGAAGAAATAAAGTGATGGAGAGTGAAAAAAGGCTAATTGTTGAGAATTGCATCTTGGTTTGTATTGCTGTATTTTTTTATTTAGTGTGTTTGTGCGTGTGTGCTGTTCAGGTATTACCAGGGACAAAATGTCCCCACAAAGATGACAATACCAGAAATCCTTGACCTTGTGGGAATTCTTTTTGGTCTTCATAAGGAAAACTGCTTTTAAATCATATTAGATTAGTTTTTTTGAAAATGTAAAAATGCAGAAAGTTTTCTGTGATGGGTAGGTTTAGGGTAAGTGAATAGAATATACAGTTTGTACAGTATAAACATCATTATGTATTTGGAAAGTCCCCATAAAACATGGAAATCCAACATAGATTACCATGTTTTATAAGTTGCACATTGCATTTTACCTTTTCATTATTATTGGAACACAAAGATGAGGACGTTGTGGGGAAAAAACTTCATAGGGTGATCGGTGATGGTTCCAGATGTTAACACCATGATATTTTATGGATACCATGGTACCGAATGATTGCCAAATTGCAATACCTTGGTACTTTTTGTTTGGATTTTAGGTTATTATTGCCATCTTACATATAGAAAATAACATGTTACTATAGTACATGTCCTTAAATTAGGTACTGCCATTGTACAATGTCCAAAGTTAATACCAAGTGATACTTTGCCATTTAACTGTTTGGCATTTTAGAGCAAAAAGAGGGATGTTGTTGAAGAAAACAACAGTGATTGTCAAATATTAATACCATGGTATATATACAATTTATTCAAATACAATTTTTCAAAAATTACCTATTTCAAATACCATGGTATTTTGTGTTGTACTCTAGGGTACTTCAACCATCTGACATTTAAAAAAAATATATATATTACTGTGCATGTACCCTTACAAAAAAAAGTACTCTGGGAGTACCAAGACAGTGCTGGTATTAATTGGAATAAGTAAATACCATGGTACTTTGATATATAACATGGTGAAATTGATGTACCATGTGATCTAAATCATACTGCAAGGTACAACAAAGAATATCAAGGTATTACTATGGTACTATGTGCAAAATACCACGGTAGAACCATGGTAGTTTTGATACTTTTTTTATAAATGAAACCACCATTTACCTGTTCAGCATTTTTAGAGCACAAAGAGAAAGACGTGTTATGAAAAAATCCCTGACAGAAGTGTGTGTGTGTGTGTGGGAGAAAGAGTTATACAGTGGGACCCTTTGAAGGGCATCCTCAAGCTGTGTGTGTAGGGGAGAGAAGCATTAGCTTACTAAATATGATTTATATTATGCATAATGGAGAATGCACTGCAGCTTTTAGGACTGTCTTTTTCGGAATTTTTTACAAAAAACACTCTTGTGCGTGCAGAAAGTGGAAAGAGCGTATGTGTGTATGGCATGAGCATGGCTGTGTTCACTTGTTTTTGTGCACACATTTGTGCATGTGTACGTGAGAACGAGAGGGTTGTGCGACGCTACATTGGAAGGATAATGTCATATAAACAGTCTGATTTCAGCTCACAGGCGAGTTTAACACTGAATAATATCCTCCTACCCCTTTGATAGTAAGTGTTTGTTTGTTTTGTGCACATTTGTGTTCTCATGACAGAATGTGTGGCCTTTTTATGTGATCGTACGGCATGTGTTGGTGTGTAAGCGAGTGAATCAGCGTGTGTGTGTGCAGGCAGGACTGGAGCAAGACTTCAAAGCCACTCAATCAGTTGGAAACTTTAGGTGTGTGTGTGTGTGTGTGTGTGTGTGTGTGTGTGTGTGTGTGTGTGTGTGTGTGTGTGTGTGTGTGTGTGTCATCTCTCTTAGCAGATAGTGTGCTCTCTTATGCTGAGAAGAACCACATCATGTTCTCAGTGAATAACTGAGCAGTGCTCTCTCTGATGTTGAATATTCAATTATGTGTAATGCTGTATTGAATATTCATGTGCTTTTTCTGTGAAAGGGCACTCATACCTTTGGTCTTTAGTCTCTTTAGTCTTTAGACGGGTGCTGGAAGGCCAAATATACTGTAGGGTGTGTGTTTTTTTTATTTTTTTTATTTCATCTTAAATATATTTCAGACATTTGTCACGTTACACTCGACTGGCAGACAAATAAATCATTCAATAGATTTAGCAAAAAGTTGCTTCAATATTTTGTTTTGTTCATTTCCATATCACTGAAATTTGATATTTTCGAGGCAGACATTAAGTGAGTTCAGTGAGAGAATTCGCTGTGTTTTTAAGATGTTTTAAAGTAGGTCGAATTTGAAAGTCCCCTGCCTTCTGTTGCTCTCCATTTTGCGTTGTCCTTAGTGAACGGCTCCTGACTCATTCTGTTCCGCTTGGTCTGGTGAGACGCTTTGCCTGTAGTAACAGCTGGGGATTTAAGTGGAACTTTAAGTTTGAACTGCTCTGATGGGGATTCTGCGCAATAAATAACAAACTATATTTTGTTTGAAGTTGAGGATTGGCAAATTAATCCTGTATTAATCTTGCTTGATATATTACAGCTGCACTACTACAGAATGTTGGCCTCTCTATCACAGTCTTTGGTTAAAGGTGCACTGTGTAGTTTAAGTATTTTATTAGCTAAAATCAATGTCTTTATTCATAATTATGTCCTCATTGGTGTAAAATTCCCTCTGCCAATGATCTGACATCCTCGTAAGCGAAGAATTTCTTATCTTTATTTACATTGGACGGTAAGTCCAAGGAGGCTTCCATGTCTTTCCACCATTTTGAAAAACTATAAAACAGAGAGGGACAAAAAGCACTAGCCTACCTCAACGCGTTTCCACAACGTGTTTTCTTTCAGAGCCAGCGTCACGTGACTGAAACCAGCTGAAACGAACAAGGAGATCAGTGAGAGGCGCTTGTCACTGCCCTGACTTCACTGCACGGTGCTTCATAATGCAGGATCATACTTATGCCGAGCCACAGGAGAAGGAATCCTGCTATTAGAAGACATGTTGTCATAGCTTCTTGTTATATAACAGCTACCGTAGTTGCAATACGCATTTGAAAAAGCGAGGCACTAGAGAGCACTATTCGTTTGAATGCAAAATACAATTTCACCGCTAGATGGGAGAAATTCCTACACAGTGTACCTTTAAGAACGCAATATTGCATGTTTCTTGCAGAGAATTTCTTTTATGTTAGTTGCACCTTGACACTTTCCCCTGGTTAAAGGTGATCAACATATCAGAGCTGATGTATCATCCAGCTATGGAATTTCATTCATTTTTAAAGCAAAATAATCTTCAGTAGTGCTTTTCATTTTATTCATTTTTTCAAGGTCATATACATAATTGTATTTTTTTTTTTTTTTTTTTTTTTTACATGTAGAAACTTGCTATCCTTTTAACCACAAATGACCTTTAGCCAGAGACCTTTTTAAAAGTAAAAAAGTTTTTGGTAAAAAGATCAGGGTCCTTTTGGGAAAGTTAATGACATATTGATAACACAATACGATTAGTGAACTACAAAATTGTTATTATATAAATCATTAAAGATTTTATTTATATTTAAAGTCCAACTGAAATCAAAATTGACCCTATTTACTTTGTTAGCACATATTACTAGTCTTGTGGTGAACAATTAATCCGTACAAGTAAATACACAGAAAAAAAATTGTTTCCCGTCATAATCTTTAATCAAAGTCTGAAAAGTTACTTCCGGTCTGGAATGGCGTTCCTTCTCTGATGACGTAGGTTTGACGGCTTGGTTTGGGAAACGCTTAACCACTCTCCTCAAACCGTTAGTCTGTAATGAGCGAGAGATGGAGAGGAGGAGCGCTAGAGTAAAACCCTGCCCTCTGTTCAATATTCCTTTTCACTGGGAAATACGTCACAACACTGGAGAAAAGTCATTTGCAACTTCCGGTTCACGCGGACTTTAACTTATTACTTATTCAACTATCAAATATCAATGATCAGTTTTTACATCAGATCTTACTCTGCTATATTATAGAGCAGCATTTTGCATATTTTCAAGCTTTTAGAAACTAAGAAATTTAAATCTTTGTAAATATTATTTATACGGTTATTGTCAAGGTGTGGTGCAGGCAGAAGATGACGAAGAGGAGTCAGAAGTTCCAATACAAACTTTTCCTCACAATACAACTCAAACAGGTACAGACAGGCAGAAGGTACACGCACACGCACACGCACGCGCACACACACACACACACACTAGGACGGAGATCGGTCGGAGATCGGTCGGACAAGGACTGACTGAACAGAATGGAACTAAATACAAACACAGATGAACACTGATTAACAGGACACAGGTGATACAGATGATGATGGTGATTATTATTAACTAAACACAGGTGATACAGATGAACTGAAAATGACTGTGAAGACGACACGTGATGAGATGACAGGCATACAAGTCCAATGAAAACAAACTAAACCAAACACAACTGTGACAGTTATGCTGTTACATTTTTCTGCAGTTTTACACTACTGTGGTCAGTAAGATATTTTAATGTTTATTTTTAAAATACAGTAAAAAAAAATCCAGTAAAACAATTTGTAACCTTATACATTTCTTTGTTTACATACATTGTCTTGTTACATTTGATCAATTTAATGTGTCTTTGTTGAATAAAAGTTTCTTCTTTTTTTTTTTTTAAACAATCTGACCCAAAACTTTTGATTGGTAATGCGTGTACACTACAGTTTGACTCACTGCCATCCTAAATTGAGTGACAACATCTGTCACAACAACCATAGAATTTTTCTTGTCTGTTTTCCGTTTCTCTGGTTTTCTCTTTTTTAAACATACACTTAAAGACATCAAAATCATTCTCTTTCTGTCTCTTCCTTGGCTGACATTTGTATGTGATGTCATCATCTCCCCGGTTGCCTAGGAAACAGAAAGGGGGGGGTTGGCTATAAAATAAGAGACAGGGAGTGAGGGGATGAGGGGGAATGAGCAGAAGAGATCTAAAATTCAAGTCATTCCTGCAACAACCTTGTCTGCGTCCGACCACTAACACTTCCTCTCTCCTCTGATGCAAAATAATAATCAAAAGACACTCACAAGCAGTCTGAACTCCAGCTGTCTGCTACACACACACAGAGAGAAGTGTGTTTTCAGAGCTCAGAGTCGCAGGGTTAAACATAGAGGTGGTGTCATTGTGTGTGTGAGTGTTTTTCTTAGTGTCTGTCTCTGTTAATTAGCTGGTGTGGAAGATTTTGGAGGGAGTCTTTTGTTTTTTTGTAAGTGCACACTTGTGCTTGATGAATAAGGACGCTTTGATGTGATCCCTATTTGATATAACTGCTGTGTTAATAGAGATGCTTTGCTTTGTATCTGAAAGATTATTCCATGTCTCCTGTTGCCACACTAACTTTAGCATATTAGCGGACTCTTAACAAAACATACATGGTACATGGACATTTACACTACCATTCAAAAGTTTGGGGTCAGTAAGATTTTTAATGCTCATTTAGTAAGTCTCTTATGATCAACATGGCTGTATTTATTTGATATAAAATATTTTGGATTTTTTTTACAATTTAAACAAGATAATCAGGAACCAAGGAAACCGGAACTAAACAGAGCAGGACAATAGCAAATAAAGGAACAGAACAGAATATCAACATAGAAGTCCATAATCGTGACACATTTCTTATATTATCACAGTTCAAAACATTTTTTTTTTTTAACATTAACCTGTCTCTTGATCAGTTTAATGTGTGCTTGCTTGCTGAATAAAACTATTAATTTCTTAATTTAATAACAGTAGTGTATTGTGGCAATATTATATATTTTTTTGCACAAATACCATTTTAATACCACCTTTTTTGGATATAACATGGGAATATCATAGTTTTTGGACGTACCATGAATATGGGAATCATTCAGTAACATTTATACTTGCGTTTATTTATTTAGCTGATGCTTTTATCCCAAGTGACAAATGAGGAACATCACAAGCAATTTGTCATAAACAAATTGGGTAACATGGTATTACTATCCGATACCTGAAACTAATTTTAATATCGTCTGTAATAAGATATTTAAACTGGAACGTAAATTAAATCTCTGCCCTTATCTCTTGTTTTCCACTGAAAGCATGAAAGAAAATTTCCACTGAGGAGTTTGAAGCCAAACCAAGCTATTGCTGTGCAGTTTAGATTAGACCCAAAATAAATGTTGAATGTCTTCATATAGGAGATGAGGAGGCAGCAGCTCTAAAGGCAACTACTTTGGTATGCAAAGACTGTTGATATATCGAAGATGTGTCAGGATTGAGGGCAGGACACAGTCTGCCATGAGTCAGTGACAAAGCTTAGTCATTTAGTAAATGAATAATTGAGTTGGCCATCATTTCCAAGTGTGTGAATTGGGATGTACTGGATATTACAGGCTCAGTGGCGATGACCTGCTCAAATCCAAAACCAAAAATATCACATTTATAGTTGGGATTAAAAACATTTAATTCAGATTCTGAGGTGAATTTATTTTAGTCCGTATTTTAGCCTCTGGCTTTAGTAGTGTGTTTAATGTCTGTTTACTTCACTGTTTGATATCTCTCTTCTGGGCAACTGATCTTCTTGGCTTTTATCAGTCTGTTCTGTGATTGGCTGCAGCCACAGATGTGTGGTGGGCACAGATGTTTGATCCCTGGAGATATACCGCCACAGGACATTTTGTTTTGAGAGAAGTGTCTGTGTGAATGTTCCAGGTATGCTGCTTATTATGTTAGGGCTGTCAATTGATCATGCACACTGATCCATATGTATATTGCATAATTATGGATTTTTTTAAGGCTGAGGCTCATGTTTGAATTCACAGCCCACCTGCTGCTACAGTCAGTGCACCTCATTTATTAACTATTAAAAAAATACGTTTTTGTAATAGTCTATCTAATGCTATATATACAGTATAAAGACTTCAGTTCAAAAGTTTAGAGTCTGTAGAGTCTGCTATGTTCCCCAAGGCTGCATTTATTGATCACAAATACAGTAAAAACCATTATATATTTTTTCCAGGAATGAATAGGAAGCTCAAAAGAATAGCATTTATCTGAAAAAGAAATATTTTGTAACATTATAAATGTCTTCACTGTCAGATTTGATCAATTTAATGCATTCTTTAATAAAAGTATTCAGTTCTTAAAAAACTAAATCTAACTGATCCCAAACCTTTTTGAACGGTAATATATATATATACTAGAATAATATAATATTTTTTTATTATCTTGCATTATTTTATAGATTTTTTTTCAGCAGATATTTGTATATGTGGTTTAAAAAAGTGACATGACGTGGAGGCCAAAAATGGTAATCCATACTCAGAACTTGTCCTTTGCATTTAACCCATCCAAGTTAGTGCACACACATTAGGAGAAATGCACACTGAGATTCATGGGTAAATTTAAATCAATGGCTTGAGCTCCTTGTTTTAACAAAAATATTCTACAGTGTGGAGGGTGTAGGTATACCAACAACCAGCAAAATTAACTGTAACACAATATTAGGCCACGATTGATAAGGACTCTAATGGTTAGAGTCAGACTGGTAACCCAAAGGTTGCGGGTTCAATTCTCAATACCAGCAGGAAATGACTGAGGTGCCCTTGAGCAAGGCACCTAACCCCCAATCGCTTCCCGGGTGCTGCAGCAAATGGCTGCCCACTGCTCCCGAATTGTGTGTCCACACACTGCAAACCATGGACACACAATTCGGGAGCAGTGGGCAGCCATTTGCTGGCCTAATATTGTGTTACAGTTAATTTTGCTGGTTGTTGGTATACCTACCACCTCCACACTGTAGAATATTTTTGTTAAAACAAGGAGCTTAAGCCATTGATTTAAATTTACCCATGAATCTCAGTGTCGGCTTAATAAAAATTATTAGCCACAGACTGGCTGCCGTACTACTACGACTAATGCCAGTGAGGCTTTTGGGACTTCATATCATCACACATCATTGCACCATACAGCTGAGATATGCTCATCTTTATCTCTCTCTCTCTCTCTGTCTGTCTCCCTCTCTAAAATGTTTCTATTACAGTCGTCAGTGTGAGTGGAATGCCTCGATCCCTCATTACCTTAAATTAGCACTTCAGTGTTTGCCCACCAGCCTGGTCTGCATTGTCGACAAAGTGTATGTTTGATTCTCTTTCCCGCAGTGAGTGCGTATGCGCTGTAGGTGGCTAGTAACTGCCACCTAAAAGCATTTCATCTCTGGATATTAAAAATAAGCTATTTCTGGAGTCATAATAATGGTTTTCAGGGGAATTTAACAACATTTTTTGTTAGGATTCTCTCCAAAGGCATCACAGCCTGAAGAAATACTCTGCATCAGTGCAGCGCCCACTGATGTAATTCTGCATGTTAACTGGGCCTCCCCTTGAGGCAATTGTCTCTTACTCTCTCTCTCAGGCTATCTAAACACTCACAGGTACAAGCTCATATACTTTCACAACATGTTCTGCATATACATATACAAACACCTCCATATGTATCGTGTCTCCAGGGCGCACGTTGTTAACCTGATTTCGATGTGGTCTTATGCTAGAGTGATGTCACTGGCAGCTGTAGAGCACTTGGTCACATGTCCAGAGTGTGAGATCCCTGGCGACGCTTTGAGCTGCTCGCCTTGTTAACTCGAAGCTTCTCTAACAACAGCCCAAATGTCAGCGGATCAATGAGCAGGTGACATGATCGGTCCCGCTCTGCCCCAGGTTTCTCATCATCTAATAAATAGGGTTGTTATTTCCAATGACTTCATTTACTGAAGGCTGAGTTGATCCTTAAGACAAGCGTCCCGTGGGCTCTTATTGAAGTTCTGTGGCCTCACACTCTACTGTGAATGGCTGTATTATTCACCATGTTTGAGTCCTGATTGTCTCTCCAGATTTTATTTGAATGGAGTGATTTATTATATTGTATTGTATTATATTATATTACATTACAGTGGAGTCCAAAAGTCTGAGACCACTTTAATATTTGTTTGTTTATTCTAGAAAACTGTAAATAAAGAAAATGTAGGGAATTTGAAGAATTTTAAAAGATAGAAATATAAGATAGCTTCATAAGATGCATTTGCAATAAAAACATTATTTTATTAAATAATTATTTTCAACTCATGGAATATTGACACTGATTTGTGTTCTTGTTTTTATCCCATGTTGCAGCTGCATCAAATGCACATATGTTTTATTGACTTGCATCTCTTTCTCTCTCTTGCTTAGATGGAGGATGTGATTGCCAGGATGCAGGATGAAAAAAACGGCATACCTATCCGTACAGTGAAGAGTTTCCTGTCCAAGATTCCCAGTGTCTTCTCTGGTAATTCCCTTTACACCTGTTTTAAATACACTGCGGTTCCAAGTTGGCGCTGAGAAAGCAGAATTCAGCAGGAGCCAGTGCCCCACAGCAAGCCTGAAGACCAACACAATGAAAACTCTGCCAGAACTCTGTAGTGCAGCACCAGTATCTCTGGTGATAGCCTGATCTCTATCAAAGGTCTCTGGCCTGCGTTGCTCTGGTGGGGAAGCACAATGCATTCTGGGTATAAACAACAGGGTTTGAACTGTTTGTCTATGGGATTGGCTCATTATGTTTGTTCATCCTGAAACAGCAATTATAAATGCAGCTAATGGAATATTCTGAGTTATTTTCAAGCTAATGTTTATCGAGCACATCGGTGGCATGCTGTTAATTACTAGTACAGACCATAATTTTCACAAAAAAGTTGAAATGATTGTTTATGCTATTTTGTCTGTGGTCCACTGTTTATTGGATTGGATAATAATTGCACTATATTTACATATCAGAGACTGAAAAAGGAGTGCAAATGTTATACTTCCTTATATGCCGTAATCCATTTTAGAAGGGCAGGATTAGGAAGGAGAAAGCGAGAGAGAAATTCTCAGAAGGATGTTCTTTGGTTCCTCTGACTGCGGTCCCTCCGAGGATTCATTAAAAGGCCAGCTTCAAGCTCTAACACCCCAGTCTCTGCCTCTCTATGCTTTAAAAAGTCTCTCACGCTATGGGCTTCTGCTGTCTCTAGGGACACACCTCTCTCTGCTGATTGGCTGTGCAATAGGGTCTCTGTGCATATTTTGGGAATACTGGATTTGATTGGTCAGTAAGGGTTATCTCGGAAAGATATTTCTCAGAAGAAACTGTTCACAGTCTATTAATTTAGCAGTGACCAGGTTGAAAATGAAACACTGAACAAAATTGTTTAAAAAACTAATTTTGCTGTGTAAAATGGTCATTAATACTTAATGATAAAGTTTCTGATTAAACATATAACTCATGCCATTAGTTGAGCCAATGTTAATATCCCCAAAGTATCATGTCAACCTACCAGTTGTGTTCTTAGAATTGTCTCTGAATTATTAAGATAGGATTGGATAAAGTGTTTTTAATTTTGAAATAATTACAGTACAAGACAGTGCTGCGACATCATTTTTTTGCCCGGAGAGTTTTACAGGAATTATTATAAAGATATGCGTACCGCACTGTAGGCATTAATTTATTTTAGGTGAATATGCAGGAAGTAGTTGACTTCTTGGTTGCTTTGAGAGTCAGACAGAAAGAGGACAAATAGGGGTTTATGCGTGCAGAGGTAAAGATTATGATTTTCTGTTAATCCACTAAATATTCCAGCGAAGCTTTGCTGAGACTGAGATCCTCTTTGGAGCATCCAGAACCCCTGTACTTAACTTTAGCAGAATTTATACAGTTATGCTGCTTAGAGATAGAGAGCCAGGGCTTGGCATTAACTTATTTGCTCACCAGCCACTGTGGCTTGTGGTTTCCAAAGTTACTGGCCACTCAGCATTTTCACTGGCAACAATTTTGACATCGATACCATGGTGAAAAACTGCCTTATAGATATTTGTAATATTATCTCATAATTTCGCCGTAGGTATATTAGGCTGCTGTCACTTTAAGACCTGATGCACAGATCCATTATACTGTTACACTTGTTTTCTTTCTCAACTGTCTACGTTCACTTAAAACTTAACTGACTGTTTACATGAATACTCCCAAAGATACTCGCATTTTGACATTATTTTGTGTGTATTTGACTGTTTAAGTGCAAAAAGCAACAGAAAAAACTTAAATATAAAATAAATACTGTTAGGTGGTTTTATGTGCGTGCACTTTGGGTGTGAGCATAAAATCTGCGGGAATGTGTGCAAATCAAATGCCGAAATTCAAGCCCTGTAACACCAACAATATTCACCTGGAGCAAATGAAATGTGTAATTGAGGGAAAGCGGGTTTGAGTGTCAACTCGCTGTCGGAGAGATGAGAGAGCGAGAAAGCGCAGCTGGTATTGTAAATCTCTTCTGAGGAAAATTAGTATTGGAAGCGTTTCAGATATTTCATTATCGATATGTATCGAAAAATCTATATTTTTGACAACACAATGTGTATGCACTTAGTTTATTATTTCAGATACCTTTTCAAAAGACTACCATTGAAAAATATATATCTTACAGTATATATAATTTTCAACCCGCCAAAGTGGCTAGTAGGAGTGACTGCGTTACACTCCACTGCTGAAATCCACTTGCATTTGGCAAGTTGGCAGGTGTTAATATCAAGCCTTGAATGTAATTACAGAAAATGGTGAATGAAATGTATGGATGCAGTTTAGCTAGAAAAATGTCAAACTGAAAATATTGAATGGACTATACTGTAGACTATTCAGCTGTTGATACAAAGACTATTTTTATTAATATCATCTGTAGTTTGGCAAATATTTCCACTGATTATGAGTTTATGGCAGGTGGATGGAGAACTTTTCTTACTAACCATGAAACATTATTCTGCTGAATTTTGAGTGATAGAATTTAGATCAACATTTTAAATAATAATCTTCACTTCTTTTCCAGGTTCTGACATTGTCCAGTGGATGCTGAAAAATCTATGTATCGAGGATCAAGGTGATGCAGTCTTTTCTTTAATGACATCACTGACAATGCTGCAGCTGTGATGTGCATAAATTGAAAATCTACTTATTTTATTTTGATTAATTCACATGCACTCTTTTCTAAAAGTCAAAATCATATCTTCAGCTCACAAGGTAATAGATTCAGGATTTGCATAATCATAATTATACTGTAAGTTGACAAACAGCTAATGTCAGCATCTCCTGTTACTCCTTTAATTAAAGAAATGGGGGATCAGTTTACTTGCGTCTACTTCTTCAAAAACAAGAATGGGAAAGCTACTTTGAAACTGTAGCCTGTGAATCAAGCAATACACGAGTAATTTAACTATCTAGTTAATAGTAAAGCTATTCTTATCAAATAAAAGCTGAACTTAGCTGAACTTTAAACTGCAATTCATTAAAATGACTAATAATTGAATTTATTTTATTTAAGGGGAGACACGGCAGGCAAAAACATCGTTTTTTTTTTTCTTTTTCACTGGTCAATTTTGAGATTTTGGGCTATTTGTCTTCAATAACATGTCTTCTTTCAGACTTGTGGTGAAAAAAAGTCCAAAATCACATTTAGGTCTTTATTTTACTACACTTTGTCTATTTGCGTCTGTAGATTTCTCCTAAATTCGACAAAAGTTGGCGTTCTAAATCAGCATGCTGCTCCGCGATCGCTGTCTGCACCCTGTCATCATACCATTGGAAAGCTCTCTCTCTCTCTCTCTCTCTCTCTCTCTCTCTCTCTCTCTCTCTCTCTCTCTCTCCTGTACAATGGTGTTGGATCCAAATATGGTCATTTCCTTTTTTATCAGCAACCAATCGTGAAAGTACAATAGGGCATTTAACTCTAAAAGCAAAATTTCATTGGCTGATGTCAATTTTAAAGGCCGTTTTCTCAAAATGTTTTTTTTCTCATACTCTGAGCCAGAAATCTCCACTTCAGCAGCACTTACATACACCAAACTTTCCAGTTGTATTCCTATCTATATTCTTAAGGTTTTTACTGAGGGGTTTGTTCATATATAATTCAGATTCTGATTTATACAACATTTTATACCTAAAAACGGGACGGAAATGAATTTTTTTATGGCTGTTGACAGTTTTTTCTGATTAATGGAGTGATAAAAAGAGATATGCAAAATCCCCTCTGTGTAAAAACCTTTGACTCTAATATGTCAGCAAAATGAAAAAAGAAATTTGAATCTGGCTTGATCCAATGTTCAGATTTCTCTTCTGGAAATATATGCAAATTAGCGCATATTTAATGAGATACTACCTAATTTACATATTTACACATAAATATTCTAAAACTTGTAATACAAAAGATAATTGTCTTAATGTCAGTAATCAACTGGGGAAGTTTCATGCTGATATTCACCTGGGGTGTCTCCCCTTAAAAATAATTAAAACATATATTTACTATTTATATATATTTTTTTTTTTGACAATACATTTGTTCTTAACCCATTGATTGCAATTCCTAATAAACTTACTGGCCGACTAATGTTTTATTTACTCATCAAAGCCAATTTTGATTGCATTTGGTGCTTTTCAAGTCTAAACCTAGATGTATTGTGAAGGTGGAGTTGGTTTTAGTAAGGAAGGAAACACAGCAATGAGATTGGATTTCTTTCTGAGTATGGTGAATATCCCTCTACTTTAGATTCCCTCTGACAAATATGACAGGTATGTGAGAGTATGTGTGTGATATGGGGGCTCTTCTCAGACAGGAAAAGAGCAACCAGATAAGTGCACTGAATCTCTCAGTATATTCAATAGACTGGAACCACAGACAGATAAAACGAGAACTTTAAAAAAAAGTTCTGTCTATCTCTCTGTCTCTCTCTCTCTGTTCAGTTCTTATACATTGCTGATTAGTGGAATTTACCTCATGAACATGCCTGGTGGGAAGCTCTCATCAAAACAACAACATCTGCAAAAAGCGTATTGCTCCCTTGAAAGCAAAGGGATATTAATTTGCAATCAGCACAGACATATACTCTAACATGCACACTCACTGTAAATACTGTATTGTAAAAGTTTAATAGATAGTTATTCATTCATTGATGCTTAACTTCCTCTGGTACGGGTTTTGCAAAGGAGTGTATGGTGCTGTAGGAAGGAAGCATGGAAATAACATTCTACTGCAACATACTGAATATGTTGCAGTAGAATGTTATTTCCATGCTTCCTCTTGTAGACTGAGACCCCTAGGTCCCGTCATAACCTAATTACCTTAGAGTATCATTTAAAGTTCAAAATAGATTATTCAATTAGAATGGGGAAAGAAACTTCTTATAGATTGGAATATTTTATGGAATGAAAAACATATCTAAAATCATCATCAACAAAGTTCTGGGATTACCATTGCACTCTTTTCAATTAAAAAACCTTTATTATTTCATGGCTCCCTGCGGAAGAAACGCATTGGAGAGTTTTGTTTTGAGTGGAGCCATGAAATAATAAAGGCTTTGTTGCCAGCACTTTGTTAATGAACTATGAAATACCCTAGTCCATAGAGCACCTTCATTTTAATACTAAAATAATTCTCATCTCTTTGTTTGAGGATTACCTAAAAGTATTTTGTTTTGCACGAAAAACCTACCGCGTCAAACCGTTTGCTCTATTTAGTTTCAAGCGCAGGATAAATAATGATTATCTTGGCATAAACGTTTGGGCTGCCCTCTCATATTTGTACCCCTAATAACACTATTAATTGTTTCTCTAGTGGAGGCTCTTCATCTGGGCACACTGATGGCGGCTCACGGCTACTTCTTCCCCATCTCTGACCATGTGCTCACTCTTAAAGACGATGGCACGTTCTACAGATTTCAGGTCAGTCGTTTTGCTAATTTGAGAAACAAAACAGAAACTGAACTTTTTGGAAACGCTTTAAAATATAGCACCAATGCAAAATATAGTGCATGTTATTGAAGTTAATTACACAGTAGACTAATAACATGTAGTTGCAAGCTCGCATACTGATTGCTCCATCAAATAATTACACATTAAGTTGTTAATCAGTACTTTCTAATGTAAATATACAATAATCACTGTAATCAATGTTAAATGTGACTACATTTTCTTTGTAAACAACTGCAATCGTCTTGGTTTCTTTTGTATACAAACTGTGCCAGTTTTCATATTACACTGCATTATGAGTAATGTAGTTCATAATGTGCTCTTCTGTTAGACTCCGTATTTCTGGCCCTCAAATTGCTGGGAGCCCGAGAACACTGACTACGGTGAGTTTTTGTGCGAGACCTGTTATCTGTATCTTACTGAGACCAGTCTGTGTGTGTGTGTGTGTGTGTGTGTGTGTGTGTGTGTGTGTGTGTGTGTGTGTGTGTGTGTGTGTGTTTGGTCCTGGTAAACCCAATGTTATGGGGACAAAATATCCCCATAAAGATGCTAATATCCTTATCCTTATCCTTGTGGGACAGTTTTCTGTTATGAGGAGGTTTAGGGTTAGGAGATATAATATACAGTTTGCACAGTATAAAAAATATTATGTCTATGGAAAGTCCCCATAAAACATGGAAACCCATGGTCCTTAACTGACCCGCATGCGCAAAAGAATGATAAAAAGACGTCATGCAGCACGCTGTCAGCTGTCATACACATGGAGGACATTGTGATTACGTCTTTATTTATTGTGTGATCTGCCGCGAAAGCCAGCGAATTCATGCGCAGGCAATATATAAAAAAGAAAAAAAAGTTTTTTAACATTTGTGATACGAGCCCTCATGTTTTGCTTGTATATAGAGCTGTCACTGTAATACTAATAAGTTCTGACACATCACTGTTCTTCCACTGACTACCTTTCACAACTGTCTTGATAACTTCGGTAGTGTAAAATCTTTGAAGTGACTCCCATAAGGTCGAATTGTGACGAATGTTGCTCTCTACAGTGACGTAAAAGTCGCATGAATTCTGATATGACTGTTCAGACTGAGGTCGCACTGCAAAACATCTGACCTGTATCGGATTTAGGACCACATGTGGAAGTGGCACAAATCGGAATTGAAAAGATCAGATTCCATGTGGTTTGTGCCGTTCACACTGTTATGAGAAAAAACAATCTGAGCTACATGTGAGCAAAAAAGTTGGATTTGGGCCACATTTACCTGCAGTCGGAACATAGCCCAATTCTCAACCTAGGCTGCATTTATTTGATCAAAAATACAGTAAAAAAAAAAAAAAACAGTAACAGTTTTGAAACAATAAATTGAAATTTATTTATTTTAAATGTTGAAAATGGTTGTGCTGCTTAATATTTTTGTGGAAACCATAAATCTTTTTTTCAGGATTCTTTGATGAATTCCAAAAGTGGACGAATTCCACTTTTCTTAAATTCTTTTACAATATTATACATTTCTTTACTGTCACTTCAATTTACCGCATCCTTGCTAAATAAACTTATTAATTTTGTTTTTAAAAAATCTTACTGACAGCAAACTTTTTTGTATACTGTATGTTGCTTGCAAAAAGGTTAATTTTTCACAATACACAACTACTTTTGAATGATTGTCAATAAAGAAAGATGCTTTGTGTAGTTACGACATCTACCAGCAGGTAATAGTAGAGCTAATAGATCTAGTGGATGTACAAATGTTTATGAATATTTTTGAGGTTTAAAGAAAGTTTGTCATTTTTGTATGTTATTATACTCCTATGAACACAATTGATATTCCCCTGTATTATGGTTGTGTGCATGAGTGTGCCTTGGGTTCAGTAAATTATGCTTGTTATGAATTCAGCAATTAGAACAAAGCAACGCTCAGGTGCGATTAGGTACAAGCTGGTGTGAAATATGTTAAATGTTTACTAAATATTTTAGTACAACTCATTTGAAAGCCCAGAGGGCTGCTGAGGTTTGAGGACGTGCGAGCAGTGTTTCTCACACACTTCTTGGCATCTCTCTATAGCTGTGTACTTGTGCAAAAGAACAATGCAGAACAAAGCTCGTCTGGAACTTGCTGATTATGAAGCTGTAAGTAATCTCCTATTTTTTTTTTCTTCTCCCTTCTCTCTCTCTCTTAATTGTAACAATGCTTATCTCATGCTTTGTACTTCAGACATTATTAGATAGAAGATATTAAGAAGATAATAAGGTAATGACAATCTTTAAAAAGAAAGTATGTCTAATCCAAGCTGGGTTTTAAATGTCAGGCTTTGTTTGAATAAGCCATGTAAGCTCTCCAGTAGGCCTGTGCCGATCCACCAACGTCTTTCTCATATTGAACTGAGAACTGTAAACATGTAATCATTGTGCCTCCTCTTCCTTTTTCTATTATTAAAGGGATGGTTCAGAGTAAAATCAACCTAGGGTACTTTGCACCATGACCTTGAGCCAAACAGAAGCCTTTTTTTCCCCCTTGGTCGAACATTATTAAAGTTAGAGCTTATTTAGAGATATCAGCCGAATGGTTTAGTGCAGGCGCTAATGGATCCAAGGATGTATCGTGTAAATTACCCCACTAATAATGCCTGGAAAGGTACCAAACTTCTACAGTAGTACACATAGGTTCTGTGCTCGAGACATTGGAAAGTTTGTAAGTATATCAGGAGTTTATTTAAATAACATTTGCCTGATCGCTCGTGCTACCGCTAACCCGGACGTCGAGGTCACTTCCGTTATTTGGGAAAAGCACGTAAAAGTCCTGTCAGAAAGCGATGCATAAGGATGTAGTGTAACGAGGCACATTTCCAGGAATGCACTAATATTTTGTTGGTAGTACCAGTTTGCAACAATTATTAGTTAACACTAAGTTGTCAACACTTCGAAAAAATAATAATAATTCGTCGTTACACTACATCTTTATGCATTGCTTTCTGACATGACTTTTACGGGCTTTTCCCAAATCATTAAAGTGACCTAGACGTCAGGGTTAGCGGTAGCATGAGCCGTCAGGCAAGTGTTATTTAAATAAACTCCTGATGTACTTACAAACTTTCCAATGCCTCGTTTTATGAGTACAGAACCCATTTGTAGTACTGTAGAAGTTTGGTACCTTTCCAGGCATTATTAGTGAGGTAATTTACGATCCATTGGATCCATTAGCGCCTGCACTAAGCCATTCGGCTGATATCTCTAAATAAGCTCTAACTTTAATAATGTTCGACCAAGGGAAAAAAAGGCTTCTGGGGGGGTGTTTGGCTCGGGTCATGGTGTAAAGGACCCTAGGTTGATTTTACTCCGAACTATCCCTTTAAAGGGGTCCTATTATGCTTTTTTTACATTTTCAACTTTCTTCAGTAAACACTATTTCTGAACTCCCTGAAACACTTCGATTGTAGCCTTGATTTTTATTCCGGGAAGGTACAGGTCACAATATTGCTAATTTAATTTCCGCCTAAGACACACACACAAAAAAAAAAAATGGGGCCAGGCCTGTTTGAGTAGCATTAGTAGCTTGTTGAGTAGCTTGCAGTTAAGGTAAGGGCCGTGACATTTCTGAAGCACACTTGAAGTGGTTGACCAAACACAACACACTGTTCCAGCCAATCAACCAATCAAAGCACATTGCACTTTTCAGAAGGCGGGGCTTAATAGAGACAGGAAGAGTTAGAGACTTACAGAGTTTACTGTCTGTAAACAGAGAGTTACAGACAGACTGGGAAATGAGGTGCAGCAATAATGTAAAATATGTGAAAAATAATTAGTTTTTTGAAAAATCAAGCATGAAAATATATTCTAGTAGACCCCCCCCCCCCCCCCCCCCCCCCCAAAAAAAAAAATCAAGACTTTGTAAAAGGGCATAAAAGGCACTCTTTAAGTTAAATAAATGGCTTCTATATCTCCAAAAAGACTTTGTTTTTTAAACTTTGATTGTTTAAAAATGCTCTTTCTTTCTCTTCCAGGAGAGTTTAGCGCGACTACAGCGGGCATTCGCCAGGAAATGGGAGTTTATATTTATGCAAGCAGAGGCTCAAGCAAAGTATGTATCTTGCAGATTGTGATCAGTTCTGGTCTTTCCCATTCTTTATTGGCTGTTTTTCTTTGTGCATTTGTAAAAGCATGCCACCCAGTCAGAAGACAGGAAAGTGACTCTTTACATAGCAAGAATTCAAATATGAATCGCTGGATCTCTTGAAATATCTGTAAATCTGTGGGTTTTCTTATGTTGTCTGTGCTAATGGATTTTAAAAGTCTATTGGACATAATTTGCAGTGCAAAATTGTTTTTGGATTGGACAGAACTTGTCTTATAAGTCACTTCTGCTGTTTAAATTGAAATTCAAGGCAATTCTGTGAGCACTATAGTGCCTCTGAGTGCCAAAACAGGCAAGTTTATGACTTTTCAGCTTTGTTGTACGGTTCATTGCATGTTTGCCTTTTCTTTTGGAAGTTAAATGCTTTAATTGCTTCGGCTTCTGTGTTCTGTCTGTACAGAGTCGATAAGAAAAGAGACAAAATTGAGAGGAAAATACTGGACAGTCAGGAGAGAGCTTTCTGGGACGTGCACAGACCAGTGGTGAGTGAATGTGTGTGTAAAAGCAGGCAAGTCCATGTAAGAACAATGCAGCTATTCTCTTTTCCTCTTTAGAATTATTCTTTGTTGTTCTCAAGTGTTTGAAGTTGTTCCCTCACAGAGGAATGACACAACCGTGTTAAAGCACCTCTGGGCTGATGGAATAACCTCTGAGCTTGCAAAATTGCTGGCTAGCCCCAAAACTAAAACACACATTCTAACAATCATATTTCATCGATTTCCATAGACAATATTCTACAAAGTAAAAAGTGAAAATGTACAGGTGTCCCCTAAAGAGATGTTCTTACTTGATCTATACTTTTAAAATGGTTTGCTATATGATATATATTATATATCTGTTTGATATATCCTATATTATATTTTAATGTTTATTAATTTATTATTAATTTATTTTATTTTATTGTACTATTTATGGTTAATAATTGATGTATATTTTATTTTAACTATAATAGAATCTAAATATATTCAGGCTAATACTAATTTCAAAAACTGTAATGCACATACATAAATATTTATGTATGTATGTACACAGTATATATCAGTTATTATATTGATCTAACCGAGAAAGCGAAGAGCCTATGATTTACTAGGATTGTATTACTAATAACAGTTCCACAGTAGTAACTCTAGTTACTAGGCATTTCATTAGATTTTTCTTAAATAGTTTTTGAGGAATATATTTTTTATAGTATTATTATTATTGTACCATTCTATGTGTTTTTGAGTGTCTATATGTGTGAATCACCTGGTGTGTATTGCATTATGCCTTGTGTGTATTTAAGCTGTTTGTTTTGAAGGAAGCAGCAATTTCTCCCTCAATTACACTGAGCTGATCCTTCTCATTAGCAATTTCATGCTAACTTGGCTTGATCTTTCAAGCTGACATGCAATAGTGAGATGCTGCAGATCATGTCCATATATAGCCAGTGTGGGTTCAAATGGGGTTTATTACAGAGCTCTTGTGTCTTGAGGCTGTTTTCTCTCTCTCAACATACATTGGAGGCTTGGACCTAAAGTTCATCCTATATTTGAGTGTAGAAACATTGGGTCCTTTGTGAGCTAAAATAGTCCAACCCACAGGAAGCTGTTTGACTGACAGTTCCATGCCTTTTAAAATATCACTTCAGTTTTCTTAAACAGGAGGGAGTATACAGTACAGGTAAGGTGCACCAAAGATATGTATACAGTACGTAGATGCAATATTCGACTGCTACAGACATGTCGGCCATCTTGGAACGGTCAGCGTGTCGTCAGTCACAGTAAGAATCAATGATGCTACAACATTGTGCAGCTTCTGGTTGTAAAACCGCAATTCCTGAAGAAATTGGAGAATGTGTTGGTTTATGTTTTTAAATTTATTAACTCAATATTACAGGTTTTTACTATGGTACTTTCTAATGTTTTTACTTTTACTATGAAAACTTTTTAATGTCATGTTAGGTGACACTTTCGTCTTGTAAAATCATCTACTGAAGTCTATTGCAGATCAAGATATTCATACATGTGTATAACTACGGTTGCAGACGCACAGTCAACTTGATCTTGAATGTTCACGGACCAGCTTTGACCGTTACAATACGACAACTGGCTTACGTATAGTCGCTAATGAAGAATCTATGTATATATTCCTATGATGTGCAAAGCATCAGGTGGTCGAAGCAACATGGATGCCTGGCAACCATAAATTATAGGTCATCTAGAGAATTGACATTTACATTGACCGTGTGTGTGTGTGTGTGTGTTTCAGCCAGGGTGTGTGAACACAACAGAAGTGGACATAAAGAAATCATCCAGAATGAAGAACCCTCACAAAACAAGAAAGGTGATGCAATAACACCCACTTGCAAAGTACCTCAGCTTTTAATCTCCTAAACCATGTGACTAATCACTAAAGCAGTTATCCCACTCATTATATTATGGAACCTTTGCATTTGACAAATGAATCAATCAACCACTGAGCCAATCAGAATACCAAATCAGACTTAAATCAATCCACCAATCAGACAACCTAACAAAATCCAACACTTTACCAATCAAGAACAGCTCACCTCAACAATCGCGCAGCTGTCCATGTGAAATCCCCAATCACTGATGCAAACACACAGAAATCTCTTCTCTAATTACTGATTTAAATTTATGTAAATATGGTTGTAAATTATTCTGATGGTTTCCACAGTCTGTGTATGGCCTTCAGAATGACATTCGCAGCCATAGCCCGACCCACACACCAGCCGCTGAGGCCAAGCAACCAACCGAGGAAGAGCTTCAGGAACAGGTAACGCCTGCTTGGTTCTGTGTGTTTATAGGCAGAGTATTTAAATTAAACATTTTTGAATTAGAATTTTAAAAGTATCCGAGTATTCCACTTGGTTTAAGATACTCTACTCTAGCTGGACTCCCAGCCTAGCCAAGCTGGTGTTTATCTGGCTAGCCAGTTGGATTTCATGGCTGTGAATTAAGAATTCGTTCCCATGACAAATTAATTTGTTCACTTTGTGTCATTAAATACTGGCCCCGTTATACTAATTCAGTTCCTTGTTTTAATTAAATTGTGATGATTTAACTCAATTAAAATTAGGAATCAAATTAGAAAAATGTAGCCACCGTTTAAGTAAAATGGGGGAATGAATTAACATGTGGCCATGAATTAATTAGTTATGGGAACAAATTCCTAAATCATGGCCACAAGATCCATTTTTTTTCTTCTGCATGGCATATGTGCAGGGCTCTATAAAAAAGTGACCAACGCTTTTTCAAACTTTCAGAACTGATCAGCCTAACCAGCTTGGCCTGGCCGGGAGACCAACTAACCACCTTTGGCTGTTTTTTTTTTTTTTTTTAGCAGCTGTTTGGAAAACTGCAAATTTTAGTTAATTAATGGCTGTATTTGCCACCTGTTTACACAAACACAAACACACACACACACACACACACACACACACACACATACCCACATACACTCACCCTGACTATTACCACTTTTGTCTTTCCAGATCAAGTTTCGGCAAGCACAGTTAGACCGGCATCGATTGAAAATGTCCAAAGTTGCAGAGAGGTAAGTCAGAGAGTGAGAGAGAGAGAACGTCTGTGCTGTGATCGATCCATAGGTCTTCATTATTCTACAGTGCTTAAACATTTTCTTATCGATCTCTTTAATAGTCTGTGTAGATATTGCTCATGCTGACAAGCATGTTTCTGTTTCTCGTCCTCAAATTTACTTCCTCTGTGAGATCAATGGCTCTATTAGGATGCCACAACATCTTGAAGCACTAAGATTTTAGTGCTGCGTGAAATTAAACTCACTTTGCAACAATAAATGATTGTCCAAAATATAATATGTACATCAGTGTTTGAGGAAGTAGCGTGCGTTTAATGTTCACTATAATATCCAACTGGCAAATAATCAATATTAACTTGGAAACCTGGGATCAGGGATATATTTGTTTTCACAGTCATTGTAATGTTGCATTGTGTATAAAGTCACTGGTAAGCATAACACATTCAGATATGTGCTGCAGATTTTCCTGCAAAAACACAACTGCATATTAAAAATTTCAGAAAAGCCTCTATATGTGTGTGTGTGTGACCAATTCGCAAACGTGCACGACAACAAGAGGCAAGATTTATCTGACAAACCAATTATAAGTCATATCCAATCCTATCATGATGGAGGCATTGCCTCATCTCACGTGACTTACCCCTATTCATTCTCAATTACCCCCCACCAAACCCACCATACGCTTTAGGGGGTCTGTTAAAAGTCAATGGGCTCAGGGGAGGCAAGCCTCCCGCTGTAACTTTCCCCGTGGGTGTCGCTGTTGGACAGTGTTATTTTAGAAAAACAAGTGATTTATACACTTTTTAATGTCACATTTTGTAATATGGATTATTTTCTCATCCAACTTTTTTTATTAAAAGTAATTTGAGCCAATGGGTTCGCTTGGGGTCCTAACAGAGACCCAATTTCAAGAGAGGACCTGATTTGCCACCACACCAGGTTGCACCGATAGACGATGATATTGTGTATTGAGGATATTCATAGATATCATCAGAAGCATCAGCTGTCAGCATATCAAGAGGATTTGGCATTTCCAATAAATGTATTAACCCTTTGCGTCAATTAAAAAAAAAGTTACACATAGGTCCATAGAGGACAAAATATATTTGTCAAAAAACTGTCAAAAAAAATTGAAGCTTAGGAGCACAGACTTAAGTTTGGTCTCATTTTAAAGAAGACCCTTGGCAGATTATAATTGAAATGAAAAAAGGTTAAAAAGTGAAACCAAAAAAAAAAAAAAGGTTATAGAGGTTTAAGTTAATGAAAATTATTTATGAACACATTTTTTTATAAAACATATATTTTATGAAACATGTTGAACTAGAAAATCAAAGCCATAAATTGTGTCCCAAATTTGAGGTTGATATCTAAAAAAATTAGCTTTCAGTAAGATTTTGTCTGGACGCAGGGCCATATTTTCCATATTAGATGTTAGCAAAACTCCACTGGTGCACACAGTGGTTGGATTTGTGATTTGTGATTGAGTTTTTCTCTCAAATATTCCAAGCACACACACACACACACACACACACACACACAATTTTTTTTATTGCACACATACAAACCACACTCTGACATCCATACCAAAACACCCACAAAATTATGGCTGCATAATTTATCCAATTGGCTCAATAATATGCAGAAGCAGAAAACAGGAATAAAGCAAATATTTGCTTTATAGGCCAAACCTGAGAAAATGGTACCATCTGGTAAATTTTTAAAAAAAATTGAAGCCTTGCCAACAGAATGAAAGCCTATTAACAAAGATTACATAATTTTATAGTTTAATGGCACTTGGATTAAAATTTGCAGTTTTAATGGGTTTCAATGTGGACATTTTTGTCCTTAAGGTCCTGAGTGGAACTATTTTATGTACCTAGTGCAAAATAGATTTATTTTTTAAAGGAAATAAGGGTGAAATAATACAATTATTCACACATGTGGCACATTTTATACAGTTGGCATTAACACAGGCATAATAAAAAAAAACTATGTACCTCTAATACTGTTATCAGCACATATTGAAGTAGATGCAGCTCTCATTGTCTCTGAGAGAATACGCACCGTTAATGCAGCGTCAGATGTCAAAAGCTCAGTCAGTTTTTACTTTCACTCTATGTAGTGAATAAATGTCTAGGGTTTGAGACTTCTTCAACGACAGAACTTTTGCACAAAGTTTGCATATTGCTTTTGTGATATCAACAAGTCATATTTATGGTTTAAAATGGACATATTTCCAATATTGGGCATGACATTTTTCTTTATCAACAATCAACAATTGCTCGCAAAATAATGGACAATGGTTCACAATTTGCGGGTGTGAATTCCTGTGATTATAAAAATCAAGTAAATTATTAAATAAAGGAGTAAATAAACAAGTAGGCATCACACACACACACACACACACACACACGGTTCATGGTAATTACTGGCTTTTAATAATGAATAATACAATCAAAAAGAAACATTCCCCAACAGTAATGTTTTCTTATTGAATAGTTAAACTGGAAAATGAGTCACATAACTAGTATGTTCTGGCACCTGAATATGTCACAATGTTTTGGCATGCTTGTTTTGCTAATAGATAACGCCCTTTAGTGGCCTCTTTCTTCCTCTCTTGTATCCCTAACTCTGTTTTTGATGGTCTTGTAGTTTGCTGAGTTATACTGAGCAGTATTCAGACTATGACCCGTTCCTGTCCACTTCTGATCCCTCCAACCCTTGGATATCAGATGACACAACGTTCTGGGAGATGGAGGCCAGGTCTGTTTCAAAAATACACACTAAATATTATTATTGTTTTTACAAATCAGTGTGTATGTATAATGTGTTTTTGTGTGTGTGTTGGAACAGTAAGGAACCTGGTCAGACTAGAGTTAGACGCTGGGGTTTTAGAATCGACGAAGTGTTGAAAGATCCCATTGGGCGAGAGCAGTTTCTCAAGTTCCTGGAGTCTGAATTCAGCTCAGAAAACCTCAGGTAAACCTACACTTCCTTTTCGTGCCCCCTGCTGGCGGTTGAAGAGTAACGCAACTACTTTTGCCGCATGCATTGTCTTTTTATTCTGAAAATTGATTCTCTTTTGTTATCCAAAACTCAGATTCTGGTTGGCAGCGCAGGAGTTAAAGAGGAGGCCGATCCGTGAGGTGCCAACACGGGTGCAGGAGATCTGGGAGGAGTTTTTGGCTCCTGGAGCCCCCAGTGCCATCAACGTTGACTCGAAGAGCTACGACAAAACCACACAGAACATCAAAGACCCTGGACGATACGCTTTTGAAGATGCACAGGTGAGGATTATGTGTCTTTAGCTGCTACAGTGATTTTCTTTTTCAAAAGAAATTGATGAAAACAAGCCATACTGTATAAACATGTAAATGTGTGTCTCCCAGGAACACATCTATAAGCTGATGAAGAGTGACTCTTACAGTCGTTTCATTAGATCCAGTGCCTACCAGGAACTTCTGCAGGCTAAGAAAAAGGTAAAATGTTTTAAGCAATTTGACAGGATAGAATAATTAACTTGAATACTCTAAGACTGCATCTACATGCCCTGATTGGTAAATGTACTACCGTTCAAAAGTTTGGGTCGGTACGATTTTTTTTTTAAGTCTCATTTATTTGATGAAAAATACTGTAAAAACAGCAATATTCGAAAATGTATTACTAGTATTTAAAATAACTGTTTTTTTATTTTAATACATTTTAAAATGTCATTTATTAATGTGATGGCAAAGCTGAATTTTCAGCAGTCATTATTCCGGTCCTTCAGAAATCTTTCTAATATGCTGATTTGTTAAGAAATAAGAAAAAAAAATATTTTTATGAATGTTGAAAACCATTTTTTCAGGATTCACTGATGAATATAAAAGTTTAAAAGAACAGCATTAGAAATGTTTTGTAACATTATTGATGACTTTACTGTCTATTTTGATCAATTCAATGCATCCTTGTGGAATATTAATTTCTTTCAAATAAAAATAATAATAAAAAAATCGAACTGATCCCAAACTTTTGAATCATATTGTATGTGAAATTAATCTCATATAGAAGTATTTGCTGTATATCTTTGTGTCAGATTCATAAATCAGTGAATGTAGATTGTACTGTATATTGTATTGTTTGTGTCCCTAAGCACCCACGGAAATGGCCGAACACCCACAGAAAAACACGAGATAGTCTCCATTCATTTTAGCCAATAAAAAAAATGATTGCAGCTTTCAGACATGACTTTCCTCTCGTGTTTATAGTTAATTTGAGGCCGTTTCCATGGCTTTATTTTAATGACAAATGTTGAGAGAGCATTATTGTAATGTGAGAATGCATCTTTTTCACTCTTGCACAAAACAAATACAACGATCTCATGATTCTGCTCTCGCTCAGATTTTATGTGTGCGCTCTCAAACTGTCCTCTGCACTCGCAAATTCTCGTCTCCCAGATTTAATGTTGCCAAAAGCTTTCAACCACCAGACTTTCACAATTGACTGATGAAATAACACAGAGTACTTTTAAGAATTTACGGATTCACATTTGTTTCATGAGGTAGCCTAGTATTTTCAAGCTGATTTTAGTCAGCAAGTTATTTTATTATTTAATAGTTATTTTTGAGTTAATTGCTTATTGTAAATAGGTATTTATCGAATTTTATTTAGTGAACCGCTACTGATTATCAAGGTAATAGCCTATAGGCTATGTCAGCGAGAGCGCGACTCGTGACAATAACACTCATGGAAAGAATGTGCTTTTGTTTGGTAATGCATTTGTAGTTCGTGCATTTCTCTTTGCGGGACACGAATAACTTATGTGTTATTCATTCATCAAGCGCACTATTGAACGGAAAAACGACAGTAGCCTACCCTTGAAAAACTGTACATTAGGCTATAATTAATTACTGAGTAATGAGAATGTTTTAAGGGGCATTTGTTGCTTATGTGTGATGTACCCACCGACAGAAACATGAATCGGCGACTACAGTATGATCTGTAGATTTATAGGAACCTGCTTGAAAAATAGCTCAACTTTAAAAAAAAATGTCTCGAGTCCCTCCATTCTGTTCTACTATGTCACTCTCTTCCGGCTGTTTTTGAATCCAAGAACATGCTTCCTGGAATACCAAAATGTGTATTTTGGGATTGGGATTATGATAGCATGATGTGAATTAGTTTGTTGCAATTATAATGATGTTTTATTAATACCAGCAGTAAAATGGAAGTGTTATTGTTTGGGGGAATATTATATTTATTAGAAACCACAGTATAAAAAATGAATTAGTGGTGCAAAAGCTCCAGAAAGAGACAATCTGTGGAAATCACTAAGTGTTAAATCTGATACATTTGAATTGACACAAATAGACGGATATATTAGCCTGATTCTATTTGATATACACATACTCATTCAGACACACCATGCTGTAGTCCCTTTTTTCACTCTTTATCTTGTTGACTGAAGTCGGGAAGCATACAGGATCGCAGAACCTCATTTGAAAAGTTCACTCGTAATGTGGTAAGTGGTAGTGGCCCCGCCCCCTCAGTGATGGCTTACCTGACCAATCAGACAGCAGCTCTGGTCAGATGAAGCTTGTTTGGTTCTTTATCCCACCCCCCCCCCCCCCCCCAAACCTTGTGATGTCATGTTAATTCATGTTTTCCTACAGGGTTAAGCAAGCTCTTCTCTTCTTGTTATTTGTGTCATCTTTAAATGAAGTGTTTAGCTGTGGTTTTGCACGACTTTGCATTTTGGTCTTCTGTTGCAACAGCTGCCAAAATGTGTACCTGTTCACTTTTCTCTATCTTGTCCACAGAAAAGTAAGAACTTGTTTTGAAGGAAGGCATTTCTTCCAGGTAACCCTGCTTCTCCTTGACCTGTGTGTGTTGCTCCTATTCGTATCTGTCTAAGGCCCTGTTTACACTAGTGCATTTCGTTTTAATATACATAACTTTTGCTACGGTTACTCCTGGCATATACACTACTCTGGAGTTTTCGACCTTCGAAAAATGGAGACTTTCGGAAACTTTTGATTTTAGTTTAAAAACTCTGGGGTTGCATTTTAGTGTAAACGGACCAAAACTGAGACTTTTGAAAAGGAAAGCTTGGCTTCCCACATTACGCTACCAGAACACAATAACAAACCAGAGCTGTCTCTCTCAATAATGGCTCTGTAACAGACCAGCCTCCAAGACCGTGTAAACAATAACATTGAGATCGAACTGTAAGCTTTGCTGACTTTGTTGTCCTTTTTAGCAGCCATTGTGCAGTTAAACTCTGCATTTAATAATACTGCAGCTGCCTACATACGCAAGAAGCAGGCTATTATTAGAGCAATTGGCAGCTGTTTACACTACGCGCATGCCAAGTGTGCATGAATGGTCATGTGGTTTTAGTCATGTAGCGTGAACGGTGATTTTTTTTCTGAAATGCAATGGAAACGCAGAGGATCGTCTTCATTTTAAAGTAGGGCTGCACGATTTGGGGAAAATGTCATATTGCGATAATTGAGGTCAATATTGCGATTACGATTGCGATATGCGATATAATAAACAAATGGTTTCATGAGTCAACTTGCTTGGTTCTAAATGCACACACAGATTAGTGATAATCAGCCTAAAGAAAAAAGTTCTTTAGTCAAGAGCAGTGAGTGTTTTTCTCTGTTCCCTTTGTTCTTTGATTAACTTTAGCGACAGATTTTTTTTTTTTTTTTTTTTTTTTTTTTTTGCATTTTAACAAGAACAAAACATTATTTACATACAAGAGTACATATAACCATACATGTCAGGTTAAAGAAAAAATAATAATAATAAAAAAGAAATTGAAAAAAAAAGAAAAAAATAATAACTTTAGCGACAGATGTAATTAGTGGCTACTGTGTACTGTCCCTTTAAGACCAGCCGCTGTCAGAGACGCGGATCTCACACGCGCCTCATTCTTTCACGAGTTATCACAACTCTTCGTGTTCATCATAAGACTACTCTTATGTTATGAAGACACTCGACAAAAAGACATTTTGGCATAATTGTGTGTGTTATTGTTCGTTCAAGCTCGAAAGAGAACTGTTGCTGTTTTGTGCGCACGCACGATATTAGCGCGAGTCTTTCTGTCTGTCAGTCAGGACATTCACAGGCAGCGCGTTCATTTTGGCATACATGTGTGTTGTTCGTTCTACCGCGAAAGAGAACTTGATACTGGCGCGTGTCTATCTGTGTGTGTGTGTCAGGAGGACATTCACAGGCGGCTCATTCTTTTGTCTTATCGCGCATGAATGGTTTAAAAGCATTTGCATTAATAAGTGCGGTAACAGAGCGCTAATTTGTTTATTTAATATAAAATCGCAGCATTTTGTGTCATATAATCGCGTAGGCTTGACATCGCGATTGCGATTGCGATATGATTAATCGTGCAGCACTATTTTAAAGGGTTAGTTCACCCAAAAATGAAAATTCTGTCAGTAATTACTCACCTTTATGTTGTTCCAACCCCGTAAGACTTTCGTTCATCTTCGGAACACAAATTAAGATATTTTTGATGACGTCACACGCATCTCACACATGACCAGCGTCGGCCAATAGTGAGCCTACGTTCTGACGTACAACCCAGAAGCGCTGCACTGTTACACTACGTGAACTCACTCAGAAGCCCACACAGAGGAAAATGAATAGTTGAAAAAAGTCATTGTTATTTTTTGCACAAAAAGTATTCTCGTCGCTTGATAAACTTGTAGTCACTTGGACTATTTTACAGATATTTTTCCTAACTTTTCTGGGCTGGCAGATGAAATTACATAGAAGCCTATAAAAGAGTGAGCCAGCTCTCAGATTTCATCAAAAAATATCTTAATTTGTGTTCCGAAGATCAACGAAAGTCTCACGGGGTTGGAACAACATGAGGGTGAGCAATTACTGACAGAATTTTCATTTTTGGGTGAACTAACCCTTTAAAACATTTTGAAACGAAAATGCATTAGTGTAAACAACACTTGAGTAGTCTGGGATACATCTGATGTTTCTGTTGAAGGAAAAGATCACCCAAAAAATACTGATTTATTTTCTTCCATTGAACACAAATGGAGATGTTAGAATGTCTAAGCTGTTTTTTTTCCATACAATGAAGGTGAATGGGGAGGCTGAGCTACAAAAATATTACAAAGCATCATACAAGTCATTGACATTGCTGTTTTATAAGTCTGTTTTTATACTGTACACTATTCTTAAAACTAAATAAAAACTAATACAAATTAAAGTTTTTTTTTTTAAAGAAATTAATACTTCTATTAAACATCAACTCATTGTACAAAAGGGACAGTAAAGACTTTTACATTGTTCCAAAAAATGTCTGTGAAATAAATTCTATTCTTTTGAACTTTTTAGGAAGAATCCTGACAATAACATATATCATGGTTTCCACAAAAATATTAAGCAGCACAACTGTTTTCAACATTGATAATAATTAGAAATATTTCTTGAGCAGCAAATCAGCATATTATAATGATTTCTGAAGGATCATGTGACCCTGAAGACTGGAGGAATGATGTTGATGATCACAGGAATACATTTTAAAAAATATATTAAAATGGCAAACAGTTGTCTAAAATAATAATATAATATTTCACAATATTTGATCAAATAAATGCAGCCTTGGTGAGACTTCTTTCAAAAACATTAAAAAAGTACCAATCCCAAACTTTTTAATGGGAGAGTACATTCAAATATGAAATAATTGTAATACAATTTTTTATTTAATTTCTATTCAATATTTGAGAGCTACTGTAGAAAACTTTTAGTGAATAACAAATAACCTCACACTAGAAAGTTTGGAACAGCATGATGAGACGAGTATGATGGCAATTTTTTTTTGTTCTTTTTTTTTGGGTGAACTATCCCTATAATATAATTTTACTGAAAGGGGTCATTTTCTGTTTAGCATGCTTTAATATTGATATGTTGGCGGTTGTCACTGCCCAATACCATATAAAATAATTTTTGTCTTGCGTTTCAGGGGAAATCTCTGATATCGAAGAGGCTACCTGCTGTCGTCCAATCTTGCTGAGCCTCAAACAATCCACCGAGGATGAGGACGCTGTCACCTTCATCTCTGTCGTCTGATTCCAGATACCCTGGACAACGGACCAAATCACATGCATGTCCAAGAGACTGAATTTTTACATCAGTTTCTACTTGCTACTTGCTAGTTTCTGTCTTTAAGACAGTTAGACGTGGACTTCAAATATTTGGGAAATGCAGCAATGTCTTTCAAAAGAGGAAAATGATCTTCTCCTCTCCTCTTTTGTCTGTCAGGACTGTCTCCAACTGTAGACTGATCAAATGATGTCAAAACCAGAAAATGTAAAATAATAAAAACCACAGTTAAATATAACAGCGTAGGCACATTGTGTAAAATCGAGAAGCTTTAGACACAGAGATGATCTCTTCCTACTCACATTTCATCTCTTTTTGCATTGATTTTATTGCACTATACAGGATTTAGCACACGTTTGCTTATCGCACATGTGAAGTCGCATGGGATATATCTGAAAGCGACTGGTCTTGCAATCTGTCTCGTCTGTTCTTCTTTGTTGGCTCCCTCCTTTATTTTTTATACCATATGTAAACACTTTTACTTGAAAATGTATTAAAGTCAATTCGTTGTCTGAAAGCCATGCAGTGATTTCTGTTTCTCGGTGCCACCTGTATAGCTGTCAGTGACAATGTCAGAGCTATTACGCGGTGGTAGAGCATTTACTCTTGACAGGTTTGAGCTGTAGTGCTCCCAAAGGAACGCAGATTTGAGTCTAGATTGCATCATGTGCTCATTCCATTGGCAAAGTCACTTTCCGGTCTAATACAGGGCTAAAAGCAAACAGTATTACTGCAGAATTCACTACAATACGTCCTGAATTTAGGTGTTACTTGGTGGGGCTTTAATTATTTACATGCGTGCGTACATACCGGTTATGGAGCAGGATAACACCATAATAAAATCTAATTAGTTTATGGTATTCTGATCATTTGCATTTTAGTTACTTTGATCTGCATATAAATAAAACAGGATTTAAAGGGATAGTTCACTTTGAAATTAAATTCTGGTATGTTTTAGCTTACCTCAAGGGAATCCAAGATGTAGGTGTCTTTTTTTCCGCAGTAGTTTCAATTTTGATATTTTTAGGTCAAACCGTTCTTGTCTGTCAGTCATATAATGCAAGTCTATGGTCACTATCTCAAAGAGCATGCACAGTGAAGTCCAAATTAAACAATCCCCCATCGTAAGTACACATTGATGGCCTAAGACAGTGGTTCCCAACCTTTTTTTGTCTGAGACCCCCCTTTTCCCAAGAAAATATTTTAGGGCCCCCCTTCACATTTAATGATATTATTGCTCTTGTAAACTTGCAGCAAGGATGAAAGAATATGTTGTTTTCAAGCAAACGGTGTGTTTACTATAACCAGATATGTTTATGCACAAATAATAGCCTATAATATTGAAAATACAATAACAAAAACATCAGTAGGCGCTTTGTAATTTAAAAACGTAAGCCTAGGAGTAGCCTATAAAGTGGCCCTATTTAAAAATGCAATAACAAAAATGACTGCTGTCTGGGACCTCAATACTTGCATGTTATTTGTGAGGCTTTATCAATGTGAGGCTTTATTCTTGACGCTTTTGGCGCTATAACGAGCGATAATAAACTTGCGTTTATAATAATGCGTCTTTCGGAAGAACATTGTAGCCGGAACTACTTCTCTCTGTGTACGTCTATGACGAGTCACCCAGGTACTGGGCTACTCCGCAGCGGCAGCGATCCGAACCAGTGTGAAATAGTCCCAATGTAAACACTTATTATAGGTGTACCATAGTGGTTCAGGATAAGACAAAAACACGGATTGGAAAATGGATTCATGATGAACTCGCTCATAATATACATTTTGTAAATTTTGAACAGAAAAAAGTTAAGGACTTGTATTTAATGCTCATTGCTCAAAACTATTCAAAATACGACGCGACCCCCCACAGAGCTCGCTGAGGCCCCCTTGTGGGCCGCGACCCCCCTGTTGGGAACCACTGGCCTAAGACACGAAACGAGCGGTTTGTGTGAGAAAACGAACAGTATTTATATCGTTTTTACCTTGTACACAACCACGTCCAAGTGATCTGAGGGCGCGCACGCTTCCTGGTGTGTGACGTGTGCGTGCGTTCTGGCGCCGATAGTGATCTCTTGCGCGTACATCACTCATTGTTTACACAGAACAGAGATTGTAGGTAAGACGGCTACTATATATATATAAATACTGTTCGTTTTCTCACACAAACCGCTCGTTTCGTGTCTTAGGCCATCAGTGTGTACTTACGATGGGGAATTGTTTAATTTGGACTCTGTGCATGCTCTTTGAGAGAGTGACCATAGACCTGCATTATATGACTGACAGAGAAGAACGGTTTGACCTAAAAATATCAAAAATGAAACTACTGCGGAAAAAAAGACACCTACATCTTGGATGCCCTTGAGGTAAGCTAAAACATACCAAAATTTAATTTCAAAGTGAACTATCCCTTTAAAACAATTTTAAATTTAATGATCATACTTGCAGTTTGTATGGCTATATACTATGGCAAGCCGTTTTAACATTTAATTCTTAAAACCTACTAGTATCTATTTTCATGCTACTAGTACTTATTTTTTAGATAAGTACTAGTACTGTAGCATGAAAATAGATACTAGTAGGTTTTAAGGATTAAATGTTAAAACGGCTTGCCATACATATACTACATTACCTTTTCAGTTAACTTTTTTTATACCTTTCTAAAAGAAAATTCTGGGAAAATACATGCTTGCACATTGTCAACTACCCACATTCATAATTAGCTGATTGCTGTTGCTTTTTTAACCACTAGAGGGCAATGACTCCATCCACCAGGTCATTTTCCTGAAGAGTCTTCGAGTTACTGTTTGTATTTTATTTGGTCAGTTTGGTGAGAACAGCACTAAATCTTGAGGTCCAAACTAACCTATCCAACACTAACAGTCAGCTCTGAGCAGAACAATCTAGTTTGCTGCTATCAATATAATAAGGAATTTAACATGACATCTGAGTACTTCAGCTTCTTTAGTTTCAACCAAAACAGTCTATATTTGTGTCTGATCATTGTGTACAATGTCTTTTTGGGGGTTTTATGTTCTTCGCACTGTGGATTGTGTGTGTTTGTGTGATTGAGAGAAAAATAAAAGGAACAAGAGGGAGGTTATTCTTATTGTGGTCAAATAGAGATGAGTTCAAAACCACACAAACAACAGAATGAGAGAACGAATGACAGAATAAGCAAAGAAAACCAAAGGAAGAACAGTCAGTACTGTGTAACCTTCCAAGCCAAATGGAGATTTATGGATACACACATTTCAACTTAAAAATGATAAACTGTGGAGTGAAAGATTAATGGTTTTGCATCTAAAAGCTTTTGTCTTTTTAGGCCACATAACACATCTGCTTTGCCTTGTCTTGATGTGCTGTCAAAACTTGTTTATAAAACCATTTTGTATTTGGAAAGACACTCGAGAAAAAAACTTTAGGCAGGACCTCAGTAAAGCCACAGTGAAAATTTCCCAAATGTTCCAGAAACCAAGCCCACACTTTTTATGATTGAACCAATATAAATATATAAAATGATCATCTGGATCAAACTCATTGGTTTATCAATGTATTTTCTATATTTACAGAGATGTTTCACTGTAAAACTGCAACTGTGAGCATGTTAACTGCAGCAGTCAAGAGGGACGGGGTTAAACCAGGGATGCAAACTGCAGTTGAGGGAGCGAGAGAGGCAGAGAAACTGAAGAGAGAGAGAGAGAGACAATATGTTTTCAGGACTGGTTGATTAACAGTGGACTTCTGGGGGAGGTATCAGAGAATGCTAGACCAAAAGAGAGGGAGGGAGAGAGAGAGAGGTGTAGATGAATTTTTCTGTAACTTGTGTGCAACTGATGATTTTCTTTCTGCTCTCTTCACACTCACACACTTCTCTTTGGAGAGCCACTGGGATGTGACAGTAAATCAGTGAGAATATGATGCAAAGACTCACCGGGAAGGACTCAGTGAAACAGAATGCGAGCTGGATGCCATATAAATCAGTAAAACTGGGGAACTATGAGCCATAAAGCGTGACTGCTTCAGTTTGGCCTCTGCAGAGCTTGACTCAAACGGCACACGGCACGATCTTCAGGAACACTTCGAGAACCGTTCTGTACTTCTGATGGATATCCACGCTGATTCTCTACGTCTGGAGCTCTGAGCCTCGGCCGATCTCTGCCCTGCTGCTCGACCTTTGACCTCTGAGTGACCTCTTCACGGCGGTAAAGCGTGACTCTGGACTCCAGATCTACAGGTACACTCTAAAAAGATTATTTTATGATTGTATTAGTTCTATTTAAAATGATGTCTACGTAAAAAAAAAAAAAAAAGTTTCCAAAAGGGAGTTTTTGCAGCCATGCCATAAAAGAACCATTCTGGTTTCCACAATGAACTTAGTCTTTTTTTCAGTCTTTAAAAATACTTTTTTTTCTTCTTAGGGTGAATTTGAATAATCTAAAGAACCTGTTTCCATTATAAAGGGCCTTTAGTGCAATGGAAAGGTTCCATGGATGTTAAAGGTTCATTACTGGAACTATAGATTCCAATAAAGAACCTTTTTAAGAGTGTAAGGAACTATTTTATGCTGGAATGGTTCTAAAGTTCTTCATAGAACCTTAAAAACCGGAGTTCTAATTGGAGGGTTCTGCTACAGTAACAATCCTAAGAAACCTGGTGCTTTTTAGAACCAATTCCTACTCTAAATCGACTACTCGCGTTGTATTATTTTGTATTTACACTTGTATGTAGTTCTTCATAATGCAGATCATCTAACCATAATGTAATGAAACCGATACTGTTCACCTTGAAGAGCATGGATTGAGTGAGTCTGACAGTGTACTGTCTATGTTTATTGGGGACGTGTGCATGAGAGAGAGCGTGTGAGGTTGTGTGACAGCTTTGGCTTCAGTCCTGCTTGTGCATGTGTGTTTGCGACTGAAATGCATGATTGGCATTATAAAGAAGGCCTTGGAAAAGGATCAGCCGCAACTCAGTTCAAAGTGGTGCCTGCCCCTCAGAGCGCATTAAACCAAGCGGATTTGAGACGACAGCCTTTGAGTTTCCCAGTGACCTTCTAAATCCCCACCAATCCTTGATAAACCAATACTATCAAGAATGATGGCAATGTGTGTGCCTTGAGGGCTAGAGTACAATTGGGGGTTGGATAGGGTTATAAAATGGTTAATATTAGGGGAGGTTTTTGATATTGTAATAAGGGTTGGGTATTATCATACATTAACAGCAGTAGATGTGAATGGGAAATCCACTTGACTGTGTGTTGTGCATGTATTTGAGGGAGCTGAAGTCAGACTCAGAGCATTATGTGACGACAGCCATCAGAGAATTCAGTCATTGATATGGTTGAACTGCTCAACCACACTTTAAACCTCAGCTATGTATTGTAACATGAGTCTGACCCAACAGTCCTAAACCACAGATATTCCATCTACTCTCAGTGATCTAGATATACCCATTTACCACATGGTGACAAAATCACACCATGGAAGCACTTTATACTGCACCCTTAGCCTTAGCCTGTGCTTTAGCTGAACTCTAGATTCATCTGGAGTTTAGAAACCTTTTTGTATTACTTATTGTTTTCTTTGGTCGCTGGTAAACAGTATGATTCACAGGTGGCATTCATGTTCTCAGCAATTTATTTTCTGTTGTTGTGGTGTGGAACGAATACTTTGTAGAAGACAGTTAACTGTTAAATTAACTTTCGCCTCACAGCGAGAAGGTCCTCGGTTCATGTCCCGGCTGAGCCAGGAGTCCTTTCTGTGTGGAGTTTGCATGTTCTCCCTGTGTCTGTGTGTTTCCTCCAGGTGCTTCGGTTTCCCCCACAATCCAAAAACATGCAGTGTTGGTGAATTGGAAACGCTAAATTGTCCGTAGGTGTGAATGCGCGTGTGTGAGTCCCAAAGCCATGTAATGGGGAGGGTTGGGGAAAGACATGGCAACCTACCCTGGAAAAATCATTGCCAAAAAAATCCATTCCAAGTCTCTTGCATAGGGCGAGAGGAATCACCATCACGTGAGAGAGAAAGAAAATTAATTCTTTCTTTCTTTCTTTCTTTCTTTCTTTCTTTCTTTCTTTCTTTCTTTCTTTCTTTCTTTCTTTCTTTCTTTCTTTCTTTCTTTCTTTCTTTCTTTCTTTCTTTCTTTCTTTCTTTCTTTCTTTCTCCCCATCTGTAAATATTTCTGGGGTGACTATATATAGATGTTTTAAAAACAACTGAAAGTGGAAATAATATTAGAGGCAATGTTTGACAGCTTGTCATGTGGTGGACTTTAATTCATGCTGCCATTTCAAGGTGTTTACTCAGGAACGCACCTCACAACTTTAGTGACTGGTGGGCAAAACCTCTTATTATCTCATTCTTTGCAATAGTTTCTATATAGAGATATGTGCCCACCGGTCACTAAATTTGTCATCTTTCCAGGAAAAAATACACTTAAAAATTGCAGACATTTGTACAGTATGTTCAAGTGAAATTATTCAAATTAAGCATGTCTCTGGAAAACACCTGAGTATTAATGGTTTTACACTGGGCTTTAGGGCAAGTGTAGTGTTGAGTTGTTTAAATTGCACTATAATATTTCTTTAATCAGAAATGCCATCTGCACATGTGACTTTTTTGTTTGGTGGCATGAGGGCTGGATTTGAATAAATTCATTTGACATGTTAAAGCTTTTCTTGACTCAGAACTGTGTGTAATGCTAATTTCAAGCTGAAGTGTTTAATTTTTGTAAAGTTTTAGTAAAATACTTTCTTCTATCCTAGCTTAAAGGTATGTTCGCCTAAAAGGGAAAATTCTGTCTACATTTACTCACCCTCAAGTTGTTCCAAACCTGTATGAATTTCTGTCTTCTGCTGAACACAAAAGAAGATATTTTAAAGAATGTCAGCAACAAAACAGTTGATGGTCCCCATTGACTTCCATAGTATTTTCTCAATGGGGCCCATCAACTAAAGGAACTTGAGGGCGAGTAAATGATGACAGAATTGTTTTTCAAAATTTTCTTTAATATGCAGATACAACTAAAGTGAGCCAAGTGTAGGTTAATTCCCCTCAATAGAGACAATCAAAACATTGTTCTGTTTGAACAACCAATGGCAGATGGGGGCATGTTTGGGGAAATCTGTTCAAATGCAATCCTTATTTTTGGAAACACACTTCAGCTCTGTATGTGCGTGTATAAATTGCATAAGTATGTTGTAAAGAGATTTTCTTGTGGCAGAGGGAGGTACATAATTGCTGTGATGATAACTCCTGTCAAATTCATAATTTTGTGGCGCCAGTTAGTGTTTATGCATGCGATGGTGTTTAATGTGTGTATGGGTGTGAGATAGAAAGAGAGCTTCAGGGTTTGACTTGTGGCTTCGTGCGACTGTTGTTTTGGGTTGGAGATGTTGTGGAAGTGTGAGGGAAGGCTCGCTGTGGGTTTTGACAGTGGTTGGTCAAATGCTGGTATCACTGGCTGTGTGGGAGAACATGCTGGTTTCTGCTCAATGAGAGATGCTGGTACTTGCGGTTTGGTTGTGTGTGTGCGTGCGTGTGTGTGTGTGTGTGCCCTGTGATGGTCTGGCCATCTGTCCAGAGTGATTTTCCCTCCTGTGGCTCCAGAATAAGCGGTTTGGAGAATGTATGGGAAAATGGCTCAAAATACTGTAAAAAGTTACTGTACGTTTTTCACAGTAATATTTTTTATTATGTTTTTAATATTAATTAATTTCTGTAATTAATTAATTTCTCTAATTAATTGACTCTTAAGCTACTGTGGATATCATACTACTACATTATAATAAATAAATAAACAAAAGCTACCAGCAATTCTGCTACAGTATATGACTGTGAAGGCACAGTACAGTTCAATTATATATAGCAAAGTGTAGAAATACTAGCGATAACAATGGCAGTGAAAGTACAGCAACTGCATTCGTTTATGCTGTAAATCCACAGGTTTTTTTTTTTACAGTGTGGATGATCTGTCGCTGATTTTCTCACATACACAGACAGATGGGAGAGAGATAGAAGGTTTTGTGTTTATTTACTTGCGTAAGTTCCAACTAGACACTGTCATTATCTCCAAACCACAATTTTTCTCAGGGGAGATTTATGGCCCCTCTGTCTGTGAATGTCTGTGTGTGTGTGTGTGTGTGTGTGTGTGTGTGTGTGTGTTTCACTTTCACTCCCACAAATCTGAAATCAGTTTCAGGTATGGACAATTGAGCTCTGTGATGTCACAGCCTTTTGAGTCACTATCACATCCCAGCATTCTCTATTTCTTCACACATAATCTTGAGCTACCAGTAAACCAAACCTCTAGTCAGCCTGTGGTCATCTGAAGGAGAGAAACCCAAGACTGCTAAACTTTCCACATCCTGATCTAATAACGTTCACATGGTGCTCTCCCCACTGTTTACATGTCCCCTGCATATCTCACCACCGGCATAAGCAAAGCCTTCATTATTTAACCCTGCCTCAGCAGAGACATAAAGGCCACTTCCTTGTAACCTCATGGCTTCTGTAGCGTTCCCTTTTGATGGTTCTGCCCTGTTTATTTGCATGAGCATTCTGGGGCTGGTGTAAAAGTAAACAGCATTAATGGCAGCCAGCGACACTGACGGAGGGAGATACGGATGATTAATCCATTCCTTTCTGCCGCCTGTGTGTCACGGTCAACTGTAGCCAATTCTCCCCAGTAACCCAGATTTATAGAGCTTAAAGGGACAGTTCACCCAAAATATTACAATTTCATCCTGTTTTAAAAAAAGAAATTCAGAAGACTGTGCTGGTCACTCTTTTCCATGCAGTTACAATGAATAGGGACTGAAGCTTTCAAGCTTTAAAAAGGAGCAAAAAGCACCATAAGACATCATGAAAGTGGTCTATATGACTTGTGCTTTATTTGATGTCTTTTGAAGTCATCTGATAGCTTTCTTTGAGAAATGGACTGAAATTCCAGTTAGAGAATTGAACTTGAGACTCATATCGGTTCCATTTGTGAATGAAACACTCACACTGGTTTTGCTAACCATATTAATGATTCACAAAAAAGATTTGACTCAAAAGAACAATTTGTTCACGATTCAGACATCCCGTTCTCGAACTTTCATGAATATGCAAAGATGTCGAAATTTTCAGTGAATGACAACTTAAAATTTAGTCTGAACACAAAGTCTTTCTCACACAAAGCTATATTTTAGCTTCAGAAGACTTTAAATACGATTTTTTTTTGAAGTCTAAAATCTTTAGTCCTTTGTGGAGAAAAGAAAGTCATACAGATTTGGAATGACGCAAGGGTGAGTAAATTATGAATTTTAATTTTTGGATGAACGATTCCTTAAATGGAATCAAAAGCCTCTTTTTGGTACTTTTTTTAAAAAAAAGTTAATGTTTAAAGATAAACCTGACTGAGCAGGATTGTGTTATGTCTGTGCGTGTGTGTTTTCTACAGTATCTTTTGGAGAAAGATTCACACGTTTTCTTGACTTGAATGTTGCTTAACTCTTGGGTTTTTTTATTATGTGAAAAGGATGTAATAGTCATAATAGCTTTCTGGTGTTGTTCAGCTCCAGACTTTCTGTGAGCTCTTTTGGTTGGTCTGTCCAGAAAAACATCCTTATAAAAAAAAAGCCTTTGGGACATAAAAACAAATCTATTGAAAGACAGTGTCTTTTAAATGAAATACAACTGTGCTTTATTCTCAATCTACCCAGCAGACAAGATGAAAGCGGATGCTGGCTATGAGAGAAGGGAGGGAGAGAGCATGAATGAAACAGACAATGCCAGTGGTTGTAAAGTATCTGAAATATCAGAGGTTATCAGAGGGTTATCTAAAGCAAAACTGACAGATAAACATGACTAAGGATTCAGACCAAAGACCAGGTTTAACTTTATCAGCATTACATAAGAACCACTCTGCTTTTTAAGAATAAACAAACTGCTGTAAAACTGCACTCACTGGTTATTAACCAGAAAGTGCCATGTTATCACCATGGTTGTATGGTCATGACACAACCATGGATATACCATACTAATAGCTCATATTAATCATTTGTGGTGTCTTATATTCATTCCAATTTGCCTACTTATTTGGGTGTAGCAGAAGCTTAATCATAACTGCATCTTTAACGGACTGCTTTGTCGCTTAGTTACTGTAGGTTATGTTAAATTTATTCTGACATCATATCACGACCGTTGTAGTATCCGTGTACTCACACTACTTTCCTGCACAACTTCAGTGACGCTGCAATACCGATACTCCGAACATTATGACTAGAACCAGACGCTGATTCCTGCAGAAATTACGGTTTCACTTTATTTTGATGGTCCCTTTAACTCATTCTGTTGACTATAAGTAACGTTGCACCTACATGTCTACTAACTCTCATTAGAGTGTTAGTAGAGTATTATTAGACTGCAGGGTTAGGGTTAGAATAAGTTGAAATGTACTTGTACATTTACTTCTAGTCAGTAGAATGTCTGTTGGAGGAGCATCACATAACAAGAGTTAGCAGATATTAAGCAGACAGTCTACTAATACTCTAATGAGAGTTAGTTGACATGTAGTTGCAAAGTTACTTATATATAGTCAACAGAATGTTCAAAAGGGACCATCAAAATAAAGTGTTACTCAAATGACTCTTATGAGCATATTCTTATTAGCGAATCAAAAACATACAGCGTGATTCCTCTTTCCCAGCAAGCTCAGCATCGGGTTAGTTTATTTTGGTCAATTGTTAACTAATGTGTTAGAGTAAAATTAGTAAAAGAGAGATTTTGATAATATAATTTTTGGGGGTTGCCAATGAATGAATGATATTCATATATCTTAGTAATAGCCAAAGTACTGATCATTTATCAGCCTTCTACTTATGTTAATTAAAATCATACCAATTAACCAGTGTTGTCTGATTTCTGAGAAAATGGTATTAAGTAGTTTTAAACATGTACAGTTTACAATTAAACATTTATCAATATATAGCTGACTGACCATTCATTTGACAATGTATTTGAATCAGTACCAGAGGCACTAAAGTTTTCCCTATTTTGAATCTTTCCTCAGGATGTTCTGGAAGCTGGCAATACCTGCCATTTTGGCATGGACCCTTTTTGTGTCTACGGAGACCAAGAAGCCCCGTCCTCAAGGTTCCATCCCCTCCCCATACAAGCTAAAAGGCAATGATTTGTCATCACCATCCCACACACTAGCGTCATTGCCCCAGCACACATCAGCACAACGACAGAAGGGTAAACACGACATGCTGTCGTCGAGTCGCGAGGCCCTGGTAGTCACTGAGAGGAAGTACCTGAAGAGCGACTGGTGCAAAACACAGCCCTTACGTCAAACGGTGAGCTTGGAGGGCTGTCTGAGCCGAACTGTCATCAACCGGTTCTGCTACGGCCAGTGTAACTCTTTCTACATCCCACGCCACCTGACGTCTCAAGCTTCACATCGAAGTCGAAAAACAGCATCCACGCCAGACCACCACACTTCATTCCAGTCCTGTGCGTTCTGCCGGCCAAGCCGGATAACCACGGTCACTGTACGGCTTCACTGCCCTGGGCTGCAGCCGCCATACCGGCAACGGAAAGTGCAACGGATCAAGCAGTGCAAATGTGTGTCTGTTAATGTCAATGCTGCATTCTGAGAAGGCGCACATTCGAAACAATGCTTTAGGGTGTTCTTTTTTGGGAAAACTGGGGCCGCCCCAACAATCAATGTGTGAAACGTGCCAAAGACAACAGCTAATCAGAAGACTGGCCACCTTCATTATGTCTGGACTGTACCGCATTATGCTCTACGGGAATGCTTAATAGCTGCCGAGCAGCACAGCAATGGAAACAATGCTGGATTTTTCTTCTTTTTTGACAAATATAAAGAACCTGAGAGTTCAACTACATACAAGACTGAAACAGTAAATAACATTCTTGTGATAAATTAACAATGTTTGACCTTTGACCTCTTGAAAGTTTTCTTTTTCAAAACGGATGGAGCGTCTGTATCCCAGCGTTCTCCTGCCTTACCTCAGCAATGCTGATTCTCTATAGAGTGCAACAGTTGGGTTCCGGAAGTAAAAATCCTATTCATTTTATCCAAAGGGTGATTAGTCTGCTAGAACCCCTCCCTCAGGTTTCACACGCTCCCTCTGCATGTGTAATTGCACGTCAACGCGGACACCGATGCAGAGGTATAAATGAAAACTGACGCGTAGGGGTAGGCTACTTATACTTATGCGTCAGACCTACGCCATTACGCTGTAGGCTATGCGCAGTCATTTATACTTCTGCGTCGCTGTCCGCGTCGACGTGCAGTTACACATGCAGACTGCTAGTAGGCAGTGTCCACTGGCATGTTGATGGTGTAACCCACAGTATGAAGAAGAAGCAGCTTGTTGTGTACATTGTCGGAGAAGCAGCAGCAGTGATGGCGGCAAATAGATAGCGACTTTTGTTGCAGCTTGAGTTGTCAAATATTGAAAAACAGATAATTTATAATCCGCGTACGAGGGAATGCAACGCTATAATCGCAGAATATTTTTTTGGACCTGAGGAAGACCAGCAGACCAATCACAGTGCTTGCGGTCTGCATATAATTAATGCGTTGTTAAATTTTTGGAGAGGTGCACATCAGGCTACAAGTGCTACACACAACCTACGGCATAGCTACGGTGTAGGTTTGACGCAGAAGTATAAATCATTTCTTGTCGTTCGCCAATTCTCAAGTAAAGGATTTGGACATTGACTGGTGCTCTTTTATATGTTAATGACATTAATTTATATGTTAATGACATTAATGACATTCAGATATCTGAAACCATCTGAAATCATTTGCGATTTATACATTTCACATCTAAAAGGGTGACGTACGTTAATTTCGTTCTCTGAATCACATGTACGCACATTTGAAAAATGATCGCAAGATCAAATGTAGGATGGTTTTATTTTATAAATGAGGCCGAAAAAATGGGTGGGCATTGTTGCACTCTATTAAGCTGCGTCCAAAATCGCATACTGTCTAGAGTAGGTATTATTTTGAATAAGTAATTAGCTAATTCACGGCCACTTAACGAGTATGTTCTGTATGGTATGTGTGGAGTATGAATATAATCTGCACGTACTACATTTGCCATGTTGTCACTATCATGTGTCCTACCAGTATCAGTACACAAACACAAACTTACATATACACAAACTTCAGAATCTCGCCAGAGATAGTAGGTCATCCAGGTACTTTTTGCCTACTCATTTTTGAGTACTGTGAATTCGGACATACTTCTATTGTCTCATACTGTTTTTCGCCTACTATTTAGTAGGGAAGTATGCGGATTGGGATGCAACCTTGGTCTTGATTCTTGAGAACAGTGGAAACTGTTTGACCAGCATATATCTTCACCATCTTGTTTTACCTACTCAGCTGAGGTATGTATCAGCAATAATGAAGGACAGCTTAAGACATACAAGAATGCTGGGGGACTGTGGACTTTATCGACGGGAAATTAGAGGGGGTTCACTATATTTTGACCAAGCAGGAATTCAGTGGTGGAAAAACGATATTTTGACTTGGTGCTGCCATTGGCTTTGCTGCATCCAATGGAATGATGCCGTTGGTATCAGTTCATCCAATATGGGCTGACTTTGATCAAGCCTGTAAAGAGTTTGAGCCTTGCCGTTGTTATGATAATTCACAATGTGCACAACATAAACTGAGATACCTTAAAGTCTAACAGACACACTCATTAATGACAATATTTAACAAAATAGCAAAAATGTGTAGATAAAGGAATTTATGACAAATCAACCATAGAAAATCTATGAATATATATATATATATATGTAAAATATATAATGAACATCTTCTAAAAAATAAATCTATTATTTCACATTACAATACGACTGTTGCTTTTCAGAATTTTATGCGTCTCTGTGTTGTTTGTAATTATCTTCTACAAATTCCTTCATAAGGAAATGACATCACATAATTCATATGCAGCTGCTCCATTTCATTTCTTAATCATGTAGCACATACATAAATAACAAAGAAATGATCACACATGAAATACAAAGCTGTCAGCTTTAATTGAAAATACATTTTGGTAAATCTGAAAGGTTATTGCACACAGTGAACTACTGATAACAGCTGTACACACACAATAAAGAATGGCATTTGCATATGTTTTCAACAACTGTTCATTAAACACCTCACAGTTCAGTCGTAACAGAGACATTCACTACAAATCATTCAACGCTGAGTAAATTTCATAGGTTGAAGTAGGTAAACACATGTAGAGGAAACTATGGACGCTCCAGTTAAAGAATAGGTTGGTTTCTTCTGATGGCTCTTTCTCCTCCTATATGAACCAAGACACTGTGTTTAAGACTTTACGCAGGTCAAAGTCGAACATTATATCTGGAGATTGCCATTTCTTTATGCATTCAGACATTTTCTTAAATATCAGTGACAACAATGTCAGCATTTCTTCATTGGTCGACCTGCATGAAATCTGCTATTTATCTGTTCCAGTTTATTAAATATTGTGGCTTTCTCCTACAAATATGTGTGAAGTACATATTTTATAATATTTAAATACATAGAGGGTAGATCTTTCAGCACTATCATGGCATAAAATATGAAAATAAATGTGCAGAATCTGTGTGGGCTGCATTTCATTTTATAGCTTAAGTTTATAGCTAAAGCTTATAAATAAATAGATCAAATTCTGACCATGTACATGTACTAAAATAATGTAAAGCATTTAAATTGTCTCATGGCTATTACGTTTATGCTGAAGTAACTAAGTAAAAAAAAAAGAGGAGGAGGAGGAGGAGGAGGAATTAAATAACAGGGGAAACAATGAGTTTTGTTGGATTCGGCACAGCAGAAATTCACATCTTCTGTCCCAGCTTGGCTTTCTGAGTGAGAGAAGAAACAGAGTAAGATCCTGGTTGCAATAAAAACGTACACTGTTAGTGTGTGTTATTCATTGTTTGTAATGTGAATCGAGGGATTTTGAAAGACTTACTATTCCTGATGCATGTTTAGGTTTTACGTTGTAGTTAGCCTTCTCTCGTGCTTGTTTAAAGGTCTCTTCTGCAGCTTTCAATCTAAAATAATACACCAATGAAATTCAATATATTACAGTGAAGCAATAAAGCAAACACAACGACAAAAGAGGCATAATATTCCTCACCGCTCCTGCAGTAGGTTTTTGTTCTCTCTCTTCCACAGCTCCTTAAAATCTGACGAAAACTCGTGCCACGCTGTGAAGAATGTGCTCGGTGAAACCTCTTTCTCTCCCGCCTTAGGCTTGACCGAGAAAAACACGCTCAGCTCCACAAAACTGGAAAGCATACAAAGAAAAGCATGACACTATGAACAAAATATTACAAAATAAGATTAGAAAGTTTACACTGAGGAATTGTGAAATTGATCGGCTTACTTCAAGCATGTGAAATGTGAAATTTTAGCTTATAAAAATAATGCTCTTACATAAAGAATGACAAGTGTAATTTCTTTTCGCCCACAGCAATCTTTTGGTATGCATAAGTCTAGTACTTGGAAGAAACTGCAATTTTCAGACAATGAACACAAAGTCCTTTAAAATTAATTGACGTGTCAAATTTGCTCTTTTTTTTCCACTCCAAGATCCAAGGTTTTAAAACTGGAACTTTTTAAAGGAGACAATCTACTAACTGTCAATCAATCTCAGTGGATTGCACTATTAGTATGAGAAGTATGGGAAAAACAGAGTTTGAAAAAGAGAGAGACAGAGAGGAGGATGTTAATACATAAACACAACACACACACACACTCAGAGGAGACAAGCAATATGACACAGTAATAAGTGAACAAGACACTTGGCATGATAGACTTAGTATGATAACTTACATCCTCTGCGTTTCAGCGAGCTGTTTTTCCTGGAGCTCCAGCTCTGCTTTAGCTATGGGAATAAAAATTGGACAAAGACATTGTAAATGTGACACTGTCTATTGTTTTATACTTTTAAAACGTACTGTTCGTCACTGAATGACAGGTTATCATAAGAAGGTTATAAGAGTTTTTTTCCAGTTTTAAACAAACATACTCCCACGTGATTTTATTTCAGTCAAAGTGAGAGCTGATTTACGTGAGATTGTGCACATTCATGTATGTCCTTGCAGGTTATGATCTTTATGACAAACATAAACCCTCCAGAATCTGATTACACATAAGCCAGTTGTAATCTGCTGACATCAAATTTCAAGGAGCAAATCGATGTAGAATCAGATTTGCAAATATTCTCAGCATTTCATGAGGTATAGTTTGACTGCAGATGGAGAAGCTGGTCTCTGAAGGCGTTACCGCTGTAATACCAATGACACTTCATTTACTTCTGCTTGGAGAGTCTCCTGGGATCCACTAATAAATTGAATGACGAGCCCAGTGTTCTTACACATTTTCTTACCACTCACCACTGCAATTCTGTGGAACCAGAGAACCCCCAAAACACAGATCACTTCAGTTCCCACCTCTTCTCCCCAACATGAGATTTACAATTCATAAAACTGACTTAAAATATTCCATTTGTGCTTCAAAAAACGTTTATTTTTTTATTGGTAGTGGTGATTGTTAAGGCAATTATAACTATTACTACTGCTCATACTTGGGTTTGGAGATACTGAATGATCAGACACATTCAAAGTGTTACATTTTGGTGTGTAACTGTTCCAACACCGTTTGTGCTATGGACGTAAAACAAAAAAGACACCTGAAATTGGCTTGTTGAGGAAAGAACAAAATTACTTTTTCTAAGTGATTTATAACCTGGTAGAAAGTTAAACAGGTAAATGATTTATTAGAAATACATGTACACTGAAGAAGGGACTCGAGCCATATCTTGGTACCAGAATATTATACAGACTTGGGCCATAAGCAATTATCCAGAATACTCTAGCAAACACCTAAAAGTACCCTAGCAAATGAGAATACCCTAGAAACCACATTGCAACACCCTGGCAACTACCCAGACCATTAGAAACCCCTAATAGCCACCCCAGAAGCATCTAACAACCACATAACAACATCCTGCAACTATGTAGAAATCCCTATCATATCAACCACTTGGTAACCCCTTAGAAACCACGTAGCAACACCCTGGCAACTACCCAGACCAACTAGAAAACCCTAACAACCACATCCGAAGCATCTAACAAACACATAACAACATCCTGCAACTATGTAGATATCCCTATCATATCAACCACTTGGTAACCCCTTAGAAACCACGTAGCAACTACCCAGATCAACTAGAAAACCCTAACAACCACATCCGAAGCATCTAACAAACACATAACAACATCCTGCAACTATGTAGAAATCCCTATCATATCAACCACTTGGTAACCCCTTAGAAACCACGTAGCAACACCCTGGCAACTACCCAGACCAACTAGAAAACCCTAACAACCACATCCGAAGCATCTAACAAACACATAACAACATCCTGCAACTATGTAGAAATCCCTATCATATCAACCACTTGGTAACCCCTTAGAAACCACGTAGCAACTACCCAGATCAACTAGAAAGCCCTAACAACCACCTCAGAAGCATCTAACAACCACATAACAACATCCTGCAACTACATAGAATCCCTATTATATCAACCACTTGGTAACAATTTAGAAACCACATAGCAACACCCTGGCAACCACCCACACCACCTTTTCATTGCGAGTTTGGCATGGACCACTTTAGCATGGATCCATTTTTCTTACAAAAAGACATCATGGTATTACCAAGCTTTTTTGCACAAGGAACCATCAAATAACTTGCCATCTCACACCATAACTGTACCATGCTACTCCCAGTACTTCTTTTGTAAGGAAGCATGGTCTAATTGTACTAAAATGGCTCATCTGGTAGCTATTGTATAATTGTGCTGTGCAAATCTGCTGTACCTGCTGTACCTTTAAATGCATTATCACATTGCTTCTCAGTGCCCAGGGCAGCGGAAATGGTACAGAATTAAACATGGTATCAGTAGAACGAGCGTAGACCAAACAGCACAGAGACAGTCTCTATCGCTCATACACATATACACACGCCTGTCTCACTCAGTTTTTTCTTCCTCTCCTCCTTTCTGTAGTTAATTTCATGCTCTGAAAAATAAACAGTAGTGGTTGAAGCGCTGGAGCCAGAGACTGTTACTCTCCTGGAGTTTCAAAATCATACAAATAACAAAAAATAAGACCAGGTCTTTTTTTCCCAGATCCCGTTCTGTCTGTTTCACTAACTAGAGGCAGTATGGAGGGTTGAAGGGGGTCTTTCCGTGGTTATGTCACCCATCTAAGAGCTCAGCGAAGGAGACCCATGAGTCTCCAGATCAAAGGGGTAGAGATGAGAAGGGGGACGTTCAGCGAGGACCCCACCCTGCTACCCCTGCCGCCAGAGCACATGTGGGTTTTGTTACTAGGACCAATTTGAATACAAAGAAAGAGAGACAGCAACATATTTAGCATTTGCTAAAGCCTGTATTGAAGCAGAGAATGAAAAATAGCAAGACAGTTATAGAGAGACGTTCCAGCTAACTCCAAGTTGGGCGATGGAAAAAGGAGGTTACGCCATGGCAATTGAAATGATTGGATTGTGAGTGAAACATTGACGAGAATAAAGTGCCGACAGAAACAGTCTTCAGTGCCACAAACAGATCAGGCAGGTTGACTCAGACACGCTTGGAGGAAATAAACAAGAGAACAGAAACCATATCAAACAGAGAAGGATCGAAGCCGGGATGGAGAATAGAGAAGGCAAATAAACAAGATGGAGAGAAACCATAATAAAACACAAACGCCAGCTCTTCTTCATCAGAGAAACAAAATACTGAAAGGGTTGAATCAGAGATTAACACGTCGGGGCGGAACGTGGATGAAATTAGTGAAAATAATGAAATAAAGGACTCTCGCTATTCTTGTCACTAGCTTTACACAAATAATGCTGGAGTGATCGGGTCTAGGTTAGGTCAGATGTATTTCCCAGAATCCTTGTTGGCTCCCAGAGGCCGTCACAGAGCCTCAGTCACATTTATTTCTCAGCACCTCATCTGTCCTCTCACACAGGGTCACTGTACATCCATCCCAGCATTATTCACAAAACACTTTAATTGTTTCCCAGGGGGATGTCTGTAAAAGAACATTTGCATGGCTCCTCTGTAATAAAACTAACGTATTCAGACGAGAGAGTCATTTCACGTTATTTATACTGGCAATGAAAAACTAAATATTGCAATGTCAGTATGCCCTACTGAACATTTTGCACATTTTAAAGACAAATTCATTAATCTGGTGCACTTTGAGAGTTCAAAATTAAGAGCTCCAACCAATGTTCAGTGTGCAAATTGAACAAAGAAAAAGTCTGTGCATTGACTTGAAGGCTACCTGAACTTAAAAGGGGCGCTTTAGGGCTTGTGCGCTAGAGATGTGCAGACCAGCTCTAACGTCACCTGAATCCGCTGTTAAACATCAATCATCCAATTGCCAACTGCTCAAACCTCAGATATTCTGATTTAGAGATCTGCACCTGATCATCACATTACAATTCTCAATGTTAAAGGGGTGGTTCGGGATTTTTGACATCGGACCTCATTTTTAAGTCAGCCTGGTTGTTATTCATCAGTGGAGACATTTTTTTAAAAAAATTATCCAGTCCTTATATTTGGATAGTTAGCCGATGCTAGGCTAGCGCGAGTCAAGGGTAGATGTTAGCCAGCCATTAAAAACCGTTTTACCCACTCCACAGTGCACCAAACGCAAATCAATTATGACACTAGACTATCGATGCAAATGTCCGTTGAGAGAATAATGTTAGAAATCAAACATTACCTTTCATCTCAATGATCCCAAAGGAACTAGATTCTCAGCAGCTGCGGAATTTTACTTTGCTCCAGTTAGTAATGCGGCAAAAAGTAAACACAGAAAAGAAGCGCCCTACAGTGTGTGTAGTACATGTGTGTACCGCCTCACTCGGTTGCCTAGGTAATCAATATCACTCCGCTGCTGCTGTAGACAAGGCTTATGATTACAGGGAACAAATTATAACTAATGCAATGTGATGAAAGGTAAGTTTGATTTCTAACATTATTCTCTCAACGGACATTTGCATCGATAGTCTAGTGTTATAATTGATTTGCGTTTGGTGCACTGTGGAGTGGGTAAAACGGTTTTTAATGGCTGGCTAACATCTACCCTTGACTCGCACTAGCCTAGCATCGGCTAACTATCCAAATATAGCCTAAGGACTGGATAATTAAAAAAAAAATGTCTCCACTGATGAATAACAACCAGGCTGACTTAAAAATGAGGTCCGATGTCAAAAATCCCGAACCACCCCTTTAAGCATGATGATATGGCAACATATCACACTTCTTCCCATAATAACGAACTTCGTTACAATCACATTGTTGGAAAACACTCTCATCAGAATAATTATGTTAAGCTTGTGTATATTTTAGTTAAAGCTGTTAAGTTATAAAGCAATCTTATGTAGGGTTTTTCCTTTGTGCTTTATATGACCACTAGAAGGTGCTCTAGGCATTCCTTGATTGCTTTTCCCTGAAGAGAAATAGGCCTACGTTGTTAAAAAATTAAAGTAAAAGTGACGTTCGTTGCTTTTTACCGTGAAATGAGAGTTCAGAGTCTTTTAATGATTTATATCTGATCGACCCGCGACCCACCCGCAATTAATTTGTTATTTTTTATAACTTGGCCCGTCTGAGCCGTGGATTATCTGCACGAAATTTGACGGAGACGGCCGCCTCGTAATTCTCTATGCAGGAAAAACCCTGCTAGTAACATGCATAGGCCACAAAGTGTTGGCGAAATAACACATTAGCGGACCGGAGGTTTTTTCCATAAAACTTCTTCCACAACATAAATTCAAGCTCTTTCAAGGACCTGTATCTATGTATGTTTCTTTTCAAAAACTTTCCAGGGCTTTGAATTTTTTTTTTTTTCAGATTCATAAACTTTCAAGGATTTCAAGGGCCCGTGGGAACCCTGTATAAAGCACATATTAATGCCTTATTCTGCATGACCATTTTCTACATCCCTTAATCCCACCCAATACCTAAACTTAACTACTTTACTAACTATTAATTAGCAGTAATTAGGAGTTTACTGAGGCAAAAGTCATAGTTACTAGTGAGTTACATAGTTAGTTAATAGTGAGAACTGGACCCTAAACTAAAGTGTGACCTTACTCTGAAGACTTTTGAGTGTGATCCTTTTAGAGATGAAATATCTTTCCACTTGAGTTTTCATAGGCCACATTCCCAATGTTTTTGACCCAGGGTCCGAAATTAACTTTTTGGCTCACCTGCCAAGGGGACTGGTAGATGAAAAAATGCACCAGCCAAGCATATTTTTTACCGGCCAAAATAATAAACAGCCTTTTTTTTGGTCACACATTACACATACATTCATTCAAGTACTTTTAATTGAGATTATAAGGTAGGCAAATTATGTTGAATACAAACGTAAAAAATTGTCCAGAGCAAAATTTGAAATGTATAATTAAAAAAAAAAAACTATATATATATTGATCAAAATATATGAAATATTACTATCATTGGGGTGAAATTTTTTTTTTTTTTTTGTCAGTTGTTTCCTGACTCATGTGGAAGGGAAGGCAGAACGTCCTCGGTTAAGTTACTTACGTAACCTCGGTTCCCTGAGATATAAGGGAACGAGTAATGCGTTGCAAACGCTATGAGAAAACTAATATCGAGAAAAGAACGGCCAATATGTAAAGCAGAAGCTGCCTGGCCAGCGGCGGAGTATGCACGATCCGCGAGTGCTGAAGACGCTCTGCACGGCTTATTTGGGGCGACCGCTTCTTCCAGTGGCGGGAGCTTCACATATCCTTTTTCCTCAGCGCCGTCAACAGATAGAGCGTTAACTGTACGTAGGCCTACACACGGCCGCCGACTTGAGCTGCAAAGAAGCTCTGTCAAAAAGTCCAGGAAAGCTTGACGCTTGTCCGCTCTAAATAGTGAGTGCGCGCGCGCTCTCTCTCTCTCTCTCTATCTCTCCCTGCTCGGAGGCAGAAGAGCGCGTGCGCGCTGACAATTTTATTATTTTGGTATGAACATTCACCCGCCACTGTGGCGGATAGCCTTTTGAGATATACTCGCCAAACGGAAAATCTACCCGCATTTGGCGCTTGGCGGGTGTTAATTTCGGACCCTGTTTTGACCCATTCAATATGACTATAAATATTATTAATAATATGATTTTTTTTAAATAAAAAATATATGCAAATTAAGAAATCTATTGCTACTATTGTACAGTAAATTAAAAAAAGAGTATTTAATAAAATATTTTTCTTTTATAGTACAACTGTTAAATTAAAATACAAATATATACGTCCTAATATATATATATATATATATATATATATATATATATATATATATAGAGAGAGAGAGAGAGAGAGAGAGAGAGAGAGAGAGAGAGAGAGAGAGAGAGAGAGAGAGAGAAAGCCAAATCACAGTAAATGAACCAAACTGCTTTGAGACGCTGAAAACTGTATCATGAACTGCTTTTGGAATGCACTCCCTAAAAATGAGGACTGTTTTTCTAAATAAATGCAGTCTCTGGAATCACTGCAGGAATTCACTACAATAATACATTTCTGAGTGCTAACATTACTTTGGTTTCTTGTATAAAAGCGCGAGATGCTAAAAGAAAAAATCTTGACATTTCCGATTCAAATGGCACAATCTTATGTAAAACAATAGCAGTCTGAATAGGGCCTATGTTTGCTATGTATTTTTTACCTCTAGTGAGAAATTCTTCCATCTTGTCCTTAAAGGGCTGCAGGTGCTCCTCAGACGAGACATTACACACCTTTTCTGTTTCTGCTGAACAGGCTGTAAAATAAAGTAGAGCAGGAAGACAGATGTGAGAAAGAAACAAACAAAACCAATCATGGAACTGAAGAACAGCTTATTTTAAACATTGAAAACATCTTATGTTAGGCTACACAACTACTAGCCACTTAAAGGGATACTCCACTTTTTTTGGAAATAGGCTCATTTTACTACTCCCCCAGAGTTAAACAGTTGAGTTTTACCGTTTTTGAATCCATTCAGCCGATCTCCGGTTCTGGCGGTACCACTTTTAGCATAGCTTAGCATACATCATTGAAGTGGACAAGACCATTAGCATTTCTCTCAAAAAAATGACCAAAGAGTTTCGATATTTTTCCTATTTAAAACTTGACTCTTCTGTAGTTACATCGTGCACTAAGACCGACGGAAAATGTAAAGTTGCAATTTTCTAGGCTGATATGGTTAGGAACTATACTCTCATTCCTGTGTAATAATCAAGAACTTTACTGCCATACCATGAGTGCAGCAGGCGTAATGATACGACGCAGCGCCTGAAAATAGTCCCCAGCTCGGTAACTTCCAACGCTCCCTGTGCAAGCAGGTTGTCACATTGATTATGTTGACGGAAGGTAGCCTATTTTCAGGCGCTGCGTCATATCATTACACCTGCTGCACTCATGGTACGGCAGTAAAGTTTCTTGATTATTACGCAGGAATGAGATTCAAATGGCACAATCTTATTTAAAACAATAGCCGTTTGAATAGGGCCTATGTTTGCTATGTATTTTTTACCTCTAGTGAGAAATTCTTCCATTTTGTCCTTAAAGGGCTGCAGGTGCTCTGACGCAGCGATGAAAATAGTCCCCAGCTCGTTAACTTCCAACGCTCCCTGTGCAAGCAGGTTGTCACGTTACTTATGTTGACGGAAGGTAGCCTATTTTCAGGCACTGCGTCATATCATTACGCCTGCTGCACTCATGGTACGGCAGTAAAGTTTCTTGATTATTACGCAGGAATGAGAGTATAGTTCCTAACCATATCAGCCTAGAAAATCGCAACTTTACATTTTCTGTCGGTCTTAGTGCACGATGTAACTACAGAAGAGTCAAGTTTTAAATAGGAAAAATATCGAAACTCTTTGGTCATTTTTTTGAGAGAAATGCTAATGGTCTTGTCTACTTTAATGATGTATGCTAAGCTATGCTAAAAGTGGTACCGCCAGAACCGGAGATCGGCTGAATGGATTCAAAAACGGTAAAACTCAACTGTTTAACTCTGGGGGAGTTGTAAAATGAACCTATTTCCCCAAAAAAGTGGAGTATCCCGTTAAATAACTCTCATAAAACACATTTTAGGATTGCACTGATGACCTCAAGTCTTTGTATACAAACTGTTATATACAGTAGTCAAAAAAAAAAGAATGAAAGAATGAAAGAATGAAAAAAGACATGTCCAGCTAACAGGGAACATTCTCAGAACTTTGGCTAACATTCTGGAAACTTTCTTCCAGAAAGTTTGTTCAAAGCTAGATGGTCTTAAATTAAGTTCTCAAACCGTTAACATAACATTATTTATACATTGTTCATGGAATGTTTTAGTTGGACATTCATCTAACTTTTTTTTTTCTGTTACTACTTGTTTCAGTAACAGTAAAAAGTAACATTCCCAAAATGTTTGCAATTAAATGTAATGTTCCCTTAATGTTTTTTAGAGAACATTCAGAAATAAAGTTTTCATAGCTTAATGGAAACTTAGTAAAACGTTCTTAGAACATATTTTTGTTAGCAGTGAGCACAGCAATGGCCTCAACATATGGCCCAAATTCTCTGGACAACTCTTCACTGATTAAACTGCTAAGACCAGCAACAAACTATCATTTAAAGCAGCTACCATTGACTTTTATTAGCAGGAAGCTTGTTACATTCAATCATTCTGCTTCGTCTTCCTGCACTTCACATATCAGTATAATGAAAAATTTGCTATTTGTGACCTGTGCTAATAGATGCTAATGAATCCCATTTCATGAACCTTTCCTTCGCTTCAGTTCGCTGTACACCTAGAGCCTCACCGGCTTCACCGTGTCACACTCCATCACTACATTCGGTGATGGATCACAGCCTTGCATGCCAATCAGCGCAATGCAAACACACACATGCTAATGTCCCTGCCAGCTGGATCATGGGCTTTGTGAAAGCAAAAGCCTGCATAACTCTGTGCCCCTTCCAGCTGTCAGTGTCACATCTGCTTTAGCGCTTAGCTTAGCTTGCTAATGTAGTGATGATCCATTTATTGTATGAACCTGGTGTAAGAGAGAAGCCATGCTTATTGGGCCGCGGGGAGATTTCAGGGACGTGAACTGTTAAGATTCAGAGAAGCACAGAACATTGCCAGAGGAGAAATATTTGCCTGCGTTAAACAAATGTAGGCTTGATCTGTTCAGCAGGTGTACGCCAAAACCATTTAGCTAAGCATACAAGCTCTGGAAAAGTACATTTACAATTTATCAACCACATGTATAGTGGGCCTAACTAATAAGCTTTTGAAAGATTAACAATGCAAATCGCTGACTAGGGATTCGAGCTAAAGCATGCAAAAATATGGCTAACAGCAGGGGTGAAGTTAATAGGATGTATAGCAATGCATCAAAGCGACCATCCTTCAATTGAAATTTCCATGAGCCAAATGCAAATCCATCTGATATGTTTGAATGGCTCAAGTGCAACTCAAAATGCTCGGACGTTATTATTTGTGTGGTAGACAATCTCACTCCGGATTAATTATTGACTGTAAATGTGTTTTTGATGTAGGGCAGTGTTCTATTTTTACCACATCAACATCCACCAGTGTTTTTTCAAGCCAACAAGCCAAACATGCCAACAGTGGAATGTGAGTATTTCCACATCTGTGTGTGTGTGTGTGTGTGTGTGTGTGTGTGTTTTTGGGTTGGCAATGAAAATGTTTGCAGGGATTTAAACTCAGCTTTGAGCATGTAATCGGATTCTTACACCTCATTCACACTCCGTCGTGCACTTAAGCTGGGTCGTACAACCTTTGACTTGCGGCAAATGACAAAGCTGAACCAATCTCACTAACCTCCTGAAGACCCTGGTAAATTGCTTTACTGGTCAGGGAGCAAAGCAGACAGTTCTTAAGAGGCAGTTTAAGCCCTCTACCTGCCCTCTAGTTTCTTTTAGAAAGCACCAGAACATATGGCATTTCCTAAAAATAGGGTACAAAAGAGGGTCTGAAATTTATTTATACATTTACTGAATATATGCGTTAATTTATTTATTTATTTAAACAAATATCTTGATCAAAATATCACAATATTTTTTATATTGTAATTACTAACTTTTCATTTCTGTTACCAAAATGTCTAAAAATGTATGTTATATAAAACTCAAACTATCCAACACATTTAACACATCCTCACAGAATTTTTATTTTTAATTTTTCTGAACTGTAATGTATACATATACTGTAGGGACAGTTCACCTGCAGAAACCTGGAGTTAAGTGCTTTAGGCCTGTAAGAACAGGTACGACCCCTAGGAAAAGTGCTGAAAATTACCCCTCTCTCATTTATTTACTTCACCGATTACCATTAAGCTTTGTATCAGTAGAAAACCTGTAGTATTTTTGAATTACCGTGCTTCCCTCCCTCATGTCCCCCTGAGACGAGAGATTTCTGTATTTTTTGTCTGGAAAAAAACCTCTGACCTCTGAAATCGTAATTTTGCGTCATCGGAGGCTTTTTTGGCCAGAGACTATAGAGACTACAGTCAGTAGGAGGAGCTAGTTCCGCATGTTTTCAACCCGCCCATAGGGGGTGGGATCTCACGATAAAACGGCGTCTTTTCAGTCTCGAGTCAACTAGTAGCCTAGTTGTATCATTTCTTCCTGCCTTCTGTAACCGGTCGGCGTGGCTTGGGAGTGGCCTCGTAGGGCAGCGAAGCAAATGCATTCTGGGAGTTGTTGTCTTTCATCAACATGAGCCAAAAATACATTTTCTGGCTTTTCTCAGACTAGAAGGCACCAACTGCTAAAATAATTTCACATTTCTACTACATAAATGACCTAATTTAAATACACATTCATCTTTCCAGCGGTGAAGTATCCCTTTAACAAACCACATTTGCAGTATTGATCATTGTGGCAGCCAGCTGGGGGTTCAATAAAAACAGCCATTTGAAAATCAATGAGCCTTCTAAAGGAGAACACGGGTCACTGGTGTTGATGTATACAAACTAAACATGTCTGTATGTTTTTGTATATGCACACTTGTATGTAGTTCTCGTTTGTCTGTATGTCCATGTGTTGTGTCCACATGTGTTTGCATGAATGTGATCTCATGTATATGCATGGAAGTGTGTGTAAAAGCATGTGTGTATTCATTTATTTACTTTGTGCGTGTCCACATCTCACCATTCAGATCTTTCCGTAGCTTACGGAGGTCACGTTGAAAATCCTCAAACTTCATCTGTGACGCCTGAAACAGATCCTGAGGCTCTGGAAGTGGGTACATGCATGTTTCTTTACCTGCATCCTGACACACAAAAAATGGAAAAAAAGCCCAATCATACAGCTGTTGTGTTTATGAGATCATATCTGTACCGGTGGTTGATATGAAAAATAACTGAATGTGAATTGTGTTCAAACAAGTTTGGTGTGTAAAGATAATTTTGATTCCAAAAACAATGAAAACATCAAACACAACAAATCAATCTCAATAGCGCTCCGTCTGTCAGAGATCAGAGCCGCTCGCATGACATGCACACATATGCCTTCTCCTTGTTATTTGCCTGAGCGCTAGAAGCACTTCAACAACCTGTGGATCATATTTTGTCAATTTGGACATGGCCTTGTAATCACAACATCTGGACTGACTGCTGACGGTATTTACAATACAGCCCTTTTAATCTGCGTCCAAAAAGGGCATCAAGCAATCAAAGGGCTCTGCTCGTTCAGAGCGGCCATTTGTCTATATGGTGAAGGGAAAGAAAGGCAAATCAAAGTGATGAAACCAAAAACAAAGCCACATTTTTGTCTAACATGAAGGGTGATTCTAAGGGACCTGGGGGTCTGTTATTCGAGCCAATGAAATAAACAGCTGGCCAAACCTACCTCATCAAAATGTCGCAGATAGTAAGCAACTATGTAGGACAGGAGGCTCTGAGAATTATCCTGATGGAGCGAGAGAAGGAGAAGAGAGATAGAAATAAACACAGGAGAATAATCATTTTTCATGTTTTGGGATTGTATACACTCGTTTAGCTCAAAGCGGTTGTGAAGAAGAGGCCAGACCTGGTGGCCTGGAAAGGCGTTCGCTCACGTGCACGTGTGCAGACACACAGAACACATGCGATGTGGATATAGGCTAGCAGTACTTGACACGACTGTATAGACTGCTCATTGTGAGTGATATTGCCAAAAAGGTCTGTTTTCGACCTAGTCAGTGGGGTACACTATGGGAATTTGGGACCTAGTACACTATGGGAATTTCCATGCATGTTCATACTAGGGTTTATGCTGGTTCTGTGCTGGTCTAGCTGGTGGATATGCACAGCCATGATGTTAAAGGTGGTATCAGTGATTTCAGGCCCAAAAATATTTTTATCACATTCATCTAATCTTTCCTAACGATCCGCTAGCTGCCCGCCCCATAAGCATGCCGTCAAAAAACGCGTCTCTGTAGGCAGCCTAGGCTCTGAGATCTGCACACAAAAACAAATGGTTTAGCCAAACACTCAAAACCAAAACAAATAGTGTTCCAACCAATCACCGACAGGGGGAGGGTGTTGTGAGGTTTTGAGCCAGCTTTTTCTTCAGCTCTGACTTCGCGTGCAGCCGTGCACGAGCACAAAACCTCACAACACCCTCCCCCTGTCGGTGATTGGTTGGAACACTATTTGTTTTGGTTTTGAGTGTTTGGCTAAACCATTTGTTTTTGTGTGCAGATCTCAGAGCCTAGGCTGCCTACAGAGACGCGTTTTTTTGACGGCATGCTTATGGGGCGGGCAGCTAGCGGATCGTTAGGAAAGATTAGATGAATGTGATAAAAATATTTTTGGGCCTGAAATCACTGATACCACCTTTAACCAGCAAAACTGTAACTTAAAGGGATAGTTCACCTAAGATTAAAATTCCTTCATCATTGACTCATCCTCATTTTTTTGAAACCTGTATGACTGACTTTTATATATAGTGGTGGCCAAAATTATTAGAAAATATTGACCTTTTTTGCCTCCAAAACATGATTTCATTTCATAATGTTCATGAAATATGAAAATGTTTGCTCTGAGTACAACAAATATCCGATGAAGTGAGTCGTACTGTTTTTATCCACTTTTAACTTCAATATTTGGTATGTCCACCTTTTGCAGCAATTACAGCAGCACATCTCTCTTGCATAGTGTCAACATATTTCCTGAGAACTTCAACACTAATGTTATCCCATGCCTTCCGGAAACTGAAGCCAAAGGCTATCCTTTGACTGCACAATAGATCTGTCCAGTTTATTTTCCAACTCGCCCCAAATTTGCTCGACAGGGTTGAGGTCCGGACTTTGATGGTGCCAGTCCATCATTTTTAATGTTCCAGCAGATTCCTTCTGTCGCAGGTAGTTCCGGCAATAGTTAGAAGAATGTTTAGGGTCAATGTCCTCTTGGAAAATAACAACTGAAACCTCTTAAATATGCCAAGTTTTCTACAAATTTTGGCCACCACTGTATATATAATATATTATAGTATATATATATATATATATATATATATATATATATTTTTTTTTTTTTCTCCATACAATGAAAGTCAATGGAATCCAATGTTAAGGATTCTCATCGTATGGGCAAAAACAGACAGAAACATTCTTCTTTTGTGTACCACAAAAGCACATGTTTGGAATGACATCAGGGTGAGTAAGTGATGACAGTATTTGGGGGTGACCTGTCTATTTACACTGGCGACAGTGATCTCATATTTACTCACACTGCTCTTGACATCTTTTAACTTGGGCAGGATGTCAAGGGTAAATCCGTCTGCCTGTCCTCTGCTTCGGTTGCCCCCGTTCATAATGTTCCCGAATGCTAGAACCAAACCTAGAACTTGCAGGACGGCTTGACCTGACTGTAGAGCCTGTAAACAGAGAAGAGAAAGATGATGAAGCACATGTGTTTTCTTCACTACTTTCTATCTGACCTTTCAACTTGAAATATATGTAAGTGCAATCTGACTTGTGTGCTTCAAGCTCTTTCTCACCGTACAGACTCTTAGCAGTGTTTCTAGTTTACGCTGAACTGATGTAACACACTCCGTGAAGCTGGACTGGAAGAGAATACAGAAAACCCTCTCTGAAAACTGAGGAACCTCTGACAACTGCAGCAGAAACCTGACAGTGACAGACAAACACAAAGCGACAGGGAGGCAAATGAATGACTAAGGAATGAATAAGGAGAATAAGTGGATGGATGGATGGATGGATAGACTGATGGATACATACTGTTCAGGCTTGTCCAGTGGTTTTGCATTTTCTTTGTTTTTTGAAGACTTGATATGTTTCTCAATCTGATCCATCTCTTCTTTTTGAGCTCTCTGTGAGGTTGACAAAAGAATAGAATGAAAGTACATTGAGAGAGGGAAAATGCATTTATATACTTGTAATAGAACATTTCATCATAATAGTGATGATCTCATAAAACTGTAATGTGGGAAAATGCTCTCTGCTGTGTGTGTTGTTTTGTGACCTTTGATTAAGAACCCAACATAGAAAGAGTGATCCACACTTCAGACTGTGCTTGAGTCTGATAGTGAAAAAGAGAATAGAAAGAAAAAGCAGGAGAGAGGAAAGTGGGGATATACTGTGTGTGTGTGTGTGTGTGTGTGTGTGTGTGTGTGTGTGTGTGTGTGTGTGTGTGTGTGTGTGTGTGTGTGTGTGTGTGTGTGTGTGTGTGTGTGTGTGTGCGTGTGTGTGTGTGTGTGTGTGTGTGTGTGTGTGTGTGAGAGGGTGTGAGGGGGTGTTCTGTGGTTTTGGTTGAAGGAGTCAGAGACAGCGTGGAGTCTCGCACACTAAAGAGAAACAACCTCAACATTTAAACTCAGCAACACTGCCTCAAGCTACAGCGGGAACGGGTGGGTGGGTTGGAGGAAAAACAGAGTGATGGAAGAAAAGATAGTTTTCAGCAGAAAGTTACTACACATAATACACAATTCTACACAAACACATAACTTCATATTATTATTTGTCAATGCTGCACTATGAGACTTTTGGCCCTCTAGTGGTTAAAAATAAAAGCGCATGTGTCTTGTGGAAGAACATTGTTTTGGTCGTGTTTCGGCTTTGCGTGGATGCACGTGTTAGTGCCACTGGTGTACACATGAATACAGGACATCATATCAGAGCAGATTTTTACAACCAGTGATTCCACGGAGGCTTGTCATTTTTAGTTTTACATTACACACAGCCGGAACTACTTTACGCTCTGTTCGGGTATTACGTGACACGAACAGGTAAATGACAATTGTGCAATTTCCCACAAAAATCAGTCCCAACATTATTATAGGTTTATCAAAGTGTAGTTGGGTAAAGTAAATACATGGTTTGGAAGATTCTTTTTTTTTTTTTTTTTTTTTTTTATAAATATATTATTAAAGGGATAGTTCACTTTGAATTAAAATTTTGGTATGTTTTAGCTTACCTCAAGGGCATCCAAGATGTAGGTGTCTTTTTTTCCGCAGTAGTTTCAATTTTGATATTTTTAGGTCAAACCGTTCTTGTCTGACAGTCATATCATGCAGGTCTATGGTCACTGTCTCAAAGAGCATGCACAGAGTCCAAATTAAAACAATTCCCCATCGTCCAAATTAAACAATTCCCCATCGTAAGTACACATTGATGGCCTAAGACACGAAATGAGCGGTTTGTGTGAGAAAACGAACAGTATTTATATCGTTTTTACCTCTTATACACAGCCACGTCCAAGTGATCTGAGGGCGCGCGCGCATCCTGGTGTGTGATGTGTGCGCAGACTGGTGCATAGAAATATACACTAGATGTCGCCTTAAAGACATTCGTTCCAATGAACTGCCGTAGCCAAGGCGACATCTAGTGTATATATCTATGCACCAGTCTGCGCACACGTCACACACCAGGAAGCGCGCGTCCTCAGATCACTTGGACATGGCTGTGTTACAAGAGGTATAAACAAATACTGTTCGTTTTCTCACACAAACCGCTCGTTTCGTGTCTTAGGCCATCAATGTGTACTTACGATGGGGAATTGTTTAATTTGGACGATGGGGAATTGTTTAATTTGGACTCTGTGCATGCTCTTTGAGACAGTGACCACAGACCTGCATTATATGACTGACAGACAAGAACAGTTTGACCTAAAAATATCAAAATTGAAACTACTGAGGAAAAAAAAGACACCTACATCTTGGATGCCCTTGAGGTAAGCTAAAACATACCAAAATTTAATTTAATTTCCAAAAAAAAATTTTATAAAATAAAGTTACATAGTATATAGCCTTCTTACAACTAACTTTTTAAAGAGAGTGTAATTAGTACAGTAATCTAATTACACTCTTGAAGATATAATCAGTAGCTAGTAATTAATACAATTTTTAGAGTAACTTAACCAACACTGCAAACTAATCTGCGAAAAACATGTGTGTGCCGAAATATTAGTAAGATATGTATGATGCAATGACATATGAAAGCCATATTCCCAAAATGATACATAGAGCAAAACAGCAAGAATAGTGCCAAGATATCATCAGACTTGTGTGAGAAATGTTATGGCGTCATGATGTGTGGCTACGGCTCCCGTCGCCCGTTCTTTATCTCGTTAGAATGAAGTGCAGCTCACACTCACACACACTCACACACAGAAAACATGTAAAGGACCTCTTGTGTTGACAGCAAGATTTATGACCGTTGCTGCAATACACATGGCGAATCATGGTGTGCAAACTCACCAGCTCCCACACACACTTAAAGAATTAAAGAAAATCAGTATTTGGTAGCAGCCAATCATCTAAGAGCAATTCATGGATCTTCCAAGAAAGAGGTTTGATTTATGCCGCCACGTCAAACTGACGTAATTGCAACTGCCAAAAAGTTACATAAGCTGCAATTCTTTTGCTCAATCTTTTTTTCCTGAGTTTTTCAACTGTCCTTTTTTTATTCTTGCGAGGGAAAACCTCATCCTCTCCATTTGTCTTCCTGTTGTCAGTTCCATGTCTGCATGTCTGTCTTTAAACAGTCGTCTTGTTTCCTCTCTCTCTCTCTTTCCCTCAGACAGTGACACGCACCCTGGCTCCATGGTAAACCTTACTCATTCCAGCGGTGTTTGTGGCCTGCATGTTTGTTTTGGTATTTAACACACATTTCCGCAGCTCTCTTTTGGAGTGGACCGCGTCAAGGCAGAGCTCCAAGATCTCAGGGTATATCCTGTCCAGTTCTGAGAGGTTTAAGAGTTTAATGATATGATAAATGATCACTTATGGAATTCATACTTCATAAGGATCGCCAGGATTCATCACATCTGCTTATCTGGACTGTCACGTCCTGTCATGTCGTGGACTTACATTTTCATACAGCGCCTGGAGCGTCTCCAGATCCACCACTGTGCAGTCCATGTTCAAGATGGCTGTCAAAGAGAGAAAGAGAGATGAAAAATGAGAGAATCCATCACTGACTGACCCATCAAGAATACAGATCTATTCAAATGATTTTTCAGACAGAGGAACACTATGAGGAATACTGATCGACAACTGTCCGGGAATTGAAAATAATTTATTTTCCAAAGAACTAAAATACCAAAGCACTTTTTTTTTTTTCAGTAAAAAATCCATATCCATAATATGTCCATAAATCAAAACAATAAGTTCCACAATTTATAAACAAACAATTCATTTAATATCTAATATATCAAAACAATATATTAATTTACTTAATAATTTAATATAATTATTTTTATCATTTTATTTTTTTATTTTACATTAATACATTTTATTGAAATAAATGAATGAAAAGTGACAGTGAAGACATTTTTAATTTAAAGATTTCCATTTCAAATAAATGCTGTTCTTTCGAAATGTCTATTTATTAAATAGTTACGGCCTCTGCAAAAATATTAAGCAGCACAACTGTTTTCAACATTGATAATAATAAATGCTTATTGAGCACCAAATCAGACATTAGAATGATTTCTGAAGGATCATGTCTAAAGACTGGAGGAATGATACTGAAAATTCAGCTTTACCACCACAAGAATTGCTGTATTGTGTTTTTACTGTAAGTTTGATTAAATAAATTCAGCCTTAGTAAGCATAAGAGACTTCTTTCATTAGCATTAAAAAATCGTACCAAACCCAAACTATACAGTTCGGCACGGTCGATTATATTATTTAACAACCAAAATGTGTTTACTCAGCATCAAACATTTATTTTCCAGAGTTCTTTTTACATAATAAAAGCATTTGAATCTCTAGCAGGGCTGTTATTGAGCTGGCTTGACTGAACACTTTTTGTCTGTGCTAAATAGAGCTGTTATGGGCTAACTTTTGTGTGTTCAGTCATTTGGGGAATTGAGAAATTGATCATTGGCGCGTTCCAGAAACCACACAAGAAAAAATAACAAAAACATCCATATTTGGCCAATGCTCAGATGTATAAAATGGAGACAGACAGCAAAAGCATTCCTCCTGTTATGGGAGAAAGATATCAAAGAGAACAACTGCAGCCTTAGAAGAGATTGGAAGAGGGAACACATGAAAGAGGGAGAGAGACAAGAAAAGAGAGTGAAAAAAGTATGCTCAATCCATGACTCAGTAATTTAACCTGTCATCAACCTGACAACACCAACTCCCACCAGATCTACACCCCAATCGCCACATACACAAACAACAACAGCGTAATCCCCACACCCCCACAACAAAGTCTCCAAACAAAGAATTTGTCTCATGAAGTCCAGGGATGTGGGCTGTGCTTTCCCAAAACACTGATGCAGTAGTTTAGAGTGGTGGTCTTGATTTAAAATCTGAGGAAGAAATGGTTATGAAAGCTTTCTAAATTTATTAGCTAAAAAAAAAAAAAAAAAAAAGTGTTCAGTAATAAAATTATTTTGTAATATAATAAATATATGAAATAGTGTGAGTCACTGAAGAAACAAACAAATCGTATGGAGGGGGTCGGCATGACACAAATAACAATACAAATAATACAATTATTATAACTAAAATTATTTTTATCATTATAAAACAAAGATTTATGCTAAAGTAAGACGTGTTTAGCATGTGTTTATCAATATTAAATAAGAATTTTAATTGAAATTGTAGTACTTATACTGTTGTTATTATATACATAAAAATATATGAAATATTTTATGAGTGTGAGTCACTGAAAAAAACAAATCATAGGGGGTCAGCATCTCTGCTATATAAATTGTGCTAAATTAAGACGTGCTTAGCATTTGTTAGTCAATATTAATATAAATTTAAATATTATACTATTATTATTAAATGTAATATAATTTAATAAATATATTAAATAGTATGCACTGTAGATCAAGTAAGTATGATATATACAAATCGTCTGGAGGGGGTTGGTGTCACACATAATAATAATATTAATAATAATAATAATAATACCTTGGCCCATTTACTTTAATTAGGATATAACCAGAAAGGCTCCGTGGAAATTGTAGTGGGGAGTGTCTGTGAAACAATTCTCACATTTCTAAACTATAAACGCAATTATAGGTTTTACACCACGGTGACTATAATCACCTGAAATTCGTGCACTTTTACTGTTACACAGCTCATCACTTAGCTGACGTTCTTATACAAATAACACCTATTACATGAGGAATCCCCCTGGAGCAACCTTGGATTAAATGCCTTGTTTAAGTGAACAATGCTAGCTCAGGTTTATACCTCTAAATATGCTACTCTACATTTCTGTTCTTGTTACATATTTCATAAGCCAAACATGTAAAGCAGTTTCTTAGTACTTAACAGGTTTACAAAATTCAGTTCGTGCCAAACGTCCATAATTACTATCTTCCAAACGTCGAGCGAATGCCACCATGTTTGCAATTCTTCAGCTGTACAGACACATACCACCTTCTCTCTCTAAACACCACTAACTATAAAACAGTACAATGTTTGGCTAACAAAGAGAAGAGAAGGATTTTATATAAGGACATGATCATACACATATGTTTCCTTGTTGCTTTCTTTGTGATCGCTGCCATGATTCAGAATGTTTCCACAAAACAATGTCCTGTGACATAGCTTAGAAGACCCAAACAGACGGCACTGCAGAACAAGTGTGTGAGTCACTAAAGAAACATAACAAACAAAAGATCCGGAGGGGGTCGGCGTCACACGTTGAGGATTCCAATCTCACATACGCATAAACACCGAGCTGACTTGTGAAACTCTGAGACTGTTATGGGTAGAAATCAAAGGCTTGTCACCAAGTGTGTTGGTGCAAGAGCAGCCTGTGTTCTAGTCAGGCATGCAGGAGTGTTTTTCAGCTTGTGAAGGGCTCAAACATGAGATCTTATGAAAACCAGCTGAGGGAAACAAGAAAGTTGACACAAAGGCAGCGATTCAGTGGAAATCCACAGAGGAGTTGCACCAGATTAGGTTTAGGTTCCCTAACAAGTCGTAATCTTGAGAAGAGGTTTTTTTTTTTTTTTTTTTTTTTTTGATGGCTGATAATTGAATAATGAAAGAAAAGAGAGACAGACGGGTAACATTTCTACTGACTGTAAAAAATGCCTCATAACTTTGCATGAACCTTCAAACTCTGCAATTAAACCAACTCACGACATTCTTTCCTAGTTCCTCAAAGGGCCTGATCCAGGTCAGTGTGGTGAAGCGTGATGTTGAGGAATGTATTGATTCTGGGTAAATAGCTCTGTCAGAGAAACTGTTTGTTTCTATTTGGTGGTTTACTCTGGCCAAACATACTGGCCTCTGCATTGGGCGGAATTGCAGCGAGACCCAATGAGACTCGACCAGTGCTGAATTGTGGGTACTGAGCTGCATAATAGATGGGGACTGTGCCCATAAATTCTCAAAGAGCCAGTAAAAATTTCTTCAAATACCGCCGGTTTAAAGGATGTGTGCATATGTGTGTGTGTGTAAAATATTAGGTATCCGTTCACATAATGTGATGTGGTTTTTAAAACTGCATCCAGCCTTGCTGATTCATTAAAACGAAGAAAGAAAAATTGAATTTAAAAAAGGGTTGTTGTTACAGTGGATTAGACTGGAGGGAAATTATGCATGGAAAAATTTTACTGAAAGAAAACAGAATTCAGCTTGTCTGCCGCCTGTTAACCAATGAATGACTAAAAAAAAAAATCACATTGTTTAGACTATGTTGCTGAAGAATACACTATTTATCCATCCAGGACTAAAAAGTAACCACACATGGGTCCATTTTTGCACCGACTCCAAAATCAAAGCAGAATCAACCGTTGAACGTATCCAAACAACAGTGGCGTTCCTGAACATACCAGTGGATCTGAATGAATGGTTTGAGTAAAGAATTCACTGACTAACTCAAAAAGACTAGTTTCACAGTGTGTGACCATACTGTCATATGGATGTAACCTGTACAAAGATTAACTGAAAAAATCTAATTAATATCATATCATTTTTAATAATAATTACTGTTCACTACTGTCTCTTTGCTTTTCATGGGTAATCTTATTCATTTTAATCCAAAGAAGAAATACACAGATCATCATCTGGATGAGAAATGGAACAAAAGATAAGTGTAGACAGTTTGAAGATATATGTGTGAAATAATCAACCTTTTTAAAACATTTTCCTACTTTTACTAATTAATTGTCTTAGTATTTGGCCTTTTTCCTTTGTATTCTATTTCAGTAACTCCTTCACCACATAAAAATCCACAATCAAGAGTTCTCTGGGCTCTGCGAGACAGGACTAACATTCCCAAACATTTGATGAGAAGAAATTGCATTATTTCCTTTATAGCCCATTCAAGGGGATGAATGAGAAGACAGAGTGGTGACAACAATAAGCGAGGTATAAAGAGACGAATTAGAGAGAAAAAGACTCCAGAGACAGATTCGGAAATATCTTAAGCAGAGAAATAGGACTTTGAGGGTTTATGCAAAAACAGATTAAAACTGTAACTACAGTAAAAGAACAGAACAGGATGAGAAAGAGGATGCGACTCTAATCATGTTCATTAAGATCTACAGTATCAACCTATTCTTGAACCCTGAGACGCAACCAACCCTCTCTCTCCAGCTTTCAAACACAATCAGTAACTGTATAAACATCACCGAACAATGCGTCTTAATTGGCTGTGACATCATATTTCCCCCCTTAGAGAGGTCACATGCTGGCAGGAGGCTGAGCACAATCTCAGGAGGTTTAGCCAAAAACACACACACCTAATATACTGTATATACAGTGCTATGCATAAGTTTAGACACCCATGCTAAAGTTGACTAAAAAGAGGAATAAAAAATCATCTTTTGGAAATTAAGAAATTAAAATAGCCTCACATCATCACATAGCCTTCACCATACCTAGAGATTGGCATGGAGTACTTTCCATAAGATTATCTCTCAGTGTAAATCAAACCAGCTATTAGGCTAACTGAAATAAAACCATGCCAATCTCTAGGTATGGTGAAGGCTATGTGATGATGTGGGGCTATTTTAATTCCAAAGGCCAAGGGAACTTTATCAGGATGCATAGTATCCTGGATCCATGAAGTAACTGGCCTTTAAAAATAGAAATCTGCCTGCCTCTATGGGAATTTAACATAGGGGTGTCCAAACTTATGCACCCTGTATTTTAAGGAAGAACATTTATTTATTTACGATACATTATTCATTCACAAAGAAAATTGGTGTCCTTAAAGGTTGGATATTTCCTAATTTTTTTAATTGAGGCATTAAGTTCAATTTCCAAAAGAAGATTTTTTATTCCTCTTTTTATTCAACTTTAGCATGGGTGTCTAAACTTATGCATAGCACTGTATATATATATATATATATATATATATATATATACTGTATATATATATATATATATATAACTGCTTTTTTCAGAAACATGACAAGTAGTCAACAGCAGAACAAGTGTGCGCACATACACACACGCAACATTAACAATGGGCATACTAGGTGCAAGAACACTTCTTTGGGTTGCTCACCATTTTGGATATCTTTCATATCCAAATGAAGACTGGACATTAGAATCCCCACTGCCTGAGAACGTTTGTTATTCAGCAGCTTGACAACCTGAGAGAGACAGAGGATGATTACTTCATTACTGTAGTAAAACATCAGCCACATTATACTATAACACAAAAAATTCCATAAACACAGTATTTCATCTGGCTGCCCTCATAAATTTAATAGCACAGAGAGGTACTTTGGCCTAAAAAGGAAACCAAAAACAAAGCCAAAGTATGAGTATGAGTATTTATGACTGTTTCCTCATATGGCATTATGGAGAGGTCCTGTCTCATTCTTTCATGCATAGCATCCACATATATCAAAAGAACTTTACTTTCTCCCGTTTCTGGCTCTGCCAAAGAACACCACAGTGATTATGCAAATGACAGACCTGTCTGGTCCAATTAAACCGAGTTAGATTTTGACACTTTCAGACGGCCCCTTCAAATCAGGCATTTCTAAACAAGTGGATGCGTGTGGATGCATGGAATACCTCACATACTCTGTATAAATTTTCACTGTTTTTTGAAAGAGAAAACATTCCCTGAGCTCTGCCGTCTGCTAGTTCACTGTAGCTTTAGCGTCTTCTGTGCATTAACACATGTATATTGAGTGCCATCGTAAACATGTCTTCTTTCATTGCCGTCCGTTAACAACATGTTAATTCTGATTGTTGGAAAGAATTTGGAGCCATGAAAACCTTCTAGTACAGGCCACACTTGAAAGTGTGTGATGGCGGCTCAGTGTGATCATCAGGAAGCCACTGGCTACCATTATCTCCACGGGGCTCATGACCACTAAATACAGCCCGACTGCAGAGTGGTGTGCTACGTTAATGATGTGGGAAACACACTCATGCCTGTGATGAGTTGGATCTAAAACCAGACGCTTACCAACCAATGAGAATTGATTCCATACTTTAGCACTGTCTTGGTGGGAACCGAGGATGTCGCTGTATGAGGGAGGATGGAGGTTCGGCGGTCGTACAGTAACTACCAGCTAAAGAACTAGGTAACTCCTGCCAAAGTAATGGGCCGTAAAATGAATATGATTCATAAAATTAACATGATAATGTGGGCTCAAATGGAGCTTCGGGCAGCTGTTTTTAATTGATATATCTAATTCATGTGAAAAGTGGGCATTTGATTAGATTAGCAATGTAATTTTGACTGATATGAGCAAACTGTAACCATAGGCCTAAAGCAACTCTATTGTGAACAATGCTACACACACCCACTCTCTCTTTCTCTTACACACACATATAAAGTGTGGCATGACCACACTAGGCTGACTGGAGTCGCTGGGTTGGCTGGTGGTTTGAGGGTTGTGGGTTTTAACTCAATACAGACCCCCCCTCCCATTCCTCAGATCTTACAGACCACAGAGAGAGAGAGAGAGAGAGAGAGAGAGAGAGAGAGAGAGAGAGAGAGAGAGAGAGAGAGAGAGAGAAAGAGCAAACAGAACACTTTCAAAAGTCTTATGAATTTCTCAATATTTACATGGTTAAACATCCAGTTTGTCATTTATCCTATTTGTAGGCAATACCACTGAGTATTCTCAAAACGTGTTCATAAAAACCTTGTTTAGTACCATGGCACAAAGATGGTATTGGATGGGATTACCAATGATTTTGGGAATGATTACCATATTCATATACCACAGTATTTTAGTGGCACTACAGGATACTTTAAGAAAAACATTCTAGTGCCATAGTACATGTACAAAAACATGCACAAAAGTACTACCTTGGTATTCTTGAAAGTACCATGTATATGTACTGTAAACACCATGGTACATGAATTTCAGTACCATGGTATATTTCAAAGTATGACAGTACTACCATTTGTTACAATTACTGTACCATGGTAGCGCCAAATTCCTCTTTATTAAGGATGGTATATATATTTGTAAATTATCTTCATGATAACAACACTAAATATCTGTACTTAATTCATAGTTGATGAACACAGCTGCAGGACAATTAAATAAAATAGTTTTTTTTTTGTGATGCAGTTAGTAATGAGCTTGTTGTGGAGCTGTGTGTTGTTATCAGAAATCTGTTCGACTCCAGACGAAGGACCCACAAAACTCTCACCAATGACTAATTTTCACACCACTACCAGAGCGGAAGAGAGAGAGAGAGAGATTAGCTTCAGATGTGGTAGATGCCTGGATAGTTTCTGATGGTAAACAGACTTATCAAAGAGTCTCACAGTCACACTTTGGTTGATGGAACATTAAGTAGAGCTTATAACATTTACTGAACGTCTGTAAGGCTCTGATTCACAAGCTGTGCATGTGAAATCACTGTTAATGGTTTTGTGTGTGGTGAGGTGTGGGCAGAGCTATCTTCAGGGGCAGACAACCGGGAATGTTGTCCCGGGATCTGAGACGAAGTGGGCATACTAAGGTCCACTAGGGTATGGCCTATTTGTTGGACTCCAGTGATTTCAATCAGTGTGGGTGTAGAAAAGTCTTTCTTACCTGTTTGGTCTTTGACTTAGTTATGGTATCTGAGATAGGTTTCTTCTTTTCCTTAACTGCACTTTTGGCAAACTTCTCCACAAATTCGTCAAAGTTTACGGATGGCTCTTGAACCTTCTCCCACACCAGAGCACTTTTGGTATCCCTATGTGCAAGAAAAAAAAAAATCAGTTTGTCTTATTGTATGTGTGATCATAATTAAACCTTGGCTGAATGTAAATAAGGTGAAACACAAACATTCAAAATACATATTGCAAATTCATGTAGCATCAGTCAATGAGGCATAAGTTTACTTTTTGGCTTGTAGCTGAATCCGGGTCCAGTAGAGTGGTTTCATGGGTCTTGGAGGCTCGATGACAGCTTTAAGGGGGGCGGACTCCTGAGCCATGCTGGGTGGCACAAACCCCATGAAGGGTGGAGGGGGACCGAAGGGTTGTGGGGGCCCAAAAGCAGGTGGAGGAGGGGGAGGTGGAGGTCCACAGCCAGGAGGTGGAGGTGGAGGGGGTGGAGCCATGCCTGGGAGGGGAGGAGGGGGTGGAGCCATGCCCACAAGTGGAGATACAATACCAGGAAGTGGAGGTGGTGGAGGGGGCGGAGCCATTCCTGGGAGTCGAGGTGGAGGGGGTGGAAACATACCTGGGAGTGGAGGAGGGGGCGGAACCATACCTACAAGTGGAGGCGGAGGAGGGGGTGGAACAATACCTGGGAGTGGAGGTGGAGGAGGTGGAGGTGGAGGAATTGATACATCTGGTGCTGAAGGTGTCGATACACCTGAAACAACAGGAAGTAGGGGTGGTGCAGGGGGACTGATTTCCTGTTTTCTTTGGCAGCTGCAGGAATAGGGCAGTCCAGTTGGTGAAGTGGCGCTGTCACTTAATTTGGGAGTCTGTGATTGGTCTGAAAAAGGCACTGGAGTTTTAAAGGCTTCCTCGACAGGTGAGGTCTGAATGGCTTTCACGTGGCGCAGAACTCCTTGTCCATTTACTTTAGACTGTTTGATGGTTTGATTATCACCCACTTCTTGATCCCTTGTTCCAAGCTTTGTGCCATCCAATTCATTATTGTCTTTTTCCATATCTGATATTTTCTTAAGTAATTCTTCAATTGTTTGCTCTAGCTCCTGAATGGAAACGGAAGTCCCTTCTGGAACAATCCCAGATTGCCCCGTGGATCCATCCTGTGGAGAGCAGGATACAGAAAAAAGAGACTTCACATCTTTAAAAAGAAACAGCAGCATGGAATGAAAAACACAGACACCTCCTGTCACATGCGATCGTACAAGCATGAGTTAGTGCCTTGTTTTAGCGGATGTTAGTTTCTCCTCCGAGACTACGTTTTTTGACGAATGGTATGAGTGAGTGTGTGTTTGTAAGTAAGGGGCCGTGTTTCTTAATAGCAAAGACCAGGCACGCATGTGGCATCCCACAAGTCAATAAAAGCACTTTGGCTGATCATGGAAAACGTAGCGGTGCTTCCTGGATAAAGGGAAGAGAGTGAACCCAGGGAAATGAATGAACAACCACAGCCAGCATGTAAAAATCAGCACACAACACACAAGGGATGCACTTGGCGAACACACAAACGTGGTGATAAACACACACAACATACAGAGACACACATACAATCTGGCAGCGAGGGTCAAGGAAGTCCAACAAGTCTAGACTCCAGAAGTCGTCTCTGAGGACTCCTAAAAGGCGAGCCGCAGAGTCTCTGGGAATGAGGAGGGAAGGGTTTGTGCCTTTCTTTTACACAGCTTCAAACGACTTCAAAGAGTTTGTGTGGGTCTGTGTGAAGGATTGGGGGGGGGGGGGGGGTTTGGGGTTGGCGGAGAACATATCACACACATGGAGTCTGGTTACATGTTGGGCCCTGTCAGACTGACATGGGTTTGGGGAGACGCTTTCATTCACAAAACCCTTTTCCACAGCCAGGGAGCTTTGGTAAATTTTGGCTCCAGACCTTCAAGCCCCTTAGGAATTCTAGAGTCATTAGTAGTCAGAGAAGTTCCTTCGTGCGATTTGATATGGTCACGTGTACCAGGGCATTATATACATTATGTTAAGTATTACAAGTATTAATGTAATTAAAAAAGACATATTCCCCCCAAAAGATCTGCATTTCGAATCACATTCAGGAATATTCCTACAAGAAACATGAGGAATAAACTGTAATATAAGGTGTTGCGTGTGTGTGCTTTGAACATTGGAATGCAAGTGGTCATTTATCATTTCAAAAATCAAACATGGTGGATCTTAAAACGCAATGGGATGCACTGCGCCTGCTGGACAGATGTTTAGATCAGGATAAGATGCTGTTAGGATACTGTTTACAGAAGGTCTCTAGCAACGTTAAAGACACGTATGGCTAGTGAGTTGTAAATTACATTATGAGTAACATGAGGGTGTCAAACCTATTGGGGAAATATTTAAAACTATTTGAGAGTTTGCACACATTAACGTACACAGACAATAGACAAAAGCAAATGCGTGTTTGATTACACATAGCTCTTGCAAAAATGGACTATGCTACAGTAATGGAATTAAATACCAAGGTACGTTGATATTTATCATGTCACTGAATAATTACCATATAATACATGATTTTACATGATACTCAAAGGTACTTCAAATAATACAAATATATTTTATCATATTACATGTCCAAAAAACATGGTATTACCATGGAACCATGTTCAAAAACATCATAGTACCACCAAAATGTCCAAAAAGCATGGCATTACCGTGGAGTTTTTTGTTACCCTTATAAAAAGTACAGGGGTGGTGTTTTGTGTACCATATGTACCATGTAAGAGTAGCAGCATGATATTAACTTTGGACATGGTACCATGGTAAACTATATATTTTTTGATGTAAGATAGCAATACCATGGCTTTCTTTGAAGTATTTTAGCAAAGTATTGTACCAAAAATATTATATCCTAGAATTTGAATATGGTAATCATTACACATTACATATTAATGTGTGTTTATCAAATACATTAATAATAATGGGAATAATGACCGCACAATCCTTATTTTGGGCATACCCAACCATATTGGAAGACACACTCGCACCTGTACAGAAGTGGGGGTCGGAGGCCACATTGTTTGGAGCCGCCCAGGTGTTCTGATCTCATTCTGTCCCACTGGAGCCCAGGTATACAGCTGCTCATTCTGTAAGGGTGCAAACGAATGAGAGAGCTGGCATTAAAAGAGCTGATTATGGCAAGAAATGTTTTAAACGGCATACAGGAGTCTAAAAATAGCCTTCTGTTCCTGGGACTGCTTTCCTGATTAGACAGCAAGAAAAAGGCATGATTATGTGGCAGTTCTGTGTGTAGGGCGACCTCTGCTGGAAAACTGAATGAAAAAAAAAAACAACACACCACTGACCAGAGCAGAAAAAATACATGGCATTTGTCTGGCTGACACTGCCAGCATGTTCACACATACAAATTGAAAGGCTGTTCAAGGCTGTCCATTCACATCAGTGGGGGGTTGCGCAAGCATGCAGTGAACATGTCATTCGATCAAGACGTGCCGCAGAGTTGCACAGCATGATTACACCATTTAAAGGTAAACCTTACAAGCTGGGTACAAGTATTAGATAGATAGATATATAGATAGATAGATAGATAGATAGATAGATAGATAGATAGATAGATAGATAGATAGATAGATAGATAGATAGATAGATAGATAGATAGATAGATAGATAGATAGATAGATAGATAGATAGATAGATAGATAGATAGATAGATAGATAGATAGATAGATAGATAGATAGATAGATAGATAGATAGATAGATAGATAGATAGATAGATAGATAGATAGATAGATAGATAGATAGATAGATAGATAGATAGATAGATACATTTTTGGGGGCACTTGTATTAATTTTGGTGAAATCTTTGACACAAACAAAAGAAATCGAATAAGAAGTAAGTTATTGATTGCGTTTTAAACAAGAAGTTTTACTTCCAGGAACATTAATTATGAAGTTAACAAATAAATCAGACAATGCACCAGAAATTTAGTGATATCTCTGCAGTTGTGGTCTTGACTGTGACAAGTCCAAGACCGGTCTGGAATACTACAACACTACCTGATACACAAACATCAAGCTTAGCATCAGTTCTGGCAGATCACGTTAGTCAAGCTCGCATCAGCTGATCCATGTCTACCTATAGGAATACGACGCCTATCACTGTATGTATAAGCTTCTTCAGTATTATCAGCAGTTATCGTGTTTCTCAGGAGCAAATTACCCTCCTCCATCCCCAGCTCCTCCTCTCGTCAGTCAGGATTTGGCATTCTGATTCCCATTGAATCAGACTAAAATTCTCTAATTATGTTGTACATTCAAATTAATTAATGATATCTGCAATCCATTCATGTTGGTTCTGTTCTTACCCTAAGGGGGGTTATTGCTGCTCTCCCTGATCTTATCCATGCTAGGCTGCATGGATGCGCAGGGAGTTCTTGCCCAGAAAAGAACCATACCACCAATCCTAACTGTATGCTAACTGTCAATCATATTTGACGATAGTGGTCCTGACAGAAATGGCTGTTGGCTATAGAAACATGCATCTATTACATCATACCTGTGAATTTGTTGATGAAATCTGTCTAGGCTATATACAACAGTCAGTCTTTAAAGTGAATAGTGGCATTAATGCTGTCCTTTTGAAATCACAGCAAGTGAAATCACAGTATTAAGTCATGCTCTGTCATCTACCAGCACAACAGGGTTATTGTTAGGTTATTTCAGTCACTGTGCAGCAGTGTGTGTTAAAGGGACAGTTCACTCAAAAAGGAAGATTCTGTAATTTATTCAAAACTGATGTCTTTTGAAACCTGTCTAAATGTGCAGTTTTTTGTTTTGTTTTTGTTTTTTCCTGCAATGAAACACAAGATTTAAATTAATCCTAGATTTCAGACTGTTCCTCACACAAAGCTACTGTATGGCTTCAAAAGACATAAAATAAAGTGCACAAGTTTTATAGCCTATTTTAATTATGCTTTTATTGTGCTGTTTTGTCCTTTTTTAAGCTTGACAGCCCCTGGTCACCATCAGCTTTCATTATATTATAGAAAACAGCATGAACATTTTGCAAACATTCAGTTTTTGTGCTCCACAGAAGAAATAAAGGCATATGAATTTGGAACATCATGCAAATAGAGCCCAGATTTTCAGTTGTCTACTTCTCAGATCAAGAACCAGCTCTAAACAGGTCAGTTTCAGCTGGAGTTCAACTGCGATCCACTCAGATCGAGTGTCGGTGCAGTATCTCACCATACTGGAAAGGTGTACAACAGGCCAGAACGAAACAGAACAGAAAATATTGAAATGGGTTCCATTACATGGAAAGGGAGAATTTAAAACACGATGACTGCCGATTGGACAGGGGTCAAGAGAAACACTTGTCTGAACAGATTCAGAGAAATAACATTGCTCTGGGATAAGTATAATACAATAAAAAGTGGTGATTAAATTAATTACCAGAGGAGTGTGTTTAAGTGTTTAAGAGTCTTTGGAACGATACTTTGGAACAGAAATATATTTTTACTTAATTCAAATTTGGCGAATGATGCATAATGAGAATTGAATGTTTCATTAGTAGATGATTATTAATACAGAACCTCCTCATTTACATTCTCATTTACACAATAAAATGAAAAGGTCTAATTTCCACTGCCCTTAAGAAACATTAAGGTTTATTTGGCTGCCAGCCTGAGTAGGCTGAATAGCTTGAGTCAACACTGAAGCCTATGATATTGTTTTTGCTCAAAAATCTACTGTAACTAAAGAGATCCCACTGCATTTAGATAGGTGAAAGCAAAATATTGAGGAATATAGGTATAAAAATACACAAATAGGCAGCTGGATAGATGATAAATGGATAATGAATATGCTTGCTATATAGAGAGATGAATACAAAGATAGAGCAGCAACAGAGGGCATGTGACCCATCTTATGTAACCTGGTCAGATGGCTTATGCATGCAGATGTGTCTATTTAAGTGTGCAAAAGCACCGGATGCACATTTTTACGCATATTTGTGAAAGAGTGTCGTACACATCTATAAATATACACTCACAACATGAATATGTGTTCATACTGCTAAAGCGGGTTAGGAGGTGTTTATATGTGTGTGGTGAAATAGAAAGGGGGAAGGGCAAGTCGGAGAAGCGGTGTTAAATGTTCATCTGTTCAGACACAAATCTGCTTTGACTGGTGGAGCAAAAGAGTGAAGAGAGAGATTCGTTCTATTCAGGTCACATGGGGTGGCCGAGCAAAGAAACATGACAACATTGCTGCAATGTTCTAGTAAATTACTCTCACATACAGTACCGTATTACAGCATTCAACTGAGAATCTCAACATGCCTTGTGTAACGTAGCAGGATTAAAAAAAAATACTAAATCACACTATTTGCTCATGCATAAGATAATAAATACATAATGAGCCTCTCTTCCTCTGTCTCAAACAATGGCACAAAGTTACCCTACTCATCTCACATCTGTTCAGGCAGAATCAACTCTGTGGGTTGTTCAACGAAGTGATATAAGATGTGTGAAATCTGGCACATTTTTAGTAACACTCATCAACAGCTTTTCTGCTTCTTACTAATGCAATTCAGTACTGAGCTCACAGACAAAATCTGTGCTGAACGATGTATGGGTTCTGTTTTGAACATTGTGTTAATATATTTAGTCAAAATCATCATTAAAATCAGGGTAGTTCACCCAATTTTAATTGTGTCATCATTTATTCACCCATCATGTATGAATTTCTTTCTTCTGCTGAACACAAAAGAAGATATTTTACAGAATATTGGTAACCAGACAGTTGACAGTAGCCATTGACTTCTATAGTATTTTTTTTCCTACTATTGAAGTCAACATGTTACCAATATTCTTCAAAATATCTTTCTTTTAGTTCAACAGAAGAAAGAAACTCATACAGGTTTCGAACTACATAAGGGTGAGTAAATGATGAAAGAATTTTCATTTTTGGGTGAACTATCCCTTTCATTTAAATATGGCATAATCAAAATGTTCTAATTTATTTTTTAAACCTAAACTTAAACCAATGTAACATAATTTTTCATAACAAGTCAACATGAACAAGTGGACAACTCATTGGCCTGATAAGACATCTGGTACACTGTGAAAAAAGGTGATTTGGAATAAATTATACATTAAATATCACTTCAAGTGGGTCAAATGGACCTGTGTGAATTCATATCAGTCCATGCCTCACTTGCACTACAGGCAGCAAGAAAAATACACAAGACTCTCCACCACTTTCTACACATGCATTTAAGTCATTTCAGCGTTAGAAAACATGCATTTAAATGTGGTTTATGTTTCATAATAGAAATATTAAGGCATGTATGTATAGAGATCCCACAACTGATGTCATTGCAGGCAAATAATACATGGCAGAATACATCTCAGATGCTTTAATAAAAAACAATAATAAGGATGTTTTTGTGAAATTTGCATGATAAAATGTGGAAGAATGTCCTTATAAAGCAAGAGAAAAGAATTGGATGGCCATACATTGAAACTGGGCTTATCTGTGACATCACTTCCTGTCGGCAGTTCCCTGATGCAGTCACTAAAGGGCTGTAGAATCCCCAAAGCCAGAATACGGGAACAGAATCTCTCAGCATCCTGTGTGTCATCTTCAGAACAACCCCACTGTACCAAACACCTCTCCAACAGAGAACGACCTGTAAGAGAGTGAAATAGAGAAGATTCATATTGAAAGTAATATAGAAGGTGAAAATACTGCATTTGTGTGTAACTGTTAAAGGTGCTCTAAGCGATGTCACACGTTTTTTAGGCCGAAACATTTTTGTCACATACAGCAAACATGTCCTCACTATCCGCCTGTCCCCTGAACACACTGTAAAAAAACGCGATCTCTAGGCAACAAAAACAAACTGGCCCAACCTGGACCACGAAACATAACAAACAGTGTTCCAGCCAATAACCAACAAGAATGATTTGGGGGTGGGGGTTGGGGGTTAGTGCGCATGCACATGAAGGGGGTGTGGGGATTGGAGGAAAGAGAAGCATGAAGAGGGAAGTTAGCTAGAGGAGAGATGTCCTAGACAACGACAACGACTAACGTTAGAATTATATTCTCTTGAATTTTGATATGGCCGACACACGACCAAAGAGACAACATTCCGATGAACAAGTAGCAAAGAAGAGGGAAAAGGAGAAGGAACGCGCAAAGTCCCGAATTTACATCGGAAAAGCACGGAAGAGAGGGGGAGGGGATGGGATGGGGAGGAGGGAGGGTCGAGCTAGTCTCCATTTTGTTTGACAATACTTCGAACGTCAACAAGAAGTGACGTCACCCAACATCGCTTAGTGCACCATTAAGTTCTTCTGTTATAGACTGCTCATTGAATAAAAATTTTTTTCCCCACTGACCCTGATAGAGTGTTTGGGGACTGACGCTTTAAGTCAGACAAACAAATAAAGCAGAAATTGTTTTATTTGGTGAACTGAAGCATTTGTCTGTGTGTGTGCAAGTTCCTTAAAGGAATATTTATCCACTCCAAGCACAAAACTACACGTGAACTTCCTCTCTCTAATATATCAGGTGGACACAAACTCAATAGCTCATCCTGTAGTCTCATATCACACCCTGGTAGAGAGGATGATAATGTGCAACATCAATAAGCAGCACACACACACACACACACACACACACACACACACACACACACACACACACACACACACACACACACACACACAAAAGGTGTGTGTGTTGGGGGGTGGTTTTTGTTAGATAATCCGCATGTATCGTCAATTGAGCAAATAAAAAAAGATCTAAACTAAACTAAACTAAAAAAAGACACTAAACTAAATTCTGATGTCATGGCTCGGCTGTATGGGGGTATTATTGTTGCAATATTCCAAATAAATAGATTAATATTCACAAATAAATGTAAAGAGATTCACAAAAATTTATCGAATTCACAAATAAATAGATTAAGATCCACAAATAAATGTAAAGAGTTTCACAAAAAAATATAAAATACACAAATAAATAAAATGAGATTTGCAAATAAATAAAATATTTACAAATGTTTTATTATTTTACAAACACAACTCTGCCTGGCATTTATTTGTGAACCGCTTTCTGTGCATTTGTAAATCGCTGCACACATTTGTGAATCGGTTCCTGTGCATTTGTGAATCCCCTCACGCATTTGTGGATTTTGAAACACTTCTAGCGTTGACGTGCAGACAGATCCACAAATAAGTAGACTCCACCCATCGCCTACTCAAGCCAATCAGATAACGGCCACATCATGCTGGCCAATCGTAGCACGTTCTCGCTTCAACCAATCACGTTTGGCTTTACACTGGGCGATCTTGCTCTGTGCTCATTCATCTGCATTTCAAAAAGTACTCGTAAAGGCCCATAAAATATGTTTAAAATTTGGATTTTGTTAGAATTACACCATTAGACTGCTTGTCAAGCCAAGCCACAATTTGTATGAGCCTTGAAAAAAGCCAGAGCAACAGCCCTTTACATCTCGGGAACAGCGCATTATGGACGCGTCACGTTATTCAAGATAGAACAGAAAAGCATCAAGTAGCTGACTAACTGGGTTCAACCCATAAATAGCTACACGAGTTTTTAATTTGCATTGCAAGATTTTTATTTGCTACTACACGCTGATGCTGAGGCTCGTACCGTTCCATATTGGGTGGTCATTTGGGCTCATATTTGGTATTCTACATGACATTTATTTATGTCCTATTGCTATTTGTCACCGCAATTGTGCTTTAAAAGGCAAAATCGTATGTCCTGTAATTTCTTGCATCGTGTCTACCCCGTGCGAGGCTATCTATCTAGAAGAATCTATCTTCTAATCTAATCTATCTTCAATCTATCTAGAAGAAGTGCGGGCATCCGTTTACTATCAATGAATGCCCCGCGTCCAGGACACTATCACGAAATATGATTTTTCAAGTAAACAGCACTAGTCAATAAGTAGGCTACGATCAGAGCCGTAAGAGTACGATCATGCAGGCATGTCTGCAGCTAAGCAGACGTCACATAGGGAATATGTGGGTGTTAACGTTTCAAACATGCTAGTTTTACATTATTTGAAACTGCTACGGCAGCAGTGAATAGATAGTGCCTATTTGCTTTTGACGCGCTGTGTCGCGCCTCTTGCCGGTGTAGAGACTGTTCATTATGCTCGGGATCTCTGATTATCATAATTCTCTGAGTGTATCCTGATGGAAATATAAAGGGAAATATAATATAAACTCCAACAATCTTTTGAAAACAGAGTGTTTTTACCACACAAACAGTTCAGCGCTACTACTGCTCCTTTCAAGGATGCAAGAATCAGTTCCCGCCCCGAGTGTAAAGCCAAACGTGATTGGTTGAAGCGAGAACGTGCTACGATTGGCCAGCTCGATGTGGCCGTTATCTGATTGGCTTGAGTAGGCGGTGGGTGGAGTCTACTTATTTGTGGATCTGTCTGCACGTCAACGCTAGAAGTGTTTCAAAATCCACAAATGCGTGAGGGGATTCACAAATGCACAGGAACCGATTCACAAATGTGTGCAGCGATTTACAAATGCACAGAAAGCGGTTCACAAATAAATGCCAGGCAGAGTTGTGTTTGTAAAATAATAAAACATTTGTAAATATTTTATTTATTTGCAAATCTCATTTTATTTATTTGTGTATTTTATATTTTTTTGTGAAACTCTTTACATTTATTTGTGGATCTTAATCTATTTATTTGTGAATTCGATAAATTTTTGTGAATCTCTTTACATTTATTTGTGAATATTAATCTATTTATTTGGAATATTGCAACAATAATACCCCCATACGGCTGTCTCATCTATAAACAAAGTTAGCAGCCTGATAATGCTTTAAAAGAATAACTCAAATTTGATCAAGCAAATGATTTTAAGTAGGTTAAAATCTTCAAGTTTTCTTTGAGGCAGTCAGCAGCAAGTGTTGAGCGCACTATATAAAAAAAGCATGCAAGACTATCGTTATGAAAATAAATATATGAGTCTGTTTAAAAATTAATTTATGTATACTGTAGCATTTAATGAATATGTCAAAGTTTTAATGAGAATAAAAATGTTCAAATCAGATTATGAAACATTATATTTACAGCAGGTTCAGCATAATATTCAGATTGTGCACAATGCTTTATTCTGCACAATCGTGCTTTTGAGTTTCAAAGACATGTAGCCTTTGGCACAGTTAGCATTTGATGCTTCAATATCTTCAAGGCTTTGTAAACACATTCAGATATGGATGCTCGCTTTGTATCAAGACAGGAAGTTAACAGGTGAAAAAATGAAAAATGCCCCATTTGAAGTGTTCATATCTCACCTTTTTTTTAAAACTTTTTCTGTTCCTTTGTATCTGATCTGTCCTGGTGTAACCTTCATGAATGGTTTGTCAAGAGCATTCTCTATGCCTAAACCACTTCAAAACAGTGTGTGTGTGTTTTCGTACAAGTGTGTATTTGAGTAACTTCCTGTGGCACTCTTGACTCAATGAGGCAGAAGCCAGTGCTTTCCTAGCCAGCAGCTAATGTGTGTCTGTGTGTGTTTCTGTGGGATTGTGTGTGTGTAGCATACACATTTAAGAGCCATGTTTTATGTTTTTGACTGCTCACTGAGCATTGAGGGGAATGAACCAGAATAAAGAACAGAAAAAGAAAAAGAGATTTATATCATGCTCAGGCAACTAACTGTTATATTGTCTTCTCCTATGACATTGTCACTGATTTGAAAACACAAATGTCTGTGACAACATTTTTACCTCCCATGTGTTGTGAAAATATATTCCAACATCTTTTTTGGGGGGTCTGGGCACAGCATTCCTGTCAAACAAACATAGTACAAATCCTTTCTCTAACACTGACCCTAACCCTACACCTAACATCAAAGGATAATTATAATGTTCATATGAATTCAAGACCCAAACCCAGCCCTAAACCTAACCATAAAATCAGACTGGTTGATATGAATGCTGTTCCAGGACCAATAAGGATAATGATCAAGGAACATGGATCTCACTTGACAAAAATCACAGTTTAAACACCATCTGACTAAAAGCTGAAACACACTACATTTAAACATTGTACATTAAATGTAATGTACAATAAATGTACATGAAACACTGAACAGATTTTAAAACACATGGGAACTTCAGTGCCTATCATACAATATGTGATTGTCTGTGAAAACAGTCAACTCTGTTAGAGTTGACCATTTTAACAAACAATTGTGAAGTGTATGATGTGCAGTCTCGGGGCAAATTCTGGGCAAGTTTCATGTAATGTATTCTAAAATTAAAATCAGGTCTCTTTGACTATGAGTGTGAACTCATAACACACACTGACTCACCTGAAAACACATCTGGAAAGGCGGAGGGTGTGTACCTCGAACTGATGGTCTGGAGGCCACTCTCAATAAGCTCTGATTGAACATGTATGGATTCACACCATTCATCATGGCAACCCACTGGACCGGCAATGCTACAGGATCGCTGTCTCCGTGCTCTCCAGCTCCCTGCTCTGGATGACCATTGACCTGAGCCTAACTCTGAGACAACCCTGCGAGGACACATAGGGCTTGGGGAAGGAGATATTATGGGTGAAGTGAGCTGTCTGGTGGTTGTTTTAACATAAGAAGTGTGTATCGTGGGATAAGGTTTAACCCCAAGGTTTGCACTGGAAGTTCTACGTGGTCCTGACCCCGAGCCTAAAAAGTTCTCGGATGCCCACTGTGTGATAGCTGCGGCACTGCTTTTCCTTCTTTGTTGGTTGGAACACCCTCGCTCTACCTCCTCTACACCACCATCACCTTCTACGTTCAGCTCTACACTACTAATGCTCTTCTGTGGTATGAAAATGACCCGACTGATTTTGGATGTTGAGCTGGTCTGATTATTTGCATTGAGACCAACTTCTAGGCTTTGGGTCAGGCTGTTGTTGCCATAATGGCACTCTTCAAGAGGAGATGATAAAGATGAACTCTCCAAGATCTCCTCAGCGCTCTCGTAGGAGGTGGATGTTTCTGTAGTATTCTGAATACTGTAGTTACTGGTTGATCTGGTAACAGCTAAGATATCCTGGACACTACTTGTCTCAGTAAAAGTATCCTGAATGCTATAGTCATTGGCCAAATTGGTCAAGTGTACAGCTTTATTTGCAATATCAGTCACTTCGCCACCTTGCTCAACCTTTAATGTCGTAATCAATCCTCCTACTGTTTCCCTACTGCATTTAAGATCTTGTTCTTTGCTGTCAGAAGCAGAGACTCCTCTTACCTTCTCTGGTTCACCCATACAAGCAAAGCTACTACTAGTAAGACACGGAGTGACTTGGCCTTCAGACTCTACTTGTCCTTCCCTGACCGCATCGCTACAGTTTTGCCCCTCAGCAGCTCCCTCCATTTGCTGCTGTTGTCGGATGGTCCTCTGAATATCCAACAGCAGATCCTGAGCCTCTGTGGCTGAGTGGTAGCTGTAGAGGTCTGTATCTGACCCCGATCCCTCAGTCTCTCTCTTAACATCATCTTCAGTCATGTCCAGGCTCGACTGCCTGCTTTCTGATACGAGTTGCTTACTGTCTGGAGTGAGACCCTCCAGCTCATCACCTGATATTCCACCATTGCTGCTGTCGTTGGCATCCACGCTCTTAATCCTAATCCCACCATCCAGTACATCCTCTTTGGACAACACTTTCCGGGATAGGCCCTTGCGGATACGGATGCTGGAAAATACAGAACTTTTGGAGCCCTCCGATTTGGATTTCTTCTTGCCCGAGTCGCTCGGTAATTTACTTTTCTTAATCTTCTTGAGATGCTCATGGTCTCGGTCCTCAGTGCTCGCCCAATTCCCAGCACCTTCCACTCCAGTTGTGATGGTAGGCTTCTTTTGCTTAGCCTCCTGGTTTCCCATGTTCCTCAGAAGGCGAACACCTTTAGCAATCAGGCCATGCTGGGAATGTGTGTGCTCAGACTGACTTTCTCGTTCTCTCTGCTGCTCTCTCTTCTCTCCTATATCTCTCTCTGCGCGCCCTTGCACTTTCTCCCCCTCCTTTCCTAATCCCTCTCTCTCTCTCTTCACCGCCGAGAGCAGCTGCCGTGATGATGCTGGCTGTGACGCTGTAGCTGAGGACTGTCTGAGAGACAGCTCCCCCTGCCTCCCAATCTCTTTCACTTTCTCTTGCTCATCTATTTGCTCCGCTGGGCTACTGGAGGAGCGAACCAACTGGGCATGTCCAGTGTGGTGCTGTGAGGTTGGGGAGAGCTGCTGCTTCTGATGCAATTCTGATTGTTGTTGCTGGCGTAATAACTGTTGCTGTTGTCTTCTGATAAGATTTGTCAGGCTGCTTTTCCTCCGTTCTTTCACCCTCTCTCTGAAGGGAGAGGAGTGGAAACTCTCTCGCAGGACAGGTAGCTGCATCTCTATCGTCTGAATGTTTTGCATCTTGTTTCTTGCTATTTTGACCTGGGAGGAGGAAACACATAGATTAAAACTGAGCAAAAGAAAGTAAAAAAACAAAAACAGTTTATATTGTAAAGAGCAGAATTTAGGATTTATTTTTAAATGTAGCACGTTATATTATTGTATATCACCTTAAAAAGTAACTATACAACATTGTTACTTTTTATGGAAAGTAAGAAGTTTGTTTGTTTTGCATTAGAAAAGCAAATTAAAGGATTAGTTCACTTCAAAATGAAAATTCTTCTGCTGAACATAAAAGAAGATATTTTGAAGAGTAAGCCCATTTATCGGTCCAAAAGGTGGTCTCCAATAATACGGGTGAAGGTTTTTGCACGTTACTGTCTTTCCCTTTACGCAACACAACAAGATTAAATGAAATACATTTTCTCATATGTATTACCTCGTTATTTCATCTGACTCCATAAATGAAAAAGGGTTTAATGATATCTGAGCATCATTAAAAGTGAGCAAACGTTTGATTATTCTTTTTAACTCTTTATGTATATTTTACCCGTTCCAGATTTGGAAACTATGTCGCTCAGAGGTCCTCACGCCTTCTGTTTAACGCAGGTCTCACGTACACAAGCTCATCAGTTTTGATCACTAGCCCCCATGGAATTGCATACACTTGAATTTAACTGAAACATTTACTTCAGTAGAGGTATGCCCAGTATTATAGATATAAGCTGACCAACATTACTTCTCTTATAATAGCTATGGATTGGCCATGCCGTGGTTTCCCAAGTACACTTGAATTGATGCCAAATATGAGTCTTAATATTAAAACTTGCGTGAACATACGAATCCGTTTAATCTATTTTGGAAAACAATTTCAGAGTCAGTCAGAATAAAATCAAATGTAACAATTTATTATGTCAAGTAAATGTATCATGCCAATTTCATAATCAGTTCAAAGATAATAAACACAAAACATCAGATACTTTGGAATAAAGAGAAGAGATGCGAACCTGACATCAGAAAATACATGATGCTGAGAGTCTCGGCCACTCTCAGCATCACGGTTAATTTGAGCTTCAACTCGCCACAAGCCTTCTTCTGCATCTCCCTAAATACTTAGACCAAGGCAGAAACCTCCTTTCAAATGTAAACATGGGTTCACAGTGGGAATTTGCATTAATCACCATCCTAGACTTACTGGGGACAGAGGTTGATTTACATGGAAACATTTGCTAACAATGGGAATTTGCATAGAGTTTACACCTTTTAGAGCAGGAGGCCATTTGCCTGGAAGACACACCCTCCTCTGTGTGCGAGTTATCTCTAAACTCTTAAATACCTTATTACCTTTTGGTTTACTCCTTTGGGAATGAGACCTTTGTACCAGTCACACTGAGACAATTCAAATGATACCAAACGTGTAATACTGTATGATAATTATTCACATTAAACCATATAGATTCTTGGGTGAATTTTGGTGATCTCAGCATGAGGGAGAAGGAATGGGGGAAGAGGGAAAGTTCAAATGTTAATTTCCTTTATTCTCTCAGAAAGTTGCCCTCTGGTTAGCGACATTCTTCAAAATATCTTCCTTTGTGTTCAGCAGAAGAAAGAAATTCCTACAGGTTTGAAACAACTTGAGGGTGAGTAAATGATGACAGAATTTTCATTTTGAAGTCAACTATTTCTTTAAAAAAGCACAAAGTACTGATTATAAAACACACAGTAACTCCTAATATACTGGTAAATCTTTGCTTTACATAAACAAAATCATTACAAAAAGTTGAAAAAGTTTTCAAAATCTCAAAACCTCATTCATTAAGCACTTCACTTATGTAATAACAATAAACAAAAAATTGAATTATGATTTTTTTCTTATTTTTTTTCTATACAGTCCATGTAAATCTGCACACTGAATGTCTGAAAATAGCACAGGAATTTCATCTGTGTGTGTGTGAGTGCGCCAGAGCAGCGTCATGTGAGCTTACAGGCTGATCTCATAAACTGATGTACGACTGTGGCCAGCAGGCCTGAAATCAGTGTTGTCCTCCAGCCTTGTGATATCAGACACTTTCCTGTTAGCTATCAACAGATTTATACAATATTCATTTTAATCCAGAACATAGCTTGTATCTGTGCCTGGAGAAAATGTGACATTTTCAAATAAAAAGAGATAAGTATTGAACAAAATTTCAGAGATCATAGTCAAGTAGTACAACTTTACTAATATATATATATATATATATATATATATATATATATATATATATATATACACACACACACACAATTTTCACCAAAAAAAAATATATATATATATAAACAATCTTCACTAAAATGTATACACAATCTTCTATAAAAATGGAACCTTTTCATCAATAAGGCATGAACCTATTGAGTATTACATACTACATCTCTCTCAGATTAATTCCTCACATCAGTCAGTGTTCGAGCTCAGTTTTACTGCTGTACGATTACTCTAGAAATTCACTGCTAATCTGAAATGATCTAACCCGATATCAAGAATGAACCGGAAACCTGTTACTGTGAATTAATCTAACAAGACAGAAAATCATAAAAAGAGAAGTACCAAAAGAAAATGCATACTTGCCTCGATGGAGTCTCCAGTAAATTGAGGGATCAAGTAAGTGTTTGTGACATTGGCTGTGCTGCTCCTCTTCCTAGATCACATGAGTACTGTCATCACATGGCTTCTTTTCCTATTACATGCCGCCAATAGCAATTGGTGCATCTTCTTTCATAAACAGACAGTGTAAGGTCTTTATGGCTTAAAAAAACAAACCAACAAACAAGTTTCCACAAACATGTTGTGTATTTACTAAGAGCAACGATGCATTTTTAAAATGTTACATTTATTTTGAGAAACAATCTGAGGATAAAAACGCATTTTAAACTGGGCTGTATTTTTGAAACATTCAACAGTTATTACAAATTTGACAGTAACCCTATCATTAAACTTTGAACTGTACACAGCCAATTTGGAACAAAACGCGAACACAGTCACAAACAACACCGCACAGAAGCTCAATTTTAACTTTGATCGTACAAGGCCTTACAAAACTTACAGCCTTTTTTGCAATGTAAAACATAAAAACATATCAAAAAGATAGTTTCATTACTCTAATACAAATGACAGCTAAGTTACAAATCAGGCAATTATTCGTAATTCCGCAAAACACCAGGGTAGGAAATGAATGGTAAGTGTAAAATTTGTGTCATTTCCAAAGATAATTTCATTTTTTCCAATTAATTTTGACAAAAAGTGTGAAGAATGTTTAAGAATTTAATTGTGTATTTTTAGGATACATAAAAAGCTATGAAATTACCCTCAGCAAGAAAAAGAGAAGACCCTTTATTTCATAAATGTTTAAAATGTGACTTCCATCGCAGATGGTAATTAAAAACAACACATCAGTTGAGATGTGATGGAAACGACATTGTGTTTTAATTAAACATTATGTTTTAGAAACATGAAAATGCATGTACTGTAAGTCCACGGTTGGACATTGTTAGTGGGTAAATTAAATAATCTGTGTGTGTTTTAAAATATTTTATTTTCTCCACAGGGCCAACAGAGCCCATAGTTGAAGAAAACATGCATGTTTGATTGATAGGTCTAAATTTGGTGTGCTTTTTATTAAGCAAATATGCAGCTACAGTGGCTAACCAATTTGGCTTGTTATGTTAAAACCTGGCACTCCAAAATAAGGTGATGATAAAGCAAACAGTTTGGTTGTAAATGGAATTACATCCCAACACACTACTGTCAAAATCTGAATGTTGATTAAACAGAGTTAAAAACATTCTTTAGGTTTCATAAATGATTTCACAGCTAGCCCAGTATAATCAGTGCACAATCTCAAAGTCCAAACATAAGGCATTCCAAACATATACTGTACAAACATATTCAATGTGCACTGAAAAACGTACATAATAGCTATTGAAATACTTGTAGCAAAACAAATGTAAACAACCACGCTTTATACAGGAGCAGCTTACGGAAGTGTTGTTTATGAATTAACCAAAAATCTCAACAGGAGAGAAAAACCTACAAAGTGTTCAACTGTGGCTCACATGTTGCAGAAGAACACTTACACTTACCAAGACAGCAAAGATACTGAACCTCTGTGTGGGACGCTTTCACAGAAATCAGCAAATTTCACTTACAAAAAGAAATATCTTATTATTATTATTTACTGTAAATACTTTGATATACATTGCCTTATTTATATTAAAAAAAATCACATTTTAGTTTCTATTCATTGACAAGAATGAGATATCAAATATTCAAACAATTAACTGAGAGTATCGGATCCGATCAACTGAGGTTCAAGATACACAGTTTCCATTTTAAATGTACTTTTCTATACGTTGCTGCTGAACTCCTGAAAATTGGCACTGCCGTTTGAAAGGCATAAAGTATAAAAGTCACAGGAAGTATTTATGGCAATTGCACATGCTCAGGTGTGAAGCTCTTTGTACATTAAACCACAGTGCCTTAATGTTCAAATTTAGTGACCAGGGATCCTAAGAGACTGAACTACACATCCACATTGACACTCACACATTAACGCTTCAGTATATAGTACAGATACTTGAGGAATCTCCCCTTGCAACTTACATTTTAGCATTAGCAATTTAGCCTCACCACTGAGCTGCTATGTTGAGTCTGTTGGTATACTTCTGTGAAACCTCACAGCCTGTCTTTGTGGAAAGCTTGGCTTGCTTTTTTTCTGATCCCAGCGACATAGCAGGATCATCTTAAAAGTGGTACGAAAAGTCTTGTTGCAAAGTGCATAGCACATAGGATTTACTGTACTGTTAACATAGCATAGCCAATAGCCTAACGCCCAGAGGTTCTCAGGTATGCAACCATTGCAGAAAGTGTTTACCAGCACCATGATGTTATAAGGCGTCCACGTAATAATGAAGGCGAAAAGGATGGCGCTTAGAGTTTGTGCCGCTTTCTTTTCTTTTATTAGCGACATTCGCTTCCGCTTGGTGATTTGAGTCCTTGCACGAACTGCGAAACGCTTTGCTAGAGCTGCCTCTTTGAAAGTTATGGGCGCTGAGGCAGATTTGATGGTGGTGTTCCCACCATCTGCGCTTGGATCTATTGAAGGCTGTATGGAGGACATTGATGGAACTTTAGCCATACTTGCGACAAAACGCTTGTTGCCGTTGGTGACGGAGCACGAGATGCTGCCACCCCTGCCGTCCTTCTCTTCAGGCGACTGTAACGGATCTTCCTCCGTGTCCAAATCCTCACAAGAAGTAACCTGGGAGCTTACAGCTGCCCTCATGCCAGGCAGATTGAGAACAATGGAGAAGATTGCCCGTGTGGTGGATGGCGCGCTCTCGTCCTCGTCAGATGAGCCCGAGTGGTCGGCTGAAAGTCCAGTGTCGTTGTTGTTCCAGCTGTCACTGCTGCTCTGATCCACCTCCCGGTGCGGGCCACCTTTATCCCTGCCACCCGACTTCCACCCCCAGCAGTGGAATCGGCTGCTCAGACCATGAAAGGAGCTTTGTTTGTGGCCAGGTTGGCCCAGTTCGAAGCTGCTGCAGCTTCTAGAGCTTCCTCCAGTAGCGCGGAGGTGGAAACGCGGTCGTTCAACACCCACAAACCGTGCGCTCGAGCCTTGTAATCCTGCAAGTTCCCGAGAACGGTTCTCCGTCTCTTTGTATATTCGCCAATACAGAACACTCATTATTGTCACCGGCAGGTAGAAGGCCGCCATTGCGGTGCAAAATGTTATAATGGGCTCGGAGAGAAACTGAATGTAGCATTTATCCGGTGGAACGGTCCTTTCTCCAACAAAATACTGCCAAAACAAAATGGCAGGTGCCCAAAGTATGAGCGACACAAACCATGCCAGGCCAATCATCACTCCTGCCCGCCTGGTGGTGCGTTTGGCACGGTACGTCAAAGGCCTCGTAATGGAGAAATAGCGGTCAAAGCTAATGACCAGCAAATTCATGACAGATGCATTGCTGGCTACATAGTCTATGGCTAGCCAGAGGTCGCACGCCCAGTTTCCCATTGCCCACTGGCCCATGATGATGTAGGCAGTGTACAAGTTCATAGAGATGACCCCAATGATGAGATCTGCAACGGCTAAACTCAGTAGGAAGTAATTGTTAACTGTTTTAAGCTGCCGGTTGACTTTAAATGACACCATGACCAAGATGTTGCCGATAATAGTAATAAGGGACAGCAGTCCTGTAAAGATAACGATGAGAATGACCTGCCAGAGTGAGTGGCCGCCCAGAGGATCATAGGATTGACCTTCAACCTCAACATTACTTCCATTGAGCTTGAAAACAGCACTGAGGTTGATGAGGCTTGTGTTCTGGAGCAGTGGCCACAGAGTGGATTCCGGGTAGATTCCCACTCCCAGGGCGTCGGATGCCGAGTACAGGCCCAACTCTGTGTTGTTGGAGTCCATCGTGCAGCCTGGGCATATTCTGAGCAAGAAGAGAAAATATTCAGTTTATATTTATTCATCTCACACTTAAGTCAAATCTTTGCAGTGAAACTGCTCTCTATACAAAGTAGGAGTACTTCCTAAATGATGTAGTATTACTGCTGCTTTATATCTACACTAGAGGGCGATGTTGATCTATTAAATCAACAGATCTATCCTTTCATAAAACTTGGAAAGAAATCCATTTTCAAATACAGCATAAGATATATTCTATGAATCTTACTATGTGGATGTTAGAAGCAGCAGCTCATTTTGGGGAAAAGAAATGAAATATTAATCCATATGTTGTTTCAGTGAAAAAAACAAACAAACAAAAAAACATTCATTCAAACAACTCATTTCATTAAGCCTCAAATTCGTGAATCTTGAAGAAATCCTTTATTTTTATGGGAATACATCTGATAAAAAATTTAATATATTGTACCATACAAAATTAAGGAACTGTTTTTTAAAAAGACTAAAATAAAGTGTTACCGTTTAAAGTTCAAATTAAAATCTTGGTTCTATGGAATTTCAATTCCACTGTACAAAAATGAAAATTACCTTTGTCCTATGTGGAGTGGATTAAATCCGTTTTTTTGTTTTGTTTTGTTTTTATAGTTTACCCAGAACTGTCAAAACTTATGAAACACAAACAAGCTCAGGTACCTCATATTAATGGAGAAAAAAAGCTGCTTGGTGATTTTTTATTTCAAAAGTGAATCATTGCAATAATGACCATTTTAATACTGATTAATGATAATGTTAAATAATATTGTGTACAAGTCAAAAGGGATGCATTTTTTTATGTTTTCACATCAATGAAATGATACCAGAGACCAGGGCTGTGGAGGTACACACACAAAAAAAAGGCTTGGAAACACTAGTCTAGGTCATCATTCAAAGAGATAATGGACAGATAACACCAAGGTTATTATAAAAATTTTTCACAGAAATGTTAACCGCCGTCAATCTACACTAATTACATTCCATTAAATCAGAATACAATGTGTGCTAAAATGAGTTCATTTGCTAAAGCACAACATCTGCATGTACTGATAACTAGCAGATCAAACTGCGCAGTGTTCCTAAAGAAATTTTTCAAAATAGCTATTATGTTCCAGTGAAAAGCAGAACCTTCTATGAAACACAGTCTCTGAGCTAGCAGGCACACGAACCGCAGGAGAAAATGTTAACATTGAGAAAGATGGACGAGGTGGAGGAAGTTGTTGCAGAGCTTTCCCAAAATGCCTCATGTCAGGGTTCTCATCTGTCAGTTTTGTCTGTCTTGTTTCAATGTTTCCTTGTTTGTTTTGTGCTTGAGCACATGGCTCTCTCTGTTTGTGTTGGCCACGTGTTCCTATCGTCCAGCCTCCTTGTTTAATGTTATCATGCCCCCTTGTTTAAGCCCTTGTTAAGTCTTCATGTTCTGAGTGTGCTCACCTGTTCCTCGTGTTCTCTGATTACTATTTATTGTGTTCTCTATTCCTCATGTTTTGCCAGTTGCCTCACTTGCTTTCTTGCCCACTGTTCCAAGATGTGGATTTTGTCGAATGTTGTTCCTGCCTAAGTTTCCTGTTGTGTGGGTCAAGTCAATGTCAAATTCAAGTCAAGTTGGTCTTTATGCTTCATGTCTTGCCTTCTGTTGAATTGTGTTAACCTCCTCTCCCACCATCTCTTGTCCCGCCTGCTGTGTGTCTCAATAAACTGTTTTAAAACTCATTCTGCACTTGAGTCCTCTCTCACTGTTCCCTGACAGCCTCATACAAACGCAGTTAATCTCATTGATAGAGGTAGAGAATAGAATGTAACTGGCTCATGGCCAAAGACGGCTGAACGTCTCATCTATTCAGATGAAAATGATACGTAGTTCTTTCACATAAATACACACATCTTATTTCTGAAAAAAAAAAAAGACCTTACGAAGTGACGATCTAACTTCAGGAATAAGTCAAAAAGGCTGCTGACCGCTGCTCTGAAAGGAAGGATGACAATCATAAAGCATCATTCAGCAGAACAGGCCTACGTTACTAAATATAGTCATCATAACTTTAAAAGGAAAGAGATGATTTTGAACCGAGAACATCTGTCTCTCTCTCAGAAACTCTTTTTTCATCTTGATCCGGCAGTGGGATGCAAGGGGAAAGACAAAGATGAGAGTGAAAAGTAGGTGAGATGCAAGCTGGAACAACAGCCTGATCACATAATCACAAGGTAATCACATTGTCGCTGAGATACCATATATGGGCTTGAATATTTAAAACAGGGAAATGAACAAATGGATATGACCACTGTTATACACACACACACACAGACCAAAGACTCAGAGGTAATTAGCTATTGGATTCAATTGCAGTTCTACTACAGCGAAAACGAAGGGATAATTACTTTCCATTAGGCAGAGCAAGAATACATATATAGATACTGTGTTCAAAACTGAGGGAATAAAGCTGTCACATAATCTGGTTTGTTAAAAATCAATGTTGTCTGAAAAAATTCACTCAGTAGAAAACGTTTTGCTTAAATAATCTCTATGAAATACATCAGTTTTTAATACATGAAAATAAACAATAAGAGATATCTCTGTGTTTAAAACAGGCATTGTGAGAGGAAATAACTGTTTTTAACTAATCAGAAAACAGATTCAGTTCTGACTTTTGAAAAATTTCTTCTTATCATCCATGTTGAAAACAGTTGAAAACAGAAACAGTTTTTCAGGATTGTTTGATGAATAAAGAGAACATAATTCATTTGAAATAGAAATCTTTTTTCTAACATTATAAATGCCATAACTGTCACTTCTAGTCAATTTGATCCATCCTTGCTTACTGACCTGAAAAACTTCTGAAACTCATAAATGAACACACATGGTTTAGAGGAGATGTGTAGACTAGAGCGTTGAGAATGATGATTTGATTCATGTCTAAAATAAATATCAGACTCGATACAAGTCCTGCAAAACACAGGCTTTGCACGTAAAGACTCAAACACACAGCATCCAATGCAATAAATAAAACCTCAAAGAGAGTTAGATGTTAAATACAGGCTACTTGCCCATTCATCTGAGTGAGATATCAATGGCAGAGAGGGAATCAAATAACAAAAGATGGAGTCAGAGAAAAATCTAATTGGCATTGGGCTCTGATTCGGGCCCCTGCTCTCCTGCGTTCAGCTCTGTGCTTTTATCCTATTAGATATGTGCTATGACCTGAAACACACAAGCTCAGATGGAGGATTGCAAACATATTTTGTACAAAACTAGTGACACGCATAGTCGTAATTCCATTAAGTCATGGAATTTGGGAATTGTCTTCATTTCGGTTGATCCGCAAACAGCAGCTGATGAACGGGCTGTTGTCATGGTGACCATGGTGGATGTGGAGGGAAGCGTGAGGGGCACACAATGGCAAATGCAGTTAGAACCAAGTGTATACACATAAACATACACCTATAGTTAATGTCAACTGTGAAATTCTTGGAAAAATGAAACTGTAACATAATTCAAAAGTAAATGTCAGAGGGCAGGATAAGAGAAATAGATTTAAAAAAATGTAGCCCTCCTTTTTTTCCCGCACATACAGAGCATACGTACAAAAGCACAACAGCACACACACACACACACACACACACACACACACACACACACACACACACACACACACACACACACACACACACACACACACACACACACACACACACACACACACACACACACACACACACACACACACACAGCCTTTGATGACAGACCTAAGAATCAAATGAACATCTGGAGTTTACATGCATGGCTTCAAACACATACTGTACATCAAACATAGTTTTTGTGTGTAAAACCACTCCTCTCCGCATTTAAAGAATTATTTGCAAGTCTGATGATGCCATAAAGACACAAGCAATGCTTAATATTCAGAAGTCTGTAAAGATAACGGACTGAAAACCGCAACGGTTGCTTTTGTTTTCACATCTTCTGTGGGAAAACACACTTATCAGTAAAACAGAATGGCATGTCTGGTGCTGTTCCCCCCTGGCGAGGTAGTTAAGTGTGAGGAGAGTGTGTGTAGTAAGAGGTGTGTGTGTCGTGTGTTTCGGTGTAAGGCATGTGCTGTGAATGAGGATTTCTGAAGAATGATGATTAAATGTCAACACGTTCTTTTCCAGAGTTTGAGGGAGATCCGTGATTACCTCACACGACCTTTAGCCGACAGAAATGTCAGCGGCGAACGCATGCAGGACTTTGATCAATATGTCTGATTGGAATTGGAATGAATCACTGGCATTGGTATAATTATAGAAGCGAAGCCATAATTATCTCTTAATATCTCAATAAGAAACTCAATGGAGATCAGTGAAGCATTAGAGACTGCTGTCTTACAGATTATTTACTGATCTCTTATGATTAAAAGTGTTGGTGAGGTATTGTCCCTGATCCACTTCATTTTCCTCATTTCACTGCTGCTATCTGACATTCTACCCATATTCCTTTTCAGTCCAGTTGAAGGTGATATGTGTAATTTTAGCAAATGGTTTATATGTATTATTTAAAACTATTTACATTAATACAATAAACAATAATATCAGCTATTATTAAGAATAATTTTAGATTCTGGACTATTTCTGGATGATTAACCAAATAATTAAATTTGTGACACTGTTGAGACAGTTAAATGTTCTTTCTTCCACTGAAGCTCAAGATGCTCTTTGGATAATTTCAAATCAGGCTGAAGAACATGATCATCATGCAAACTTTTGTAGTTCATGCAGCTCAAGTGTTTCTGTCATTAAAGCAAGAGAGAGAAAAGAAACAAAAAAATAAGGCATTCAAAAATTCATGTAGATTTTTATATTCAACTTTTAATTCTTACACTGATAATTTAATTTATAAAAAATAAAATAAAAATTAGAAGCATTTTCACCAGTGGTTGAACATTTGTTTATATTGTTTAATAATTGGTACTTAGTTCAGTGTCAAAGTAGCTACTTTTAGTGAATGTATTTACTATAACTGTGCTGATACTCTGGTTCTCTGTCGTGTCCATCTGGTTTTTGGTTTTCCGTTTCCCTCAATCACACTGCCCTTATTCACTTTTCTAGTGTTTATTACCTGTTCCTGGCATTTCTAGCAGTGTTTACTACCTATTTTTGGTCAAACGTTCTGGTTGGTTGGTTATCAGGAAGCTGAAATTCTCTGCTCGTCTGTTCTCAATATAAACACCTCATTCCTGCCTCCGAGCCAGATCACCTGAGAGATGCTTGTATACATCGCTAGTGGTAAACAGTTTTTCTGTGAAGCCAAAGCAATTTGGTGACTTTATTACGGTCCAGATGAAAATGCCGGTCAGAATAAAATCTGTTACATCAGCACTCGATATTAGACACAGGGTCTTCTGTAGGGTTAGATTATTTCATCAGCTTGATGGGCTAATTTACACCCTTCACCTCTGCATGTACAACAACCTGACAACACGAATTTGAGCGGATGATAAGGTGAGATACTGTACGTGCTACACACCAAGGCTGCAACCAAATAAAAAGTGATCATATAAGACTGGTAGAACAGAAAAGACTTTCCTTTATCCAGTCATCGACAGTGCATCTGTATCGACCCACCTCTGAAACCGCGGGTAAGTAATACCTTAATCTCAGGCAGGCCAAAGAATCCATCATAGACTCTGACAAGATCCACATCCCCGGGGCAGAAGCGCATCTCTCACTCTCTCTCTCTCTCTTTTTGATCAGGATTTAATTAATCTGCTTCGAAAAGCTGGAACTGATCTACTACAAAAGGATCCATTAGGGAATGCACATTTTTTGGAAAATGATCATACCATCAAGTGTTTTAATCCCAGACAAAGATTGGACCTCATTCACTTAGCATATGTACGCACAAATTTGTGCGTGAAATCTGTGTACGAACGTTATCACGAACAAATCAAGATTGACCAAAACCCACCAAAAAACTAAAATTTATTCTAGGAAATCTATTTAGGAACAACCGAAACTATACGCACACAAAAAGCGCTTTCTCTGTGCAGAAATAAAATTGTGGTAAGTTATATTTCATCTTAACATGAATATAATATAATAATAATATAATATATAGAATTATATAATAAAATGACTAAATAATATAATTTCATTTCATCTTAAATACAAAGTTCTGTCATGAAACTCTAGATGCCACAGGCTGATAGGTCCTTAACTAAATCTGCTTGCAATCATATCATTCCTCTATAAAGCACAGCTGACTGGTTCTTGTTGTATCAGTAGCCAATGAGCTTTCTGCTCAACCTTCCAATACTTGGGTATCATTTGCCTTAGCAGTTCAAAACACTTTCAGACACCCTTCACCTTCCCCAGCTCCACCTGTATAGATATGCTACAGGGTAATTCATGTATGCTATATTGTAAAGCAGTAGCATGTCTTACTTGCTCACATCAATGTGTCATGTATGTATTGGCAGTAGCAAGTCCCATACTCAGAGGTGGACAGTAACAAAGTACATTTACTTGAGTACTGTACTTAAGTACACTTTTTGAGTATCTGTACTTTACTTGAGTATTATTTTTTCTGAAAACTTTTTACTTTCACTCCACTACATTTGAAAGACAAATATCATACTTTTTACTCCACTACAATTCTGTCAAGGTCCTTGAGTAGAAAGTAACATCAGTCAGTGGATGATTTTGGTTGCAGGGGTTGCATTTTGGTTGGAAATGAAAGTCGGGTTGACGTCAGAACCCAACGTCAGATTGACATTGGATATTGGTTGAAAATAAAAGTCGGGTTGACGTCAGAACCCGACTGATGTTGGTTTCTGACGTCAACCCGATTTTCATTTTTAACCACAATACAACGTCTGTCCAACGTTGGAGATCAACGTCAATCTGACAATGGATTCTGACATAAACCTGATTTTCATTTTCAACGTTGGGTTTGGTCTTCTAAATGCGACTTTTGTCACTTTTTTGGAGCACTCTAGCTTATAGATAACAGTAAGGCTACCGTATTCATACTAAAAGCCAAAAAACTTTAAATAGGGCAATATTTGAGGGAACAGCCATTTGGGTGTCCGAAACCACTGTGGACGTTATTGAGTGCACTTATTCAATCTCACATTCAATCTCACATTCAATCCCACTACTGGAACTGCGTTCTAGAAATAAATTTGATATTGATATGAGGGTAGGCAGGCGTAGATTCAGAGGCATAAGGTACTTTTAGTATTACATACAACAATGCAACAATAATAAAACAATGCATTGACATTTACTTTTTACTTTTGATACTTAAGTATTTTTAAAAACGAGTACTTCTGTACTTTTACTTAAGTAAAAATAGGTCTTTACAACTTTTACTTGTAACGGAGTAATATTTGACCAGTAGTATCTGTACTTTCACTTAAGTAAGGAAGTTGTGTACTTCGTCCACCTCTGCCCATACTTACAGAGCAGAGTCTGCAAAGCGTCACGAGAGACGGCAATAAATTACCTCATGTCTCAAAGAACAGAACATTACAATAATAATGAACGTAAACAACTTACAGAGCTCTGACTTGTACCACCTGACTGCTGCAGTTTAATTTCGGCGTTGATAGTGTTGCCATAGAAATGCATAAATCAGAGTCTGAGGACGTCACAGGTTGCCATCACACAATTACGGTTACAACATGACGTGAACGCAGCATAAAGGCCTGTCCACACACCGGGATGAATTTCGCGCGCGATATTCGCCGACATTTAACGCCTCGTGACTAAACAAAGGGCGCCAATGTGAGTGTGCACACCGACGCGAAAAACTTTTTAAAAAACGCCTCGGGTTCGTTTTTTTGGTTTGACGCACCGCGTCAAAAACTATCCGACCAATGAGATTGGCGCTTTTGCTCACGTGTCTGGAGCTTCTGAAGTTACAGTAAAACACAACTTGGGGGCGCTCAAACACAAAACGGTCTTGCCGAGCACACATACGTAACGGCGAAGAAAATATATGCAGAGTAGCGTCTAAAGACGTGCCGGGAAGAAATAAGACGAGGAAGATGCAAGGCAAGATGAATGTAAGGCTGCTGGTCTCGTTGGTGTCGGAACATAAAGAACTATGACAAACGCGACAGCGACTACAAAAATCTTGATAAAAGAGAACTGTTATGGAGTGGTATTAAGCGCCATCTAATGTCAGGGAATGAATCTGCATGTTCACTCGGCTCATCGTCAGCGAAAATCGCTTGGGTGTGAACACAAAAAACGCGTTGAAAAACGCTGGCGAATAACGCGCGCCGATATTCGTCCCGGTGTGTACGGGCCTTAAGATCGTTGTTTTGGTTCAGGAGGGAAATTGAGATCAATTTGTGTGTGCAACGCAATACATATGTTTGTTAATTATAATCTGAGATATGTTGGAAAAAAAGAACTACTCTGATAAAAGATAGTAGCATCATTACTGACTGCCAGACACTAGATATCATTCTAAAAGAAAAACCACATGCTCGGATCCATAAAAAAAGATAATCTGCTAGATATTTAGATGCAGTAAATAGCAGGCTCAACAAGGTCTTAGCAACCTCTCTTTCTTCTCCTTGAAGGGCAGACCACATGCAGTTCAACAGCCTTTTATTGAAGCACCAGGGCTGTGCTTCTGAGTATTACCCAGCCTCCAGGAGCACCCGAAGGAATGCTTACACTGGCAGAGATAAAGATAAACACGGTCACTGCGGCACAGGGTTACAAACCTAATAACTTACATCTACTGTTTTTACTAACTGTGCTGGCACATAGCTACTTTAATGATTCTAAAAGGAATTGATGTAATACACTAGCTTATAGCCTGTTGTGCATATACTTTGTTGGTCATAAAACGCCAGTGCATAACCGGTCTATAACAATGTTAAGCTGTGGAAACATATGCCACCCTTTGTGTTGTGCTTGAGAGTGCGTAAAATAATTAAAAAGTACAGTATGCAACTGAGAACATGAATAGACATGTATGTTTAAGTGCATGCTCGATTGCAAATAGCATGTGTGTGCATACTTATGTTGCTGAAAAAACATACCTGCATGTATAGCTTGGTGTGAGAAGGCTAGATTTACTAAAATCTCTTCAGTGTGTGGTTGCAAAGCAGACCATTTCAAAGGCTCATGGGATTTCTGTGATTCCTCAGAAGAGAGTTTAAGTAGGGGTAAAATAAAGCCCATCATGCAACTGAATCCATTGCCTGCAGTGGCACAAAAATAAAAGAATTTCCACCTAGTAACAATTAGCACTTTAAAATACTGAAAGTGCGCCCATTTACACGTATTCGGAAATATGCCTGGTTATAATGCTCTACTCCATCATTTGATGAGCTATTGCTTCCAAGATCAAGAGAAAAGTATACAAACTTCCTTGAAAATGAAACATGAAAAAGAAGCAATTCCAATTTTTTTAAATAATTGTCTTGTTTGCACTGAAAGAAAGACCATCATTTAAAATTTTCACAAAGCATTACATAAACACATTCAGCACCTTGTTAAACCGGAATGAGTAGCTAGTGAATGCTAAAAACAGTACTGTGAATTTTTATTACAATTTAAAATAACTGTGTTCTATTTAATCATGTCAGCGTGATCTCAAAGCTGAATTTTCAGCATCATTACTCCAGTCTTCAGTGTCACATGATCCTTCAGAAATCATTATAATGTGATGATTTGGTGCTCAAGAAACATTTCTTATTATCAAGACTGAAAAAACGTAATATTTTTGTGGAAACCATGAAATATACTGTATATATTTTTCAGGATTCTTTGATAATTACGGAGCTCCTAAAGCCCGGGACACACCAAGCTTCTTGGCCAAGAAGCTGCGCTTGAACACACCAAAAGGACTAAAAGCGACTGTCAACCAGAATGTGCGTTCTGCACCTGGGTGTAAGTAAATATCTTTCTATATCAGCAGGTATCAGTCTATTTTCGTCATTCAAAAAGGGAAACCGAAACTAGGACTGCAGATATACAAACCGTAAACAAAGCAGCACTTGCTTAACATTTTGAATATCAATCACGCTGATCACTTTCTTCATTCGAATGCTATTCTTGCATTCGAATGCTCATTTAAGATGACGTGAAATTATAACAGCCTTCTGTCTGTACCGTCTTGACCGCTTTCGCCTTTTATTCGTTACTCGTTCGCTAAGCTGAACAGTCAATCAGAGTTCTCTCTCTCACCCACCTTCCGACAATATGCAGTTCAACATGCTGAATCGGCCCAAAAAACCCAGACGGCGTCCGACTACAGCCAACGGTGGGGAACAAAAAAACTAGGCTTGGTGAAAAAACTAAAAAACTCAACTTGGTGAGTCCCAGCCTTAAAAGGACATGGTGGTGGAAAAAAATGTGAGATGGTTTTGGGTTCCCCCACAAATGTTTGCATTCTGCCGCAAAACTTTGCGTTCTCTCGCAAAAAACACAAAAGTTTTGAGAGCGAACGCAATTTTCTCAGGGGAACGCAAACTTTTTGCAAAGGGAATGCAAAGTTTCTCGGTTGAACTCAAACATTTGTGGGGGAACGCAAAACCATCTCATATTAAGGGCTCGGTAGATGAATAGAAAGAACAGTCTTTATTCGAAATAGAAACTGTCATATTTGATCAATTGAATGCATCCTTACTGAACAAAAGTATTCATATATATTTATATGTATATATATATAATCTTAATCCATTACGAGATATATATTTTTTTACATTTAAATACAACTGCCGTCATAACAATCATAATTTTCTTAAACACATTCTGACCATGCCATTCTGTAAACTTCCTCCACCATGTGTGCCTATTCTCTCCATATCTGTATGTTGCACAGTGATAATCAGGCCTTACATGGCATCCTGAGGCAGGACTCTTGCACAAACCTGTCTGAGAAAAGAAGCACACTCAGTCTCCAGTGTAAACACAACAGTGGGAGAGGAATGCTCAAGCTGGGAGTAGAGAGGTCTTACTGTAGCTTAGGGACGCCCATTGATGCAGCTTAAATCAACAGCATGTTAGAACGGAAATGATCATACACATGTGTATTGGTCATGAATGCATTGTTCTGATGGATGGGATGACTGTGGTCCTGTTTACACCTGGTATTAACATCCACCTCGGGCAATCAAAAGTGGTCAGCCGAAACACATTGCTGTTTACACCTGGTAATAACATGCATCTCAAACGCATCTCCTGTGACCACTTGTAATCATATTTTGAGGGAGAAGTATCCTTCTGATCTTAGTTTGTTACAGAGTTGATAAAGCACAAAAAGATTAAAAAAGTGAAAAATAAAATCAGTTCAAATGATTCTCACAAATAATATATTCTGTGTTAAAGATATTTAAAATATGTGCTTTGCCAAATTATCCCAATTGGATGTTATTTTTCCCTTTAAAATATTATACAACAGCAGGAATATAAAAAATATATTATGTAATATGATACAGTATGCGTATTTGCTTCATTGAAGCTTATTGAGTATTATGAGAGAGAGATCGACTAAGCGAGTGCATTACCTGCATCTGATATTCTTCAGGTCAATCTTATATCCAGAATAAAAAAAAACAGTTAGAATGTCTTTGAGGAAAGTGAAGTCTTTGTCTTAGAATCCTTTTAACAGTTAAGGGGTTTTCTGATTACAGCGCTAATCAATGTATTTGTCGGTTTCATCTTATAAGCTGTTTAAAGTAAAAAATAATGTCCTTGTTTCAGTCCCTTTCAATATAAAACTCTGTGCTACTGACTCACTTAGAAGTCTTTTCCACCATCTAATGGCGTAATAATGTAGCTTACAAAGATTGGCTGTTTGATTTACCCAAAACAGCCAGCAGCAAATTCCAGAAGGACTGGCCAAAATAAAGATGTTCTCAATGGTTACACGAGTACTGACCACAGCATGCTGATATACAGCCATATCGCACGGCTACGAGTGTGATTTTGCGTTTATACAACAGTTCGACAGCACAAGTGAGTAAATAAATAATAAACAACAATGGAGTGTCTTTAAAAATCCTCTTTTGTGAAGAATTACTTCCTTCTGTCACGAATTCAAATCTCAAGTTGACAGTTTAACAGTTGAGCCTAACCCTCCGTTACTAATTCTAAAACGCCACTTTAGAACTAGTAATGAAGGAAAGTTGAGTCGCTTAATTGAAGCTTATTGTATTATGTATTGTGGTATTATGAGAGAGAAATAGACTAAACGAGTGTATTACCTGCATTTTTGCCTTTGTCCCTTTAAAAGATTTCCCATGAAAGCTCTAAAACAACTTCCTTGTTCTGACCATAGACATAATCAATACATGGACGCCCTATTGGCCACTGGATCGTACGTCAACGGCGCCGCTATATTGCGGAGGGTAACTTTCCCATAACTCTCATAACGGGAATTGAGAAAAATGCCTGCTTCGTGTGCTGCTTGGGGCTGTACAAATCGCCGCACAATTGAAAACAATTATTTGGTCATTATATAATTAGTAATAGTAACGTTAGTTGGCCATCAGAGTCAGTCAGACTAAAATATCTAGCGATAAATAAATGATTGTGTCACAGTGACAGGATGTCCATTTTTAGACATACGCCCGAGGCGTAGTAAGCCATTCTCAGGGTATTTTTATTTCTATTTTTTTAACAAATAATGCATTATAACGTAGGGCAATAGTATTTAATAGTGCATTGAATGTTGCCACAGGCTTGTATTTGTTATATATATATATATATATATATATATATATATATATATATATATATATATATATAGGAATCTAAAAGGCTCTCAGCCAATTAGATTTGAGAACCAGAAAGAACTGTGGTATAATATATTATAATATAATCATGGGTAATGCGAACTGTAAAACTATGTATAAATGTAAAGTTTTAAATGAATGAATGAATGAAGTCCTATTGTGTTTTTTTTTTTTTGTTTGTTTTTACATTTATGTTCCTGCATATTTAAAGGGGTCATATAATGGTACATGCACTTTTACAAGTTGATTGCACTGAAATGTCTGTTGGCAGTGCCTGTACACAACCATCCTATCATGATAAAAATCCATCCAGTGGCTTTGTTTTAATCTCCTTATATGTTTGACCCTCTCTGAAATCAAGCCGTTCGATATTATGACGTCACAATATCCAACGCCCCTCCCGCGATTGTTGAGTGACAGCAGTGTTTCAACACAAGACCCGCCCTGAGCGAACTGTGACAGCCTTCGTCATAGTAGTCCGCCATTGTTGATATGCTGGAGCAGAATGGCGTCTAAGCGATTGTGGTGTTTCTTGGGTGTAATAACGAACACAGCAGTCATTCTGATGTTCCTGAATCCGAACCGCTGTGCAGTGGCTGAGTTTGTTTTCGAAGGGAATTCCCCACGAATCACGATCAACATCAATGCTTTCATGTTTGCGCGAATCATTTCACCAGGCTGCTTTATAAACGAGGGTCAGTACGTTATAATGCTGGTTTTACTAAGAAACTGCTCCTGAAAAAAGGATCTGTACCAACTATTCATGTTCCTGACGCACCTCCAGAAGAAGTGAGTGAGTGTAACATTTTATTAACCTTTATATTAATCTTTGCAAATCGCTTGCTGCACGCTTCACGATGAATGCGGCTATTTTTACACTCAGGGTACATTACGGCATGTTTTCTATGTATGACGATCTCAATATAATTCATAATCCCATGTTTATAATAAAAAACGCGTTATGGATATGGTGTTATTGTTTTTGAAATGGTGTGCGCACAGAACAGAGGGCGAGGCGAGCAAGCTCATTATCATTTAAAGACACATGCACTTAAACGGCGTGCTGAAAACAGAGCTGTTTTTCACCAGGTAAAATGAGTGTTTTCTTACAATACTAATGAGATTTTTCAATTAAAGTATATTACAAACTTTTAATTTAGACCCTAAAGAATCATATTAGCTTGTACAAAAATGACATTATATGACCCCTTTAAGGGTGAATGTAGTCAAGTGCTATCCTACTGCAATCCAGTCATTGAACATGAATGTTCTGTGGCCTATGTGCTTTTATCTGATGAATGAAGTAAACGCATACAGTACAGCATTCTACTTGAGAGCTAGGGCAAAGGAAAACAACTCACATTTGATTCCTTGCGAGGATGTATTATTCCCTGTGAGTTCAGTGCAATTATTTTCCACAGAAGCAAACTCATCTCCTCTGGATATGTCTCTGTATATTTCATTGACTCCTGGGTTGAAGCAAAATGAATGTTCCCTTTTCCCTTTCATTTGACCATAACCCTACAGCCAAAATTGCATTAAATATTCCTTTTATATTTTCACCTTCAAAGGGCAATGCCTTGTAATTGCTTGGCGGCGCTGTATGCCAATAAATAACTAATAAAAAAAAAAAAGAGGGAAAAAACAAACTCTGATTTCTGGTCATACTGGAACAGATCCTGGGAGAAATTCATTCTGTATTCATTACAATGACACCATGAGGACATGCTAGGAATTTAGTCTGCTCGAAAAACATAACATCTGGGAAAAGTCAAGTTTTCTTTTCCTGCAGTGTACAAAATGTATCTGCAAGCGATGTGGACACAGAGCGTACAGTGTATTGGCAAACAAGATGCCTTAGGTGCCATGAATATTTAAGAGCTCTTTTAATTTAGAAACAGCAAAGTAAATAGTTGCACTTTATTCAAATGAGGGTCTTATCAGGGACAGATCCGTAATTACCAATACCTGGCCGTCTGAAACTGTATGTTTACTTTCTCACACATTCTCGTATGCATGTTTTGTCAGAAGTGAAAGGAGAAGGAATAAAAAGGTACTATGTACACACTATTGATAATTAATATTGACCTGCAAAACTGCATGCCAGTGGAACATGTAGAATTTCCTGAAAGCGTGGAAGGCAAGAATGCTGGTGATAGATTAGTTGTGCTGTTGTATTAATGGTAGGCACTTAGTGGCTTGGTGGGGTGTCACAAGCGAGGCCAGCATACTATACATTACTTAGACATGAAAACGAACAAAGAAAAGTGATTTCTTTTTCTTGAAACAAAAACTGATGTTATTTACTCAATTACTGAATGTTCTTGCTCATTCTGTGAATGATTAATCATGTTATTCCAAATAAAAAAATAGTCTGTGTAATCTTTAATCAAACAAATAACTTCAATAAGATAACACACATAATAATCTTCCTTGCTTTTACTTAGACTGCGTGGGTTATTGGACAATGCTAACAAATAGCCAACTAGACCTTTTACAGTCCCCCTGTAGTCAATTATTGTATCCCTTAAAACTCATCTTTGATCACCAAAATGACATTTTTAAAAGTTTTTTCCTTGAGGAAAAAAACAAACAAAAAAAACCCCAGACAAATAAACAACATTAAAAGCTTGATTTTTAGATAGTACTTTAAGTACTATTTTAGCAAACTCACATTCAAACTAGTGCTATTCTGTTAATTAACATTCTTGTTAATTCATGTTAATTAACACTTTTTACCATTCAATAAATTTCAATAAAGTTCTGTTTCACTCGTAAATGTCAACTTACCGAGGTCAAAAGGTTTGTTAATGACAATTCATGTTGACTTTAAATGATTTTTAATAAAATGAAGTTGTCCAATTTGTGAAAGAAACCTGGGGCCGTATTCACAAAGCATTTTATCTTACCACTAGGAGTACTCCTAAATCGCACTAAAAGATTTTAGCTAGGAGTTTTCTCTTAAAAGTTATTCACAACGCCTTTCAGACCTACTCTTAGTAAAGAAAAATGACAACTCCTAAACTAAGAGTGAGTCTTTGTTGCTATGGATGACGTCATTACTCATGCACGAGCTTGACTGAAGTGACCACCTTGATTGGCTGATGATTGTAACGCGGGAATGATTCCAAACCCCTCCCCTACGATGATGATTGACAGGTGACAGGTCTGAGAATGCGTGCGCTACACAAGTAGTGCGAAGGACGAAGATGATGAATAACTGAATAAATAGCCTAAATGAATAAAGAGTAAGGAAAAACAAATAGCCTAGTAGCCTAATGAAACATATGGATTGATGCAATATCTTTGCAACGTTATTGAATTAATCTGTCACTATATGCCTCTGCCTACGTTTGCAAAGAGAAGAACATTTTAATTTGATTCACAATCAAACGTTACAATTAGTTTACATGCAATGAATGAGTAGCCTAGTTTTGGTTGTTGTTGGTGGCGTTATTGCATCCCTAGTTATGCCTACAATGCAAAATTGTTCCCTCGCGATTGGAAGCTCCTGTAGCCGCCGCGCACGCATTTCAAAACATCGCAACGTGAAATGCCACAAAAAGCGGTTTGTGAATAGGTCTTAGTGAGTTAGGAGTCCTCTCGACTTCTTTTAAGCTGTCCCAGGCTTAGGTGCTACTTTTAGGGCTAAAATGCTTTGTGAATTACTCTTAGTCAAAAAAATTAGGAGTCCTAAAGTTACGAGTGACACGCCCATTATTTTTAGGAGTTGCTCCTAAATTCGCCAGTTAGGAGCTACTTTTAGCCTTAAAATTCTTTGTGAATACGGCCCCTGATGTTATATGCTAATTACAGTGTTGTCATCATATTTCACAATACAACAGCTTAAATGTGGCTCATGTGTCAAAGTGTACACTTTCTTATAGTGAATTTATAGAGAGGTTGTCACTAGAGTTCTCAACGGGCCTGAAAATTACAACCCGACCCGACCCGGCCTGTGGCTTTTAAAGCCCGGACCCGATGTAACCCGACACATCATCATGAATTATCTGCCCGAACCCAGCCCGTGGCCCGACGATAATTTGTTTTTTCTCTCATACACGTATTATCATGACCAGCAGACGGGAATTCAAATCAACCTTTAATGTTCATGCCTTTTAACAATACAAACAATACAAACAACTTTCCAGACCTCTGATTTTCCCACTCCTGTAGTAGCGACGGTGAATTCACCTGCACAAGTTTACTTTTCACCAACTCCATCTTCTTCTCCAGGCTAAAGGCGTGCACGCAGCGGCGTCAGGTCTGCCCCCGCCCCTCTCCATGATGCACGTTGCACGCAGCAGCCAGACTTTCTTTACGGTGAACAGCAGCGATGATTAATAAATGTTTTTTTGTTTTGTTTTGTTTTTCACTGAGCGGAAAAGATTAAGCCCGAGGTCCGACCTGACCCGAGTCATTTGCTTATATTTTCGACCCGAACCCGCGGGTCCCGTCGGGTTTCTCGGGCCGACCCGACCCGTTGTCACGTCGCTCTACTTTTGTCGGCTAGCAGGTATTTGTTACATGTCAGTTTGTTTTTGGTCCATTCTTCCTTCTGTGTTCATTGTGTTCAGTTTCCCACTACTCCTTGTTTCCATCATCACCGTCGTCAATAGTTCATTTGGTTCAGCTTTGTGTCGTTAATTAGGGCCTGAGCACCGATGGTGAGAGGACCCTATTGTTTTTGCTCCGTTTCTTCTTCTTCTTCTTCTTCTCCAAAGTGAATCGCTTTTTTGAGGGCCTAAACATGCTCGAAAACTCATGAAACTTCGCACATGCTTCAGAAGTGGTGAAAATTTATGTGTGATATGGATTTCAGAATTGGGTGGGGCAAAATGGCTCAATTGCCCCCCCTACACTATTGCCCCGACCCAACGTTTCACATACAGGTTTGAAATTCGGTACATACATGTAATGACCCAATACCTACAAAAAAGTCTCTTGGAGCGTAGCCCTAAACACAACAGGAAGTCAGCGATTTTGAACTTCCTCTCAGATTTTGTGCAGTTTTTGCCATTTCCTGATGTTGTACTTTAACAAACTCCTCCTACAGTTTTGATCTGATCCTCTTCAAATTTAGTGAGTGTAATCTTAACTGTACGTACACACCGCCGCCGACTTGAGCTTCCAAAGTTACCGGAAGTCATTCATTTTCAATGGAAGCTGGCTTCTCTCAGCTGCAAGGAGCGTCAAATCCATCGGCATCACGTTTTGGGCGTTTTGAGCGACCAAAGCGTCAATCAGAAAGTTGAAAGTAGCTCAACTTTATGGTAATGAGCTATGACGCGGTTCAGTGGCAAGCAGCGGCAAAACACCAGCAACCAATCGGAATATAGACGTCCTTCGCTCTGGCTGATTCCGGAGAAACATACGATGTAAACTTTCATTCCTACCAAAACATTAGTTCAGAGAAAATGGAGAAGAAGCTGATCATCGCCGTTGCTGGGTTTCCTATCATTTATGATATGACGTTGTTTGCATATAGGGACCAGTTACAAAACAACGAGGCATGGGATAAAATAGCTGGGATAGTTGGTGTCTCCGGTGAGGTGGTGAAGTGCGTGCTGATGATTTATAATATTTTTAACTAGTACTGATAGATACTCGGATTTGTCTCTGTCTTGCCAGTATGGCTGCACGATGTATCATTTAAGCATCGATATTGCGATGTATGAATCCACGATCACATCGCAGGATGTGCGATGTCAAGAATAGGTAGGCTATCGTAGTTGATCCGTGATTCATTAACTGTACGGGCCAGCTTCAAGACGGTGCATCACCCTATTTCCCGCTCCAATTTCGCTCCGCTCACACCATGATTCTGAAGCATGCTCAGTCAAGCTAACAATGATAATGTGGTACAAGAAACGAATGTGGAGACATCGTTTCAGTCAGTAAAGATTCATTTTGGAATCTAAAAAGAAAACATCTCTCGAAAACATGAAAGTATGCTACGTGAACTTGCTGGGAAGAAAGCAAAAGGTTAGCAAATTGAATACGGTAACTTGTAACAAAGTGTAAATTAAATATAGCGTAATATTCAAACAATTGATACAAGCCAATTTAAATTTTAATCCTGCGTGCTGCGCGAAAGTTCAGTTATAAGAATTTATATTCTCAAAAGTTGTTATTAGCCTACTTTTAAAACGTTTATGTATATATATTTTTTTTTGTTTATATGAATTTTATTTATATTATTAGGCCCATTTATTTGTTTAATTTTACAGCATTTTGTGTGTACAATGGATATAAGCCAATTTAAATTTTAATCGTGCACGTTGCGCAAAAGTTCACTTATCAAAGTTCAAATAAAATTCAATCTTAATAGTTAATTTACTTTTAAAACTTTTATGTATATTTTTGTTTATATCATTTTTATTTATATTATTAGACCCATTTATTATGACCGCCGCTAGCGTCATAGCGAAAGCGGTCATATAGGGATTGTCAAAGTTTTTTTTTTTTTTTTTTCCCGTCACCTTACTGAATTTTTCGTCAACGATACCAGGGACACCGAAGCACCGGGGAACATGAAATTTGGTGGGCATGTAGCCCCACTAGACTTCTACGGAAAAATTTCGTTTGGTCCCCGGGGGCCACTCCCCCCCCCGCGCTGGGCCCCCCCAAACCCAAAAAAATGCAGTTTTTCCTAAATAACTACCTGAACCGTGGCACCGAGGATGAAGAAATTTTTATGGTATGTTGGTCTACTAGACTTTTACGGAAAAATTTCGTTTGGTCCCCGGGGGCCACTTCCCCCCCCCCGCGCTGGGGCCCCCGTAAATTTTTCGTCAACGATACCAGGGACACCGAAGCACCGGGGAACATGAAATTTGGTGGGCATGTAGCCCCACTAGACTTCTAAGGAAAAATTTCGTTTGGTCCCCGGGGGCCCTTCCCCCCCCGCGCTGGGCCCCCCCAAACCCAAAAAAATGCAGTTTTTCCTAAATAACTACCTGAACCGTGGCACCGAGGATGAAGAAATTTTTATGGTATGTTGGTCTACTAGACTTTTATGGAAAAATTTCGTTTGGTCCCCGGGGGCCACTTCCCCCCCCGCGCTGGGGCCCCCGTAAATTTTTCGTCAACGATACCAGGGACACCGAAGCACCGGGGAACATGAAATTTGGGGGGCATGTAGCCCCACTAGACTTCTAAGGAAAAATTTCGTTTAGTCCCCGGGGGCCCTTCCCCCCCCCGCGCTGGGCCCCCCCAAACCCAAAAAAATGCAGTTTTTCCTAAATAACTACCTGAACCGTGGCACCGAGGATGAAGAAATTTTTATGGTATGTTGGTCTACTAGACTTTTACGTAAAAATTTCGTTTGGTCCCCCGGGGGCCACTCCCCCCCTGGGCCCCCCCAAACCCAAAAAAATGCAGTTTTTCCTAAATAACTACCTGAACCGTGGCACCGAGGATGAAGAAATTTTTATGGTATGTTGGTCTACTAGACTTTTACGGAAAAATTTCATTTGGTCCCCGGGGGCCACTCCCCCCCCCCCGCGCTGGGGCCCCCGTAAATTTTTCGTCAATGATACCAGGGACACCGAAGCACCGGGGAACATGAAATTTGGTGGGCATGTAGCCCCACTAGACTTCTACGGAAAAATTTCGTTTGGTCCCCGGGGGCCACTCCCCCCCCGCGCTGGGCCCCCCCAAAACCAAAAAAATGCAGTTTTTCCTAAATAACTACCTGAACCGTGGCACCGAGGATAAAGAAATTTTTATGGTATGTTGGTCTACTAGACTTTTACGGAAAAATTTCGTTTGGTCCCCGGGGGCCACTTCCCCCCCCGCGCTGGGGCCCCCGTAAATTTTTCGTCAACGATACCAGGGACACCGAAGCACCGGGGAACATGAAATTTGGTGGGCATGTAGCCCCACTACACTTCTACGGAAAAATTTCGTTTGGTCCCCGGGGGCCACTCCCCCCCCGCGCTGGGCCCCCCCAAACCCAAAAAAAATGCAGTTTTTCCTAAATAACTACCTGAACCGTGGCACCGAGGATGAAGACATTTTTATGGTATGTTGGTCTACTAGACTTTTACGGAAAAATTTCGTTTGGTCCCCGGGGGTCACTCCCCCCCCCCCGCGCTGGGGCCCCCGTAAATTTTTCGTCAACGATATCAGAGACACCGAAGCACCGGGGAACATGAAATTTGGTGGGCATGTAGCCCCACTACACTTCTACGGAAAAATTTCGTTTGGTCCCCGGGGGCCACTCCCCCCCCGCGCTGGGCCCCCCCAAACTAAAAAAAATGCAGTTTTTCCTAAATAACTACCTGAACCGTGGCACCGAGGATGAAGAAATTTTTATGGTATGTTGGTCTACTAGACTTTTACGGAAAAATTTCGTTTGGTCCCCGGGGGCCACTCCCCCCCCCGCACTGGGCCCCCCCAAACCCAAAAAAATGCAGTTTTTCCTAAATAACTACCTGAACCGTGGCACCGAGGATGAATAAATTTTTATGGTATGTTGCTCTTAAGGGCCCACATCAACCTAGCCCATAATCACTCATTTGTGATTTGCGCCCCTCCCATAAAAAATTAAAATGCAATATTATTCTGCTTTAATCGCCCCTATCTTCAGTGGAGATGTTCAGAACTGCACCATATTTCATGTGTATGATTAACTTGACATCCTCTGGGGGTATCCTCTGCTAAGTTTTGTAGAATTTCATCCATGGGGGGTATAAAATAAATTCATTTATGTGCACATTTAGTGACTGTACACTCATCGGCCTGTAGATGGTGCTCTTGAGCGAAGGGTTGCTGGTTTAGGATGATACTGTCACACACACACATGCAGGAATACAAACAAACGCAAGCATGCACACACACTGTCATCCACACGCACAGACACACACCCATACACACACATACAAATCCACATGCACAGACACACACACACAAACACACACGCGCACACATGTACGCACACATACATACACACACGCACAGACACACACACACACACACACACACACACACACACACACACAGACACACACATACACAAACACACACACATACACACACACACACACACACACACACACACACACACACACACACAGACAGACATGCACATACTATTACTTTTTTTAGGTATATACATAAACACGCAATACAGCCAAATTACTCGACGTCATTTATTTTTGTGGAAAGCCAGTGCAGGCCTGAGCGGCGGTCATATTTTGTACCGCGATGCGGTACATCTAGTTCGTTTAATTTTACAGGACTTTTTGTGTAGGCTATATTCCTTCTTACATAGGCCTAATTTGTCATTTGAAATAAAACATTTTTATTTGAAAAATGTTGTTGTTCTTCATTAGTTCTTTAGGAGGTAAGGCTGTGGTCTAAGCTAAAAGTCATTTACATGTAGATTTTTTTCCCTTTTTGGAGCGAGCGGGGGGCGATTTGAGTGGAGCGCGGAGCAAACTGCGTTGAGCGCTGAGCTATAATGAGCAGAGCGGCCTGATGTAGCTTTGAGCGGGGGAGCGGAGGGGTGAAAATTTTTGTGACCGATGAGCTGAGATTCTCACTGCTCCACTTCGCTCATAAGCTCTGATCTGCCACAAACTTCACTTGTTTGATAAGAGTCCTGTCCTGAACACATGACCATGCTCATATCCGGTTATAGTAATAGCGCCACCTGCTGGTAGTAGGAAGTGTGGCAAATACAAATTACCTTAACATAGTCCTCCTATGTTTACATACTGTCCACCGTGCTCGGTTTTCCTAAAGGCGCCGGGTGGCGGTGGCACGGGTGCGAGGGCCCTTTTCATCGCTGCTTGCAGCTTTAATTATCTCATTAGTTCTCTTTGTCTGTCCCATGTATATATTCCCTGTGTTCTCCCTCAGTATCTGGTGGTTCTCGTTGATGTTTGGTTGTTTCCCCAGGGTTTTTCCTTGGTCCAATGTGTTTGATGATTAAAGTCTTCCTTCTAACGTTCTTCCTCGCCGTGAGCATTTCTCAGCACCACCAATCGTAACAGCGTTCCCACTCGACTACAGTATCATGAGGCGGATCACTGCACATTTACATACAGTCTGTTCAACTTTCTCACATTGCCAGCAGTCACTGTCACTCGTCACCTCAAATCGTCAACTCTCTTCGAAAAATTAATGAATTCCAGTCACTTTGTCACTTTTGAGATGATTTCCCTGTTTATAATTTCCAAATGGTTTAGTTGGTGCCATCTCATTAACTGACACTGAAGAGGTTACAGAAAAAACAGCAGTTTCTGACACTAAAACGAAAACGAAAATGAAGCAGTTTTAAATGGAGAAATACTGAAATCCAGACTCGTGAGATGGCTCAATGAAATCTAGGTTTCAGATTTTATTAAAAGAGAAGAGTATAATATCTTTGATGCCAAATATTTTCTCCTACTCGCAGAGACGCACAAGTACGCCATTCCTAGGCTGATTTCCCAGATAACTGTAAACACTGTAGCTCAGTGGTGCTTTCAAAACATTGCTGTTTGTTCCAAGATCCAGGCCAGACTGACACAGCAACACCATCCTCAGCCAATAGCACAAGATAAGGGTGAAGCTACCAGTTTGTCTGGCCAATGGCAAATGGCGGGCGTGTTCCTGTTTAAAAGCAATAATTATTTTTGCAACATTGTGTGGCGCATAAATTACACATTTCACCTTTAAATCTGGCAGTGGTACTATAAGTGTAATCTTTAAGAATGGTGAGCGTGTACCGCATGCATCATTTCAGCACAGTTAGATGCTAAGAGAAGAGCACATATTATATTGAACAAAGAGCAGAAGTGAACCACTGACAGGGACTCAAAACCAAGCGTGTCACTACAATAACACACAGTACATCATTCTCTTTGCTGCATATTTTTGTTCCAGAGAGACGCTTAAAATATCACCAAAATATCTGATGACTATATCAAGTAAATATTAAATCACCAAACTCAAAAGTGCACTAATGTAGCAGTTCTGGAGAATAACTAATCAAAAGTTTTTTTGTTTTTTTTTAGCATGCTTTACAGTCGAGCAAGCTAAGAAAACAATAAAACATGCTTGTCTGAACTGTTTTCAATCTCTTATTTATAGCACTGGGAAGGTTAATTGGCAAGGTTCATGTAAATAAATGATTAATTGATGTCAATGCTCTGAAACTGTAGCATTTAACTAAATATTTTACTACAAAGTAACTTCCTAAACATTGATGTGGCACAATACTACGCTTACATTACATTACTGCAGATGAAATGGCTAAGGACGCAATAGCCTGCCAAATACTCTGAGGAGAAAGAAAAATGGAGAGAATGAGAGCCAGAGAAAAATACAGAAGGTGTTTCTATTACAGAGAACATGCACATCAGAGTTTCCCCTAAAGTGTGAATCAATTTAATATTAAATTGTATGCAAATTTAATGTGGACTGCGAGAGGTACAGAGCTCTGATCCCAAACCAGCAATAATAATACGTCTCTGAAATGCTCGCCTGAGATACCTTAAATCTACAAACCTGACCAAATGAACTCTCGGCTACTTAAAATGTGTTTTTATGCCTGCTCTTCCCCGTGGAGAGCATTATCTTAAGGCTATTATGTATTTCTCTCACTACTGTAATGTGATGATAACTAGCAGGGGCTTCCACAGGGAGATGGTGGAGTTATCTTGAGTGCCTGACAGGGAGCTGATAGTGTTACATTACTGTGGTTTGTGGTCCTGAATTCCCAACACATTCCCAACAAAATAAAATACCTTACACCAGTTTTTTAGCAGCAGCAGCCGTGGCTTATAGCATTTAAACATAAGGCATATGTTGCTGCGAACTGATAGCTGTCTAAGAACAATATATGGGTGGTCCATATACAGTATAAAAGAAAAAGCATCAAGGAAACCTTTAAACTCATGAGGACCTGGACAGGTATGATAATGCCTAGCTGAGCTGTCCCATACAATAAATGGGTTTCATTCAAAAGACGACAATAGTTGACTGACAACCATACTATCTGGACCAAAAGACTAACAGTAAGGCTAATAACCTCGTCAATCAGAAAAGCAGGAAATTTATTTCTGGACATTTTTAGCAGCACTTAAGAAAAATCTTTGAAATGCTTTGAAAGAAAATGCACAGTCAAATGGTGCTGAATATTAAATGATGTAGTGCCATACATTAAATGATTCAGAAGGGGCCACCTCATTGTTTTACCTAAAGCAGTGGTTCTCAAACTGGGGTACGTGAACAAAATGCTGAGTTTTGCTGTATATTTAATTCTACCCCACATTAAAATAGCATTAAAACTGAGCATGTATTTCTATATGACACCCGATCAAATTACAACATCTTCTGAGTAGGGCTGGGTATTGATTCAGATGTTCCAATTCGATTCGCAACCTCTCAATTCGATTCGATTTCGTTTCTCGATTCAATTTTCGATTTTGATTTTAAATTCGATTTCGACTCCCGATTCTCGATTTGACTCAATGAATATAGATTCAATACAAATCCTATATTTATAAAAAAATACAGTGAATGTAAGTGTACAAGTGGTTAATTAATAAAAAGAAATTAAGAGCCACAAACCTGTATATTAAACTTTTTATGTTAGGTACACTTGGGTACATTAAAACAGAACCCAACTCTATATTTCAAATGCATACAATGAATAGACAGGATTTTGATGCAAGATGAAAAATTGATGCAGAAAATTGGATGCTGATGGTAGTCAGACCAGTTGCATGCATATTGCATTTTATGTTTAAGATAAAATAAATGAATGATCTCACAGCATTAGCTGTAACATGGAGGCTGCAAGCCTATGAACAGTGTAGGAAAACTGATACTGGCTTTTGGGTGATAGATAAATAAATATGGAAAAAAATCGATTAGTGGCCTTTGAGAATCGATTTTGAATTGACCACATTTTAAAAAACGATTAATGGAATTTTTTTTTTTTTTTTTTTTAGCCCTACTTTTGAGGTCAAAACTGACTGCATCCACACAAGCAGCGTGCATATATGATATGTTGCGTGCAGATTATTCTGCCTTTCCAAATCGTGCTATACTGCCGTTCTGTACCTTTGTAAAAGTGGGGATTTAGCACTTACTAGCACGAAGAACAAATATAGACACAGACTGTGAATATAGGTCGATTTAAGATTAAAACTCTCTTGGATACAAAAACATACCTTGCTTAATGTTGATCACATTATACGAATATCCACACGATTGCAAGTGTGACATTGATTTTATACAACAAACGAAAGGTATTAATATTAAGTGGTTCATTTTAAACACAGTATTGTCAGTATTTTTTGCAACAAAATAATAGCTCCAACATCTGTAAAATAGTCCAAGTGACTACAGTGGCTCAACCTTAAGTTTATCAAGCGACGAGAATACTTTTTGTGCGCAAAAAAATAAAAAATAAATAACGACTTTATTCAACTATTCATTTTCTTCTTTGTGGGCCACTGAGTGAGTTCACGAGAGCGCCACGACGCATGCGTGAGAACTGAGATGATGACGCAGATAGGTCTCGATGTAGTGTTTTTAAAATGGTTCTAATGTGTGCATTTCCTGGATGTCCGAATCATGAGAAACCAACGAGAAAACGTAAAAGTGCCTTACCAATGCCGCAAAATGAATGGCTTACCTTTCACACTTTCCCATCAAATGATCGTGAGCGTCATCTTCTCAGTCCTCACCATGTGTCGTGGCACTTTCGGGAACTCACATACGTGGCCCACATGAAAATGAATAGTTGAATAAAGTCGTTATTTTTGTTTGTTTTTTGTACAAAAAGTATTCTCGTCGCTTGATAAACTTAAGGTTGAGCCACTGTAGTCACTTGGACTATTTTAACAATGTTTTTACTAACTTTTCTGGACCGGCAGAATGAAATTGCATAGAAGCCTATGAAGGAGTGAGAAAGCTCTCAGATTTCATCAAAAATATCTTCATTGAGGGTGAGTAATTACAGACAGAATTTTCAATTTTGGGAGAACAAACCCTTTAAATCATCCAAGAATTTCAGAGTCAAACATTACCATCATATAATCATGGTCTTTTTCTATGCTAATATAGGAATAGAGTGTAAGGCAAAACCTTATCGATTACTAGTACTATAAAACAGGTTTCCAAACAAAGGGGGAGAAATTATATTAACATAACAAAAATAACCGTAATATAAATACACACATACACACACACGCAAGCACACACGCAAGCACACACACACACACACACACACACACACACACACACACACACACACACACACACACACACACACACACACACACACACACACACACAAAAGTTTGGGTCAGTATGATATATTTTTTTAAAAATTGCAAAGATGCATTCAATTAATGAACAATGACAGTAAAGCCATTATACTGTTACAAAACTCACCTCTGAAATAACATTTTAGTGATCATAATTAATGATGAAAATGTTGTGGGACATATTTTGTCCCATGTCTCAAGAAATGCCTTAGTGATGGAAATGTTTAATAACATCTGAGTGAAGACAGTTTGCAAAGTAGAGCAGGAAGGGCATGCCATGGCACAATGAAATAATTAACCAAGAATAAAAACAAAAACAATTGGAAGCTAGAAATCATTCCGGCAGAATTATGTTCCACCTGATTACGGCGCGATTACAGTCTGATGAGAAATACACAACTGCCAAATACAAAAACAGGGTGCAGACATATGCCCATCAGGACTTAATTTGTGAGACATTTGGCAGAGGCTGTTAACCTTCTGATAATGATGAAGGATATGGCATCCAAACTTTGCAGAAAGTCCAATCCCACAGTAATCCTAATGACACTGAATTCTGTCCTCTAGTGAATAAAAAACCTTCATCCACAGCTCAAATGCAGTGTCAACTAGCCTGCAATTTTTAAGCCAAGTTTAAGGACTTGTGCTCTACTTTGTGTGGGACTTGCAACTCAAAGAAATCTGAATCCAGAAAAATGATATGTCACTCCCCAAGCCCCCAAGGCACTGATAAACCTGAAAATGGAAAAGCTCTGAACTGAGCAAGCCAATCGGTGTCAATCAGCCCAGACACCGAAGTTGAGGCTCAGGAACCGCGAGCCAATTTGTGACGGATCAATAATTTTGTCAGGGAAACAGTTGAATAGGGAGGGGATGGGTACAGAAGAAGGGCATGGCGTCTTTCAAAGACGTTTGAGGGGGGGTGAAAACAATACAAATTTGCAGTTCTCTCTTTAATTTCCAAATGGTTTGACTTCATTTAGGGCTGAAAATGTAATTGTAAATTAAAATTGCAATATGCCAATGAATTAAATAATTAATTAAATTAATTAAATAAATATGTAGCCTACTATATTTTCTGGAACATAAGCCGCATTTTGCTTTAAATAAATTAGTGTTTAGTTTTTATGAAAAAATGTTGTGTATAATGAATACCACTATACTTTGTTTTTATACATATATTTTCATTCCTGTTCTGTTCTGAATACTGTTAAATTTATAGGATATGTTGTTGAGTGAGGGAAACTAACATAAGTGAGGGGAATACATTTTTATTGTGTTTTTTAATGTCTTTAAACATATTGCATTTATCGGTATAATAAAAATAAAAATAAAATGGAACTTGAGTTTTTTCTCTCAACAATGAAATTTTGACCCGGTGCGCCTTGTAGTCAAGCATGACTCGTTTAACTTATAAAATATGGTCCACGTGTTGTGTGTAACATGTTCAGTTTTGGTTTTATTTTCACCGTGTTCCCTTTGCTAGTTTGTCTCCATGGTTTTTGATTGAGTTATGCTTGTGTTTCTAGTTACGTTAATTATCTCTGTGTATTTAAACCCTCGGTTCATTCAGTGTTTATGGTCCGGTATTCTCGATCACAATTCACGATCAGCAGCTGTAATAAAGCACACAACGAAAGGAATAGGGAACAAAACAGTCTTTAATAAATCCACAAAGAATACACAGGAGATCACAGAAGACATATAATATAGACATACAGTATATAAAAAAAATCTGTACTAAAGCATAAAAATACTATAATATGTTTTCCAGAGATTTAGGAACTATGCTAAGTTCACATACTCGTTTCTCAAAAAAAAAAAAAAAATTCTACTGCCAGTTATTCTACTTTGTAATGTGTGTTCCAATGAGATTAATGAGATCCAACTTGGATCATATAGATAGTTCACAAACCAAACTAAGTACAAATTGCTGATGTTAACCACTATTAACTAAGAATACTGTGGTTTCGCCACTTCTAAAGAACTAAAAGATAACTGCTAAAATAAATAATTGCTGAAAGTTTCTTATGTAACTATTTCTTATACTTCTTTTTTAAGCCTGAAATGAAGATGTATTATTCCTCCAAATGAGATTTGGCTCAGCTGCAATAATGAATCCCTCTATTAAAGTATATGTTGCACTTTTAGCAGAGAGAGATTCTTTCCAGTTTCAGTAGAGGAGCTAAAGTACAGAGCAGTGAACCATTCAGGCTGATCAAAGCAGCAGTGCATTCACAACAAATCACATTTAACTGAGTGTATAACGATTGCTAATCTAAATGTTTCTTCCTGTGGAAAACTGCATGGACCATAGACAGGTAATTGCCGGAGACACATCATAAATAGTACAGAGCGCAGACAAAACCCAGAAGCCTCAGGTATGTCATTTAAAAAACCTTTTCCTCTTAAATTGTCTCCTTAGCATTTTCCTTTTACTACTATTAGTTTGAAAAGTGACAGATGATTTCAAAGAAAACTGTTTAAGTAATGGTAACATACCATGTGGCTAAGAAATCAAAGCATTTTCCATTAGAATCAGCTTTGTCACTGTGTGCAGGCATGTTTTGAGGGTGTGCATGAGGCTGTACATGAGGTGTGACCTTGTACGATCTGCTGCAAAAATAGGCATCCTGGGACGGAACGAATATAGTGGTGTGAATGCACCAGATCAACAGCTAATGCTTCTGGAAGAAAAGTTAGAGGGGAGGGAAGCACTGTACAGGAACTTGGCATAATCAACTCTTGGTTTGGATGGGTCTAGACACCTAAAACATACACAATCGTGCAAAGATGGAATTTATGCCTCAAGTTAATGAAAAATAATAAACAAGGAACACTAAGAATGGTCTTTATATATAACCGCACTGTAGCAACATGACAAAAAAGCATCAGTCTCCATCACCACTCAATTAAATTTCAATTTCAGAAATTAGATTTCTGTTTTCATGGTATCCAAAAGCATTCCACAATGCTGATGACATGCAATGTCTCATTTACTTTCATTTACCACTGTTCCTCATTAAGGGACCAAGAGAATTAAGGACATCTTAAATTTCACATCATCAGATCCATAACCCAAACAATACAATCACAAGGCCTGTTCATGGCAAGGTTTGGTTCGGTTAGCGTGACCCAGTTGGCCCCTACTGGTACAAAAGCCTCCTTTTTAAAGAATTTGTTGCAAGCAATATATGAAGCAGGAATTTTTAGTCACATTAAAGGGTTAGTTCACCCAAAAATGAAAATTCTGTCAGTAATTACTCACCCTCATGTTGTTCCAAAAGACCGTAAGACCTTCGTTCATCTTCGGAACACAAATTAAGATATTTTTGATGAAATCTGAGCCATGTCTCACTCCTCCATAGGCTGCTATGTGACCGAAACTTGCTGGCCCAGAAAAGTTATTAAAGAGATCGTTAATATAGTCCAAGTGACTCCAGTTGCTCAATCTTAAGTATATCAAGCGACGAGAATACTTTTTGTGCGCAAAAACAAACAAAAATAACGACTTTATTCCACTTTTCATTTCCTTCTCTCTGGGCCTCGTAGTGTTTTTGCGCTGCGCGTCTGTGTTGCACGTCATCACGCATCACACACATGACCGGCGTCGGCCAATAGTGAGCCTACGTGGTGACGTGTAACACAGACGCGCTGCGCAAAAACACTACGCGAACCAACTAGAGGCCCAGAGAGAAGGAAATGAATAGTGGAATAAAGTCGTTATTTTTGTTTGTTTTTGCGCACAAAAAGTATTCTCATCGTTTGATATACTTAAGATTGAGCCACTGGAGTCACTTGGACTATATTAACGATCTCTTTAATAACTTTTCTGGGCCAGCAAGTTTCGGTCACAGAGCAGCCTATGGAGGAGTGAGACATGGCTCAGATTTCATCAAAAATATCTTAATTTGTGTTCCGAAGATGAACGAAGGTCTTACGCGGTTGGAACAACATGAGGGTGAGTAATTACTGACAGAATTTTCATTTTTGGGTGAACTAACCCTTTAAAGTAAGGGATGCACAATATATATAGGTATCATATCGGTATATGCAAGTGTGCATAATCTTTTCACCAATCTTTAGATTTAGATTACATCTGCCAACTAGGGTTGGGAAAAAACATCATTACAGCATAGTATCACAACATTTTGTGTGGCGATACACTGACGCCAATCAATCTTCATATAGATACTTAAAACAGCCAGCATCATCATTACCTGATAAAGTGTCTCACCTGTTACATAATTGTAACATACCAGTTATACGCTTTTGAAATCAAACTATCTTGTGTTATTGCGTAGGCTGTTTCACAATGAAAATAATCTCATAGCATCATGAAGTCCAAGTTAAATGCTTTTTAACATCTGTTAATGACAAATATCTTTCTAAAAGCAGGGTTTCCCATACATTCATTAATTTGTGGCGGCTCGCCACATATCAACGCTGACCGCCACGGATTGATTCAGATTTTTTAACTATTTAATATGGGTAAAATTGTATTTTATTCGCGCTGCTTGCTCCCCCCCTCTCTCTCACAAACTGACAATGGAGGCACGACTAGCCCCTCCTTCTCTTACCGCACGATCTGAATCAAAACATGAGCATGTAGAGGGCGGATTGTTGCCGGTGCTTAATGCTTATTCCCCAGAGAAGATTCCAGAATCAATCCGGAGTTGAATGGTTAGTATAATGAACACTGTTGCTCAACATACCTCTGAGAAGTTGTCTAGATGTTAAGCGCGGTCGCGTTTCATTACAGATTCGCGCAAAACTTTTGCAGCGCGGTCGCGTTTCATTACAGATTTTTAAATATAAATTAACGTTACAACTATTGCGAAATGACGGCGTTTCCATTAACCGATGTTATGCGACTAAAACGTAATTTGTTCCTCTCGCGATCAGTCATTCCAAAAATCATTGCAACGGACGTTGGTAGGTTCATATCACAGCCACCAGACTAGACATTATATTATTATTATCTCCAGGTTCAGGTTGGTGTGTGTTGGTTTTTGTCCACCTCAATCTCCAGGTGTGCGTGTCTGTGTGTGTCCACCTCCAGGTCCAGTTTGGTGTGTGTGTGTCTGAGTCTGTGTTTGGGTCTGAGTGTGTGTCTGTGTTTGAATCTGTGTGTGTGAGTCTTTTTGAATGTGTGAGTGTGTGTGAGCCTGTGTTTGAGTGTGTCAGTAAGTTTGTGAGTTTGTGTGTGTGTGTGTGTGTGTGTGTGTGTGTGTCCAGTTCCAGGTTTGTGTGTGAGCAAAATTTGCAACAAAAAGTCTGTGGAGCAGTCATAGCATAGAAATGTAGCAATGGCAAAGTCTTTATATCTGACACTAAGTGTTGGCAATGGGAATGTGTACTTGTCAATAAAAATATATGATATATATATATATAAACATTATATAATTATATTATAATGTTTATATATATATATATATATATAATTTATTTATATATATATATATGATATGATATATTTAACTTAACCAACCCCCACTGTGTATGTGTGTTTTCTTTATTTATTAGGACAAAAATAGTATAGAATTGTAATATCGGCTATAACTTGAAAATAATTCACAGTTTTCACGTCCGCCAAAGTTTTAAATTAAAGAAAAAGTTTTGAAACTGAGATGAATGAAGAATGAAAAAGAAAAATGTCACTATTTCATTATTCACATAAAGATCAAAACAACATCTGGCAATACAGATTTCACGTTTTAGTGCAAAATACACATCGTCTGATAATACAAATTGTAGACATAGAGAGGGGAAACGGAGGGAGGAAATAATACAGGATGAAGTCCTGCCTTTACACCAGGTGAGTGACAATTTCCTCTCTCTGCATACATCATGCACAAGAGTCCCCGGTCTGTCAGTTCAATCTTCAGATGCAAAGGAGGAAGCTGATATTAGTCATTTCCAAACTGAACCAGAAGAATGACAGCGTGATGCAAGCTACCTGTAGCTACAAGCAAGCAAGATGTATGAGTTCTCATTCCGCCAATCGTGTTCTTCCATGCACAGCATTTATTGATCATCTTTGGTTCCCACCCAGAGAGGTGAAAGAAGATGAGATAAAACCCGAGGGGGAAATCTGTATAACAAGTAAGTGGAGTGGGAGTTGAGGTGGATTTGTTAAAAACCATTTGGACGGAGAAAAGCATAGCTGATTACAGCAATGATCAAAGCCATCTCAGGCCAGACACCTCATATCAATGCTTCTGTGTAACGGCACATGACTGTCCGACAGCAGAAATGCACAGATTAATCTGTAATATCTAAGGCTGAGACAGACAGATATGAAGATGAAACACAGTTAAAGAACAATAAATTCACAGATGTCACTCGAAACAGAAAGGAGGCATGATCCGACTTGCAAATTGGCTTAATTCTCCAGAACAGCCATGCTTCTATTATTAGGACCAAATTAATAATTCACTATTTGACTCCCCCACCCCACCCCTCCATCAATGTAACCCGTGCGCCCTCTGAAATCACAAGCGAAAGCTCTGAATAAAACATGCTAATGTAATTTGTTCCCACAATAAGGTCTTAAAATGTCTCAATCATGATCTGTCTTTAGCGTCGCATTGACATCCGTGTCCTTCAGCTGTCAAACAAACAGGAAGTGTCGATCCCTATAAATAAGACTTGCGATGGTGTCTGAAAAAAAAGATGTAGAGTAAATTGATTGGCTGTTGCCAATGCAATCATCCATACAATTTGACAGAGCATTAAATTTCTTCTCGCAATTAGCACCTTGCATTGTTCAGCCATCAAGTATTAAAATCTCATTAGGCAACAGTTCATGTGTAAGTAAAAGTGGCTGACATTTCAAAACAGTGCATGCTTACAGCGTGCATAAGAGTGGTTTGTTTTAAATAATTCGATTTAGGGATGCACAATATATATAGGTGCTTAAAAAAAAAAAGCGGAAAAAACAAGGTCAGTTTGGCGTAATATTTTCCCCATTTAAAACACAGCCATATTTTTTTTCTCCATCCCTTTAAGTCCAACGCTAACCAGAAAAGACACTACAACCCCAATCACAGTATGAAATGTCACATTCCTTTAATAAGCATTTCTAAAACATGGTCTGTTTGGTCCGCATGCTTATTTCTGCTCGCCTGACCTTTAACTAGTCTAAAAGGTGGTATCTAATGAGTTTGGCTCCATGCAAATGTAACATGAGGTGTGTCAGGTTTAGTGTGACGCCCTGTCATCAGGTTGGGCAATGAATAATAGAGCAGCGTAGTGTAAAAGAGAAGGATTTAAACAAGGCTGATGCTCAGCAATTTAAGAGCATCAATTACACCATTGTGGAAGAGCTTAAACCACACATGCATCGTATAAGATTTTTAGTTTGAGTGCTTTAAAGCATGAGCTAAAACATAATGGTTTCATCTATATGCGCAACAAATTATTGCCAGAAAATAGAAGGACTGCAGATTTTCTTTTTTAATCAAGCACACAGATCTTAGTGGAAATTGGCTATTTTTTTTTGTGTGTAATCTGACTATCATTATTATCTCCTTTAGATTTTGACCTTAAAAGAAATCTAATTATAATGTCTCGTGCTACTTTGTAAAATTCTGATTAGCTCTTCAGATGTTTGATAAAAGTCAAAGAAATGTGTGAGGAGCTATATAAAAATACTATTATTACGCAGCCTTGCTGAGTATGAGTATATTTAAATATATAATTATCCTAATATGTTCCTTGAGGTTTACTTATTATGTTAATAAAGTTTTGTGCACACACTATTTTATTTTATATTCTGACCATCTGAAATAATCTGGTGGCTCATTTAAGGCCTATCACAAAACAGCAACGTTTTATTGAATGATTAACAGATTAAACAATTATCAAAACAGTTAAGAACTTTCCATAACTTTACACTTTCGCATATCAAAATTGTCTCTTTTGACACCTATACATACATATGCTGCAGTTCTCACCTCTAGTTTCTTTCCTCTTTTAGTCTCCTTTACTGTGTGAGGGTGAGGATTTCATTCATGGGCATGTGTCTGAATTGGCTAATTAAGTTTAGTGGCTCTGATCATCTAAGAGCACCGCAATTCTACAGCAGACGAGAAGGGTCAAATGTGTCCGTGCCATTTAAAACCTCATTTCCAAATCAGCCCTAAAGTGTCCCCACTCTTTACCTCTTAAACTCACGCCACATTGACTCGCCAGAGAGGTCTTTCATTCAGTTCGTGGTTGCATAGGTACGTATTGTAATAATGGAAAAATCACAGAGATTTAAACTGATCTTGTGCTGTTGAACTACTGATATGAACTTTTTAACTGTAATACTGTTGACAGGGTTAAGGTTAAATCATATATGCAATGTCAGATTGAACGAGGTTCGAATACTTGGCCTTTGCACCTACATTATTACAGTTCTTCAGCACCAGAGCTTTTGGGAAATTAAGTGCACACTGCAGCCATCAATCCTTATGAATATGAAATAAACATGACCTCAGTGGCCAAGGGAACTGCTAACTGGATAACAGCATACCTTACACAGCAACCTACAGTAAAAAGGAGACTCCAAGGGCTTTTTGATGGATGAGCACTCCGGTCAGATGGGACTTCTGCACCCCTGAAGTCCCAACCAGCCGCTCATAGGAGGAAAGAACGTGAACAACCGCAAGAACTGAATAAATTGCAGACTTGAGTGGCGAAGGTAACACAGAGTACTTGGGCTATTCCTGTTCGGCAGTACCTTGTGAACTCTTTGACTTATAAATGCTTTGACATATAAACTAATATGCTTGTGTTGTAATTTAGGGAAGTATTTCCATAAAAGGGTATAGCAGACCCTCAGGTCTTCAGGCTCAGACACAAACTTTATTCATTTAAACTTGATTATTTATACAATGGCAAGAAAATGTTTATATAATTTCTACCTAATTACATGAAACCAAACAGGATGGAAGTTAGTCATTTCTCAGTGAGGGATTAAGCGAGGACAATTTTGGATCGTTTTTTAATAATCTTTATTTATTTTATTTTTTATTTGTGATTTTAAAGATTTCTGCACGTTATCTAACAGGATAGAATAAGTGTCAACTAACACTACAAACATCACAGAATACATTAAATCCATTTTTAGGGCCTGAGCACCGATGGTGTCAGGACCCTACTGGAATTGCTCCGTTTATTATTAATACTTGTATTTATGCTGCTGTTTTCCCATAAACAAAAATTAAAAAAAGTCATTTCCAGGAGGAGGATGACAGAGCAAGGGCCAAGAAAAATCTATAAAAAATTAAGAATTAAAACAATATGGACACATAAGAAATGCCTGCGATATTTATTCATAAATTGCTAGCTTATCAGCTTATATTAAAAGCTGAAGAAAATATGAATCTGGCAAAAGTTTGGGTTAGGGTAAAACATTTTAATGGACTTGGACAAGAAAAAACTAGAAATCAATTGAAAGGTTTTTCAACTTTATCTTTAAATATATATGCCTATATTACTTAAAGGGGTGGTATAATGCCCTTTTCACAAGATGTAAAATAAGTCTCTGATGTCCCCAGAGTGTGAATTTGACGTTTTAGCTCAAAATACCCCACAGATATTTTTATATAACATGTTAAAGTTGTCACTTTTAGAGGGTGAGCAAAAATGCACCGTTTTTGTGTCTGTTCCTTTAAATGCAAATGAGCTGCTGCACAGAGGGCGGAGCTAAAACTTTTAGCCTTTTATGTTCAAACCGAAGTCAGAAAGATGGAGAGACTCAAGAAGAAGTGACAACATTTCTGAATGGTTAGTTGGTGAATTTATGTAGCTTATGTGTAGTTATCTTCAAGTCATTGATTATTAGCATATTCTAATCGTTTGTTGTAGTCCTTAAAAAGCAATTTCTTCAAAAGAAAATATCTCCCTTTGCTTTGAACTTTGTAACTTTGCAGATGTTGTTTATGCTCAAACAGCAACATTACACACTAACTAAAGTTAGAAAAGTAAAATCATTTTCAACCACCCTTTTAAAAACTAATCCCTAATAAAAATTACTTAAGAAAATGTTGTTCTTTATTATAGTAAATGTGAGATGAGTAGCCCAGACTCAAATACTGTACAAGTCAGATCCTGAGACACTTTCTATCCCCTTTTCACAACCCACCAGAAAGACTTCCATCAGAAATCAGACATGGACAAACTCCCACTCCTGCTTGGAGAAAGCCCAGCGAGCTCAGCCCTGGCTGCCCGGTACGTGAGGTCCTGTCACGACCAAAGAGCCTCCAGCAGGACAGAGCTACCAACTGTATAAATATTAGAAGATTAGACATTTTAGTGCTATGTTTATTTTCATGTAATTTCTATTTTCTTTTTATTATTATTTATTTATTTACTTTTATTGTATTATTTATTGTTATGAATGCTTTGGCAATGTAAAGATTTCTTTCACCATGCCAATAAAGCTATTTTTGAATCTTAAATCCTGTCCGAATAAATCTTCATGAGAGATTTTCTCTATGAGGAAACAGTAATGAAGACACACATTAACTAATGCAACATTCCTGACATTCTCCTTAGGGATTGATAAACAACATCTGCTTATATGTTAATCTCCTTCCGACTGATAACATATGGACGAATGAGCAAATGTGACCTTTCAGTGTTTATTAGTGATAGGGCCATGTATCAGTTCTTAGACTTTCTCCTTTACCAGTAACAATTATTTTTAACCTAAATTCTGACCCTCTGACTAAAATGACCTGTTTTAAGGTGCACCTTCTTTAGGGCTTGTCAGTAAACGGCCACTGTTATGATTGGCTAACGCCATTGCATAGGAAACACTATCAATGCTCACTCGCTATTGCACGTGAGTAAGTATTTTAAAACATTATTCATATAAAGCTAATTTAAAGACAATGCATTATGAAATCCTTTACCTACAGTCTGTGATGCAGCTGTAGTCAAATCCAATACAATTGGCTGCTTCATCTTTCAACAAAAGTTTCTTTGCAAACACTCCATTACATTGTGCCTCATTTACAAAACAAAATGTTCCTAATAAACATATAATCCTCCTACGTGATCCTTGATGTCATTAAAATAAACCATTCACTTGTTTCCGACACTGGGATCCTTCTGAATTTTGTACAGAGACGCAAACGAGCTATTAACACTGGATGCACCAAAGCGAACGTTCTTTCACTCTTCCATTTGTGCTGTCGACAGATCTGTATACTGAATCCAGTGTAGACAGCGTCATTGATTATAATGTCTTCTATTTGCTTCTGACACAACACAACGCATGACCTCTTTAACCTCTTGAGACGCACTGACCTGACCACGCAACTTGACATTTACTATATAGACTACTTTCTTCAAAATTTTAAATGATATTATACTATGGGGCTGTTGAATGCTTGAATCTGAAACGTTCTAAGTTGTGCAATTATTTTCAGGGAAACGCATGGCTAAAGTAGTTTCAGGCAGGTCTTGACCACATTACAGTTCCGCCAATCACTCCGCCATATGATTTCAGTTAATTCAAAGGTCCTTTCAGACTACAACAGCAAAAAAAATAAAACCCCAACACAGACCAAGAAAATAAATATATTAAATATGATAAAAGCGACAAATTATTTGCATGTTTTTGCCACAAAAATTACGTTTTATTATGTATGGAAAGCACATACTTTCTTTCTCCCGCTTTCTCTCAAAACACACACACATGCAGTACGGAAACACACACTAGCAAAGAAACGTGCTGTCAGCGCTGCTCTGACGATTTTATCAGTAAAATAGTTTAACAACTTAAAAGCTACATGAATCTTTCACAAGCAAGGTAATAACGGCGCTGTTCTTGGAGCAGATAATCTTACAGTTTCGCTATTAGTAGAGATGCTGCTGCCGAACACTGTTGAGAGACACACAGATTCGGGTAATACACGCTTAATCTCTCTCTCTCTCTTCTCTCTCTCTCTTCTCTCTCTAATAACTGCATTAATAACTTTATTGGTCTGCTATCAGTGGCTGAAGGGATTAGATGCATAAGAAATTAGTCCTACACACAAGAGATATTTAAGGACAAAAACCTGACAAATGTCTTGAAATATATCATCTGAATAATGTTTTGAGGTGTCGTAACCGTAGTATAAGCGGAATAATTGACTCTGTTGAATTAATGAAAAATAATGCACACCCAAGGTCTCTCTGCTTCGCGTCATGGTTGTATTACCACCTCGGGTGTGCATTATTTTTTTAATAATTAAACGGCCCGTTGTCAATTATTCCTTACATATTTAACAATATTACTGTTTTGTTGTATTTTTGAGCCTCGGTGAGCATAAAAGATTTGAAAATATTTTAAAAAAAAAATATCAAAAAATCTTGCCAACCCCAGACGTTTGAACAGTAATATATATTTTATAAAAATGAAATGACAGACGCATATAAATACAGTACAACCCAATCATAAATTAATGTTTAAAACTATATAAAGCTTCATGTGGTTCTTCCAATCGATTGATCTTTATTTGAAATGCGTAGGTGGTGAGATGTGTGCAGTCATGTATAAACGTTTTAATGAGGGTTTTAGGAATGGAGAGTGTGAAGACCTCAGAGCCAGCGGGGGAGCCAAGGACCTTGTACCTTCATGGCAATGTCTTCAAAGTCCAAAACTTTCTTAACTCATTGAAATGTAATTTTAAATCAGTGGTTAAAGAGAATAGAAAGGTAATGAGCCCACATTCAATTTGATATTTCCTAATATAATGCATCTCAAATTCTGCAATTAAAGGAAAAGTCCAATCAAAAATGAAAATTCTGTCATTGTTTGCTCAGCATAGATCTTTTCCATTCAACCACAGTTGATAGTCACCACGACCTGTCGAGCTCCAAAAAAACTCCACAAGTATATCAAACTTTGTCCCTACATGGAGCAAAAACACACATTTTTACACAGCTTGTGGCTGCAGGCGAAGTCTTTGCCTGACAGTGTGCTAATGCATATTTTAATGTATTTTCATATTCTTTAACAACCAGTCCATCCATTTCCCTCAGATGATAGCTTGTTCCTGCAGGGCAGTAATCATTAATCATTGCAGAAATATCGGCTGACTGTGAAGGGAGGGATGGTGTTTATGGTAGGTGCTACGAGAAAAACCATCTGGATGTGACATAGATGCTGTGTTTGATATTACCCTTACAGATCATCATGTGTCAAGCAATTACTCAAGACACCTCAGGGTTGTTTAAGATGTTCATTATGACAGGGCAGTGATTGGCTGAGGCAGAGTTGCTGTGTGAGGCCTGAAAGTTATATATATATGCATGTATAAAAAGAATTGTATTCATCCCAAAGTTTTGAACGGTACTGTATTAATTTAAATGCATTCAGATTTTTACTCTCTCTAGGCCCACACTCTCAAATGAATCTAAAAAAAACACAAGGCAAAGGCTTCATGATGGTCTGAAATATAGTGACAGCTCATTGCGATTCACCCTGAATTCCCTACACAAAATCAAATGGGAAACCTGAACCCAAATGTACATTACACATCTTCTGCATCAATTTCCTTTTTTAATTAGAGAAACATTGCATTTCCATTAAACCTAACATTATGAAGTGCCTGATTCCTCTTTCACGCTGTCTTTTTCTTTCCATCACTGTTCATTAACAAGAATCCAAATCAGTTGTTTCCTGCCAGCACAAAGAGAACGAGCAAGTGTTCACTACAGAGAGAGAGAGAGAGAGAGAGAGAGAGAGAGAGAGAGAGAGAAATATGCTGCGGTCTTCAAAAACTGTATGGAACGGTTCCTCCTCAGACACATTCCTTCAAAGGATTTCCTTATTATACGGTGAATAAAGCATATAAATAATAGAATATGAGGTTTCATCCTTCCAAATCCTTTTATTTAACATTGACAATATTCAGAGCCAACAGGACTTACTGAAGGTGAACACACTTCTAAAAGATCTGTTTCTTGTTCAACAGATTCAGGAGAGAGACATTATTAATAATAGAATATTATTTTTCTTAAGTACTCATTAGGGTATGTGTAACTGACATAAGAAAGCATAAAACTGGCCATTGTCAGTGTATAGTACTAACTGGCTTGTCTTCTTCAAAGTAGAGCTGCACAATTCTGAATAAACTGACAATAAGACTTTTTTTTTTTTTTTTTACAGAGATCACAGTTCACCCATGATTCTGAATTGCTGCAGTGTATTTAAAAAAATATTTAATTTGCATTTTTTTTTACATTGGTTTGAATGAATGATTCAATGACCCTCATAAAAGGTGTGTTCGACTCGAAGCGACACTGCGCAGACTGAACGATCTATGACATCAAAGTACCGCAAGAGTGATTAGAGGGCAGACTGCTCCATATTCCTTTGAATTTCTCTTGCGGTACTTTGATGTCATACATTGATCGGCATGTGCAGCGCCGCTTCAAGTCTTTACTTGTTTCATTTCTGGATGAATCATGTTTTCAAATAATCTCTTGAATGAATGATTCGATGACAAATACATTATTTAACAGTCCATTATCGCCACCTACTGGTGTAACGATATAATTGTTACAATCTTCGTTTGAAGCATCAAGTTACTTTTCAAAAGGTGATTTACTCTATTTTGATAGCTACCGTAGACATCAGTGTTTATATCCGAACTATAAACTTTTATTGGAATTGTCGAAGGTTTAATAAACACAGGTGAATCATTGTCATTAAGAATAAGATCACGTGGGTGTTTGAATCGAGATCAGGATATTTTAACGATTAATTGTGCAGCTCAACCTCAAAGCTTGGGAAATCCAGCTTATACCTGCATCCAGTGGTTTTAGATGGCTAAACATTGGTAATTTATGGCCATTAGCTGGTCAAAGCTAGTTAACCAAGTACAGCATGGTAAGTTTCCAAGCAATTTGTCTGTCAAAAAGGATGTGTAATAATACAAAAATTCTGAGTGATAACGATAAGCCGATATTAAAGCCAATACTATGGCCAATATTAAAATTCTATAATATTTTGTCTAAATAAAACACACAAAAAAAATTTAAGTAATATAAATGAATTTAGGTATTATACACCTATAATATACAGTATGAAATATGGATATTCATTTTGAGATTTGCTTAAGAAGTACAACAAAGCCAAAAGAGCTGCAAAGAAAACAAAATCCATATTTTGATGCAAAAACCACTTTATCCAAAATAATTTTTGGTAACACTTTAGTTTGACGTTCAATTCTCACTAACTTGCTTATTAGCATGCGTATTACTAGGATATTGGCTCTTTATTAGTACTTATAAAGCATAGGCTATAATAATGCCTTATTCTGCATATCCATATTCTACATCACTTAAATCTACCCAATACCTAAACTTAACTATTTTACTAACTATTAATTAGCAGTAATTCTGAGTTTATTGAGGCAAAAGTCATAGTTAATTGTTAGTTAATAGTGAGAATTGGACCCTAAAGTGTTACAATTTTTAACTACAAGCTGTGATTTTTAGCAGCTCAGCAGCCGACAAGAATGTCCACATCTCGTTCCCATATTCCAATTGGACACTGACCCAAAATAATAAATATGCAAACATTTCTAATGAAATGATATTTGACACAACACCAGCCTCTGACCTCTGCTCATCCACCTGCAGTGAAGAAGGGCTATTGATGAACAAGATTGATAGATTAAACAGACAGCATTGAAATCTAATGAGACACTGTGACATGCTGGCAGACGCCTAGAGTGCCTCTAATGGAAGTGAGACAGTTGTGTCAAGTAATGAGGCAAATTAACATTGAGACCATCACAGAATTATGATTAGGTGTGATTAGCCTGTGAGGTTTAGCAGCAGTAAAGAATGCTAATGCTAGCTGTCCCTCAAAACAGTGCAAAATTCACGAACAGTCAAAAAGATAAAGCAAAGTCCTGTGGTGCTTCAAATCAATATATAAAATATTTATTAATGTTTTCAATTATTGAAAAATAGTACTATAAATATACTATATTTATAAAATATGTGTGGTTGCCACAGAAAAAAAAACTTTTCACAAAACTTAGGGTTAGGGTTAGGGTTTTTTACTAAAAAAAAACAATCTTTTATTCAGCAAGGATACATTACGGGTCAGATTTACTAAACAGGGCAAATTAGCGTGAGAGCACAATTCCAAAAAAGTACTGATGGGAGTGGAAAGTTCTGACAACACACAAATTAAAGAACACAGACGCAGCCGGATCATTTCCATAATGATCAATACAATCTACCAATTAGCGTCTGGTTTGAGACATGCTTTTTTGGGGCGGTTTTGTTTTTTCAAACGTTAGTATATCACCTTGCATGATTTGTTTAAATACTCCCATAAATTTTGCGTCTGAAAGGGAAACTCCAACAAATGCATATGCAATAAGGTCAGGTGCAAAAATAACTGTACACGCCTTTTCAGCGCTAATTTAGTCTTTAAACTAGTCTTTAGTAAATCCTGACAGTAGTTTTTAATGCCAAAAGAGGGTTTGCGCTGGTGCAAGCTGTTAGTAAATCTGGCCCTAAATTGTTCAAAAGTGACAGTAAAGACTTTTACATTTCAAATATTTTCTGAAAATATATATTATTTTTAAATGTTCTTTTCATCGGACAATCCTAAAAATGTATCACTTTCCACTAAAATATTAAGCAGCACAACCGTTTTCAACAATGATAATAATAATCTTAACAAATCAGCATATTAGAATGATTTCTGAAGGATCATGTGACACTGAAGACTGGAGTAATGATGCTGAAAATTCAGCTTTGCCATTACAGGAATAAATCATTTTAAAATAAAAAAATACTGTTTACTGTATTATTGATCAAGTAAGTGAAGCCTTGTTGAGCATACAAGAGATTTCTTGTAAAACATTTGTTTAAAAATCTTACCAACCCCTAAACCTTCGTATGATATATGTGTGTATACATGTATACACTATAAACTGTCATGATAAGACTACCCCCTCAGAGTTCAGAGGATTTCAGATTTTGTGCTTGTTTTTTTTTTTGTTTTTTTTTATAACAGCTCTAGCAAACAACTTGAAATGTATGTCTAAAGCCTTTAAAGACTTTAGTGGAAGCAAGATTAAAGCCTATCTGGAATCCTTTCAGGCCTCCATTCAACACCACATTGGACATACGGTTTTCATGGACACAATCATCGGCTCCGTTGGAGATGTTTCTCTCCGCTCTCAGAGTGCTGCACAACATGCTCTGTTTCATATGCCGTCTGGTAGGGTGCCAGAGATGAAACGCTCACAAGCCATCAGTAAAAATGACACTGGGACCCAAGCAAACACACATCTACTTCAGCCAGGCAGGCACATACTACTACCATACATCATGATGGGTGATCCATCAATATCCAGAGCCACGGTTTAGACGTGAGCATCTGATTTATTAATATGAGTCTGAGCTAAACAGTGGGGTCATAGAAATGGCTCATAGACTTGAGATTAATAGCTTAAGAGACTGTCGAGGAGATGTAAATTACAAGACCCAAAAGGAATGATATACACGTCACTAAGCAAATTAACTGTCATTAATCAGTCCTGTCGGACACAATCAATATGCAATGAAGAACTGAGGAAAGAATTGAATATGATGGTAGCAAAGTCATTTATATTAGCTCAGATCCAGCGGTGTGATCCAGCGGAGGGAAAATCCTCATATATATATATATATATATATATATATATATATATATATATATATATATATATATACATATACATATGTAAATGTATGTCCCTGTTACACTTAATTTTCCTGGTTAAATAAACATTACATAAAAGAGAGACCAAATACAATTCTATTTTGTATTTTTACACTAACTAAAAACAAGTATAAATTTAATCAAGTTAGTGTTTTTACCCCGTTTTACATTTATTGCAAACTAATAACTAAAGGCAGTAGCAATTTACTTTTTTTGTGAACTAATGTTCTGTTTTTCTTTTTAATAGTCAACTTATTTCAGCAGTCATCAAGCTTGTACATGACTTTTTTTTGACGTGACAAAGTGTTGATATCTAAATAGGTGAGTCGTTTCTTTACTTTTTAATTAGTCTTCCCATTAATGGTATCATTGTCTTCATTAAGGCCGATTCGAGAACGCGCATGAAAACTAGAGGATGGATTTACCGCACGAACCAATCACATCCAATTGTAGCGCAATGAAGACATTGTCTCCTCTCACGTGATTCATTCTCAATTACCCCCCACCAAACCCACCGCACACATTAGGGGGTCTGTTAAAAGTCAATGGGCTCAGGGGAGGCAAGCCTCCTGCTGTAACTTTACCCACGGGTGTCGCTGTTTATTTTTGTAATAACAATTATTTTCTCCTCCCCTGCTCGGATCTCATGTTGGACTATTTCAAAGCAGTCTCAAATAACAGTGGAAGTGTGAAATTACATGAAAAAGAAATGAAAAGCTTCATTTAGATCAGAGCTGCATCAGTATGTAACCATTATTGCCTGGTTCAAAAGCTACTGGTCTGATTCACTAAAGGTTTCAACGAGGTATAACTGTGTAGGAACAGTTCTCCAACAAACTGACAGATTGTGGCAATCTGTATAAAGGAGAAACAGCAATGAAAAGACTTTTAAGAGACTGTTATATTACCAGGCATGATTGATTGCCAGCACTGACTTTAGCCATTCCTTCTGAATGGAAAAATTTAAACAACAAACGGGGTTACTAAGCAGCAATGCTGTGTGTCTCTACACTTGTAAGTGTTTTATAACCACGCTCTTTGCCCAGTGACATATGACCATGCCCGACATTTAGTGCCATGGATTCTAAATTACCCACAATGCTTTTTTTAGAGAACAGGCACCCAACCTACAGGTGACAGAAGATGACATTTTTCATGGGATGAATTCAATGAGGTGCAAATATGTCCTCAAAATTACACATGCATCCTCAAAAATAAACACATAAGGTCATAGACATTGCTAGACCCGATTTAGTGGGGGCTGCAACCTTATCCTTCATTGCAGATCCCTAAAAATCTGTGATTTTTGCAGAAATCAGATTTGCTGGCTTCTACGCAAACTGTAAAATGATCGGTAACCAACTCATTATCTTTGGACAGAAATCCGAAACAGACGTGAGTTGTTCATACAATCAATCTACTGTACACTGATCTATTATTGTTGTATCAGCGATTTAAGATTTAGATCACATAAAACAGTTAATCATGGCTGGTCATTTTACATAATTTGTAATAATTTTATTTCTTTAGCACCTTCCATGCATAAAATGCAGCTCAAAGCTCAAATTACAATTACTATAAAAAATACAGGAAACTGAATAAAATTAAAAATACTTTACTGAAAATGTAACAAAAAATGTGCTTAACATCTGCTTTTTAAAAATGTGAATGATTTTTAATATGAATTATTATATTATTGTTGTTGTGTATAATAATAATTATTATTATTATAACTATTATTGTAATTAAATTCAAGAAAATTACAAATAATTTACTAAAAATTCTTTATCTGCTTTTATTTTTGTTGAGCTTGTCAACTGGTTGATATCACAAGTTTTTCATTATAGTATGCCAAAACAACAGTATTAGAGGACTTTAAACTGTAATTGTTACATAATTATTAATACAAATTAATGAAACAAAATATAGACCAATATGAAATTTGTTTTGATAGTGGCAACAAACGCTAGAATTTGGTCTTGGTTCCTGCAAAGCACAAGAATGCCTGGAACTGCTCCATTACTCAGGCACAATTGTCTCTTAAGTATTTGTCAGGTGTTTGGCCAGTATTTGCTGGTCAATTTCACATTTCCTGTTACGTTTCAGATTTTCAAACTTTCCACACTTTCCAAGAATGGAGATATAATGCTTTATAACGTGTCATGTCATGCCTCTAGAATGTTCTTTAAAGGTTTCCCTTCTCGTCCTATTTACACTTCACACTGACTTATGAAAGGGATCTGATTCCTTTTCAAATAAATGAAAGCAGAGGCTGCAGCAGAAACTTTCTGTTTTGTTCCTTCTTAAAAGACTGATGATTGACTGCAGTATTCACTGCAGGTGTGAAGTATTTATCAGGCTGTATGACGATGGAAAGCCAAAGAGTCTGGCACACACAGAATCTCTGTGGTCCACTAAAACAGATGATCACTCACTCTCTCTCTCCTCCTCTCCTCCCCAACATTAACCAGCTGTATTTTTCTTCTCCTTATTTGGCCCTTAATTGAGAGAAAAACACATACTGTAAGATGAACTCTCCCGTTCGAAGTTAGTAAGAACAAGAAACTCTTGCATGGTCAATTAGAAACACAAACAGTACAGATCACTTTGTAGGGGGGAAAAGGATTTGCCAAAGTTTGACATCACATTTTTGAAAAGCACTCATTAGCAGGTTAAAACAGATATCAACAAGCAGAATATTCCTGTATATTCCTCTTTATACTGACCATTATGCATTTTCAGTGATCAGACCATAGGTGAAATGCATATAAGACGCATTGTGATCTGATCATGATTGGATCACGTTTATCTGGGATAGATTCTCACCACATTTAATAAAGTTTAAAAGAAAAATGGCATTCCGTTTTCTGCATATGTAAAGTGTAAGTGTATGGAGTTTAAGCTGCCAACAATCATAACAGTTCATGGAGGTCATTATTTAACTTAATTCTATTCACTTTGGCCTATTATTGTGATATAATGCATTTCAAAAACACTCAAATGAAATGAACTTTGGTCACTTTAAAATGTAGGTCAGATAAAGTTTTGGCAAGTTTAAGCTAAAATGTAGATAATTTACTATGAATTCAATATAATGGCTATGCAGGACATTTACCGTTGTTCTGTAAAATTTCGCATACAAAATCCATTTATTTTAATGGGAATTGGTGCAATGACGAATTTCACCTAATGGATTTCCGTTGCTGACAGAATAGCTTTAGATGTTTATTTTGACGTTGTGTTGCACATATAAAATTGCAGAATTTTGCTGAAGAATGGAAAATTTGAGCACACCTTAACCTGTGAGTTTACTTAAATTCAGAAATGGTGAACATTCAGAGCCAAAACAAATCAAATAAATTGATTAAATTATTTTATAATATATTATCTGTTTTCCTTCCTTACATTTCCTTAAATAAGTCATTGGTTATAATGTGATCAATTCGCTGCCATAAACTCTACAAACAAACAAACAAACAAACAAACAAACAAACAAACAAACAAACAAACAAACAAACAAACAGTTAACTGTGGGATTTGGGCATCTATGTTCGCACACACAGAGACTTCCTGAAGACATTGGAGATGTCAAATGCTGCACAAATGCTGACTATCACAGCACAGCTTTTGCTGATGGGAGACTTCCTCCATCTTGTGTGGGGTTATTCCTGGGTCTATTAAACCCAGACAACCAGGACTACTGTAATGACTCTGCCCTTGGAAATTACAAGCCATTCCTCAAAGTGCTGAAAGGATGCACTCACAGCTAGAACATTCTCTCCTTTATTCACTTCTGATAAACTCTAGAGTCTGTCAACACTGCTCAGGTTAGCAAGGTTTACAGTCAGAGCTGAACAAGCAACCTGATTAAGCTGAGATAAGTGCTGAAAGTGTTTTTAAGAGAAATTATGAGCAATGTTTGTAGAAAAAAACTACAGCTGAGAAGATTCAGCAAAAAATTACTTCAGTCTGCTTCCAGGGGCGGCACCAGAGAATTTGTCACAGATGCTGGGGGGGTGATAGATCATTGACAGGGGGAGCTGCGCAATTATATATATATATATATATATATATATATATATATATATATATTTTTTTTTTTTTATAAACTAGTGTTTTCTGTGTCAGTGTCGGCTGCAAAGATGAAGCTGACGATCGCCACCTCTGTAGTGAACACGCCTATAGAGAGAACTGCACATAATGGATTACATAATCAGAGAGTAGCCTTTTTGTTTTGAATTGTTTTGTTTAAATACATTTCAAGCTTTCTATAGATAGCCTATATTTCTCATGTCTGTTCTCATGTCTCATGTTTTCTATGACTTGCATTGCACGTGAACTGGAGCGCATCTCATCATAAATTAACCGAAACTCAGTGTATGGCGCCGGCGCCTCCATGTCATGATTATATTGTCTGCTATACTTATTGCTTCTTATTTATTAAATCCAGGCAATTGGTTGATAAAAAATTATTAAAATTAAGATACAATTTATACAAAACGAAATTCACTTTAAAGAAAGGCTTTCTAGAAAACCAAGGAATGATGTCTATGAGGGAGTGGAAGGAGGGAGGAGCCATGATGGAAACTTGGCTGACCACACCCGGGGGATGACCGTCAGAGATGATGACAATGGAGATGGAGCCCTGGGCGCAGACAGAGAGCTGATGGGAAAAAATTACACTGTAGTCTTCAGAGGCCACGACAGAGCCGTAGCAACGATCCCCCGAGGTGGAAACGGGGTACCAGAGGGCTGAAGTGGAGCCAGAGTGACCGAGGGTTGCAGTGGAACAGGAGGGAGGGTGGAGCCAGACAGAGCTGAAGGAGTGGAGAGATGGAGCATTGTGGATGACTTGGAAGTCCGTGGCACAAAGATGGTGATGTCCGACCAAGGTGGAGCCGGAAGAACGAGGGAGCCTGGTGAAGCCGTAAGGCTGATGGTCCCAGGTGGAGCCGAGGGAGGGAGGAGCCAAGGCAGTGGAGTCAGGGCGACGGGCCGAGGTGGAGTGACGAGATCAGCAGCTGGAGATGGAGTAGGGGATACATTCGCCCAGGTGGAGCTGGATAACAGCAGGCCCAAGATGGATCCACACCACTGAGGTGAGGGAGAGGAAGAGGAGCCGAGGGGCAGATGGGAGACAGCGGAGACTGGGCATAGGAATTGACTGATTCAGGAAGAGGAGGCGGGAGAGGGAGGCTGGGTGGGAACACTGCAGGCACAGGCAATTCTGAGCTGGGCATGTGCTTGTTAAATCAATAACCATGGTGACAAAAAAGTGGCAGGGAAATGAGAACAAAGGAAACAGGAAACCATAGGCAAACTATGAATCCATGAAAATGAAACAGACAAACTATGTGAATGAATGTGACAATGGGCCACTTTTAGGATAGGCTTTTATGTAGCACAATTTCACAAAGCTAAAGTCAGAAAAAAAAAAAATTGGAATCAGACATGAAAAATCAGGATCGGTGCATCCCTTCTTGTGCTCCTCATTCATTGCAACTACATGAAAAAGAACATCCTAAAAATTAGTCAGTTCTCAAAAAAGTCATACACATTTACAGTAGAATGACATGAGGGTGACTCAATGGTGAAAAAACTTTATTTTCAATTTTTAATTCAATTTATTTTATGTAGAATTTCTAACAAAGCCAAAGTCAAACTGTGGAAGCCAATAAAATACAAATTCCTCTTTATTTGTCCTGCTTTGTGCATCAGACTTTGGCATCATCAGGTGTACTTCACACAGTTCACACTGTTAGCTTATCTCAATTTTAATCAGGCACACACAGAGAACCATAAGGCTAATCTGCTCCAACAGCTCAAATCTCATCTGCTCATAACAGTCCAAACAGACGTCCAGACTTCACACAGCAAGACATTTCATCACAACTTTTAAAGAAAAGTATACCAATCAAGACACAAGGACATCTACTAACGGTCTGCCAGGAATAAAAATTAGCGCAAAAACATTTTGAAGGTGTTGAGAAGGAAAATAAATGAATTTATATTGCAAATAAATGGGTCCCTGTATGAAACCCTTAATTAGTTCTGAATGCATAAACAGTTCCAGCAGGATAAAATGGACTGCAGAGAGACCTGGCTGCTGAGAGAATAAGAGTTGCCACATGTTTAAACTCAAACACTAACAACTTCATGAATGCTGAAAAGAAATTTGGGGAATTATTTTATGAACTAGGAAAACTGATACGATTTCATTATCAGAATATGAAGTATAAACCAGGAGGAATAGATGTTGATAGGTTCTTTGAAGCTGAAAAGCCAGTCATAGTGTGCCAGACAACTGATAAAACATGAATGATGAGGTCTTAATTTCAGTTCCTTAAGGAATCAAATTATACTTTTTCCCCACTGTGGTCCACTTGCAATGCTAGTTAAAGTTTTTTGTGACAAAGTAATTTAGTTTTTCATAAACATGTCCAGCTTATCTCACCCCTGAAATGGCTGAAAAAAAAGGCTGAAACTTTATCATTAGTGTTTGGATCATTAAAATGGATACGCAGAGTAGATATGAAGCCAGGAACAGCACAATGTTTGACAAACGTTCCCATATTTTACTCTTATCATTAGTGTTTAAGGATAATAATTACTACAATTTTTTTAGTACTAAAATCCTCATGACTGGCCATTTCTAAACACTGAAAAGGTGCTAATGTTCTCAGGTTTCTTCAGAAATCCGAGGATTTTGAAAAGAGCTGTTTTTCTGTTCTGTTTTTTAAATGGAAAGAATTTGAGCTCTGAAAATCATGGTGTTTCAATATTAAGTGAACTCTTTTATCTCAAAAGTTCAATGAAATTCAATTTCTGATGATATTAGCCCTCTTTAACAACATAAGCCCTGGAGCGAAATGCAAATTCACTTAAAAAAAACTCCAGAAAAACCCAGGTAAATACAAGAGTTATTGCTCTTTCTACAGCCCACACCAGCTTAGGTCTCTATCCCTTTAAGTAGGCAATAAAGTGACTGACAGGGTATGTAAATTCAGGTGTTCCCACTGTGAAGAGATCTGGTACCCGTGGGCTTTACAGCGCTACATTAACATTCATGGACCTGGATGCCAGGGGTGTGTACCAGCTGCCTACAGACACTCACAGCCTTTTGCTCTGCCACTCAAATGCCAATCTGGGATCGGGCAGAGGTGGACATTTCATGCTGATCTGAGATCAGGAGCCCTGCCTAGATCTGATATGTGATGAGACTGTGAAGCCAACAGGGGTTCAGACACACAGAGGGACTTCTACTAATATCACCTGTCAATCGCGCAAAAGGACAAAACATGGGTAAGTAATTAGGACGATGGCACCTTTTCCCAAGGCGATTTCACCTGAGCGTTGTGAGCAAAGTAAATGCGTAGAAAAGTCTGGTCGAGAGAGATTACAAAAGAGGAATAAAAAGGCAGAGTGAACATATTTACAGTACAAATAATGCATTATTTTGCTCCTAAGAAGAAAGAATAACGAAACTTCAAAGTGTATTTGAGTCTTGCCACTGTTTTCCTTTTAAATTTTAACAAAGCCTTTTTGAAGTACATCAGAGAATGTAAATGCACTCCAGTCCACATACATGTAGGGAACATGTCCAAGTGCACAGGAGCATGACACGAGTTTGGAGGGACGCCAGAGATATTGACCGACTATACGTAGAAATAATTCAAACACCTGACAATGACTTCTCCAAAGGTGCAGTGTTGTGTTAAATTAGTTTCCAAAGGCCATTCACCAACTGATGACCTTTGACCCCCCCAGGTTAACGAAGAATGTTCTTAGATCAGGACTGAAGGCTGACCCAATTAAGTTTTTAACGTTCTCTGCCGCCCTATAACATTGAGTCAGGACTGCATGGAGATTACAATCAGACAGGTGATGACACACAGCTCTTGTCTGTATGAGGTCTTCTTTGTGTTATGTTTCTGGTCAGAGGACAAAACTATCTAATCTTGGGAAACTGACAAGGTGATGAGTAGACTGGATTGGACATCTTTCTTGGGAAACGGTCTTTGTATTTTGGCTTTGTTCTTCTTATTTGTGGTATTGTACAATTCTGCTTTGACAATCACACAAACACCTACAATAAATCAGATCAAGTCTCTCAGAACGTATGGTATATAGTTGCTCAGTAAGTGAGGTGTAAACTCTTGCTTTTATTATCTTGTGGTGTAAAATGTGCAGTAAGCAAGAGAGAAACAAAATCCTTATAAGGCTAGTTCGCCCAAAAAGGAAAATTCGGTCATCTTTTACTCACCCATATGTTGTTCCAAACCAGTACAACTTTCTTAATTTAATATATAAGTATAAAACATATTTTACTAATTATTTACATTTCAGTTTTATTTACATTTCACTAATGTACTGATCTTGGTATCAATGAATCACACAGACTATTTAGCAAAACAGCAAAAGTTCATGTTAAAATATTTGAGGATTACATAATTAATATTAAACCATCATCATTATGTAATGTCATAATCAACACATCCAAAAGCACACACACTTCAAAACTTGTTCTGGTGCCACCGTGCCCACCACTTATTAATTAAAAGTGATGCCTATAAGCGAAGAGTAAGTCCATCCCACATGCATTGCTAATTCTGGCATAGATTAGCATAGCCTGTAAAGAATTGATCAGATCACTAAAACAGGCTATACTAATTAAAGCCAGAATCATCAATTCAGATCTTCAGGATTTTTAAAGGGTTTCCCTCCAAAGGGTAGCACTGTAAATGAAAAGCATTAGTTTTCATCAGAAAGTTCCAATTTTGAACAAAAACAAAAGTTGAGTAATAGTGATGATGATGATGATGATGATGATATTGCATAATGACCTGTTATTGCAGAGTCATAACACACCTTTGGGGGACTGTTATTTACATCATATGACTTACGGTGCAATAATCTCTCATTTTAGAGTGCAGCGCAGATCCACAATTCATCCCTCTAGATACTGTGCCACACTTGATAAATTTTCTCAAGTCACACAGCTCTCACAAAGACGAATGTCTGACTAACTTATAATAAACATTTTTAAGTCACAGGGTGATTATGGCCATAACCAGCTCATTCCGAGCAAAGTCATCATAAGTAAAAACATAAATATGTGGGGTTCTTGGAAATTTAAGATGAATGTGAAATGATGGGTCCCCTGCAGAGGGTCTTTTCATCACATTAAAAATCTTCTCAGTGAATTACCCTCTTCACAATATGCAATCTCCTGTATCCATTATTTATGCTTCCTCAAATGATGCATGAAAAACATTCATGTGACAGTTATCAACTATGAGTTATAGTTGATAGCTGTCACATTCAAATCTTTTGCTGAACAATATAGAGAAAATTCACAAATAATGAATTATGGATGTTTGATCCACACTGTCTGGATTGTTTTATTGCCCAGTTCATTAGAAGAAACATGCAAAGCAGCGCAACTGTGCAAAGGCACTGCCAAAATCTACAGAAAACAATTTGCATGGTGCAACTCCTGTAAGGCTACGTCTAAAGTAATATATATATATATATATATATATATATATATATATATATATCTGTTATATCTGTTTATAATGGTATGTCCCTGCTAAATGTTACATTGTAGAGTCTTCATATTACATTCATGCAAAGATGACTAGCAATTGCTGTCCTGCGGCAAAACATGAAATTGTGTTTTAGACCGCACAAGGAATAGCGATTGAGTGCGACCTAGATGCTCCAGTAAGTGTTGGAAATTTGGCTAATAAAATGATCATGCTCTCTGTATCATCTCAGTGAGTTATTACATTTCACACATGTGCAGTAAGATATAAGTGTTTTTCGACGTTTCAGTGAGGACAAGAAACTTCATTTTAAAACAAAAACGCAGTTTTCAAATGTAGATGTAGCCAAAGGCTACGTTCACACTGTCAGTCCAAATCCGATTATTTGTGTATCCGATTGGAATCTGATCTAAAATTATTGACATCCACAGTGTATCGCAACTGTTCAGATCTGATTTGTGTCCATGCAGCTCTTTCGTTTTCTGGAATATCTGCATTGGCTTCAATGGAAATGACGTTCTGTTGGTATGAATACGCAAAATACAACCGCAACATGGAGAGGTTTGCAATAGAGATGTTGTCTTATTTAAATTTTACAACATGGTAATGTGTAGCCGCCGTGCTGGTCTACTGCGTCTTCTGAGGCAGCGGCAGAACTGGACGCTGTCGCCTCCTACGGTTTACAAACATGTCTCCGTTATATTGTCATTTTCTGCTCATCTGGCACTTTGGAAAAACACAGTCTTGTTTCGGCAGCGACTTTCAGCATGTTTCCTATAACGTCTGACGTTTGCGTTTTACTTGGCGTGAGAAAGTCACATAAACCACAAGAAAGATCTGATTAGAGCGGTCAGGCTGAAAAGAATTTCCAGTAATGCGATTTGAATAGGATTTCAAACCACATATGGATGTAGCTTTAAATGGATTTGGACTGACAGTCTAAATGTAGCCTAAGACGTCCAGACACACGTGGACCATCTAGATATATGCCTGGTAATAATGCTCTTCTTCATTACTTGATCATCATTTCATTAATTACTGCAGCCATGATCAATTGAAAATATCACAAACATCCTTTTGAAATTCAGTACAACAATAATTGTTGCAGACAAATAGTGTTTTGCAAAGAGTTATGCAAATAACATGCAGTCTATTTTGACTCAAATTTACATATACAGAATATGTATTTGCGCAGAAAAGAATAATTAGCCTATGACTTACAATAATAAAAAAATAAATAGCCTACTATATGCTATTAGAGTGCATTTGCACCTGGTTAAATTGGCTTTTGCTTGACTCTATGTCTACAGGATTACTTGAATTTAAAAAGGCCTTGATTAAGAAGGGAAAGAGAATGTTGATTTGGTCAGGATTAATGAAGTGAAGAGCAGTCATTATGGCAGAGAGACATTTAATGTCAGTCAGAGTTATTTGGAAGGAAACAGTGATAATTATTTTCCATGCTAGTTGCCATTATGGTCTTAGTTCATATTAGCATAATGCAATAATTGACTGGCTTCCACTGTGGTCTCTTTCTTTCTGTCATTGGGCTAATTACAACTAGCCCATTTCTCTATGACAACAAGATTGCGATTCGATATTGCAATATATTGCAAGTTTTTTTTAACACTAGACCATCCGGAAAAGTTAAATCATACACTTATACAGACTGTACATGATGTATAAGATGAGTCATATTTACAAAAACAAATCATCACATCTTTCTGACTTTTATTTCAAGAATATGTTATGACATATAACGCCCTATGATAATTTTAACTATTGCATCACAGAAATAATGATACTATGAGGTTAAAAAGACTGTTTGTGAAGCTGTTTCATGACAACTCTCTCCGGGTCAGCGGCAGCGCCAACACAGCTTTGAATGTTGCGATATGATTTTGTCAAAGTTTAATAGACGAATTAAAGGATCGCGTAGGTGTTTGAATCGAGATCACAGTCTTTTAAAGATGAATTGTGCAGCTCTATTGTTGTATCTCTCTCTCAGCATATGAGTAGCGCGAGGGCTTTTCAGTGCTTTCAGTCTCACGTCTCTTCCACGTGTCCACTTGGGATATTACGTCACTCAACACTCATATATAACGACACATTTCATCCTCTGTTGGAACGAAAGTGGCTAACTTCTGTAAACCTCATCTACAAGCAAGGACAAAAATAAAGCAATTGAATTTGAATGAATATCGATTCTGGAAAAAAAAAATCTATTTTAGAATCGTAAAAAGAAAAATCGCGATAGCTAGTTGTATCGTTTTTTTCTCCCAACCCTACTCATTACAGGCACAAGTTGCACTCAAGCCAAACCCAGGTTGAAAAATAAAGCACAATACAACGTGATTGAATTCCAGGGGGGAGAAAGCATCTGTTCATGAGTGGCTGTGGTGGGGAAGACCATTTAGGAACTAATTTCATATGAAACTGAAATGAGAGAATGAGTCATTCAGCACAGAATTGTTGGCGAAAATGGAAAAAAATCAATTGCCACCCAGGGTAAGATTTACTCGCATTTATTCAGATCACTACTTCAAGATAAGAAATAATGAGTGATTATGTAATAAAAGTGCCAAAAAATTTACCAGCTCACTGCACCATATTACCAAGAAAAGAAAGAAACACCAAAGTTTTTCAATTCAGTGTTGGATCCCTGTCTATGTGCCATCATCTCTGCCCTTCTGTCCTCTTGTATACATTAAGAGAAACTCCATCTTTCTCTAAACTGATGGAGGACATGGATCGAGTACGTTTTTCTCAGTGAACCTCTGTCAGATTTGCACAGAGTAAAGGCATTTTATTCTCAAGCAGTGACCTGAAACGGTCTCTTTCAGCAGTTGTAACTATCACTGTCTCAGTTGTCAAGAATATGGTAGTGTCTGCTATTAATATTATATTACAAGGACAGGGATCCTTCGTCTGTCAGATGGCACCGATGCAGGGTTTGCATTAAGGCAGTTACACATAAAAAATTCAAAGAATGTGTATACATACGCAAGTTATGGCTAAAAAGGGCAGCAACATAATAATGAATGATATAAATTAAATTCTAAAATATATACCAATATAAAACATTGGTTATAATAATATTTCACAATATGCATTTTTGTTCAAATAAATGCAGCCTTAGTGAGTACAAGAGATTTCTTTCAAAATCAATTAAAAAATCTTGCCGACCCAAACATTTCAACAGTATGATCTGACAAATTAAAGACCCCGTTAAATCCTCATAGAAAATGCATACATTTAAAAGAAAAAAAACCTCTTTGAGGTCATATACATGCTAATGTACTCCCAAAAATTAGAAAATAAATGTAAAAACAAAATACATATTTAAAATTGACAGTGTTTCTCTTCCTGGAAAAATTCTTATGATTGTTTTGTTTCTTATGAAACAAAACATTTTTATGATTGACTCTTTATACAAACTTTTGTACAATCAAATATTCTCTGACACAAAAATTCGTTCTGCTTGTGTTTCATGAATGAGACCCATTGTATCTGAAATGCAGTTTGATGTGAAGCAGGAGAATTGACAAGCATGCATCATTGCAACGATCCACATCAGCTCAACTGACCGGTTCCTTTACCCTAAGAATGAAATGAACCAACTGATGCCGGATGAACTCTTCGATCCATTTCAACTAACTCTAACTGCAGCGTCCGCTCAAGAATCGTCACATAAATCTCAATTGTCTGTGATCTGTGAAATCCTGCTATCTCACATCTGAGATGATCTAAAGGGCAAGCATCTAGGGGGAGATTCGGTCTTCTGTCAAAGATTTTATGACGCAGTTCACACACATAATCTTCTCACCTGCACTACAACACCTGCCAAAGTGTGTGCACAATACTGGTCCGGACAAACTGAGAGAGTGAACAGAGAAAAGAGGATATGAAAAGAGAGAGAGAGAGAGAGAGAGAGAGACACACATGGACATTGAGATCCATCCAAGTGGATAAAAAGATAACAGGTGCAGGTGAAAGCACCTGTGAAGATGAGGAATTTACTTCTGGAGGCAAAACGAGCTTATTCAGAGCAGATCCTCCTATTCTATGCCTCAAGAAACTTCAATTACGACACACATGCACCATTATCTGTCTGTCTCTCATTTTAAATGAATAATCCAACTTTGCTTCCCACCATCTGTTCCTTGAGTCGTCCATGGACAGAATATTCAAATGAGCGGTTCAAGGTTTACTGGATGTCTCTGATGTTGCACAACGTTGACGGTCTGACCTTTCTTTCATGTCATGCAGTATGTATATATATCCGTCTTCCTTCCACGTAAGAGCCAAAAGGGTGAAAATCATTCAGTAATAGGGTTACACACAAAATGCGCAAACTTTTAAAACCAGGTTTCAAAGTGCAAGTTTTTTATAGTCTCCATATAAACAAAAACGCGAATCTCTGAAGACAATAACATCATGCACATGAATATTACGTGTTCAGTCTATAGTGTTTCATCGCCATCTAATGGCCTGGCAGCAGAATACAGGGTTTTTAGTCGTTTTCGCGAATCCGTGTGAATGAGGATCGTTTTGACAATGGTGTCTTCTGTACGCGGACAACTCTAAAGAAAAACTTCTCCGTTTTAAGCATATCGTTGTCATGTAAACGTACCCTTTGGCTAGGCTCTTATGACTTATGCCATTCAACAATCACCTAAAGCAATCATAAAATAAAACTAAAATTGATTGCATCAATAAACACCACTGATTAATTTTATTCCAAAAATGTAAAAATCTGGTCTATCATGATATACAATACAGCACCATTTATCACTGATAAATGAGACTTGATCTTTGCCAGTGGCAGAATTACCGTCGGATAATCCAAGCGTTTGGAGGCATTTAGTGGCGTCAAGTAAACACAATTTTTCAGCACACTGTGCTCATGCTTTTTACTCATGCAGGCCGGCAGTTCAATGTGATTATTCCCGCTCTGTTAGAAATGCATTCCTGGCATACGCTCTACGCTGCAGTTCCTGTTGAAGCCAAAAGACAGAGTGTAGCAAGCGTGACTGACATAGATAAACCAAAATTATTCCCCTCTTTCCATAATTACCAATTTCAACAGTGGTGATCATTTTTTATGAAGCTGTGGTGGTCGTGGCGGCAGCATGTGTGTGTTTGTGTGCTCCGCAATGCAATGTCTTTGGGGATAAACTTTTCCCTTTTCATGCTTAGGAGGATGCTGTGATGTGATTGGCTGAGAAGAATGCGGTTTAATAGTGAATGTGGTCTTGGGCCAGGGGGGCACAACTATGGAATTATGCATGCATTTATGTGATAAAGTTGCTTATGACTGAACCCAATCAACCAGAGAGAGTCAAATGAGTTTTCAGCTTTTCAGAAAAATCAGAATTCAGATGGCAGCTGTTTAACACGGATAGTCAGAGGAACAATGTAACGTGGAGAATCACAATGAATAAAACACAATATACAGAGTATATGCTACTCAAACATGCATGTTTCTAAATGAACAAATTATGAAAGTATAAAGTTGAGTTTTTAAAGGGTATAGTTCACCCAAAAATCAAAAACACAGACAGTTTTCTACATTGTCTTCTTGTGTGTTTCTCAGTCAAATGTTGTTATTGTTAACTAAGCCTATTAAAAATATGTTTTACTGAAATAAAATAAAATACACATATTCAATGAAAAACAAACTTTTTCTGCATACAAAGTGAAAAGTTGAAGTAATTAAATTGCTAACACTGAAAAACTAATACATGACAAAAGCACTTAATAAAATTACTAAAACTAAAATTAAATGGAAAACTAATTTAAAACAATTAATCAATAAATATTATTAAGTTGACTTCCATGTGTCATGTTTGCAGATAGCATGCTCAAATGTGCACCCTCACACACTTAAACTTTACTCTACGGTGAGTGTGTTAGTGTGACAGGCAGGTACAATACCCTGCAGCCTGTACAAGCAGGCAATTAAATCCCATCACAGACTCTCACCCATCAACGGCTCACCGGCCTCTTTCTTTTTTACTCTATTTCACTTCTCCCCTCTTCGCAATCCATCTTTCCCTCTGCATTGAACACTCAACCTCCCTCCAGTCTTCCCCTTACAGAGTGTCAATTAATCCCTGATAGAGGATGGACCAACACACACACACCTGGAAAACCCAGACAGGTGTGGGGGAGGTCTGTGTATATCAAATGAGAGCATGCTCAGATGGCAGAGCTTCTTTTCAGATATGAAGAGCAATGCTGGGGGGGGGGGTTGTTCTGTGCTATCAGTAACTGGAGGCAAATGAGACCCAATTTACATCACTCTCAAATGGAGTTCTGTCCTAAAACCTTAATCCAACAGAAAAGCTGATACACGTCAGTTTTATCCATTTGAAGCATGGGGCAACTTTGCAGAAAGCTCAGACCGTATCTTAGCATGGACAATGTACACGATAAGACACAGATGAGGAGAGACACTCAAAGAGAGGTTGAAGAAGCAGCGAAATTAACTGTTTTCAATTTTAATATATTTTAAAATTACATTTATTTCTGTGATGGCAAAGCTGCATTTTCAGTCTTCAGTGTCGCCTGATCCTTCAGAAATCATTCTGATATGTTGTGAGGAGTTACGGTGTGGAGAAGCCCCAAAGAGGCTTACCACCCCCGACTGTTGTGTGCCCAGTATGAAGCACAGGGGTGGATCAGTGATGGTTTAGGCTGAAATATCATGGCATTCCGTACTGTGCTTGATGTGTGCGTCACTGCCAAGGACTACCGAACCATTCTGGAGGACCATGTGGATATATGTGGAGGACCATCTAAATATTTTTGAGCCACTTTGGGATATTTTGGAAGAGCAAGAAGATGTTTTCCTTCACCAACATCACACAGTGACCTGACCACTGTTCTTAGAAGAGGAATGGATCAAAATCCCTCTGGCTATCTGTCATTCCCAAGACAAATTGATACTATATTAGATACTATAACAAACAAACAAACAAATAAATAATTAATTATATATATATATATATATATATATATATATATATATATATATATATATATATATATATATATATATATTAGGGCTGGGTAAAAAATATCGATTTCTCGATTTTAATCGATTCTCATTTTTACGAAACAATATCGATTCTTAAATCCCAAGAATCGATTAGTCATCCTGTTTTCAGTTGAGGAATGAATGGATCATTGTTGCGCGCATCCCATCCAATAAATCGCAATAATCTTTGTGCTTTGTTATTATTGATATGAAACAAAGTCTCAGATTTCAAATTACGTCCATTTTCTTACGAAATTCAAAAACATAAAGCGTTTTGGCGCTGTGACGTGAGATCGCTCTTGCGCAGCTCAAGAGAAGCAGCAGCGCGGAGCGCACGTCATCTTCTCTTCCGCCTTAATAACACCAGTTACAGCGCAAAATAAACATGAATGAGCATCTGAAAGTGTGTTAAAAGATAGAGTACAACTTATCGAAGTCCGTAGCATGTCTCATGGAATCGCTCAATCATTGTTTCAACCGTGCAAAGAGGTTAGTAAACAATGTCATGTCATGTAACGTCACGCTCAGAAAAACCATATCCAGTGACCATAAACCATAGACTGTGCCATAAACTCGTTAGTCAGCTAGAAAAGTTAACTCTAGAGAGGAGCATTTTGTTAAATATATGCACCATATTATATATTCATTATAATTTTTAATGTTCTTCAATATTTAATGCATGTTTGAATAAATCTGGAAAGTTTTTTATGACAGCCATCATTTAAAATTGTATATAATTTCATATAACTTTATTATTCTAAAAATAAATAAAAGTGTATTTTAAGTGTTTGTATACAAATCAGTTAATTTTTATCTTCAATATTATAGTAGGCTAATGAAGCCTATAGGCTACAAATGACTCCCAGTTACAATAATAGTTAAGAGATTTGTTTTCCTTGAGAAAATTTGCAATGTATTGTACCTGATAGCCAAAATAATCGATATTGAATCGAATCGAATCGTAATCGAAATCGAATCGAATTGCAAGCTTGTGAATCGAAATCGAATCGAATTGTGAAATTTGTGTCAATACCCAGCCCTAATATATATATATATATATATATATATATATATACACACACACACATATCGCTCTGCCCTACTTAAAAAACAACAGACAACAAAAGCAGAGCCTGACTAGTTGCTACAGAACATGACTGGCTTCATTGCTTATAAATAAATTCATATTCTGCATTGTTCGCATGTCATTTCTGTTTGAGTGACACTACACTGAATACATTTTGACAGACTGTGCTGGTCATTTAAATTCGTAAATAAGCAAATCATCCAAATCAAATGTGTACATAACACAGCCTCTCAAAAACTGATTTGGATCTAACCAATATGAGCAGAATAATCTGGCTGATTCTTTCAGTGGGTCACCAGAGGAAGATTAGAGATGTTGAAAAAGTCTCCCATTATTTCATGCCCTAATCATGTTGTGCAAACATCTAAAAGCTGATTGAGAAAAAAACGGGAAGCTCCCTACAATGTCAATGGATGTCCTTTCATCCAGACAAACCAACCACAAAATATCAACAAAACTTTGGTCTAATACCATCTAATTCTCCCCTTGCATGACAAGACAAAGCTGATCATTTGTCAGGATGTGACACTGGCCTCAGTTACTGTTTATAAAAAGCCCTGATTTACTGTTTGAGTGCATCTAGTAAATATGTCCAACACACATCAACTGAAGAAAAAAAAAAAAAAAAAAAAAAGAAACACAGTTTAAATCCAAGCCTGCAATACTCTGACACTATAACATAATAAACTTAAATAGCTTCGCTAATAGTATAGCCTAATGGTCAAAACAGACATTTTGAATGTAATACTTTTTTTAAAGGGGTCCGTCCTATTATGCTTTTTTACATTTTCAACTTTCTTTAGTGTGTAATATTGCTGTTTAAGCATGAAAACGGTCTGCAAAGATACAAAGCACAAAGTCCACTCCATTGGGAGTTATTCTCTATATCAGTAAGCACTGTTTCTGAACTCCCTGAAACGCCTCCATTGTAGTCTTGAGTTTTCTTCTGGGAACGCACAGGTCACGATATTCCCCGTTTAAATAATTCCTGCCTAAGGCATACGCAAAAAAAAGTGGCGATGCCTGGTTGAGTTGCATTAGTAGTGTGTTGAAACTTGCGGTTATGGTAAGGAGTGAGACATAAACACACTCAAAGTGGTTGACCAATCACAGCACATTGGTCCAGCCGACCAATCAGAGCATGTTGCGCTTTTCAGAAGGAGGGGTTTCATAGAGACCGGAGCTAAACAGAGTGTAACAGACATGCTGGAAAGAGAGCTGCGACAACAATGTAAAATATGTGAAAAATTATGTTTTGAACATTCAAGCATGAAAACCTATTCTAGTAGACCCCCAAAACAGAAGGGCCCATTTAAGTACTATGGAATAGCATTTAAATACCATGGTATATGAATATGGTAATCTTTTAATGCCATGATATTTTTCACTGTACTATTTAGGTAGCACAATGGTATTATTTTAATAATGAGCAATCCATACCCATCAATACATCATAAATCTCAGCTATTTCTGTCATCCAACACACACATATGTCACTCTATGTAAAGTCATGCACCTCAGAAGGTATTAATGATGGGTCGATTTTGATGTTCATGTTCAATGATTACGCGAGGAGAGATCGAAATGTTTCATTCTCCAGGTGTGACAGGACCATAATTAAGCTCCAAAGATTTCAGTGTCAAGCTGCTACAGCACACCCACGCAGAGAGAGAGAGAGAGAGAGAAGAGAGAGAGAGAGAGAGAGAGAGAGAGAGAGAGAGAGAGAGAGAGAGAGAGAGAGAGAGAGAGAGAGAGAGAGAGAGAGAGAGAGATACCTTTCTGACTCTCAGGGAAAAAAAAGGTACAAAAGCTGTCACTGGGGCGGGCAGTACCCTTTCAAAATGTACACCTTTGTACCTTATTGAGCCCTAAATGGTGAATATAGGTTAAAACCTACAGTGTATATTAGTATCTAAGTGGTACATATATTTAGGGCCCAAGCCCTGAAAGGGCGAAGTCGGCTATTATGGGTTGTTTAAAAAAAAGCATGCTGTGGAATTTGATGTACTCCTCCTAGAGAATTCATCCAATCGCCTCCAAACTCAGTCAGCATGAAGTCAAGACATTGAGGCTGCTAAATTGTGGACGGATTTTTGATGACGGATCTCGAACGGTTTGGCCGTGGCGGGGACACGAATTTATGGCGAGAAAAGAGAAACACGAAGTGGTATAACTTCTGCATACATTAACTGATCTTGATGAAACTTCAGCAGTGTGTTCGTGGTAAGAGGCTGATCAGATGGATGTAACTATTGTGAGTCAAAGTTATAGCGCCACCAACTTGTAGCAGGAAGTGTGTCACTTTCAAAATGTTTTTGACAAAAGTGAGTTTGTCAGTTAGTTTGTCGGTTAGTTTTACCAACAGTTACAAAAATCAGTACGTATATTGGTCTCATTGAGCCGGACAACTTTCTAATTTACAGTCATTAGCTCCAACCAACAGGAAGTCAGATATTTTGGTTTAAAATAAAATTAAGTGGTCTATTTTATTCCCACCAAACTTTTTCAACATGATGAAAATACATTAAAGATGCTAAATTGTAAACAGATAATAAATATCTCAAACGGTTTTGCTATGGCGAGGGATTAAAATAATGTCAAAAGTGGAAACACTAAAAGCCTCATATCTTCTAAAAATGTAATTATACACCATTTATTTCTAGGGCTGTAGTCAACCAAAGAAATGCTTAGTCGACCAAAGTCAGGTCCTGCGCAACGATTAGTCGACTAAAAAAAAAAAAAAAAAAAAAAAGCGCGATGTTTTGCATTTTGATTGACCATTTATTAAACAATTGTCATAGAGCATTTATAAAACAACGGAAAAAAAATAAATAATACATAAAACCATAATAATAATAACAGGCCTACAATTCTTTGAAAATTAAGTGATTTTTTTAACTGCAAAGTGAGGAACTCTGTCCTACGTCTATAGTGACAGTCACAATCGCGCACCTGACCACACCACACGCTACAAAAAATATAAGTGCTAAAACTGCCAAATAATGAAAAATCCTAACAAAAGCTCTCGTTTATACAGGCTGTATATTCTTCTTTACTTTCAAGTGGGTTAACTTTTGTCCAGCCGATCTAGGTGTTTTAAAACAAACACACAAAAAACCCAAATAGCCTAAAAAACAATCCTAATAATAGGCTGTATAGAAGGAAGGCCTATATGTTTATTTTCGTTTTGTTTTGTAATAAATAAGAAGCAAATACGGTATAACAGACAAAGTCGGGCGCCCGCGCGGTCACATGCACGTTAACTGGAGCGCATCTCATCCTAACTTAACGAAACTAAGTGTATGCCTCACACAGACATGAGAAATACATCAAATACACAAAGCTTGAAATGTCTTTAAACGAAATAATTAAAAAAGAAAAAAGAAATAGGCTGATTATGATCCACTATGTGCATTTCTCTCTGTAGGCTCGTTCACTACGGAGATGGCGATCGTCAACTTCATATTTGCAGCCGACAGAAAACACTAGTTTATTAATAAAAATCAATGCACTCCTCACCGGATTTACAAATTCACATCTAGCTTGTTGCACGCACACATATTATGTCGAAATAACATTATTATTAATAATAGCCTACATCTTTTAAAATATTTGATTGAATGCTGAATGTTGCGCTTGTTCAATTAAATAATTTAAACAATTTAATAACTGCGCTTCGCGTCGCGACCGCATTACCACCTCGGGTGTGCATTATTTTTCTAATAATTCAACGGCCTGTCGTCAATTATTCCTTACTTGTTCCGTTACCTCCAACCCCGTTTTGAGTCGCGGATCCACCCTTCCCTTTGCACTCCGGGACCTCCCAGTTTACAAATTAAGCACTGGTTCTAACTGAATGAATACAGCAAAACTACCTATATTCGTTACTGAGCGCGAAGCAGCAGTGCAGCCAGCCACAGGTGCGGTTCCCGAGTGTTCTACGTGATGCGCTAACTGTGGCGCTGTTACAAAATAGCCTGAATTAAAGCATTTAAAGTTGGGGATAAAACATAGGCTAATTATATTTAGAATACAGTAATATATAACTGCTTATAAAGGAATAAATATCAAGGAGTAAATCAATGAAAATTTCTTTACTGGTGTGAAAAAAAAATAAAAAATATTATGCAACTGGTCGACCAATGAGAATGTCAGTCGACCAAGACGGCATCGACCGATTAGTCGACTAAACGACTAAAGTTGACAGCCCTATTTATTTCTATATAAAATTATACAAATATCAGCACTAAACCCAGAAAATCACTAAAATCAGAACTTAAGTTTAAAAACAGCCAGAATGTTTTTTTAGTCCAAAAAATAAATAATCATGTCATTCATAGTGCTATACTGCCCTCTTGTGTTCAAAATCAGGTAGGCCTATTGTATCTATATAAAAATATACTAGGTATGTGACGGTGAGAATATTTTACCACCGGTTAATCAACGTTAATCAATGTTGTGGAATATTTTGAGTGTATCATAAAATCAGAATAAGGTAAGACAAGTAGTATTTTCTGTCTTTATATATATATATATATATATATATATATATATATATATATATATATATATATATATATATATAGCTGCGAGCAGCGATGAAGGGCCAAAGCCGGCGGGACCGCCACCCCGGTGCCTTTAGGTAACTAAAGACACCGGGGTTGTGGTGCCACCGGCTTGGGCCCGTAATCGCTGCTCGCAGCTATATTTCCTTTTGAAAAGGTCCCACCCCAGTGACAGCTTTTATACCTTTTTGTTCTAAAAGTGTACTGTGCATTTTAATACAATTACACATTAATGTTACATATGCTTTTCCTGAACATATTAGAACCAGGTATAGATGCAAAGAAAGGCAACAGTGACCTCAAAAAGTATTTGGACACTTTAGTCATGCCTACAAATACATGAATGCCATTGTATTTTAAAACAAAATATCAAACTAAGCAGAAGTGCAAACAAATTAAGCTTAAGCTTTTCTCGAAACAAATTCCTTTTCTGATCCATTTAAAAATTCTGTTAATTTACCGAACAACTGGAGTCAAAGTATGAGTGCTTTTATTCAGCAGGGATGCATTAAATTGATGAAAAGGGATAGCAAACATTTACAGTATAATGAGGTAAAAACGGTTACAAAAGATTTCTATTTCAAATAAATGCTGTTCTTTTGAACTTTCCATTCATCAAAGAATCCTGAATGTATCACGTATCATATCAAATGTATTTGAGCAGCACAACTGTTTTCAACATTTATAATAAGAACATTTTTTATGAGCATGCACCAAATCAGCATATTAAAATTATTTCTGAAGAATCATGGGACACTGAAGATTGGAGTAATAGTTTTGCCATCACAGGAATAAATTACATTTGAAAATTAAAATAGAAAATAGAAAACAAATAACAAAATAGTTATTTTAAACTGTGACAATATATCACAATATTACTGTTTTTACTGCATTTTGATTAAATAAATGCAGCCATGCTGAGCACAACATACTTTTTTCAAACACATTAATCTTGCATTCCACAAATTTTTCAACAGTAGTGTATGAAGTATGTTTCCCTCAACTTCCCACAGGTGTAGTTCATATTAACTATGAACATGATTAGTTTGACAAAAAAAAATCTGAACAAATCTTTTCTGAAAAGTTTCTAAATGCATTTGTTTTATACACTGTATCTATTGTTTTACCAACAACTTGTTTTCAACATTTTTTCTTTTGAAAAATGTATTTGCTGAAGAGTTTATTTTCTTTAAAATGTCATGGCATTCTAAAAAAAAATATTTTTTTAATTTTTTCAGTTGTTTTTTTATGTAGCTCAATTTTTGTCCAAATGTATACGTTGTGTACAATTTGCAAGTATACTTATGACAAAACAATGCATTTCTCTACATAAATATACATGGAAAGACTCACTGGGTGACTCAAAGCGAGGTTTAAAAAACATGAAGATTGAATTATTCTACAAAAAGCCTCTCTCTCACTGACATTTCCTTTAATCAAACTTATCTGACCTTTAATGGCCTTTCCGTAATAATCAGCACAAAGTGAGTTGTCTGAACTCAAACAGGCATCAGAATGAGTTATTCATTATCATTATTCCCCATCAAATTCATTGCACTGCCATTTGAAAAAGCTCACATATACTGCAATTTCATAACAGAAGAATAAACTTAAGCAAGAAAAAGTTATCTTACAAATAAAGAAGGGAACAAAACAAAAATGCATTTCAACAGTGCTGTCACTGTGTATGTGCAATGATCTGGTCACTCACCCTGTAGAGACCGGATTGGGGCAGAGAGGTCACCTTCTGACAGGAGGGTTTAGGTGTACCTCGACCTGAAGCTTCAGTTGGCATGGAGACAAAACATCAGTCTGGTTCATACTGCCTCGGACCTGCGGGCACACAAACAAACATAGTCAGACCTATTTGATCCCAAGAAGAATCAAAGTCTGAAGTACCACTCTCTTATCTGTATTGAGACATTCGCATCAACAAATGAATAACTCATCTTTGATCTGTAAAAAACATTGTAATTTTAGCAGCCACTTGCTCAACACTTGACAAGAATTTAAAACTTCAACACATCTGAAATAACTTGCTCCATCCAAAGCTTATAAACAAATATGTCACAGGCTTCTGTTGGATTTCATCTTGGATTTCAACCGCTGAAGCTACAGGAGTCGTCGAGGGCTATGGTGTCTCAGAGCAGTTTGAAAGATTACCAAAACATGTTTGTTGTTCCAAAAGGCCACTAAAAGCAGTGATGTTACTCTTGAAGTCATTGTGATCCTAGTTGCAGCCATTACACAACATGACCACAAACCATTCACTGACTGTCTGATGCATACTACATGCATAAACGGCATTATCTGACAAAATTACGTTTCAATATGAATGGCTGGCTTCTACACAATTGTCAGGTGTCAGGGTGTACAATTTTATCACTTTGAAGTGTTTACAAGGTACCAGACTGATACAATGAGTGCTTCCAAGGAACTAGCACAAGATTCAGCAAAGTTTGCTTCATGATATTGAATTTTGAAAGATATTTAAGAACTATTTTCGAGAAACTTAGCAGTCAACTAAATATCCAAGATATTACAATTTTAGATATCCCATCCTTAATAGATTATCCTCTTTTTATCAAAATTAAATTAAACTTAAAGGATATTTGCAGCTATTGTTATAATGTCAGTAGTATGTCAGAATATATACAAATTCTATTGCATAGAAAGCCAAGTTTTATCAAAAGCACAATTTTTAATTGATTCTGTCATCAATTACTCACGCTCATGTCGTTCCAAACCCATAAGACTATCGTTCATCTTCAAAACCAAAATAAAGATATTTTTAATAAAATTGAAAGATTTATCTCCCTCCATTGAAAGTCTATTCACCCAAAACTCCAACAGTTCAAAACATTCATGAAGAAAGTGTAAAATAAATCCATATGAATCAAGTGGTTTAAGCCAAGTCTTCTGAAGAGAAACAATCGATTTATATGATGACAGACTTCATTTAGGCTTTATTCACATATAAACATTTCATATAAACAAAATCATATTAGATTCACTGATGCCAGTGCCTTAATCTTAAACCATTCTGCATCTTTCCACCACAGAAAAAAATAAAATAAATCCATATCAATCCTGCTGGTCTCAAACTAGGATCTGCTAAAATCAGGGGCATAGGGATTGCTTACTATAAGCTTACTAATAATTGTATCTATTGTAACTTCTGACATTGCAGTAAAACAGCTTGTGATTGCATAAAGACTAAACCTCAAATACTATGATTTGCTATGTAAATTTGTGGGCAGATTATGCAGTCAGTTAAATCAACGTTCAGCAAGCATAAATACCAGGTCGTTTTCAGAGCAGTTTACCGATCGAGCACCATTTTGTTTTTAAAAAAAAAGGGATATATATAGTATACGACCCCACTGTATCTTACAACGAGATGTGATAAAGGGATGTGATATCAGGGAAATGTAATATAGTATTAGACAAAAATTGCTCCTCATAAGGTGGAATAGGTATTTTTTGTTTATCAGTATGACCAAAAGTGAAGGAATGGCTGGTGAGAATGAGTCTTAGGAGGAGTATTCATTAAGTATGGTAGCTGCCATATCTTGGTTTCCCAAGAAGTGCTAATAAAATGAAAAAAATAGAGCAAAAATTAGAGTAGAGCAAATGTTTCCACTTTGAATTTTACAGATTTTTAAATAATTTTGTGTAGCATAGACTTCACCAATTTAGGAGATCTCTATTTCACCTTCATTGCTTGCTTTTGTAGAATCATAGGGGAAGAGCTGACTTTTTTTGTTATTTTTTAGATTCATTCATGCTGTATATTAGCAGCTGCTTATCTGCCAGGTTATTTCTAAAGCTATGTGATTATTTTGTATTGATTTTTAAAGGGCACCTATTATGTAAAATTCACTTTTACATGGTGCTTGAACTTAAAAGTGAGTTGGCAGTGTGTGTACACAACCACCCTATAATGATAAAAATCCACCAAGTGCTTTTTTTAAATCCCCATAAATCATAAGCACTGTCTCAGAACAAGACGTTCACAATGGCCCTTTTAATAGAGGTATTAATGAGAAATTTCTTTAACAATGAAATGCTTTTGAATAATAAAGATCGAGAATGAGGGAAAACAGAAAGCGAGAGAAATAATATATCAGCTATCAAGTCTCTTAGCATGCAAAATGTATGAGTATCTCCCTCTTGTTTAAGATCCCATCTGAGCCAAACAATAGACCACCACAGAGCTGAAAAAGAACTACTGGAAATAATTAATACAACCCAACAAAGACAGTTCCTCCATAATGACAGAAGAACCCTCTGTGGGTATGGCCTTATCATTCGGAGTCACATTCATACGGCTGTCTAAATAATGCCCAGTGCCCACAAATTAAATTGATTATGATGTGCCAGAAATAATGAATTGCTATCCTCTTCCTGTTTTGTAATAATGTAAGCAGCAACACACTGCGAGTAAACCTGTGCAGACCAAAGAACTTTGTCTTTGTCTCTATTTTCTATTTAACATGACTTACACATGCCATCAGTCATGCCTTATTTCTGCTTTCAAAGGACCGTGACTGTTTTTGCATTTAAAAGCATGAGCTGAGGAATGTAATCAAAGCGGAACAGCCCAATGTTTTGAAACTGACAGATGAGATGTGCTACGTGTAAAAAAAGTTATTTTAGTTGAAAACACAGAGCTCACGCACGACGAGTCGCTGAACAAGCAGCAAGATGTAGCGAAATGTCAAAGACGTTCATCAAGCGTATGTTTACATAGAAAAACACTGAGCAGTGGAACACAAATACGGAAATGTCCTACCATTAAATAGCACTTAGATTTTTTTGGAAAATCCACAGACAAGAATCATGATCCAACAGCCATGTTGGAGCCTATATGTACTTAGAGCAACAATGCAACAACAGTGCAGACAGAAACAGTGTTGGGGAGTAACAAGAAGGCCTACTAACTTAACAGATTCACCTATTCTATGACCTGGTTTCACAGATAGACCTTTAGATTAAGACAGGATTAGGCCTTAGTTCATTTAGGGCATTTAAATCATTTTTATAAACAAGCCTTAGAAAAAAAAAACCATTACTGGTGTGCAACTTGAGACAAAACAAAGGCAATTCCAAAGGCTCGCCACTGACATATTTTAAGATACTGTACATCACTACAAGTTGCTTTCAGTTAAAACAGCTCAAACATGCACTTTAGTCTGGGACTAGGTCTGTAAAACTGGGTTGGACTCGGTTATGTAAATTAGGATGTTTCTGTTTATTTCCATCCGCTGTACTCAATACACCGATGCTAGTTTTATCACACTGCAGATCAATCTCTCATTTCAACCCAATTTGCGCCATAGTTTTTAATTGTCTTGAAAATTAAGTAACTGATAAAATTCTAAAATAATTTCCACTTAAATCCGTTTAACTTTTTTTATTGATTGACAATTGTACAGTAAGTCAACAAATATTGCACACTATTCTCATTCTTTAACCTCTTTTAACCACTTTTTGGCATGTGTAAAATCTGCATCATCTGAGGCAGAACGTAGAGCCTTTTAGTGAATTATGAGCAAGAAGAAACAAATGAGTTGATCAAGGCACGACAGAATTAATTTCATCCTTCCAACGGAACACAGATTGTACTTACATTTTCATGAGATGAACCCGGAACACAACAGGGTGTTTGACAAATTACTTTGGACACACAATTCCTGTTCATGTCAGACATGAACAAAAATCTGCTACAGCATGGAACCCAACAAACTGAGCATGACACCACAAACCGAACCAGCGAATGAATGAAACAAGACGAGTATCTGTGACACTTATAGGATAGCAGATTTATTTCAAATTCACCTCATTATTTAGAGTGCCCTGTGTGTCCTTGTTATTTACACTACAAGACAAAGCATCACTTTTAATGTTCTAATGTCAGGTGAGAGATGCTGTTTTGTACTGGGAGCCTCTCAGAAGCGTCTGCTTGTGATGTAAATGTGCACTGTGCACTGGGCACAAATGTGCATTTAGACACATAAAGTCACACCTAAAGATGTATGAATGTCACTGCAATAGATTACATATATAGTATTATTTTTACAGGAACATGTTTTTGATGTAAAAATTATGTTTGAGGTAAAAGGTCATTGAGACAAGTACAAACATACATACATAAATCCTTCACTGAGATAAAACCACCTGTTCTCCTACCATTCAAATTAAACAGTTTATGCACAAAATTTTCTGAAAGACCTGGTATGTTCTATCAAAACACATATCTTGTCAGAGCTTGGCAAATATCCTTTCATAACCAGGGTAATGACTACAAGGCTTTGTCTAAAACATCAATTCATCTTTAATCTAATGCAGATGTTATTTCTGAAATTTCATAGATTTCATATAGCTGATGCAGATTATCACTTAAACCTGCTGGGTTCAAATGTACCTTTCCCATGAGATTGCTGTATTTGTTTGAATATAAGGAGGAACAAAAGGTCATGATCTCATTCAACATTCTTAATGAAAATAAGGGTTCATAAAAATTAAATTAGAAGCTTTAGTAAATTCTGAACCTGAAATGTCCCAAGTCGAGTACTCGATTTAAAAAAATCCTCGATTGCAATTTACCCGCGTCGAGTAACCGGCAAAATACCGGAAGTGGTGCATTCCACAGACGAGAATCCATGAACAGCATTATTACACCGTTTTCTAATGTGAATTGGGCATCTGGCACGAGTGATTTTATTTGGTGCTTTTTGTGCATTCATGCGTTTGAAGCGAATTCGCGTCTGACGCCCGAGTTGAAAATTCTGAACTTTGGCGTCTGTTCGCACCGCGTTAACCAATCAGGAGCCTGCTTGCTGCTGTCACGTGGTGAAGTTAAAACAAAGCAAATCTTTTATCACATAAAAACTTGATTACAATATATGAGAAATACACAAAAAAAAATCAGAGGACAGGTTTTGGAGGCTGGCTCCATTTATCATCAAAACAAAAATAAATGACAGATTATTTTATAGTAATAACCTGAACAAAGAAATGGCACAGACTTATAAAATTATTCAGGACACCAAGGAAGGAATGACATTGTTCAGCTATGCTAACTATGAATGTGACACTGAACACTTGCAGTAATACATTTCTGAATGAGATGAAGAAAAACTCCAAATATGGGATTGTTTACCAAGTTATATTAATAACAGGACTACTAATAATGTATGATTTTATCATTTTACCTTATATACTGCCATATGGAAAACGTCCCATTTGAAAAAGTTGGTCAAAGTCTAAACTTAATAAATGTGCATGTTTTGGTGGACAAGCACTTGCCCCACCCACAAGAAGCGAATTTCGCCTCGAACACGCGTCTATTTCACTTCAAATGCTCGCCTTGGACGCGCGAGTGGATTCAAAATGTTCAAGCGTCCAACTAGACGCGATATACGCAAATATAAACATAACTTATGTACATTACGTAAAAAAATGTCAGCGGAGAGCGCCAACGGCCTGGTTACACTAAGTATTGAACATACATAGTACTGTATGAAGTATTGTTCATTCTTAGTATGTTAACTAAGGTAGTTAACTACTGTTAACTAATGAACCATATTGTAAAGTGTTACCTATTTGTATTTTTAAGTCATTTTAAAGGCTGTAGTTCGCTTGGATTTATTTTTATTACCCCAATTTATCCGATTACTCGATTAATTGATGGAAAAATCAGTAGAATACTCGATTACTAAAATAATCGATAGCTACAGCCCTAGTCCCAACAGTCACTGCTAATGCAGTGCTTGTTTTTCTTTACTATCAACACCAAAACGTCAAATGAAATCGTACACCTCATTTATATTCAACATAAAAAAATGGACAAGGAGAAATTGACTGATATTGGATAATTGAAAACATTGGACAGGCTACTATCTGGCAAATCCCTCAGGTTCCACAAGGAAAACCATACAAGGACTCGTCCACAAGCTGGTCTGATTGGTTGCTGAATGACACAGCATTTTTTGTTTTAGTGTGGAAAAAACTGCTTTGAGTTAAAATCTTATCACAGCTGTTACAACACTGTAAAATGGATGAGATATCAATAATGTTACAGCAGTTAATTCATCTAAATGATGACTACAGTGACTACAATGAACACTTACAAATTATTACCCGAACCTACAAGTCTGTCAAATTTACTGGACTCAAAACCACAGAAAGCTCAAGAATCCATTATGAAGGTGTACTTAGACTTATGTACTTAGACTTCCATTATGAAGTGTCTGCTAGGATTCATTACTAAATGTTAAATGTGTTAAATGTGGACATGTCTCTGGCCTTTTTTGGTTGTCAAAGCTCATTCTACTGACCCTTTCACAACCCAGAAGATGTGCCAAACAAAACAAGGCTCAAATCACTGGTGGAGTCGTATGTTACATGAATTATTTTGTTCAATGTTCCATTCATGAGTAAATGACAAAACAATCATGGTGGAATCTGTGTAATGCATTATCATAACAAACACAAAGCAGTTCAGGTCCATAAAAGCATGACATGTGTTAAAAACAACTATTGTTTATGTGCATGTTCCAGTGATGGACGAGAAAAGGGTGCAGATGTCTTCCTTGTTTGGTCAAATGGCATAAGCAGAGTGTGTGTAAGTCTGGGGTAAGCTTAGCCATCTTCTGGCAGGCCTGATGTGTATACAGTGTATATGAATATAGAAGCTGACTGGAACTTCTGATTGCTTCTCCAGGATAATGAAGCCTGTAAAATCTAGGATCTAATCTAGGATTCCTCATGCAAATCCAAACTTCAGAGGCTGAGGGAAACTGCATTTTTACATTGTTTGCTGCATGAGAAAATGTCTTCATTTCTGAAATGACAATACATTATTTTTTATTTTTTTATAAATCTATAATTTGAGAATTAAAATATTTATGGTTTAATAAAAAAAATGCATTTATATAAAAATGTGACAACCCTTTAATAAAGCTCAAACGCGACACTGTTACATCCATCTATTTGGATAATAATCAGGACCTCCCATCTACTGTGACTGAGTTTGTGGTAATGTTAGTGGACAGGTGGTTTATATGTGAGTGGCGTTTGACTAATAGGGCATTAAGAAGACACTAGTAGGTCATGAGTCTTCAGACTTGGAATGGAAAACAGGTAAAGTCTGCCAGATGGGAACTGAAGCTCCGGCAGCTAGAGTTCAAGCTGTCTACACTCTGAGGAGAATGAGTCTAAGCACAGGCAAACAGCTTCACACGACCTGGGGTTACCTCAGTCCATAAACATGCCACCTACAACTTGCTGATGACGACCTTAAATTAATTTTCACTATACTTCCCAAAGTTTATTATAAAAAGAGTCCTATTTTCAGTCAGCCATGAATATTACCCTAGAAGCCCCTTGATATGTTCCCTTAAGAGCAGAGCTCACGGGAGTGTAGACAGGTTTTCTGGAGAACATTTCCTGCATCTGACAGTGCTGTTCACGGCAGGCAAGGGTGTATACCGCGCTGTGTTTAGATTTCTGCTCCTGGAGGGACCATAGCAATAAGACAGATGATATAAGTGTCACCGTCTGTTTCAAACAGGATAAATCAAACAGAGATTTCTCCTTATGAGAGACGAGAGGAAACACAGACACAATGACGTGTGCCTACTTTCAGCTGCCTTTCTGAATTGAGTGAAAAATGTTCATATTTTCCAGTACTTCATGTTAAGTATAAATGAACATTCAATTCAAACACTATGGTAAAGCCTTGCTTTTGCTCCATATTAAGTATGAATAAATATTATTGATTGAGTTTAATTTTAACAAGGCCTGTCAATTTATTGGGTTAGTGCAAAAAACGTTATACTGAAATGTATCTGCGGTAAAAATGTAACGTCTATCTTTATTTGTTAGCTTTTACCAGCAAATATGGATACATGCAATAAATTGTGATTAATTTGATTAACTTGTTGGATATAATATAATGACATTTTTTTAAATAAGTAGAAAAATGGAAAAGGTACTGGTCATTTTCTGCCAGTTTACAGATTAAACACAACACAATACAATGCGTAAATCAAAATATGGGAAAAAGACCTGTGAAAAATGAATATGGAAAATGCCTTAATATTATCACAGAACACTGGGCTCTATTTTTACAGATTTTTTTTTATTTAAACTTTTTAAATGTAAACAGTTTTAAATTAATGTATTAGCTTCATCTATGCACAGAAACAAATAAAAAAACGAATTAGTATTATATGTTTAAATAATAAATATAATAAAAAATATATAATGAAATCCACTCCAAAGTGGATGCACTGAATATGCTAGAAAAAAAAAAAAAATGGTTACTTCCACAAACCTTGAATCTGTTCAGGCATTTCTCCCGCTGAATTTATTATCCTTCCACTGAATGTGCTTGTCAGAATGACAGATTGTTGACAGCCATAAATAAACGGCACATAAAAATGTGAAACAGGCTCTGTTTGCTTACTCACAGTCCAGGTCCCACAAGCTGCTCTCAGCACAAGACCAGCACTATATAATTACGCGCTGAATGCTGCAATGCGTTTGGATTAATGACAACTGTATTCAAGAAGGACATAGAGACATCCCATAATATGAAAAACTTAAATCCCTAGATGTCATTGACCATCTCACCTGCATATCTAAGCCATAAATCAAACATTTCTTGGTGAGTCATGCATAAGAGTTTTTGCAAGTCTGACATCCGATTCAGGCATGAGTTAAATGAGGTAATACTACAGCAATATCTGCTAACCGCAGTCCCTGATGACATCACATTACTGATGCCAAATCAGCACTGGGGTGTGTTTTTTTTAATGCCCAAAAGTACATTCATCAGCTTAATAAATCAGTAAGCAGTCATTGAACAGAAGCCAAAACGACTTAAACAATCACCCTGAAACCACCCGAGTAGAAATGTGCAGATTTAAACCCTTTCATACAGATGTGTGTTATATGGTTATGCGTTTTCCCTGCGAGTTTTGCTTGATACAAGCAGTTCCTTTGTGGTATTCTTGCATGATCTGTGTGATTATGGGAGGAGTTACTGATGAATTGAATATAACATTGCACAGATGAGGTTAGTATGCAATTTCATCACACTAGTATCATGTAGCCTACCATAAGAAATTCTGTGTATTTTAACATTCTCATAGTGCAATGAATTGCCCTAAAGGCTTCCTTTGTGCGTGCATTACTCTAGATGCCATTTTTACAAACTGAGGGATGTCAAAATTGTTTTCTAAAGTACTTGACAGCATGAAAAGAGCATATTGAACACAAAACAACGCTTTAAGACTAGCTTCTGTTATTTCAGAGAACTGAATCTTCTTACTGTGTTACTGTTACTGTGTTCATTGAAGATATTGACAATAAACAATAGAGCAGAAACCATTTGTGAAAAGCTATGTCTTTTTATTAATGTTCATAAAACTAAATGAATTTAAATGAATCCTCTCACATCTCCACACATCTTACCAATGACCTTACCGGTAAACTCATGACTGCTACAAATCAAGCTCCAGTAATTAGAGTTAACTCACAATGGGGTATGTGTGTGTCCTTAATAAACTCTAAGTGGATTCGACAGATAGTTTACTCCATACTGTGAGACCTCATGGGTTATGAGGGGAACCAGAGGAAGGAATGAAGGGGAAAATTTCTGGAAAAACCCATCCATCCATTCACTGGGAAATCTAATGATTTAGGATTCTTGAAGTTGCTAGCTACCAAAAGTGCTTTTTAAGTCATTTACTGTTCCACATTAATTGCATGAAACAAATCACTCACCAGATCAAACATCCAATCAATCAGCCACCACCAATTTGTTCAATATGTCAGTCAATTCCACTATATTATTGCTCATAAGTGTTGCTAGTCATGTCTTGGATACCCAAATGAAAACATAGGGGCTAAAACACTATTTACATTATATAACAAAGTGGCATTTAAAGATATACAAAGGTCTGTCATGAAACTCGCATGATGGCGCAGGCTGATAAGTCCTCAAACTGCTTGCAATCACATCATTCTCTAAAGGGTACAGTTGATTGGTTCCTGCAGTATCAGTAGCCAATGAGCTTGCTGCTGAACTTTCAAATACTTGGTCAGCTTTGCTGTCGGAGTTGCAACGCACTTTTAGAAACCCTCCACCTGTATATATCTTCTACGGGTAATTCCTGTATGCTATATTGTACAGCAGCAGCATGTCTTGCTCACAACAACGTGTCGTGTATAGTATGTACATGTATTGGCAGTAGCAAGTCCTGTACTTACTCTGCAGCAGATTAGTCATTAGCCATTATCAACATATCAACATTAGCCTGGTTGCCATTACAGATTTGCACAAAACTTTTGCGATATTTTATAAATGTTGATAAAAAAACTATTGGGAAATGACAGCGTTTCCATTAACCGATGTTATACGACTAAAACGTAATTTTTTCCTCTCACGATAAGTCATTCCAGATATTATGGCAATGGATGTTGGTGGGTTTACGTATATTATAGTCACCGCACTAGCCGTTATTTTTAATCGAAGGAGACATAGGCGTGTTATCCAAGCATTAATGGCAAGGAAAGCCCCTTATATTTGGGAGAGGTCACGTATGAAGTGTTTCTGGGTGTTTCTCCCTCTTCTCTACTTCAAGGTCTTGATCATTTTGTAGCATTTCTTTGCTGTTTAAAATCCAGAATTCCCGTAATTCTTTTGTCTTTTATAAGTTTAATAAAGAACACTGTCTTGTCTTCTGTCCAAACATACAGTACAGCGCCTTCTTTAAAGAATGATTGACTATTACGTACGGCAGGTGACCTTTGAAAAAATGGTTTCCATTGAAGTTTTGCGAAATATAAATTTTTCGAATTACCTGAAAAACCACCTCATGCGAGCGTAAAAACTTGTTTGTGATATATGGGAGTTTTTGTGAAATTGACGCCTTTCCATTGGGTGTATTTTCAATTTTCAATTTGCGCAATTTGAAGGGTAATGGAAACGCAGCTATTTTCATATCCATCAGAAATGTACTTAAATGAAATAAAATAGGTTTGTTACATTTCAAGATCTTCAAATCTTGTCAAATTTTGTGGAATATGCTTATTGATAATATGATGAAATACATCGGTTGTTAATCTGCTAGGACACCTATGAAATTGTAGGGAACGAGAATGAAATTAAGAAAAGTTTACAAATGGGGTCGGTAAGATTTTCAATGATTTTTATGTCTTTTATTTGTTTAAAATACAGTAAAACATTAATATTGTTAAATATTATTACAATAAAAAATAACTGTTTTGGATTTAATATATTTTAAAATGTAATTTATACCTGTGATGTCGAAGCTGAATTTTCAGCATCATTCCTCCAGTCTTCAGTGTCACATGATCCTTCAGAAATCATTCTAATATGCTGATTTGCAGCTCAAGAAACATTTCTTGAGTAACGTATTGGAAAAAAAATATTTGATGAACAAAGTTCAAAAGAACAGCATTTATTTGAAATAGAAATCTTTTGTAACATTATAAAAGACTTGAATGTCTGTTTTGACCAATTTAATAAATCCATTCTGAATAAAAGTGTTAATTGATTGCTTTGTTTAAAAAAAATATATTTATGTATTTAATGTACATATGGTGTAATTGTTAATGCACAGAATGGAAAAACTACATAAAACAACAAAAAGAGAGCGATAACCAAATGTTTATTTAAGGTGTTTTCCTGTGATGGACTGAAAGCCAAGTCTTATAATGACCCATGATGGGAAAGTGGGGGAAGTGTTTGGAAGTTCATTAGTATTTTAAACATGTAGGGAGAATGTATATACACAGACATGAGGGCGTTCCATACATAGACAGAGGAAGGTGATCGTGTGTGTAAGAGATAAGGCTACTAATGTCTGCCAGGATGATATTTGCTAGACTGTATTAACTTTGAGCCAAAGCGCTCAGAAGTAAACTGTTTCTGACACTTATTAAAGTGTGTATCATGCCTCACTGAACCATGAACTCGTCCGTGTGTGTGTGTGTGTGTGTGTGTGTGTGTGTGTGTGTGTATAGATATATGTGTGCCTCAATATATGAGCTAAACCAACCATTATCAAAACATTCATTGCTGTAGTCAATATAAATGAATGGAAACTACTGTTCTTTGTCATATTTTCACACTAGAAGGTCACGTTTAAAGGGATAGCCCATTCAAAAATCAAATAAAAAATCTGAAATATTATAATTGAAGCTCTCACACTTCAAAAAGGATATAAAAGCACCATTAAAGTATCATAAAAGTAGTCCATTTGATTTGTGCCATATGTTCCAACCCTTCTGAATTCATATGATAACTTTGTGTGAGAAACAGACCAAAATTTAAGTCACTATTGACTAATAATCTTCCCCTTCAGCGAGCTGTTAACTGCTGTGTGCAGTTCACTGAATCGGATCGGATAAGTCTAATTCTTGAATAAATCATTCAGATCAGTTTGGTGAACTGGATCAACGCATTCATTGAAAAAATCTGATTAAAAAGAATTTGTTCAGACTGTGCTTATGAATGAGGATGTCATGTTTTCAATAACAACCAGTTTTGTCACACACAAAAAAAAGCTAATGGCGATTTTGTGAACTTTTTGAAGCCTAAAATCTTCAGAATATATTATTTTGTGTTCCATGAAAAAAAAAAGGTAAAATATTTGAATATAGAAATGAGTAAATTATGACATTTTCCCTTTTCGGTCAACTATCCCTTTAAACATGTAATTTCAAGCTTATTTTGCCATATTAGTTAAATACGTAAGTATGTAAACAAAAATTAATGCCACAAAATACAGACGCACAACAAATTTCAGTCCCAGAACCTGCAGTGTCCCATTTTTTCAAAGATAACTCAACTTTGTATATCATTTCAGGCTGATATCACAAAACTAGCAAACATTTGATAAAGAAAGGCCTTTAATCTGAATATTTAGATGTTTAGATGAGGATATAAGGCTAATAAAACAGAAATCATAAAAAGATAATTATTTAGTGCCCTGTGTTGAAGCTCATCTTTTACTAAACAAACAAATCACTCAAGTGACCAGACACAGTATTTTCTCACGGCATCCTTTCTATGTAATAATCCATAATCCTGCAACATTGCACAGAAAAAATGTGTTCATGTATATTTATGTGTATGAACCAATTAAACAGTGACTTGTGCAAATATGCAGAGCTAAGTGAATTAAGACTTTGAAGACCGTTTTCTCACAATATAAATGTCATGTCATCGTATGATGTTATGACAGCATACCAGAATTGCTGTTTCATGTTTCACTGTGCATGTTTCAAAAACCTCCACCACTAACATGGAGAAATGTAATTTCTGCTCTTCATGCTGTTGATATATTTCTGGTATGAAAGGTAAAAATTAAGTTTCCTGAAATGAAACAAAAATGAAACGGATTTTGCTCTGTTCATCACAGAAAGCATATGATTTCAGAAGACTTGGAATACGAGTCAAATTTGCAACTTTCACGATGCATTTATAGTGCATTTGTGACCTTTTTAAAGGTAGAAATCTTCAGAATCTCTCAAAATTAAGCTTTTAGAGCAGTGGCTCTCATTCCTAGCCAGGATAGAGGAATATTTGGGATTGTATCATACCAAACTTTTTTCCCTGATATCCTGATTTTAATAATAATAAAAAAAAAAATTAAAACAGCCATTATTTAGTTTTTCATAACGATATTTTACCAAATCTCTCTGGCTCTTGCAATCAAACAGACAACGTTCACTCGCTGTTGCTTTAAGAAACTCCCCGTCGCATGTGAAATGGGCAACATCACTATGCTCCGGTACACACATCGTCGTGTGGGTTTTCTGTTGTGTTAAATATAGGTTTTAACTCCCCCATTCTTTCAATAACAGGTTTTTTTTTGTTTTTTTTTAACAAAATTTGCATTAAATTGTGACAGGGTCACAGCACAATGTGTGCTGAAACGCACCAAATAAGTGGTTTAAGATCAAACTGAAATGATAATGTGCAACGCAGTAATTATAGTGCTGCTTTCTTCGTATTACCTCACTGGGCAAGTGGCATGCGTCTTATCAGCCAACAATCATCATTGACATGCAAATGCCTTGTGCTGAAGCATTCATCTGTGTGAAATGACAAAGTTGCAGAAGTTTTATAACATATCGAGTTCACTCATTTATACTGCAAGATTCCTCTGAATACTCCTTTATATGGAGAGATTGAGTTTTTGAACATGCTGCTCAGTGTGGTCTCGGGGGGAAAAAAAGTTGAGTTGACTCTGGATGGACTTCAGACAGCAGGACCATCAAACTAATTAAGCGAGCATCTGATCACAGAGAGGACAGTGGAGAAGATAGATAAATTAAAATAAAGAGACAAAACAAAAGAAACAAGATACAAAGATATGAAAAGTGTGTCAAGCAGAGAATAAAAGCTGGATATACAGAAAGCAAAAGCAATGGAGAGAGAGACCGAAAGATAGAGCATCAGTCATCTAGTGCAGACAGGTTTGAATTTGATTGACAACTATTACAGCAGATTCCTTCATATATCTGTCAGAAATGTGAAGAAACATACAAGTATGTCTAGAGTGGCCTTTTGCAACATATACGTCTGTACTTCTTCACAGGCATGATGTGTGTTGTCTTGGTTTGTCCTATACTACGCAAAAACTGGGCCTCTTCGGTTGGAACTGACTGAAAATTTTTGCATTTGTTCCAATGTGGTTTCTGGAATGTTTAAAAACAATGTGCAACATAACATAACTGCAACCAAAATGCAATGCTGTGAAGTGTTGTAAAAACACTTTTATAAAACGGATAGTTCCGGTCCTTGATTCTGATTGGTTGAGCTGCATTCGAAGCCGTTGCAAATTACTCAACAAACACACACCTGTGACTATGAAGGACTAAAAATGACAGAACGAAAAATAAATAAATAAATAAATAAAAGTAGAAATAAATAAATAAATGCAGAAATAATAGTAAAATAAATACATTTTGGTAATATAAATGGCTATTTCTGTATTTTTACATGTATTTGTTTATTTATTTATGCATTTCTATATGTATTTATTTATGTATTTATACATTTATTTATATATTTATGTATTTATATATTTATTTATTTATATATCTATATATGTATTTATTTATACATTTATTTATTCCTACATTTATTTATTTCTGTATTTCTACATTTATTTATTTCTGTATTTCCACATTTCTACATTTATTTTTCCCTGCGCATGTATGCTAATTGACAATGGCTAAGCCACGCCCCCAAACGCGATGAGCCAATCACAGTACGCATAGCTAACCCAATACACTTGGACATTCTCTGCTTCCTCGTCCATTGCAATGCATTGCGGTTATCAGTTTTCATTTGTTTTTATGTTTTTTCTTGTCATTTTGGCTTTTAAACAGCGTGTGTGTGTGATTTTGGTTGGGTGACAGTTGTAGGTTACAGTTTGACAAAAGCACAATGTTGTGTTTTACACAAATATAAGTAGGCTAAACACTTTGCAGTTTTAATTATGTCCTGTATGAACAAAATGGAGTATGTTTTTATGTTTCCACTGTTCGATCGCGCCCCGGCGCCCGCTCTCTGACACACACACACACACACACACACACACACACATTCCAGCAATGCAATCTTGACATCGCAGCCTGTTCATTATTCTGCGCTCCCACCAAACGCGAATAGAGCGTCAAATTCACGCGTATCCGCGTCTAGTTCGACGCTTGAACATTTTGAATCCAAAGCGAATAGGACGCGCGTATAAAGCGAGCGTTTGAAGCGAAATAGCACCAAACTATGACGTTTTGTAAATCTTTGTTCTGGAGCTGAAGCTTATCGACCTTCTCAACAATAAAATTATTAATATAACCCTCCAATGCATATTTAAGGCCCTTTTGGTGACATCGAGATGATATATAATCTTTCTGTCTCCAAAAAATCATCAATTGCCTCCTGTGAAATGTCTCCTACTGTGACAGCTGCTGTTACCGAATGTTGACTGAGTGAGTGGAGGGGGCGTGGTTAGCCATTGGTCAATTAGCATACATGCGCAGGGAAAAATAAATGTAGAAATGTGGAAATACAGAAATAAATAAATGTAGAAATGTGGAAATACAGAAATAAATAAATGTAGAAATGTGGAAATACAGAAATAATTAAATGTAGGAATAAATAAATGTATAAATAAATACATATATAAATATATAAATATATAAATACATAAATATATAAATAAATGTATAAATACATAAATAAATACATATAGAAATGCATAAATAAATAAATACATGTAAAAATACAGAAATAGCCATTTATATTACCAAAATTTATTTATTTTTACTATTATTTCTGCATTTATTTATTTATTTCTACTTTTATTTATTTATTTATTTATTTTTCGTTCTGTCATTTTTAGTCCTTCATATGTGACCGCATTAGATTAGTATTACTGCACAACTGCCGTTTGTGATTCTTTGTTGCTGCATGTGTTGCTTGGCAACCTCTTTGGAACTACATTGCTTGGCGGAGGAATAAATGTGTTATAACGTTATAATTTTTGTTGCTGATGTTTATTTTATGAATAAAATAAATATTAAAATGAATATTTTTATGGAGTAACCGTTTTATAAAGGCAATAAGCCCCTTGAAGCCGTGTTTTACAGTGAATTTAGAACAGCTAAGGGGCGTTGTTAGGCACGACGCGGAGCGTGATTTAACTAACCCATTAGTTAAATCACGGCTTCGCGGGGCTTTTTGCTTTATTTGGTTGCTTGAAACAAGCCTTCAAAGTCACAGTAGTGTAATAATTATGTTAAATTGCATAAAAGTTGCATAAAAAAAAAAGCTTAATCTTTGGGTTTTTTGCCCCATATTTTTCATGCTAACTCTGCTTGCTCGAACCCTCCACCGAGGCCTAGACTAAATCTTTGTGTTGTGTTTTCCTTGCGTCGTCTTGAAGCAGAACGAAAGTCTAATTTGCTCTAGATGGTTGTGGTCTGCTGGAGACAGCACTAAATGAATGGCTCATTAACTCCTGCATAAGCACTCAGCAAGCTTGTGATGGTGGAAAATGAATTTATGCAGTCTTCTGCCAGACATAACATCAAACTCATTGCAAACTGGGGAAAATCATAAGGGGGGAAAGGGAGGGAGGAAGGAAGCTGGAGAGAGAAAGAGAGGGAAAGAGATTAAGTGGAAAGACTGACCTAAGAGTCTTGCCTCAAATAAAGTGACATTCATAAAACACGCTGAAATGTAAGTCACAGATGCCCTGGTCATGGTATCCAGCATCAACAGCAAAAACTGACCACTCATTCTTCTTTTGGACAGATGAATCGGCCTGCGGTTCCCTCCGAGCCCACTCTGAGAGGTGCGTGGGGTCATGAGGGAGTTGATGTAACCAGAATGAACTTACAGCACATTAGCTGAGGCAGTGTATGTGTCTGTCCACTAAAGCAAGTTTATAGCTTAGTTAGCAGCGCTCTGGAGCTGAGCGATGCATTTCACACATTGGATCTGAGGTTCATTACCTGGCAAATAACATTTAGTCACACTTTATTTATTTTGGAATTACATATAATCAGTTTTGAAAATTGGGCTGAAATAGTGCCTCATTGTCCAAAAAAAAAAAAAAAAACGGGGAAAAAATGGTTAATAACCCATTTTCAAGATGTTAGCCAAATGTAAAGCAAATAATGATCAAAGATGGTTCACAGATAGCCAGAATTATATAATTACAATAAATTATTCGGTTTTTAACAATCACATGTATTTATTTAGTGTTGAACTGTGTGAAGAGAACGGTTGAAGAAATAATGTTGTCTACTAGTTTTATTCTGCTGTACAAAGAATAACCTGGTAAGAGTAATAACACGGCAATGTCTTAATCCTCATATTTTTAGCACTTCTTTCATCACGACTTTGAAAGACGATTTATTTCATCAAGAATAAAACAACAAATGTAAATTTAAACTCGCAAATCTTATTTACAAATATGTGTATTAATCAAAATCAATCTTCCAGGAGTTTAACTTCCCAACTGTGGTCACATGCAAGTTATCGTACAATTTATATTCAAGAAAACAAATTCACAATCAGTTTTGACTGTATGCAAATCCTGATGTTTTGCTTTCCGATTATTGAAAATAAATGGCTCAATGAATTGCGAAATCTTTTGTGAATTAATTTGAATTTAATTTAGGTTGTTTAATCGTAAAAAAAATGGTGTTTTACATTCCATCATCGCATTATGACAATCACTTGTGCAGATGAGAAACAGCAACTGACTTTTGAAAAATAAATCAGAAGTTGAAATAGGAATAGTTGAATAGGGCCACTGATGACCTCAAGAAATGCTATGGAGTAACAAACTATACAACAGAGGGTAAATTAAATGGGCAGAAGGTTTAGGTGTGGGGTGTTTGCAAAGGTCTGTGAAATATATGGTCTTGAATTGGTGAAGACTCCCACTGTGCCAACATTATCTGTGTTGATTTGGAGACATCATGTCTAAACCCTTCAATCACTCCGTGTTTGTTCATCTCAGTGAGTAGGAGGAGAGGAGAAGAGTTGGCGAATAATGGCACAGCATACATTAAGGTGAAGATTAAGACTGTAGTCCAACGCTAAGATCACGGAGAGAGAGAGAGAGAGAGAGCAGACTTGCCCAGATTGATTAACTGAAAGTAATTTTTGTTTTAATGACCTTAATAAACCTTTCACTAATGATGTGGCAGGGAGATAGTCCAGAGGAAATACCTATACGTGAACCACATCCAGTATGAACAAATCAAAAATGAACTGTTTCTGGATATCTCAACCAATATAACAGATCTTACGTTCTAGAACTCCATACAGAAATAATGATTTTCTTTGATCTCATTTACCATGTTTTCATTCGCACATGAAAAAAAAAAGACTTACTCGAGCCTGTTTGGGTTTTGAGTGTATCCGATTCAAGTCAAAACTAAACCGGATGCTCCATAATCAGAATTTAACTCTATAATTAGACATTTGTGTTAATTAATTCTAAAATTAGTCTATAATTCTCCACTGTCTAAGTAAAAATTAAACACTAAAAACTAAAACTAAATGCATTAAATGTAATGCAAAAGCTAGTCTTATTTTATCACTAGAAGTTTTTAACATTAACTTTAAATGAACGTATTCAATGTATTTTTTTTTTAAATCTGTATGCAAATAACCATATTATAATAACCATATATTTTTTAGCACAAAAGAAATAGAAGCAAGATATTTGTGCCAATGGAAAGCATGCACTTAAAAGGCCCATCATTTCAGCTGTGAGACAGGGTCAGTTCAAGTCAGTTCCCTGGACACAGAATAACTCTTTTCTTGGATTAAAACATTCTGAATTCTCAAAGTCTTTTTGACAGAATAATCCAGGGCAAAGATCAATCTGTGTCTAGGCAACCAGGACGTTTCATGTTTTGAGTCCCTGAGCCCTGAAAATCACCTAGCCAGAGAATATTCTGAAAATGGAATCCAAACCATCCAGATATCCTATTATGATGGTGTAATAGTGAGCATTCACCGTGTTTCCTGGGACATGTTTCCTGGGAAATAACAAAGACAGGGTTTTGGAATATTCCCAAATTGAAGGATCTGACTCATCATACTTTCTTAATATCTCTTTCTTAATATCCCTAAATATAATTTATGGTGCATTAAGGCGAGACACGGCAGGCAAAAACATAAATTTTTTATGCAGTGGTCAGTTTTGAGATTTTGGGCAAGTTTACTCCTTCAGTATGTGTTCTTTCAAGCTGCTATAAAGAAAACATTGAAAATATACATTAAGATGTTTATTTTATTACATTTTGTTTACTTGCGGCAGTAAGTTTCTCCCGAATTTACCAGAAAGTTTGCATTCAAACGCGACACGCCGAGCTCCGTCTGTTTACTGAAGTCTGTCATGACCGGGATCATTGTAAAGTCTCCTGCACAAAGCTATGTAACCCAAATATGGGCATTTCCTTTCTATTAGTAACCAATCGTGAATGTCCAAAGGGGGATTTAAAGTTAACGACGATTTCTCATTTAGAGCTATTTAAATCTTTAACTGCCGTTTTCTCAAAATGATTTTTTTGCGTTTTTTTGTCATTCTCCAGTACAAACATCTCAGCCTATGTAGCACCTGTGTACACCAAACTTTCCAGTTATACACTTAGCAGTATTCTGAAGATATTTTCAGAGGGATTTGTTAATAAATCATTCCTGGTCTGATTTATGTGACATTTTAATCAAAAAAATATGGCGAAAATCTATTTTTTATGGGTATGGACAGTATATTTTGATTTCCTAAGTAATGAAAGTATATATCCTGAAATCCCTCTGAGTTTTTATTTTCATCTTGTGTGTAAACAAAATGAAAAAAGAATTTTACACCTGGCTTTATTATATGTTCAGATCTATCTACCGAAAATATATGCAAAATCGTGCATATTTAATGAGATAATGCCTAATTTGCATAATTAAACATACAAATTTCTAAAACTTGTAATACATTTTTTTTATATACTTGTGTAAGTAATCAACTGAGGAAGTTTCATGGTGATATCTATTATTTTAAAATTTTACCCTATTCACCTGCAGTGTTTCGTCTTAATTGCATTTTCTAAAATCATGGCTTCTTATAAGTTAAAAATCAACCATGGAAGACCTAAGGTCACTATCCCTTATGAGCTGCATTTTATATGAGCTGCATTTCACCCAATGCAAAGCTGCAAGAAAAAAAGTGACAACGAAAAAAAAGGTTAATTGCTCTCCTGACCACAAAAATGCTTAAAGGCTTAAATATTGACATATTAAAAAATGCTACCAATCTCCAATACAATACAAAAAAACTAAATATAAATAAATTATGACAAATAATTAAAAGTTAATGAACAGAATCAAATATAACTCTGTCTTCTGGCTGCTACATGTGAATCCCAAAAGCGTAATTATGATCACAGAAGGGGGTGAAAGGAAGGAAAGAACAAAAGAAATCATCACGTAAACAGCAAACACATTTAAAAATTAAAAGAATGGGAAACGGACAAAGAGAGGAGTCCATGCGTTCCGAACAGAATACTGCTGTTTACTGCATACTGTGCTAAAGACAGTTTAAACAGTAGTATGCTATACTGTCATCACATAAACTCAGTTCAAGTGTCCACTTTTCCCTTCAGAAAAATGGGATTTTTATTTTTAATTTAATTTTTTATAAGGCAAAGTCTTTTATTATTGACTACCCTGAGCTGTGACATGGAAGACAGTTTTTTTTTTAATAGATCAATTTTACACTTAAATCTCTCAAACAAATTTGGGCATGGGTAATCTTCTATAATATAATGAAAACATTTTCTTGCAATAAATTATTTAGTTAATTAGTTAGTTAAAAATCACATTACTTCTGGTTCATTTGTTCCATGCATTGTGAAATACAGTATCCCACACGTAGCATGCTCTGTTGTAGAGCTATGCATAGTATGCATACTACAGCAAAAATAGCAAGAGTAGTATGGCAATAAGGTATTCCTACACACATCCTCCTGATGATCAGAAGAGACTAGAAGGCATGTGTGGTCCAATCACAGATGATTCCCAGGTGACCTCTGGTTTCAAAACTCTACTGAGCAGCCACAGACTAACCACTGAAAGATGAGAGGACACAGAAAGTGTGCGCGTGTGGAGAGAGCAAATAAATAAATGATTCCTTGCAGGAGCATTAATTCCAGAGGCAGAGGATCCTCCTCTCTACTTGACTATTAACAACTTTAACATACAATAGCAATATACATACATCTAAAATTTCAATAGTACCAGGAAGAACCAGTTCAACAGGTGTAACATTAATATAGCTATAGCAAAGACTTGCCATATCTGTTTGATAAAGCTTTTAACCTGATTAAACAGTAGGACCAACTGTTTTTGAGGTTTAACCACAAAAAAACTACAAGTTTGACGGAGACCATAGAATTGGTGGGGATAAAAAAAAAAAAAAAGAACAAAAAGTCTGAGCAGGATCCAACACAAGCAACAGGAGTTCAAGAATACAAACAACCAAGAATGTAAGTGTTAAAAAAAAATAGTACAAGAAAAACATGTCAATGTAACATTTTCCCAAAAAAAGGAGCAACCTAGTGATAAGTATTCAGGGGTGACATCAATTGAGATAGGTTAGACCTCCACAAAACTCTTCCAGTTCGCAGGAAAGACACCTTGTCAATGTTCATTCCTTTATTCACTAGGCATTTTCCCCCAAGGGTCCCCCGTGGAGGCCATCTTGGCGAAAGGCTTTCATGCTTTCTAGTGTGTTCCTCCACCTCACAGCCTCGCACAGAGAGAGAGGCGACTTTCTCTGTCAGTTTGCTTACAAAGCTCGATTCACATCTGGGAGCCCTCAGGGATATAACACTACAGACTGAAGAGTAAATAATATATTAGAAGCAAAATCTGTCAATTTCCTCTTAATTTCAGTGTTGGCTGGTCCGCCTCTGTCATGCAGGATTCAGCCTAAAAAGACATGAGTTACTTAAGACATACGTCGAAAGTATATTTTAGCCTGATGCTGAGGGGTTCTATTTAGAGTGAGTGCATTTCGTTGCAGGTTTATTTGAAAGGAAGTTGTAAATAATTCCCCAGCTGCAGAATGGCGACTGAGTTGAGATGTCTGATGTAATTACAGCATATATATAATTGACAATACAGACCTTGTCTCACTTTGCTTTGTTTGCGTTTTTGGAGGCTTCTGAATTTCAACTCATACTTGGGGGTTCTAGTCCTATAAGGCAAGCAGCTTACTAACCAATTTTTCCATCGATTGTCGGTCTTACAATGGATGACTTTTGACAGCCCTGCTGTTCAATATGTTAATGGCCCTAGCAACTCTCTTCGTGGGAGAACAATGATCAAGCTGGACTTTTTCTGTGGTGGGCTATTGTGGTATTTTAAGTATTTTTTTCTGTGGTTTGGATAATGTTGCTCTCAATAATGTTTGCTTATTAAAAAGCAAATGTTGCTTATTAAAATGTTTTTCATATGAAGAAATTAACCAAACTTTTGAAAAAAAAAAAAAAAAATCATGTAAGATTATCATATGAGAAGGAGACTGCAGTTAATAGCCTAACAATATCTGACACACAGTTGGTTGACAGATGGGGGCTGACATGTAAATATCATGTAAGCCTACTTTTACAGACTAAATGAGTCATGGACGAGCATGCATAAAAGCATTTCTACAGTGGCAATGGTAAATGAAAGCTTTTGTCTTTGCATGATGCTGCATCATCACCACTAGGCATCAGTATGTGTTCAAGATCACTGCGGCCATTATGGCCAGCGCAAAATTAAAACAACAAATAAATTAGTGTTGACAAAAGTAATGAGCTTTTCAGCAGTACCGTTGTGTATTTGTTTGAGCGTTCTGTTGAGTATGCCAAAGGATTCTATTTACAATTCGTTTTTTTTTTTTTAAGTGTTGCGCATTAGCAATGAAGCCAGTTACAGTCAAATCTGTTGAACACGTAAACGCAACTGTCAATCAGAGTCATTCAAGTTAGTCAGAATCCACTTAATACAGCTCAAAACGCCAGAGCTTTTCTCGCTTGCGAATACCTCACGCAATTGACACTGTTCTCACACTCTTACGCCACATGCAGTGAAAAACTGCGAAGCAAAGAGGACACTGACACCGACAGAGCAAGTTACTTTTGATATGAAACAAAGTCCCGGCTTTCAAATTCTGTCAATTTTATAACAAAATTCAAACAATACAGTTTTGGCACTCTTAAATTTGACGTGAAAGATCGCTGTAGTGCCTCAATTCAAGCGGCACATGAACCGATCATCTTTACTACTAGTTAATAGTAAATAAACACAAATGAACATCAGAAGGTACGTTGAAGACAGCAGCAATTATCATTTTGTCAGAACCTCTAGTAAATTACGTTATTTTGTTTAGTTGTCTGTTCAGAATCGTGATCTCTGTTTGACATAAAAAAATCGTTGTGATTCTCAATTAATCCAGAATCGAGCAGCTCTGTAGCATAGACAGATTTACTGATTAAAACGGGAGTTTTTGCAAGGGTGTGCTCCCACTGAACTGAAGTCATTGACAGCTTTGGTGATTATAAAGGGAGCGCTCTACTTAATTATTATTTGCATCAATAATAGACAGTGTGGCACCCCTAACCGCAAAACAAGTGAAAATCAGTTACTAAAGCAGCTTTTAAAGGGGTGTTCATCTAAGACCAATAACAGACTAAAGGAAGCCCCCCCCCACCCACCCCATAAACAACAAGCCCACAGGAGGTCAATCATTGTGTCTGCAGAATCAGCTTGATTGACAGCCCTGATTGATAGCTTTTGTGTCAATGTGGCCACTTGTGTTAGAAAACCTCAAGAGATTCAAAAACATTAGAGATGAATTCTGAAGCCACTTTGCTTTTCACTTTGCTATCCTTCAATGCTGTATTACTGTAACTTTAAATGAAATCATAACCTTTATTTATTGAGCTAACTAAATTCAGAGTCCACAACCACTTCGTATAGAAGTAAATCAGCTTAGAGACGAAAAGCTACTGTTGGGTGGGAGTCACAATGCTCCTGGATCACGTCTGGATTACATTTGTCAGAAGAACACTTAATAAGAGGGATTATAAACCAGCAATCCAGAGTGCTAATGGGGATTGTGTCAGAGTTACTGCCTCAGCGCCACCATAAGCGACAGATTAGTACAGCCAGGTTCAACCATTCAAAGTGCAAGTCCAAACTCATTAAACAGTGTCTGGAGAAAGCTAGACAATGTAAAACTCAACTTCCTTGCAATGAGAACTCAAAAATATTTGGTGACACAGGTGGAAGATATATTAAAACCTCCTTAGCGTAATTTCTTCAGATTTGTACACTGCACCACCATTTAATCAAAAAGTCCAACCAAAGTGAATCCAAAGTTCTATTAAGCAATTAAAAACAGAGATGACTATCTCAGAAGACTAAATTATATCAATACATCAAAAAAAAAAAAAAAATCTAGTCGCTTATTAATGAGCAGCCTGTTTAAAGCAGTGAACTCCAGCATATTCTGGGGAATCGTTTACATGGGGGAGTTGAAAAGGAAACAGGCTTGTGACTAATGTGCTTGTTTCCATGTGCAATGATCCATTATAAATGATAAAGAGAATTACCTATATTAAAAGTTATGTAACAGTAAACATAGCGCTGCAGGGTAGCATCAAAAGTTCGAAACCAAAGGTGAGTCAGTCCAGATGCTTTGGATATTTAAAGGGGTGGTATAATTTTACAATATGTCAAATAAGTCTCTGTTGACTCCCAAATGTGCTCTACTATAACAACTCTTTCTCACACTGCGTGTTCCAGGGGGAAGGGTTTATGTAAATTATAGGGTTTGTGATGTCACTAACCCGGGAGGAATGTCGTGTAGTCCCTACCAGCCATTTGTTGTAGTCCTTAAAAAATGATTTCTTTAAAAGCAAATATCTTTCTTTGCTTTGAACTTTGAGCGTTGTCACTTTGCAGATGTTGTTTATGCTCAAACAGCAACATTACACACTAACTAAAGTTAGAAAGGTGAAATCATAATCAACCACCCCTTTAACAGATGGATCTGATCATTAAAGCACACCAGGTACTATAGTGAGTGATAGACTACAAACCCACCAACATTTTCATATAGCCTTCAGGCTATATACAGTATCAGCACTAGTATTAACAGCCAGAGGCAACATTCAGTATAGATAGATCCGTAATTCTGTCAACCACCCAAACAATGCTCTGGACAAGGTTTTGTAAACATAATTATCCCCGTATATTTGGAAATGCCTTTAAAGCATGACAGAAATCTAATCACATTCCAAGGAGAGGACATGCAGTCCAGCACATCAGAGTTTGCTTGAGGCACCGCATTCAGCCATTTGACATTGGGGAGGTGTGGGAAGACTTAGACTACAGAAGCCAAGACGGGCCAAACACACACTGCTACCATGGAATACCAATGAAATGTGTTCACTTTTGATTTATTGCACATCAAAGTGACCCTGGATGGCCTTGTTACACCTTGATTAGCTTAATCCATTAATTTACTTCATTCAGCCAGAAGACTTTCATGAAGGATAATGGCATTGTACTAACATAATCATGAAATCAACACATAAAGTTAATCAGTAATATTTTGATCTTAAAATAATTTTAGCACTGTGGCGTTGACAAGAATTTTGACACCCCTCTAGACAAATAAAAAACAATCAGGACACCCAACTCTGACCAGGCGTGATGTACTTTCAGAGCTGTATCTTTTAATAACCTTAGCAGGCTGGTGAAGCATACAGCCATTACTAAATCATTTTAAAATGATGGTTGCCTAATGATAACAAGTTAATGAGGCGTGACTGACAAGTGGAAAGACAAGGTTTGTTTGTTCTTCCTGTGTTACGTCTAACTCGGTTTCAGAAACATTTACAGACCGACAGACAGGTAAGACAGGTGGGTAGATGGATAGATATTTGTCACAACATTATATTTATTTTGCATGTGTCAGTCAAATCTAACACAGGGACTCACATGACTGTGAAAGCATATTGTGCAGCATTTGTGTGAGTGTGAGAGAGAAAGTGACAGACAGGGAAGAGCATATGTGGAGGCATGAGACTGAGGAGGGACAGGGAAAGTACAATGAAAGAGAAAGAATGAGGAGAAATAGACTCCGAAAGACAGGTCGGCCTAATTTTTCAAGGATCACTTCACTTCTTTGGAGGTGTTTTAAATCCTTTCATATAAGGGCATTACACACTCCACGGAATCTCTCTTCGCTTCTTCCTTTAATCTGATCCCCTAGCTATAGTTCTCTCATGCAGACATAGACACACACAATCTGAAACTCTTTTCCCAAAGACAGGAATGGACACTATGTTCTTTGCTGCTGTTTCCACACTGTTAAAGGCCGAACAGCACAGATAAGACCCAATACATTAAACATGAGGCGCTCTTATCACTATTTGACATGAGCATACTGTCTGTCCATGGACAACTGTGAGTTAAAAGCACTGGCCGAGTCAAAATGCATAAAACATTTTGTGCGCAATGGTTATTGGCCTTTGCATTATTGAATGAAAGGCTTTTCTACAAAACAATGTCAAAAGTAATTGCCTTACATAAATAATGCCAGGCATCTATATTATATTTAGGACAGACCGGGGCTAGTTTGTCACACTGGGGATTTTTCCATAAATGTCATAGGGAAAGTTGCTAAATGTGTTTTATATGCTGTCATTTCATACAGTTTATTGATTACACATTATGTAGGGGCAGTGGTTCCCAACCCTGTCCTGAAGGCCCCCCAACACTACACATTTTCTTTGTCTCCCTAATCAAACACACCTGATTCAACTCATCAGCTCAATTAACCCATGTGATAATGAGCTGATGAGTTGCATCAGGTGTGTTTGAGTAGGGAGACAAAGAAAACGTGCAGTGTTGGGGGGCCTTCAGGACAGGGTTGGGAACCACTGATGTAGGGAAAAACAATGGTTTAATGGTTGTGTATGTTACCTTTTGAGATTTGAGCTACAATTTTTTTATATATATGTGTGTGTGTGTGTGTGTGTGTGTATACAGTATATGTATGTGTGTGTATAATAATAAATATATATATATATATTTATTTATTTATTTATATATATACACTGTATATTTATATATTTATATTTATTTATCACTGTGGATGGGTGGATGGATCAATATGGCGGGCTCCTATTGTGACCTGAACCCAGAGAGTGACAACATGCCCCTACAATGGTCACTGGTCAACTTGTTAAATAAAAAAAATTCTGCTTAAAAAAACATGGCAATGTTCAGTAGCTTGTTTCGTAGCCAAGACTTGCAAGACAATGTATGTCTATACCGTATACGTACGTATGACTGTATACATACAACATAAAGGCTGCAGACTTTGAATAGACTTACAGAAATAAGGCTGCTTTACAAATGCTACACTAAAAAAAAGTTATCCAGAAAAACAGTGAAGATCAAAGTCATGAACAAATATTCATAGAACATGAATCACATGAAGTTCAATATATTTACCTTATCCAAAATGGAGAGTGCAGACTGACTGTCCTCTATACTAAAGGGAGTATGCATTGACCGACATCTCATTATGACAGAACATTCCTTCACTGCACCCCCGCCCTCCGTTTCCATCAGTTTCATCTTCTAAAAGCTCGCGACCCTGTGCGCAAAGGCGCGTGCGAACTTTCAGCATTTAAGGGAGGTTTCAGAGCTATTATAGTTATCCCTTTCACGCTTTCGGATTTCCAGAAACAAACAAATCATGTGCGGATGGAAACGTCTGGCACGAGTTATAACACATCACTCATCACGACTCCCCCGCGAGATCGTACATCAACAGTTGCGCGTGCCCTGGTCACAAGGCAAACGACAATAAAACGAACAAAATGTCAAAACAATTCAACTACATAGGTTAAAAGATTTAAAATAACGAAAGAAGCGACGTGCATCAATCAAATTCTAAAATGGTTTTGCACAGTGTTGGGCAAGCTCAAAGATATTACTATAATTACTTCGTATTTTTATACATTTGAAATATCCCAACAACTACAAAAAACTCCACAATGCAGTGATGGTGTCAGAATATTAAACTTATAGCCAGGTTAACTATTCGTATTTAAAGTACCAATGTACTTAATAAAATGTAATGCAATGGTTCTTTTTGCTAGTTTCAGTGCTTTTGTGTTCGTTTGGAAAATGTATTTACCTGCAGTAGAGTCGTTGACGTGTGCATTGAAGGTGTTAATATCGCTGCAAAAGGATGCGTTTGCAGGTTTGATTTCAATGACCTGTAGGCAAATATCTGATTTATTTAGCAGTCACGTTCTTCTGTGTTCAATAAAATATTGCCAAACGGTTCAGTGCGCGAGTGAGCCGTCCAAATGATTCAGACCGATTTTGGAAACCAATTTGATTGATTCATTGGAGAGAACCGATTCCAAAGATTCAGGGCATCGCTAATCCTGATTCCAAACAGCCGACAGCAAACAGATCGTGATTTGATTCGTGTAATATTTCCAGCGAAACATTTTAGTGTTTGTCAACGCAACCCGCTAATTAATCAATAAAATAGTTTTTAACTGAAAAGCTTCGTAATTTAAAAACTATTGACGCTAAGTCGCACTACTGAGAAATGTAAATAGCTTGCAATAGTGACGCTACGGTTCAGCACTGTTTTTGTAAATGAGGAAAAAGCCAAATCAAATTCAGTATATTGTTTATATAATAAAATGTATTCAATAAATTGCAAGAATACAGTCTAACAATGAATTTAACTAAATTTTGTAAATACAGAAACAATTCTGAAACTACAAAATATCTTTACAATGCATGTATAGTATTAATATGCTTTACTATGCATGCATTTTAATTGATTAATACAATACGCTACTAATTTAATGTAATTCTTGACGTTATGACCACTGCTTACCTTACAAGCTGGAGTTCACTGAAAGGTAAAGATGCTCAGTGGAAATAACTTGTTCTTTTCAGTCCTCTGCTTTTTGGTAGATCCACTAAAAGCGCATGGCTCCTCTCCAGAAATGCACGGCTTGTCCTCGGCCGTCCGGATATTTGTGTATCGTTTCCCCGTATCGCTCTGGTCACTAATTGCCAGGCCACTGGATCTCCCAGAGCGCACGAGAGGAAGGCTTCTCCCGGCGCGTGAGCGTGATTGGCTAGAGTGTCAGTGACGCACCAGCAGGTGGCAGAGCGTTCATTTATAAGCGCCATTCAGACCGCACCAAACTGCACAGAACTGGTGAAGAGAATTGTCTGCAAGAAAGACAATACTAGCTTTTACAATAGCAAAAACATCCTTGCAAAGTTATGATAAAAGTTGGCTACATTTCTTACTAGCACTTGCTCTACAGCATTTAGCCTATAGGGGACACAATATTTTTCAGATTAGGATTATTGTTTGAAGGTCAATTTCTGCCTAATCAAGTAAAATCAATATTTAAAATTTCACTTGTTATCATTTGTACCCTAAAAAAAAAAAAAAAAAAAACAGTTTCACAAACACTGACCTCTGTGGGGCATGTTATCACGCCGTATGTGGTTAAAATGGCATTAAAGACTTTTCAGCAAACTTAGAAATTAGTTATGAAATACAGAATGATTAATCAAACAGAATGTAAACAACATGTAAAAAGGGAAATGACTAAATATTTTGTACAATTGTTTTTTGCCAACAAGTATTAGCTATAACGGATAACATTTAAAATGTGTGACAACTTGCACCAATCCGACATTTATGAAAAGTACTTTAGTTCTGAGAAAAGAGAATGGTCATTAACAATAGATGGAAACCAGTGTTATTCTAACAGATTAAATATAATAATTCATATAGTTTTGCTTTTTATCTTTACATTTTTTCTCTTTTTTATCTTTTAATCATATAGATTTTTGTTCAAGCCAGTGCATTCCAATAACTATGCTGTATTTATTTATTTTCATCTAAGGCTACTGTATAATAAGATTTTAAATTAGTTTGTTTCAGTTCTGACAAATAAGAACTAATTACCCTGCATGCTTAAAGAACAGCTGTAAGAGATAGTCTTAATGATGCCCAATTAAACAAATATTTGTTTTGTTCAGAGCATGTTAAAGATCAGAACATATGGACCCCTGCATTGTAAGTAGTCTACAATGTAGTGTTTACACAAATGTGCTGCAGGCTTACCCCTAATTTAATGCAAATAAATACTCCAAGAAGGAAAATGAATGCAAACAAGAGCTTATAGAGAAGGTAATGACTTATTGTGATTAGTGTACTATGGGTTATAATTGTTTGATGTGATCTGCTGCAACACAATACAAATATGTTAGTCTAAACTCCCAAATAAAGACCATGCAGGAGCTGTAACTGGATTATCTGGATTTATTGTTTTGTTCACTGTATATTTTCCATCTTAAAGGCACACTTTGTAACTTTTGGCCCTCTAGCGTTTAAAAACAAAACTGCATGCATTGTGTTTGGCTTTTACGAGCTGTGCAGATGAATATGAACCTTCACAATAGATAATGCTTTACAATGAACTTTTTAGAGAGCTACAGTACATATGGCAATTTAGCCTATCTGTTCAATAAAATATCATATTCACCTGTTCAGTAATGAAAACACCATCTACATGTCACTCTTTTCTGTCGTGCTTCTCTCTTTGCCAGCTGACTCTCCTCTGTTCAGCGTTTTTATTTAAACGGGTGATTCTCCGGGGGTTCTAGATTTAGCTGCTTTATCTCGACCTTTCTCGCTCATTGTGACAACTAACCTATGCCACTCCCACACCAAGATGAGACACAAACGGGCGAGTGACGAATGTACGCAATTTTCCACGAAAAACATTCTGACAAGTCTAAATTATAAACATTTATTATAGGCTTACCATAGTGAAGGGTAAGATAAAGAAAATATAATTTTGGAAGAAGGATTGATGATGTACTGCGTCGTTATTTAAATTTAGTTCATTTTGTACAAAAAAAGTTGCATAGTGTACCTTTTAAGAATTAACTATTGTATACATAATTCATTGGTCATTTGTGAGTCAGTGATATTGATCATAACCATCCAAGGCACAATGTTTTTGTTCATTTTAGAAAGAAAAGGTCTGGAAAGTGAAGGGGACGCTCTGCTGCTCAGATAAAGATTCAAAGTCAATTCGACTGTCCACAATCCTAATGATTATTCACCTCAGGGAGAAAGTCAAAGAAAGATATAGAGGAAGAGGGGTGTGAGCAACAATGTGGAGAAAAAGGAGGAAGAAACATTGGGATTATTAATGTGAAAATAAAGTAGAAATGAAAAGAATCAAACTCTGAAAAGTCAACTGTATATCAAATGTCCTCTCTCTTTACCTGTCTAGCTCTTGGGGACTAATTATGTCAGAATATGGTTTCTTTCCAGGAAATAAAATGTCTTTTCACCTACAGAGTATTAGCTTGACAAACACTGTTGTCATAAATGACTTACAGTGTCACTTTAAGTACATATCAATAAACTTGTTTCCAAGACAACTTAACCATACCACACCGTCTCGACAGGGAGAGAATAATCTACATATAGAACAAACCTCTTGCCACCTGTGCCCATAGAACACAGATGCACAATAAATATCGTTTGCAATTAATTAGGCCATAGATCATTGCGTCAAGCTCAATTCATCAGGAGTAGCCCTTGAGGTGGACGGAGGACTTAGTGGGAACTAACTGCTGTACAAACAGGAAGGCACAGCTTCACTTCCTGCTATTGACACTTCTACTTAATTGGCTTCGGTTTTACTCACAAGCAAGCAAAGCCGTCCGCTCACTCTAGTTCTTTCCCACTTGCTTTTTGGTGTTTCTGTATCTCAACTGATAGATCATAGCAGTGCCAAGGTCACACGTTTGAGGGAAGACACATATTGAAAAATGTGTAGCTTGAATACCCTGCCGCTTAAACAAAAGAGTCTATCAAATGCATGCATGCAATAATTTGGGTTCATGACTATTTAAATTGTCAAAAATCACACATAATTAAATGTAAAATAATTTAATACTGTGCTATGTTATACAGTGTCCTTACAAATAATTAATAATGTTTCATTATTTGTTAAATCATTGCCCTTAAATTGAAAATGATCATAATCATAGAAGGGTAGAAGCCACTGACCTATACCAGTAAATCTTCAGACAGTCAAGTCATACGCCTTGTGTATAAGGCAGTGAATAGAATTTCCAAAATGAATGATGAAAGGGATCTGCTTTGATCTGCAGTTATTTTACTTGAAATAACTTTCTCTTCTCTCTCTCTCTCTCTCTCTCTCTCCCTCAGTGTGAAGAATTGTAGAATTGAAGAAGTTTTATTATACCTTAAGAAACGGAAAGTTGCTCATTGAAATTGGGTTGCATCAGAGTACAGCAGAAAAGTTGTGTGATGAAGTGCTCTGTCTAACTGGGGAAATAATCATAATGATTAATGACTAGAATCTCACACACTCAAAGAAATGATAGAAATTAGAATGAGGCATCACTCCTGTGGTCACTTACACAGTCTGTAGAGGTTTGTTGGAGCCATCCTGTCTGATTTCGGTAGTCTTAAGCACGATCTCACTGGACAAGCTGTTTACAAGCACAGTAACTCCCGGTAACTTTGAGTCCTGCACTCACATTGTGATGTCCTACTAACATCATCCTCTAAAAGGGATACTCCACTTTTTTTGGAAATAGGCTCATTTTACAACTCCCCCAAAGTTAAACAGTTGAGTTTTACCGTTTTCGAATCCATTCAGCCGAACTCCGGGTCTGGCAGTACCACTTTTAGCATAGCTTAGCTTAGATCATTGAATCGGACAAGACCATTAGCAGCTGTTTATCCCTTTAACAATGTCCATTTGCCTGCCTCTCTGTCAAGCCTCCTACAAGCCATTTCTGACCTTATGGTCAATAGTTTTATCAACAATATTTTGATCATAAACAAATTTTCATCATGAATTACTGTAATTAAAATGTGCAACTGTGCATTATCACTTGCAGCTGTAAGCAACATCTCTAAAGCAAAGGAAAATTAAATTAGCTTCTCTATCTGTGACTTTCTGGACATTGAGTGTGGATATCTGGTTCAATTAGATGATTCAGATCAATGAGAGATATCTTAGTGCAATCATTTACTCTCACTTTTGATCCCTCAACAAATTCATACCACAGCTGTGTAATTATTATTATAAAATATATATTTTTCCCCATCAAAATTTCTGCATCTGTTAAAATATCTGTAATTAAAGACCTCATGAAAACTTGAGTTTTATGGCTTTTAATCCACGCCATTTACTAAATATTCCAGTGTACTCCTAAAAGTAGTCAAAAAAAGCTAAATATTCACATTCAGTTTTTAGTTCATAGTCTTTCACATCTGGCTAAACCAACCAAAATATTGATGACTTCTGTGAACTTTTCTCCAAAAAAATTAATAAATAAATAAAATTCCTCACACTAAATGACACTTCACCTTCAAAGGCACAGTGTGTTTTCATTCAATCTGAATTGGAGGCCATTAAACCTTTCTTTAATGCAGTAGCCCATTAAGACCACTTGTGTCTGAAGTACAGTCATAATCCCGCAGAACACGAGAGATGGATGATTTTGTAATTTTCATGTGATGAAATTCTCAGTGGTTATTGAATATGTGTGACATCTGCTCAACAGATGTTTGATAGAGTCATTTCCATTTTCAGGACTCACCTACAGCATGAACAAGCACATGCACACAAATATGAAGACATGCATGCACATATATGCGGACACACAAACACAGGCAACCAAGTCCTTATAATTACCTGCTTCATGTCAGAGTCTCTCTAGAATATCAAGGAGATTCAGTTGCTTGCTTCTGTACAGACTCGCTGCAGTGGACTATGGGTAATGGTTCATCCTGCTCCTCGTGCATAAAGGATAGATTTTGTTCCACATCTTGAAAGAGGAAAAAGTAAATTCACATTAACTTCAAAAGTATCTCTGCGGTGTTCCGTTTATCTGCCTCAATGAATTCTGGGAAGGACATCCAGGCAGGATCATGCAGAAGGAAGCTGAAGAGCTCATTTGGACAGAAGACTTTAAAAGCGTAGGACAAGCTGTGAGCAGGTGGATGTTTGTCTGCTTGCATGAATGCTTGTGTGTGTGTGTGTGTGTGTGTGTGTGTGTGTGTATGTACATCTTGTCCTGTCTCACCTTCCTGGGCACACATCTGGGTTTGTGTGTTGGACTCATATTAGTATTCTGTAAAGGCATTGGGTAACTGCAGAAGCAGGCTAATTCTCTTTGTAATGGAGAATAAGGCATAACTGATGGAGTGGGAGAGGCTTCTGATCTGATTAGTGTCTCAAAGAGGCCCTTGTGCTACCGTAATGATGATGTTTTCGTATGGTCAGAGTCTTCATAAACAGTAGTAATAGATGAGACTGCACTTTGAAAGAAGTATAATAGAGAGGAAGATCAGTAAAGAAGAGTAGGCCTAGGTCGGTCACAGGTAAAACAAAATCACCATGAAAACAGAAAGCGTTATTATTAGATTTGGTAAAACATAAAATATAGACTCATCAATCAGTGTATCCAGATCAAGCAGCAACCTCCACATCTCTCTTTTGAAACCAACACGGAAGTGAGTTAAACTGCAATTCGTTGACTGGCCGCTTGAGGCTGGTGTCAAAAGTGAGTCAAATCTGTATCTCCCCCATGTTAAAATGCCAAATTTTACAGCAGAAAAAAAACGTGTTTACAGCCTGGTGTCTGTATATGGCTTTGGTCTATACAGCTAATTTTGCCCTTCATGACAACTGTGAGGGGGGTGAATTTTTTTATAACTCATCCGTTTAAATTATATTAAGCCTTAAAATTTCTGCATAATTAAGGGATTCTACTTTTGAGTGACAGATGGATTCCCGCTGCTGTGGTCATTAGTCATCATTAGCCGTTTGTCTGCTGTTTGTTAGCCGTCACATTACCTCAGCTCATTGCCTGACTGTAAAAATCATAGACAGTATAAGAAGTGGACAGAGCCATCTCATTGGAACTCAACTGAGACAAGTGAAGCCCATTTTTAGCAAATTTTTAGGACTTCCATTCCTGACGCGCAGACTCAAACCAACTCAAACAGAGCTTGATGACGTCAAAGTGACGCCAAAATGAATGGGAGTCAATGGGATGCTAACAGCAGGTGAAGTTCTGCTACAAGATGGTGGCACGCAGCCGGCTTCAACTTCCGGTCGACTTCCTTCCCGCTTGGTAAAAATAAATAAATCCGGGAGTGACGCGCTGCCAAGATAGCGATGGTTGGCCACGCCCACTTTAGGCTTCAAAAACGGTCTTCAGAAACCTACGGGTGACGTCACGGACACTACGTCCATATTTTTTTACAGTCTATGATCCAGATGGAGGGAGACGACCTCGAAAATTGATCCTCGAATAACTCATCCACTTCTTTTATTCGGTGTTGACTAGAGCTTACTGTATATATAATCCTGCTTATTACAAGCTAGGATCCTTTCCAAATAAATCTGTGGATATGAAATCACTGAGTTCAAATTATTTAATAAGTTCACCTGTATATTATCTTACAGCTTCCGCTGAGGAAAAAAAAAACTTGATTACAACATACAAAACAATCGGCTTAGCAACAAGACAAATACTGCAACAATATTAAAACTGTCATCTGAGGTATTTTTCACAAAAAAATCGATAAATGATATGATAAATGAAATAGCGATTCTGATCTCAATAATTTAATGATAGATAGAGCGTTGCAATATAAAATAGAGGGGAACTTTTCAGCAGCCCATGAACCAAATCAACCAGCAGTTAACTCTTTCCCATTTTTGTCGAAGACTACATTCAGATCGAATTCAGAATAATGATCAATAAATAAATGGATTCCTATGCTTGTACAGTCCTATTACTCGTCCTGGGTCAACCTTTCATTCAGTAACATTAGGCAGTTTTGATGCTGTGTAATGTTGATGATTGTTATTTTACATACCAATGCACCTGCTTACATTATTTCGCTTGTTTCTGCTTCTTCGCTTGTGTTTTGGTCCAGAGATTCTGTACTCTTTCTGAAGATGTATCATAGCGCCCCCTACCGTATAACACTAAAAAACACGGAAAGACGAAAAATGTCGTTAATGGCGGGAAAGAGTTTAGAGAATCACAACATTACAAACTTAACATTTTAAGCAAAAATGTATTTAAATCAGACAAAGGGACCAGGTACAAAACTGTGTACTTAACTTCAACAAAAAGTATAGACCTATTATTGTCAAACCTTTCTCTTACAGTAGGTCCACTGGCCATGGGTCGATGTGCTTTTTGGGCCGATAATTTTTGTCTTAACGGCCCATAAAACTTGTACATCGGCGGCCCATTCGTTTTGTTTTGCTTAATTGGCGGCGCTGGGGTCTTTGTGCCTGTGTAATGAATTGGTCAAAAAAAAAGTCAGCGTTACGCCGCCTTCACACTGGCAGTTGAAATCAGCTCCGATACGGCAGCGAAACGACCGGAAGTCATTCATTTCCTATGGAGATTCGCAGACCGCATGCGAATGGGTCCGAACCGGGTGCGAACGAGTGCGGTGCGAAAAAAATCGTGTCCGTTGGCCATCCGGATGCGTTCAAAAAATTGAACTCTTGCGAAAGGCTACGGACGGTTCCTATCCGACAATTACAGCGGAAGTTAGCGTTGCTATGGTACTGATAAACAAACCTGAATTCTTAACTTTTAATAAAATAAATAATGATTTTATAACTATAAGTTGTCATGTCATTTTTTTATTTTAATGATTTTCTAACGTTATTAGGGCAGTTAATACAGTTAAAAGCCCTATATACCACTATATCACATTTAGCCGACCTGACATATGCATACCTGTCAACATTTGGATACCAAAATACGGGAAATCTGAACGCGGGGGGGGGGGGGGTTAGAGGCAGGCTAAATAGACATTAATTGCGCAGATATTAACATAAATAAATACATACATACTATTCAATTAAAATAAACATAAGACTTATTCATGTTTCTTTCTTTATTTTTATCAATTGCAACAATTAACTACATTAATTAATCACGATTAATTGCCATTAAAAAACTTACATTTTATAATGTAATAATTTCACAATTAATCTCCAAATTAATGTAGAAAAACATAAAACAGTATATTTTAAATATTTGTCTAACAGGTAGGAAAAATATACAGAAATTGAAGTTATCAAACAGTTTGCACTGCATACAATTTAAATTGTACATAGATTAATCCTTATTAAAGTAAAAAAAGATCTTTAGTCAAGAGCAGTGAGTGCTTTTCTCTGTTACCTTAACCTTTGTTCTTTGATTAACTTTACTGACAGAAAGCTTTATTGGCTACTGTCTCTTTAAAAACAGCCGCTGACGGATCTCACACGCGTCTCATTCTCTCACAACTCTTTACTTTCATTTACGACTTTTTTTTTTTTTAACTAATAGATTGCTCAGACTGTTCTTATGAGGATACTCGACAAAACGGACATTTTGACATAATTGCGTGTGTTAATGCCATCTCTCTCATGTTCACCCATCCTCGGATGCTGCTGTTCTTTGCGCGATTTTTCCCCCCAAACTACTTCAGTGGAAATCCCGCCCTGCAGCCGATTCTAAAGATTTTATTGGTCATGTGAATCACAGTACTGATTGCCTACACAAAACACTGACCCCTAAACCTACCCGTCATTGTAACCTTAACCAATGAAATTAGCTGCAGGGCGGGATTTCCGCTTAACTGGTTTGCGCCCTTTGGGATTTTTTTAAAAAAAAATTATAGAAAGATTAAAAATACGGGAGAAATACGGGAAATTATTTAAACGGGATGATAGCGGGAAAGCAATGTAAAATACGGGAGAATCCCGGGAAAAACGGGAGGGTTGACTGTCAACCCTGGGGAACTTTCCTCCACGCAGCAGCCTGTCTCTAACCCCCTCAACAGAGAGATCATACAGAATTGTACATTCTGCACACTGACAAAATCAACCGTTAATCTCTCCGCCATTTTTGTTCTACTCGCTTCCGACGCTTTTCACCGTTGTGTACGACGTCCGCTGGGGGCGTATTGCGTATTACTCTGCCAGTGTGAAGGCGGCGTTACGCCCGTTTCACACATACTCCGTTTGCAGTGCGTGTGCGGTGCGTATTTTTTTCCGTACCCATGTTAACAGGTTAGAGCTTTCACACTGCACACGAATGCAGTCCGTCCATCCGTTCCAGTTGCGGTGCGTATACAGCAGTGCAGAGATCGTTTCCGTACCGAGTCTATTTTTTGCTGTGCTGCAACGCTGAATTAAAGTGACAACGCATGGTTCGTGTTTAAAATGCACACAGATTGACATGAAAATGTAATAATTTTACCATAAATGCATTTAATTAAATAAAATGTAGGTTAGTAATCTTACCATGAATGCATTTAATTAAATAAAACCATTTTTCAGTCATCTTTTTATTTTAAGACGAGGTAAAGCAAGGAAAACTACAATTTACTTCAACAAGGCAACAAAACGACACTCGTGGAAAAACAAGTTGGTTGTGACGTGCAAGACTTTGTATAACGATTTAAATAGAAAAGGTATGAATCTGCTGTTTTTGTAAATTAAGTTTTAATTTAAAATGTATGCAATTTTAATATAAGTACATGGTTCAATATTTTACCACTGCGTGAGCAACTTAATATATAATCTATATAGAAGTAATGTATTGAACGTTGTGTTACGACCTCTCATAAAAAATATCAACTCTAGGTTTTTCTTCTTTTCTTTTTTTCTGACAGACCGGCCCATGAAACACGTAGATCGGCGGCCCATTGGTTATTTTTATTGATTGACACTGGGCTAAGCCAATCACATCTTTAAACACCTTCCCCCCTTTGGGCTCTGAGAGAGCGTGCAGTATCAGTGTGTATCTGTCAAAACAGACAGAGAGATGGAGAAGAAACGCAAGGAATGTGCAGAGAAATAGCGTGAAAAAAAAGAAACAGGCCCTTCAAGCAGACGCTGTAAAATGTGTCAAAATAACAGATCTATTTTCTGCAGCAGTATACTTCATGAGCTCCTGTGGCTGATGATGATAGTGAGGAGGATAAGGAGAGTTTAGGAAGTGTAGATCCTGCGGTAAGCAAAACTACTTTCAAAACACTTCTTGAGATATGTCATCATGAGTGTATAGGAACCCATTACCCAGTTACGCATTATTTCCACATCTGCATATTTGACGATTAGGCTACCGCATTCTACTAGAATTTTAATGAGTAACTTTTAATTTTGAACTCTCAATGTGCACCAGATTGATGAATTTAACATTAAAATGATCAAAATTTTCTTCCGGAGAAAATTAGTTAGATTGTTTTAATAAATGATAATATATTTTTTTTTTTGTTATTTCTATTTTTTTTTTTTTTTTTAAATAACAAAAAAAATAAAGTAATTTATTAAAACTATCAGTACTCATTACATGGCATTAGTGGTTTTCAGGAATAGAAGTCGGTATAGCCTACATATTCAAGGGCGTGCAAAGATTGGTGGTGTTTATGATCATATGTAGTGGGCCAGTCTGGGCCAAAATGCTAGGGCCGATTTTTTGTCCCAGTCCAGCCCTGAGTAGGTCTGCATGTCTTTAAAGGTTTATAAGTTATTTGACAACAGAGTAGCCCAAAATAAACCATATCACCTACTATTTTCGCAGAGATTCAGAAATGCACATTCACTTTACTATCCCATAAAGCCACGAGAGTAGCGCCATCGGTCACATGACAATGACAACATGGCGGATGTAGCCTAGTAGTACATCGAAATTTAATTCATACTATTTAGACCATATTTTTTAAAGGTTGTAAGTTTCAAACCAAATATAGTAGCCTAGGCCCCTAAATCCCCTATGGAGAGAATGAATGAGATTGCTGCACTCTATTGGCAAATATATGACAGCTGGATTGGTGTGACTGACCAATCAGAATTAAGTATTCCAAAGAGCTGCTTCCAAAGAACTTTGCTCAAAACATCACATGCTAAAGAAAGAAAGAAAGAAAGAAAGAATTGACTGGCACTCTCGTTTTATTTTTGTTTTGTTTTTTCAAATGAAACCTGGGCCCCAGATTTGTGGTTAGCACAATCCTATTTGATTACACTGAGCATGTTGCTGTCGTCTTTCTGTGTGGTTTCAGCCCAGGCAGGAGTTAATTGCAATCAGGGTTTGTTTTGCAGGATAGGGAGTCAGAAACGAAATGCTTTGTTCCACTCTGTTTTGCGCTGCAACAGAAGTGTGTGTCAGCATGAGAGAGACAGAAAGATTGTGTGTTGCTGCATATTTTAGTATATCACTCACTACCGATCATAAATCAACTGCAGTGCAAATGATAAAGAGTCGTTCTGTGAGCTAATAATTAAGGGATGCACGCAACCCCAGTAGGTCAGCGAAACTAGTTTTTCACATTTTTCCATATAGATTTTTATAAGTGTTAAAGCATTATGGAGTTTTTATAAAACAATAATGATGTGTGTTTGAAATTGCACAAAAATATCTTGCTTTTATCCCATCACCATCTGATACACGCTGAATGAGAACAGAGGCAGTCAAGTCTTCACAAGCTTTATTTTTTTTTATAACAAAGAAATCATTCTGGTTGCACAAACCTACAAAAGGACTGTGACTCTGGTGCTGAAGATCTCTATTTATATGGAAATAGTCAGGATGAAATTACCTTCATCACTGACACATCAGCTGCAAACCAAAACAAGGAAATAATTGGATTGGCTGGAAAAGCTTGGTGCTGTTTGAACTGTGGAGGCAATAGAGATTAGAACAGGCCAAGCTTTAAAAAATAAATAAAGCCAGAAATGTAATTAAGGAAGTTAATTGAATCGAAAATGGGAGAATCCATATTGGAAGCGAAGACTTTGGATGTAAAATGCACATTAATGTCTTGTGGACCCACCTGCAAACTTCAAAATAACAATCACTTTTGATCAGTTCTGGGTTTAATCGTAAATGCCAAATCCAGAGAATCATTCGAGTTGCCAGTGCCTTAATGCACACAAATTTGTACACACAGTGGTCTCAATTGGAGACTGTGATGAAGCAATTATTTTTTTTTTTCACAACTGTCCTCTACATTTGCATAGACTAATGCTGGGTACACACCAAAAGATTTTTTACATCTTATAAGATTTTCAAAATGTGATAGACCACAAACATGAGGACAAAAAATCATAGATTTAACCGTTTTGCTCCTATAGTGTGTGGTTTGCCTAGCCTAGAAATCTAGACGCACCCTAGCGGCAGCAAAATGTATTTTGCAGCCAGGGTAGTCTAGCAACTCTCCGTTGACTTTCGAGCTGGAAAAGCCAAAATTAGGTCAGGCCAATCACATCGTGTATAGAGTAGGCTGGGCGGGCTTAACATAATGACGACAGAGTTGCGACGGTTCCCTGCTACTTGAAAACAAAGAATGGCTGCTGCTGGCGAACAGTCTTTCGAATCGGCTTTGGCCGCGAATCTGGAGTACTTGGAGTTAAGTTTTTCTTTGAGAAAAGAGCAAAGAACGGCACTTAAGTCATTCTTGAAAAAGGAAGATGTGTTCGTAGTTTTGTCGGCCAGATATGGCAAAAGTTGAATCTATCAACTCTAACGTTAGCTCCGTTGTTGGGAAAACGCTCTGGTTGGTTGAAGCGATGTCCTATTGCGTGCAGAGGGAATTTCAAAGACAGCCGTTTATCCCGCCCCTCGGATTGAGCCGTGTCTATGGTGAGTTGCCAGACCTAACATCTTGATTTAGGTCTGGCTTGCCAGGCTATGGTGTGCCATGATGTTACAAAGACAGCACGCCACACACGAACAGATTTTCAACCAGAGTCTCGACTGTGAACACAGGAAATCGCGCAAAATCTCGCAAGACCTCAGAATAAGCATGGCGGACGATATACAGGAAGAAATTGCGATGATACTGTTTGGAAAGGTTTTACACGACACGTTGTATAAACATTTGTGCTATTGCCAGAAATCAACAAGCTGATCCTCCATCTCTGCGGTCCAATCAATTTCACTTTGTGCTGCGCCGTGACTGCGTTTGTTATGTTTCCGTCTTCCATCATCTTGCTTTCTGATTGGATATTGTTTCGTTTCACCTGATAATCTCCAGAGCGTGTGCGCGTTTGTCCTCGGGGTTCCCCCCACACATCAGGATTTCTGATCGTAAATATTAAACATGTTGAATATTTACGATTCGCGATCGGGGCGGCTCCGACGTTCTTCCCATCAGGTTCGGACACTCTTAACACACCTCACACCAAGAGAAAATCTGATAAAATAATCTGTAAAAACATCAAGATAATCGGGACATAGCTAGGATTGTTGGAAGGGGGGAAATCGGCCCAAAATCAGCCCGATTATCTTTTAGTGTGTACCCAGCAGCTGATCCCCTCTTCAGTTTAAAAATGCTTGTGTAAAAACTTAAATTTGACCTAATCTCAAAATCTACGTCACGTTATACCAGTCAAAAATGTAGGGTCGGTAAAATGTTTAATGTTTTTGAAAAAAGTCTCTTATGCTCACAAAAGCTGCATTTATCTAAATATAAAAACTGTAATATTGTGAAATATTATTGCAATTTAAAATACATTTGAATATATTTTAAGATGTAATTTAAAGTTGAATATTCAGCATTATTACTCCAGTCTTCAGTGTCAGGCGATCCTCCAGAAATCATTCTAATAGCTTGGTGCTCACGAAATATTTTTTTATTATTATGTATGTTGAAAACAGTTGTCCGGAAACATTTTTTCCAGGATTTTTTGATGAATAGAAAGTTAAGAACAGCATTTATTTGAAATAGAAATATTTCATAACATTAGAGTAAATCTCTTTACTGTCACTTTTGATCAATTGAATGCATCCTTGTTGAAAAAAACAGTACTTATTTCAATCTAAAGAAGAAAAAAAAAGTTAGTGTACTTTTTTAACCACCAAATGTAAATCACCGTTTCAATAAAAACCTCAATGGATGGGAAAATATAGAAAAGGTCGATTGTTGACACCATCGGCATCTACTCAAGGGCTCTATCAAAACAATCAATGATACTCAAATGCATGAGCAATCAAAGACTTGCAAATATCACTGCATGCATGGAGTGTTCTGGCATCAAGAATCACTTGTTTCAGCCCAAAGGAAACATCATAATCAGTTTATCTAATCAACATGTTTTGCAGAGCAGAGAAAATAAACAGCTGTTTGCATGGCAGCGAATGGGCTTAAATATTTAAATATGAGAGAGATTTACTACTCTAACAATTATATTTGCTTCTTGATTTACAGTCATTAAGTGTCACATTTGCCAAAACAGATTTGGGACAGGAAATTACCACCCAAACCGAATAAACATAATTTTCCCAATTTTGTCTACACATTTAAAATATGATCTGATAAACCATCTGAATATCCCTAATTGCACTTTATATCGTTCTGAATGTGGTTGACCATGACAAACAATGTTTATAGCAGTAAATCAAGACACCTCTGATATCCGGTTGCAGGGGAAGCCGCTGAGCGTGTATAGGCTATTATCAGAATGTGCTAAATATAAATGCCTAATAGAGATGAATTTGCTCTCTGTCTGGTGTTTGTTTTCTGATTGTGACGTATATTGGCTGAGGTCAGGTTTTATTTTACACATCTGCTGGTGCGGGGGGGGGGGGGGGGGGGTATTGAGAAATGAGGGTGTCATTAATATCCTTGAGCAGAGATATGAGTGAAAACACATACATAAAGACCAGTGAAACATGATGGTGGTCTGTGAAAACAAACAAAGATAGAATGGGATAAAAAGACAACACACACACTCACACACACACACACATTGCTCTAAGGCAGGAGATAGAGTTATATTCCTGTTGCTATAAATAAAAGCTCATTGGACGACCTTTTTCACACCCTCACCTTAACTAATACTTTTATAGCTGTGGTCATTTGTTCTGTCTGGCTTTTTCTCCCCCTCCATCTGCACACACTATCTTCTAAGGTCATTTTCACTCTCTCTTTCTATTTTCTGTTCCACATCTCTTTATATAGCCTACACATAAAATATATAAAACATTATAAATGTCTCTTAAGCTCACCAAGGTTGCATTTATTTAAAGCTGCATTCCGTAACTTTTTTGGGTTAAAAATGATCCAAAATAAATTTTTGAGCAAGTACATAACCAGCCAGTGTTCAAAACTATCTGCTTGCTTTAGCTCGATTCAAAACGGTAAGCTTATAATAATTTTTTTAATTCCAGTGTTGGATTTCTGCGGGAAATTCAAGAATGTCTTTGCGTCATTACATGTACGTCGCATATGTACACATAAAAAAGGAGTCTACACTGTAAAAATAAAAGGTGCCTGGAGGAACCTTTTGGGGTTCTTCACTTCGCCACACCGGCGGAACCGTCTGAAGATCCTCTAGGCACCCTTTAAAAAGGGGCGGTTCTCTGAGGAACCACACAGGTTTCCTGAGGAACTCTTATATTAGGCACTGTGTGGAACCACTTTGGGTGCCTCCAGGAACCAAATTTCATTTTTTTTTTTAATATTTAATTTCATGTTGTTACTATGGTTACCTTTGACTTCTATTATAATAAACAAATTGAACCAAATACAAAATAAGAATTGTTTATTACATATTTGATATTCATTTTTATACATACACTTCCATGCACATGGGGAAAAAAGCTAACAGATTAATATCAATGACTACACAAAAAAATAGTATAATACATAAGCAACATGAATAATCAACCATGTATATACAATAGATAAACAAGAAAAGACATCTCAACAAAATGCATGGAAACACATATGTTCCACTAAATAAATCAATGTAAAAAAATTACATTTGAACTAATTAAAAATGTCCATCATACTTAACTTTAAAACATTTGTGTTTCAGTCCGATGGTTAGTCTGACATCACTGTTTCCAAGTCCAAAAGCTCTATCAGATGCCAAAAACAAACAACAGTGCTAATATACACTAATTGTGCTGTAACCTTTATCTCTATACTGAAATCTCTGATGGTTAGTTATTCAGCTATTTTGAATCATAAAATGTTTAAGTCTGGGATGCCATTAGACTGGAGACTGTAATGTACACTATGGCTTTTGAAAAGCTTAAATGTGTGACTTGAATCAACAGTGCTCATAAATGGTTGTTGAGTATTCTCATGAAACAAGATAGAGGAAGTAGAAGTAGAGGCTTCGACCCGGAAACAGTATTCCTTATATGTCACAATAAGCAGAAAACATTTTCCATTATAACAGAGTTAAGGTGCAGTAAAATGATCTGTTGTTCTGTGAATGTTCACTGGTGAATTCAGTCATTTCACTAAGAATCCACACGATCAGCAATTTCGTTTGTGGTCAAAAATGTCACTATGGGACCAAGTTGGTGTGAGGTACTTAACGAGTTAGAAAAGTGAAAAGGTACAGCATCGTTTTCCGTTTGTTTTTCCTCTTTTCTGGTGGATGGTCCAGGCACTTCAATGATTTTCAGGTCTACAGGAGGATTTTTATTCTTGTTCAAACTTGTATTTCAGCTTACCGAGATCCCTGCAAAGTACAAAATTTACTGTTAGTAATGTTATTAAAGTGATAGTTGTGAAATTTAAATAATTTCCTCAGCCTTGTGACGTTCCAAACCTGTTTGACTTTCTGTCTGTGGAACCCAAAAGCAGATCTCAGGCATATTGCAACCCCAGTCACCGATCGCTGACACTGCATGAAACACAAGCAGAAAACAATTGTGTAAATCATTCATGAAACCATTCTTATGCACACTTGTCTAGTTCAATTCAATGCAACAATTTATGTAAAAATGGTTAAGCTCCAAAAATGTCCCAGAAAAGATCCTAAAAATAATCAATGAGTTCAACTCATGTGTTATGGGTTGTGTTGCAAGTCTTCTGAAGCCTAATTGCTTTTTCATATTTATTTATTTTTTTGTCGAAAAAGACTAAACTTGAAGTTATAATTCAGAGTTAAAATGTCTATAGCATTTTTTGTGAATCAAACCTGTGATATTATTTTTCTGAGTAACATGAATGAGATTTGAGAGCATGAGGGAAGATTTTCAGAGAGTAACTGATTAAAAAACACAAGTACACAGTCAAACAATACAATTTCACACAGAGAAAGTTCATAGTAATAAAGTACTTGCATGTGGTGCAGGTAACTTACTGTAATTCAATGTTGCCACTGAAATGTTCAGATTATTTTAGAAATGTAATGGTTGTTCTGGGGAAACAAAAGAACAAAGCTGATTATTCACAACATAATATTTATTGACCAGTAAATGGCTTTAAAATGGTATTTGAGAGAATGAGGGCACCTGTAGTAAGTAAAGTTAATGTTAGGCTAAACAAAAACAGAGCAAACTATAACCTGTTTTTGTTATTCATAACAAACGCCAAGAATCAGAGAATTTTCTAAATTAGTTAGGCTATATCAGCAATTTGAAGACACAGTTGTACAAAATATGTTGAATTGAATGACTAAATCAATCTAAGACAATAAGTCAATCATTTCCATTTGTTCATTAGATCAACGTAGTAAGCATCGCGGCTAAAACCTTCATACCAGATACTGTGCAATAAACGAGTGGTAAATACTGTAAAAACGTAGTAATGTATAATAAATTTAGTTTATATATATGTGTGTTTAAATATATAGTGAATAGACTCTGTATTTATATTTATTTGGCGAGTTTACAAACCTTGTAATGGAGAGCCGAATAAACGGCGGAAGCTTTGATGAGAGGAGCCGTTACTTTCCTGATGACGATCAGCTGAGCTTTGTTGCGCGCGAGCAGCGCGAGCATCACTGACGCGACGACAGCAGAGGAATAGCAGCAGTTTCGTGACTGAATAAACACTTTTCTCCTCCTGCTTCTTCTTCTTCATATAATATTATTATTATTTAGTGTTGTTGTTTAAGGTTTAAATGACTTAATAAAATAGGCCTATACTAAATATATGTAAGCTACCCAAGTGAAAAAGACTATAGTTACTGTTAAATGTATTAAAAATGCATTAAAGTATATTTGTATTGTAGGTCTACTAAAAACACACTCAAGTACATTTTTAATACATTTAATAGTACGTCTTTTTCACCTGGGTATACACTGAATCAAACTTAAGTAGCCTATAATAATAATAATAATAATAATAGGATAATAATAATAATAATAGAATAATAATCTAATTCGGGCCTCACTGAACCATTGGGTTCCTCCAGATGCTGGCTTTAACATAAGAGATCTTCCAGGAACCACTTAAATGTTAAAAGATCTTCCAATAACCCTTTTATCGCATTTAAGTTCCTCTATTTTCCCCCAAAGCACTTCGAGGTCTCGTGGTAATGAAAAGGTGACTCCAGAACCTCTGAAGTAAATACAAAGTGCTTAAAGGATCCCATAAGTTCCAGCAAGAACCTCAAAGATTGTCAATGCTCCTCCAGTAACCCTACTATAGGAAAAAGAGCTTTGAGGCACCAAAATTACATTTTGAAGTTCCTTGAGTATCCAACAGGATACTTGAGGCTCCTTTAGTTTTTACAGTGTAGGCTAGTAGGCTATATATTGCGTGTGAGGATGTTGGAGATGGAGATTTATAGCCTTTTCTCACAGCACTTGATATAATTATAATTTAACTTATCAGTTTGATGGCGGATCCAGAAAGGTTCAAACAACAATCACCAGTGACAACTGGAGATTCACCCATTGTAAAATGCAAAAGACTTCGGACTTCGGAGTGGGTACAGAAAAAAAGAGACTGCAGCCGGACCCATGCAAAAACAAGGATAAATATCGGAAGGGCATTAAATGTAGTCACGCAATGCTGATGTTGTTAACATTAACAATTTGAGAACTAAGTATAATTTGCACGGTTTGACGCGATTTCAGTGCGATTTACTGCAATGCTTTTTTTTCCCTTAGTTGGCCAGAACAAAAGTGGATGTTACTTGTTCAGATTACATTTTCCAGTGAAAATTCTTATGCTGGTCATACTTCCAAAAAGTAGAATCTGTGTTTCCGAATGACAGTATCCACACCGATGCGGTGATGTTTTGAGGTTTCTCCTCAAAACATTCGATTCATCCACGCCGTGTCGTGCCGAGGCACAACCCACGTAAAGTTGATAATTCCGCGAATAACTGCAATTGCAGATTTTGAACAGAGATGGCGACAAAGAGGAAAAACTACAGACTGCAGCTTTAATAAAAAATACAGTAAATTGGTGCACACACATAAACAAAACATAACATAAAGTAGTCCAGGCCTGGTCCTCTCTCGTCCTTCACTGTCGTCGCTCCTCCTTTTATGCTTCTGAACCTCCTCCGTGAGAAACCCGGGGCCGGTGCGGTAATATTGTGGACAAAAAAGTAATATTGTGGAAATATTATTACAATTAAATATTATTAATACATACAACTTATATCTCTGATGGCAAAGCTAAAATCAAGAAGCCATTACTCCAGCGTTCTAAGTCACATGATCCTTCAGAAATCATGACTTGGTGCTTTAAAAAAAAGAAAAGGAAAAATAAGATGCTATTGTATTTCTAGTTAAAGGGATAGTTCACCCAAAAATGAAAATTCTGTCAGTAATTACTCACCCTCATGTTGTTCCAACCCCGTAAGACCTTCGTTCATCTTCGGAACATAAATTAAGATATTTTTGATTAAATCTGAGAGCTGTCTCACTCCTCCATAGACTTCTAAGGGACTGAAACTTGCGGCCCAGAAAAGTTATTAAAGAGATCGTTAATATAATCCAAGTGACCACAGTGGCTTAACCTTAAGTTTATAAAGCGACGAGAATACTTTTTGTGCGCTAAAAAATAAAAAATAATAACGACTTTATTCCACTATTCATTTCCTTCTCTCTGGGCCTCGAGTGAGTTAACGTAGTGTTTTTGCGCAAAAACACTACGTTAACTCATTTGAGGCCCAGATAGCTCTCAGATTTAATCAAAAATATCTTAATTTGTGTTCCGAAGATGAACGAAGGTCTTATGGGGTTGGAACAACATGAGGGTGAGTAATTACTGACAGAATTTTCATTTTTGGGTGAAATATCCCTTTAAGAAGTAAAATAAATGTTATAATACAATTTATAATAAAAAAAAATTTTAATATATAAGAAAAGCTTTTTCACTAGTGGTCACAAACTAACTGCAGTGTGATTGTTCATGCAAATGCTAATTGAATGTTTTGTACAAAAACATTTGTTTATACTGAAATTGTCAGGGGAGGGTCAGTGATTTGTCCTGTTCTCCAGAGCATTGCTGAAGAGAAAATGAAGAAAATAATGAAAAAGAGGAAGAACAGACGGGTAACCGGAGTGAGAGCGGAGGCTGACTGCTCATTAACGTGAGAGGATTTTTCACAGCATTGGTTGAGGACTCTCATTTTCAATGTGTCACAAACAGGCTCACACATGCACACTCACCAATGACTAAGAGACAAACAGAAAAGAGGAAACGGCAAATGTAAAAATGACAAGGAAAAATATGTGGCATCCATTATTTACGCCCCACAGCAAGGTGAAAGCAAACAAATCTGTGCTCATTAACCTCACAACTCGCAAGCTTTCACGTCGCCACTCCTGTCCAACCATTACACTGGCTTGTTCTTGAACTGTCGTCTTTGTTGCATGAAGTGCGGGGATAACTTCTGCCACTTTAATTGCCATTGTTTTGCGGATGCATTCAGAGTGTTCTTGTTGTCACATTAAAATTAGCTAGAATACGACATGTGGACTTACTGGTGGTATTTAATGAGGGGACGTTCGCTTTTTCCTACCTTCAAACAGAGGACAAGACTAAAAATACTGCATAGGAAATCCAGTACATGAATGCAAAAAAAAATTCAATTTCTGACACCGAAAGTGTCACATTAGACAAGGCATGGATTTGGGGGACAATTACACTGCTTTCACAAAGATAAAAAAAATAAAGTTTAATACATTTCTGTAAAACTTCCTTCAGATGTGTGTGTAAACAAAAATGGGTAATGCACTTTGAGGGCATGGTACATCCATCTCCTTCCCCCTCTCCATGCCCCATCCACCCCCTCTCCATCTGCCAATCAGGATAATTTGATCGAGCCTGGTTAATTATATCAAATTTAGAATCACAATTAAAGCTGTCAACCTGCCTCTCCCCTCTCACCAATTCACTCCATTCACAGTGCAGTCTGACATATGAAAATGCCATTCTGTATGACATTGCAGTCATAAGAAAATATGGGAATATCTATCTATCTATCTATCTATCTATCTATCTATCTATCTATCTATCTATCTATCTATCTATCTATCTATCTATCAGTGGTTAAATGGTTTGAATTTCTCATTTCAATCATTGATAGGTCTCAAAAAAACGTCTCAGGTTACGACTGTAACCTTTGTTCCCTGAAAACAGGGAACGAGTACTCGGGGGACGGGGTGTGTCCGTCGTGTAGATAATGAAATTATTTTAAGACTGTTACAACATCAATAATTAATAATGCTATGTATATGTCAGATTGGCGCTGCACATCATGCACTTAACTGTATTTCACGAGTTCACACTTACATATAATTTGACGGAGGGCTCCGAGCTCGGAGTTCGGCCCGAACCCAGAGTACTCCCCCTGTATGTAAGTGTTTAAGACTAGAAGCGTGGAGAAGGGGTGGTGGAGGGATGCTGCAAAACTGTCAATGGAATGAGGTGAGACTGCTGAGTGTATATACACCTCTTACCATTGATTGCTGAGTGCTCTCCACTTGTGTTAATTATCTGAACGTGCTCCTCCCGAACTTTGTTAATAAAACATCATTTCATGATCAAAGTGATTCCAGGCATCACTCCCTTTCAAATCCAGTTTAACTTTTTTTCGGCGGTCCAAAAGGCACGCTGTCTAACGCTAACCAATCAGACCTCAGGTACCACCCAAAATCCCGTAAAACAATAATCAGAAAAATAGACAAATATATTTTTTAAAGTCAGGGCGATCATAATTTTCATGATCAATCATCGCTGTGCTCTTGCCCATCCCTAGTTAAATCCCCTTCTTCGTGGCAACCAGACAGATTTGTAATGTCTCAGGGTTTTAACCTGCAGGTTTTAACCTTGCACAGCAGACGTTTGCCCAACACCATGCTTGGACAACTTTATAATCATCATTAAGATGTTGAAGGAGAAAACCTTGAGATGAACCAGAACTCAGCAAAGGGAGCCCATCCCATTCTGGCAAAATTCAAATAAAGTTAAAATAAATGTATATGCCATACAGTATATCATCACATATTATCAAATATGATATAATATTGTGTAATGCTTCTAAATATGTGAGAGAGAAAAAAATCATCAGGTTCAGTGATCTCATAAGATGTTCCTGAGGCCATTTCAGTGCAGACTGTATCTCTTAAGCTGCAGGGATAAAGCTAATCATTGGCATATCGGCCCGCCAACATTGATGTTGGCTTAATAGGCTTGCTGTGTATTCAGACACTCCTCATGGAATCTATGGCTTGAATTTAAATTCACCCAGCTAAAAATTCATCTAAACCCAGTTTAGAGTGATAGCCTGCTTTTGGAACTATAGGTGGCTGGTTTCTAGAAATTAGTAGAGCTTCCACGTAGCCTACATATTTTTTCTAGTGGTAGACAACTAGTTGGTCAATATTTACACATGACTGGGCTGGTAGACAATCTTAGACCAACAACAAACCAGCTCACCGTATTTAGCAGGTATAAGAGAACATCACAAAGGCATGTACAATCATTTACATCCTTTTATGCTCTTAAATTAATTGAGCAGTGATAAAGAAAAGAGAAACAAAGCTGAAGAAAGGAATCTGATCTGAGGGTATTTATGGCAAGCAGGACGAGGCTGGTTGGTTGGTTGCATGATTGATAATGAGTGTCACCTGTGCACCGCACCGGCCCCGGGTTTCTCACGGAGGAGGTTCAGAAGCATAAAAGGAGGAGCGAAGACAGTGAAGGACGAGAGAGGACCAGGCCTGGACTATTTTATGTTATGTTTTGTTTTGTTTATGTGTGTGCGCCAGTCGTCCGTGAGGGGCTGCCACATTTACTTTCGTTTTGTTGTTATTTTACATGATTAAAGTGTGTGAAACGTTTGCCAGTTCCCGCCTCCTCCTTCCCTGACTAACCTTGTTACAGTATTATTGAGATAGTGAGACAAAAAGGACAGAATCTCTTCAGTTTTCCTCAGTCTGGTCAGCTTCCATTCCCTCAGCACTTGCAAGATTATTCTAACACTCAACAGCAAGCCTTCTCCTATCTCGGGCCTCCAGCATATGAAATCTCCTCCAATCTTTCTCCTTCTCAAGAAAAACATGCGACAGACCTTATATAGCAGCTTTCTCTCACACTGGGCCGATGAAAAGCCCCTGTTCACCCCATAAAGCATCCATGCAAGAATAAAATCCTGATTACACCACACTATGGCATATTTTTAGTATTGTGACAGGTGTGTCACCTAAAGTTTTGTCATTGGTAAGTAAAACTTGTCCTGAATTATAAAGAGGACATATCATGGAAGCAGCATTATTTTGTGTACAAAATCATAAATGCAACACTTTTGTTTTTGCCCCCATTTTTCATGAGCTGAACTCAAAGATGTAAGACTTTTTCTATGTACACACAAGGCCTGTTTCTCTCAAATATTGTTCACAAATCTGTCTAAATCTGTGTTAGTGAGCACTTCTCCTTTGCCAAGATAATCCATCCACCTCACAGGTGTGGCATATCAAGATGCTTATTAGAAGTCATGATTATTGCACAGGTGTGCCTTAGGCTGGCCACAATAAAAAGGCACTCTAAAATGTGCAGTTTTACTGTATTGAGGGGGGTAATACATTAAATTAAAATAAACAAATAAAATTTATTTGTAATTTTTTTCAAAATTGTTTATCATTTTGTTCAGTGTATATAGTGCTTTATACAATGCAGATTGTTTCAAATCTGTATTGATTGTTTCACGATCATTGTGTTCAAAATGCACTAAACATGATCAACATCACCTTTTGCACTATATAGGCAATATGAACACTATACCTGCTTTTTTAGATTAATACACACACACACACACACACACACACACAAATTTGGTCAAAATAAAATGCATGTTGTAAATAGTGTAAGGAAGAAAGAACATAAAAAAAACTTCAAATGCCAAAATATTTTACAAAATGCACTTCAAATAGCAAGAAAATACATTTCCAATCTTAAGATACATTATGAGTATTTTTATAAAAATATTTTTTGGAGAACAGGAACATAATTAGCAAATATATTTTAAAAATGATACATTTTCCATCTGTGATTTTTTTCATGTAAATTAGAATCCAATTTTTTTTTTTATGGGCATTATTAATTGAAACACTCAATGTAGTAACCATGAAATCCAATGTTGCTAGTAATCTGTGTTTGTTTCTGTTTTGGGTGATTCTGACATGTTTCCTGTGTTTCAGTTTGTTTTTATGGTTTTTCACTGATTGATTCAGTTATACATCTGTGGCTTGTTTTTTTAAGGAAGGATCCCCCTGCCTGCACTGCCCAGTCCTTCAGCTCTGTCTTCACTGCTTCTCATCAGCCCTTCGTCTCCTCCGGCCCCTCTTCGCCAGCTCAGCCCTGGAGTGTCAGCCCTATAGCTCCGGCCAGACCCTTCAAGCCCTTCACTCCACCTCAGCCTGTCGACCGGTTGGCTCCACGTTGACTCCTCCACCCCTCGGCTCCACTTGGGACAGTCGTCACTCCAGCTCCGCCTTGGTTAGTCGTCACTCTGCCGTCGGCATGGACTTACGGGCCTTCACCTGCGACTCGTCCTTTGGCTCGGTCGGCCTCCGCCTTCCCTCCGGCTCCACCTCAGTCCTCGAGCGCACCGGCTCCGCCTCAGTTCTCCAGGACCCTGGTTTCGCCTTGTCCCCGCAGCTCCACCTTGGTCTCCAGGTCATTCTGTGTGGCCTGATCTCATCAGATCTTCAGTCTCCACCACCATCGGCTACGTCTAGGTAAGTCGGCTACCTGGTTTCCCCGTCAAGTCTCTGCCATGGCTCCTCCCTCCTGAGAGTCTCTGTGGGACTCAGACTCTTGTATTTTTGATGTTTGTCATTAATAAGGTGCAAGGTTGCTCCTTCTTGATGGGGAGGATATGTTATGGGTAATCTGTGTTTGTTTCTGTTTTGGGTGGGTTTGACACATTTCTGTTCAGTTTCCTGTGTTTCAGTTTGTTTCTATGGTTTTTCATTGATCTAAGTTATACCCGTGGCTTGTTTTGTTTAATGGTTAGTTTGCTATATACACACCCTGTGTTTTGTTCAATTCATTGTCTGTTCTCATCGGATATTTGCTCTGTTCGTGTTTTTCCAGTCCAGAGTTTTTGGAGTATTTTGAGTTTGTGTTTAATATAAGAACTGCTGCGCTTAGATCCTGCCCTTTTTCATCTTTCCTGCAACCACTGTTGACATCCAGCAGTATGTTAAGCAATTTATTTATTTAATTTTTCTGGTGTTAGAAACCATTTGACTAACATTACAAATGGACTTCAGGGTAATAAATAAACTATGCAAATGTAAAATATGCATAGTTTACGGCCTGGAAGAAGGGCCGGTGACTTACCTCCATCTGGTTTAGTTTCTATCAAACAGGAAAATCAAAAGCTCACATGCCAGCTTGCTTCATTAAACCAATGTTCTCCAATTAACATGCATTTTTCTCTCTTCTGCCGGTGGAAGGCTGCTTGGGTAAAAGTTTTGAGCTGAGGACATAAAAAATAATTACACGTTACTTTCAGCTAATTACACTGAGCAATCAAAGGGCACTGCAGAAATTTAAGCCCAAATAAATCGAAACCACCAAACCATTTATTTCTCCCCTGAGACTTAATCAAATAAACAAAATCATTCAAGAGGCATATCTTCCACCATGTTCAGGGATGTTCAAAATGAAAGTCAATTAAATTAGATTCTTAAATTCTGAAGTAATTACTGGAAAATTATGAATGGGGGGTAATTGTTCAAAGAGAAGTAGTATGAAACTAATTGGAAAGGACAGTGCATGGGTAAAATGAGGATGACAATGATCGGCTCTGTCTTTTTGAAGATCAGACTGTAATTAATGTGGTAAAATGAATTTTCTTTCATCATGGCATGAATACATAAACAGGAAATTGCAGGGACACACTTTTTAATGTACCTAATGTGAAAAAGCAGACCTTGAAGCGCTCTCTCACACACACATACACGTTCAAACCAGCTCTGCATATCTCGGTCTACCTTGCATCAGCCTTACAACACCCTTCTGCTAAGTTTAATCAAGTGATAAATCTGGTTTCCTGTTAGGATCGACTCATCGGGGTGAACATCAAAGTGTGATTCCCTCTCAGCCATGACTGCAGTCTGCTTCAACGGGGCAGAAAAGACACACACTTTCATGCACATACACAACATTATGGTTCCATGAGATTCATTATATCATTCCCCGTTGTATGGCAGACTCTTATCGGATTTGCAGCCTCTGTGTCCTGTCTCTGTTCAACTAATGCAGCAGACAGACATCAGTAACAGGCCAGCAGCTTTTTAGCCCACAGAGACTCGCTGAGAACATGAGAGGATTGTGTAAAGGCAGTGTGGGAGAGCTTAAGGCTCTTTAAAGAGAAGCTATGAGACAGCCGAAGTGTTTGGGGAAATGAGCATTAGTTTAGTGGAATTTGTAATTTGGTATAATATTGTTGATATGAATGCAGAGGAGAGAGTTGTAACACATTTTGTGCTAGTTTTGTAGGCAAGTTGAATAAGCATTGGGGAATAATGGTGCGTTCAAGTCAAGTCCTCCTGGGAAGTTGATGTAATTACGACATCAAGTGTGTTCAAATCAATTTGGTTGGAGCAAAATGGTGATGTACCTTTTCCATAAAAACGCACAACAAATTGTTGTAACTCTATTTATGCAAAATGTTAAATAAAGAATGTTCATCAGATGCATGTGTTTTTGCTTTTTGTTCAGTTTATAAATGTGCTGTAAACTGAATCTGACAATCTGTAACATCTGTTCTGGTTTTGAGTTGTTATCTTGTTAGTTTTGTCATATTCCATATTCCAATTTCTCTTTGAATTTAGGCCTCATTTTCAGTTGTTCTTTTCAGATCTCATCACTATTTTAGTGGTTGTTCTGTTTATCATGTTTTGTTTTCTAAGAGCCCAAGAAGTGTGTGCCTGAGTTTATTTTGATTAAAAAACTGCTTGCAGATAGATTCAGCACTTTTATTTCTGTCTTCAACCACTGTGTCACAGAAACATTATATATTCTTTCATATTTGTAAAATATTTTTGTATTTTGTACATGCAACTTAGCTAGTTTTAGTCAGAACGAAGAAAAAAAAAAAATTACAATACAGATGCTGTATCCATCGTGTTTTCACACTGATACCCCCAAATCGGAAGACCTGGGCTCAAATTGGCGTTCATGTTGTTCAACTGTCAAAATAGTTCAGCTTTTCCAGTAACAAGCCACTTTTCCACTGATTAGCTATGCAGCACAACCAAACGCTAGGCCTGATAATGCAAACTTTTGAAAACGGGTTTTGAAGTGCAAGTTTTTGAAAGCAGTCCTATTATTGTCACTGTGTAGACTACAAAAACGCGAATTTGTAAAAAGATGTGATGTCATGCTCATGCGTGTTCAGTCTATGGTACGTAGTGTTTACAAAGTGACATTGCCAACTACTGGCCTGGCAGCATAATACAGCGTTTTTAATCGTTTTTGCAGATCCGTATGAACAGGATTGTTTCGACAACTTTTCCATTTTTAGCACATTGTTGTCATGTAAATGTACCCTATGTCATGTTGTGGTGGGCAAACAACTTGAGATAATTCTCTGTAATTTCTTGCTGGAAAGCCCTATTCATTCCAGCGATTCAGTTCGTCCTAAATGGTCTTCTCTCTCGTATGCTGGAAAGTATAACTTTTATTTGTGAATTGCTTTGTGCAAACGGTTCTCTTTCTCATATGTATAGCGCTGGAAAGTCATATTCTTTCTAGTGAATCAGTTCATAAATTGTCCTCATTATGAACAGTTATTGCCAAAAGTTTTGCCAGGACTGTCTCCTCCTGAGGAGTCGGCTATGGAATCGTCTCACCACTAGTGCAGAGCTTGCTCAGTATTGGCAGCAGGTGAGTGCATCTGCACACACTTTGAGGTGAAGACTTTTGGACAACGGCCTGGTGTCAAGGGAAGCGTAGAAGCCACTTATCTCCAGAAAAACATCAAGGAAAGACTTAAATTCTGCAGGAAGTACAAGGATTAGACACACACAAGACTGGTGTAAAGTTTTTTTTCTGTGATGAAGCCCCCTTCTGACTGTTTGGAACATCAGGAAAATCAGTTGTCTGGAGAAGGAAAAGGTGAACGCTACCATGAGTCCTGTGCCAACAGTGGCGGATTAAGACTATTTGGTGCCCCTTGGCACTGACACCTAGAGTTAAAATTTCCTTTTCAACCAAAATCCAACGTCTGTCCAACATCAGATGTTGAAGTCAGTCTGACGTTGGGTTCTGACGTGTTGACGTCAGGATGTTCTGGATGAACACGGATGTTCTGGATGCTGATGTCAGTCTGACTTTGGATGTTGACGTCAACCCAACTTTCATTTCCAACCAAAATCCAACGTCTATTGTTCTGACGTCAACCCAACTTTCGGCACTGACATCTAGAGTGCCCCCCTTCCTCACCCCTTTAAAAGTCTTTAAAACTCATGAATTGCTTATTTTTTCAGTATACCATTGAAAACTTGTGAAAAATAATCTGCAATTGAAGTCATAGTGAGTCAGTTCTCGTTCTCATTTGTAGCTCTGAACTGGAAGGGCTGGCAAAATAAGGTAGGCTATCTTAATTTTTGGTATATGGGAGGAATCAGAGCTATCTTCGTTCACTATTTTGTAGCCTGACAATTTGTCTCATTAGTATAGTTAAGCTTTCTTTGAAAGCTAACCAAGATAGACTTAATATAATGTTATTATTTCAGTCACATAACGCTACTGAGACTCTGTTGGCCCCTTTTAAGTTTCACAAATGTTCCCATCTGTGCATGTTTTTACAGCTTACAGTGATTTAAGCAGCTGATTCACTTGGCTGAGGTGGTTTTAGCCGCTCAGAAAGATAAAAGTCTACCTGCATATCATCTGTTATTTTTGTAATCATTCACAAATCTCCTTAGCAGACTACTCACCTCTCATCCTAAATGGTTTCTCAAAAGTTCAGGATATCCACTAACCAGGCGTACCAGGAATTCTGCGCACTCTGCAAGAGAATGAAAGGAACAACCAGAGGAGAGTCTCTGCTCGATTGGAAATGTATTTCTGTAATCACTTTGATTGTAAAATACTTTTGACCCCAACATGCAAAAAAGACAGCAGAATAGGTTCAAAAGACAATGAAAATTTCCATAGAAAACATATTACTGTATGTAGGCTAACAGAACAGAGGTAATGAGATAGAGAACAAAAACAGTCTTTATTAGATCCACAATGAACATTTAGGAGATCGCAGGAGAAATAAAACAACCACGTTTACTTAGACGATACTGGACACTGAACTGAAAGAACTCAAGGCTTAAATACAGGGAATGTAATGAACTATGTGGGTAATGAACTAGGAACTATGGAAACTAATTAACAAACAGGAAAACTAACTAGGAACTTAGGCAAACGGGAACAGAGAAAACAGAGAGAAAATGTGACCAAAACAAAACATAAAAGAATATTTCACATACAGAGCCTACATTTATATTATATAATTGCTGAAATGCGATGACAGTGTTAATATAATTAGCAGTTTTATAAGCTTGTGCAATTTTAATCAGTTATTTTAATGAGGGCATATAAATTATACATTTGTTAATTCTTTCAGTAGACAATTTTAGGCTTAAAAAATAGGCTACTTTATGCAATATAATGTGTTGTTGCATTCTGAAATGCTTCTGAACACAAGTAAACATGCACTCGTGGTGTTGCCACAATGGGCCCTATTAGCATAAACTTTTTTTTCTGTGGTATGTTTTAATCAACTATGTCAACTGCTGTCATGGGCTGTGTTCGAAATCGGATACGGAGCAGCTACCTCTTTTGTCAGTTGGCTTAGCGTCTGATGCATACAGTAAGGCACACAAAATTGGAAACACTTTGGGAGTTTTCAAGTCATCATCTGATTGGTTAAATTCTATAGGAAAGACGCATGTGTTGCGTTCTTTATCAGTCTGCCTGGAAACTAAGCTGTCGTGATGCCAAACCCTAGCCTGGGTGCCAGCCCGAACCCCGCCCACAACATTTTTTGGTCGGGAAGTTCGGTCTGGACTCGATCCATTGAGGAGTAATTATGCTCGGCTCCCAGAAGGCCGAGCCAATCAAATTGCCAGGGCGGGCTTTAATCGATGATGGACAGATGATCTGCGGTTACGTAATCACCCACGTCATCAAAGAGCGGTTGGGTTGAATTAGTTTACAACAAAGATGACTGCCGCTGGAGAATTGAGATTTCACGAGTTCACACTTACAAATAAGTCAGATAGAATAAATGCGTATATGAGATTTAACGAGTTCACACAAATAAGTCAGATATGCGTGCTGTCCGAGGAGAGGGCTGTGGGCTCGGTAGCCATAGTCCCCCCGTATTCCTGGTTGTGAGAGAACAAGCCAAGACAAGAGTGAGGATTCGGGGTGGTGGAAGGATGCTGAAAAACTGTAAAGGAGTGTTAGGTAAGTTGCCAGAGTGAATATGCTTCCTCATGCTGATAGATAGGGGTAACGTTAGACATGGTATTGTTTGATGACAAGTTGATATTGGATTGATTATTTGTACGTGCTCCTCCCGAACTTTGTTTATGAAACATCATGTGTAGATTCCGCCATCGCGTCTGTTATAGAAGATATCCACAGCGCATTCATTATAAAAGAGGAACAGAGAGCCGCAACATTTTGTTGGTTGAAAATATGAATGAAGAACATGCGTCATTTACTCCGTTGCTCTGATTGGTTGTAGGTCTATCCAATTGAGTGCAGAGTTTTTTTTTCTCCTGGTTCGGTTGAGACACGCCCCATAATAAAAGCCCTATGAAGCAGTATCAGACTCACATTCTGACTAGAATATGAGTATGACGAAGTCAGGCAAGCCAAACCCCCTCATGGAAAAAGAAAGCTGTCATGTTTACAACTGTGACAATGGGTGCTTATCAGCATTTTCAAAAGTAGATGAAGTTCACGGTATAGACTCTTTAAAATAGGTCCAAGATTTTTACATGCCGGTCTGTTATTGTTGGGACATCGACTTTACATTTTCACACCTCTAAACATGAATCTGAACAAAACAAACTGTGATTGGTTGCTTTACATGTCAATAAGACGACCTCTTGGGCATTTAGTATGACTAGTATGAATGTAATCTGGATGTACTACATTCATCATGCTGTCATTGTCATGTTACTTACCAATGTCAGTTCCATTGCTTGGCATGCAGAAATCAGAATCTCGCCAAAATGATTACGTCACCCACTTTTTGCCAACTGCGAATTCGGACATGTTACTATTTTTACATGTTTTCCACCTATATACACTTAAAAATAAAGGTTCTTTTTTGGCATCAATTTCTTTATAGTGGGAAAAGGTTATTTAGATGGTTAAACTGGTTCCTTTAAGAACTGTTCACTGAAAGGTTCTTTTAGGAACACAAAAATTGTTCTTCTGTGGCATTGCTGCGAAAACCACATTTTGAACAGAAATAGAGTCAATAAATTTGAAACTTGGAAAAACTATGAGAGAAAAAGTAACAAAAAAGATTAGATAAGGGGAGAAGAAAAAAATGGGAGATGGAAATACACACGTCAGGGTTGCTGAAGGGCACCGGTGAGTCTGTTTGAGAGAGATTGAGACTGGGCCGCAGTTAAAATGCTCTCCTCTGAGGTCACTGGAGCAGTGTGAAAATCAACAAGAGTTGGAGCGCAGTTGACCCATCCTGACCGGAGCATTCACTCTCAGACTGCTTATCTCCGTCTCACAGGCCTCTATCTGCTTGGCATAGCGCTAACTATAGAGCTTAGCCATTGGAACACACACACAAGCACTTGATTCTGTCATTTAGTATCTCTCATATAGCTCTACCTCAGAGATCCGGGGAGTCACTTCAAATAAGTTATGAAGCTCTTCAGCATCCGTTTCTCTCCTGCATGTGACAGAAAATGATGTTAGAGTTCATCAAAACAAACACTTATGGAAACGTGACTTGTATGGAGATTAATGTGGCAACTGCTTGGAAATGCAGGACCCATCATCATTAGCAATGATTGTCAAGATTGTGATCGTCATCATTGTCTGTTTTGTAATAGACTCACGGCGTCTCCTCCTAGCCGCGACGATTAAATGCTGCTGACATAAAAGATTGCATCTTGCTTTATCGATATTAGGCTTTAATTATTTAATGCTAGAGCTTGAGTGACATCAACACATGACCCTTTAAAGAAACTGAAACCAGTATACATGGCCACTGCAGCATCTCTGTTTCAAATGTACATCATGGTTGGTCATTTAAAAAAATGTTATGGTTTAAATGCTAGTTTTGCTTCAGAATCCAGACATCTTCTGGTGACCCAATGCAGTATCAAAATTGAGTGTACAAAAGAAAACATGAATTTGATTCATATCACTGTGAACTGCAAAGATTTTCAATATTCTGAACCTACAAGGATTTATTGTACATCTCTAAAGTTGCTCATACTGTTTGTACTAGTTACATTTTAAAATGCTGTCAATATGTTAATAATGTACATTTTAAAAACGTATGTGTAAAATTTTTCGTACAAATGCCTAGGATTACTAATGAGATCACATTGCCATGATCTGTGAACAAAACACCTGTGACCCTCAACAGACCACTGTTTTAGTCTGTAGTTGTAATGATTTGATGTACAAGACAAGCTGTTTTTTTAGGATGCAGAGATGTAGAAAGGGGAAAAAATATAAGAGTGAAATTGCACAGTTTGAGGATGACATGGGGAAGAAAATTACAATACGAGAGGCAAGGGAATGTGGGTGTTGGCGCAGTCCTCATGCACTACATAAGGCTGCCATACTAGGCTCATACACACAAGAGTATATGGAGAGACGGTTTGGTCAGGTGGATGGTTGACAGACACTCCAGCATGTGATGTCTTATCATCGGATTTTTAAGGCAGGAAGATTAGCTCCATTCACATGGGTTTTTAAAGAGGGTTTCAGAAAATCTGGAAGGATTTAAAAGATCTAGATTAGAAAGTTTGGAAACGTTTGAAATGATTTTGAAAATTGAGATACTCCAACTGCTACAAATAGCCAAATTCCATGAGGAATGGTTACTAAATCTCTTCTTTCAATGCATATTTCAGCACTTTTAAAGTCGCTTGGGGGTGAGAACTGGAAGTTTGACATTTTAAGCTAAAATCCCCTGCTGAAAACACTCATTTAGAGACTATCTTGGGTTAATTTATGGAGAACTGTGTTTCTTTACTCCATTAGCAGTTTAAGAGAGTGAACGATCTGAATTCAGGTAAGAGCATGTTTCTAAAAGAAGGTGTGTGTTAACTGGTCTGCTGTTGGCATCGGGGTTTGTAATCTAAATGGTAATATCGGGAACTCTCTATTTGACATGAATGTGCAAAGGAACCATCAGCCGCATGCTTTACAACTTCAAGAACCATTGAAAGGTGTGTTAAGAAGGGACTGATGGATGCATGCCATTTTTTACAGAATAGAATATCATTTTTTCACAAAAATATTAAGCAAAAAATTCAACATTGATAATAAAATAAGTATTTCTTAAGCACCAAATCAGCATATTAGAATGATTTCTGAAGGATCATGTGACACTAAAGACTTAAGTAATGGCTGCTGAAAATTCAGCTTTGCCAGCACAGGAATAAATTACATTTTAAAATAGATTAAAATAGTTTAAATTGTAATAATATTTCACAATATAACTCTTTTTACTGTATTTTTGATCACATAAATCCAGCCTTGGTAATCATAGTTCATCCAAAAATGAAAATTCTGTCATCATTTACCCTCATATCCTTCCAATCCATCATGGCTTTCTTTCATCTGTGGAAGATATTGTGAAAAATGTAAAAAAAAAAAAGTATCTTAGTCCAATCAGTTCACTGACCTTCCTGACTCTTGCAATGAATCCAAATCCACTTTTCTGCCATGTAGTGGCTGATATTTGAATCAGTCTTTGTTGAAACCTGGTGACATGTTTCACCAGGAAGATTGACTGGACATACTTTAAATGCCTCTCTGTTGAGGCAATGTCCTTCTCCTTGGATTGCAGAATGTATTTTGTCATCAGATGTCTGTAATATTCAACACTTCATTTTTCATTGCTTATTTTGTGATAATATGCCAGGCGGATGTGACCTTGGAATCTTGGATGACATGCCGCTCATCCGTAATGCATCTGGCATCCCATTACCAATATCAACTTTTTAAATGTTACTTTCAGCAAGGATATCTGCACAATGACTAAATCGAAATCGTACATTTTTCAACTTGTGATGCCATTTAACTGTCAAGCTCAAAGTGACAGTTAAATTCCCTCGCTTCAGTGCAAATCAGAGTGCAGAGAGCCATATTAAGCAGCAAAGGAGCATGAAAAGTCAATTCGATGGCATATTAAACACGAGGGTGCATGTAGCCTCAGAAGCAGCTTCTGGAAGAACTTCTGTTCTGCAAGAATTATAGGCACAAACTCAATACAACATAAAGTAACAGATGTTATAAAGAAATAAATGCATAAAGCCAGAGGGGTGTGTTCAGGGGTACATTTTGTCATTAAGGTACGCAGGAGCCTTAAGCTTTGAGTCATAACCATTTTTTCCCCAGCTAACAAAATGGCACAGAGGAGCCTTAGGAGTGATTTAGTGAGCAATAAAAGCTGTCCTGATGAAATAATAAAATAAAATAGCAAGAAAATAAATATGAAATAAAAACGAATGATCTCTATAATACTCAGTATATACGATCATGCTGTATAATGACAATAATAAATGTTTCTTCAACTTTTTTGTGCAATGCAAATTTAGTAATTAGATTTTGAAGGCCGAAATGCATTTTATTATTAAAAATACCACAATGCACACACACACACACACACACACATAATACATTATATGTGTGTGTGTGTGTGTGTGTGTGTGTGTGTTTTAAGATTGTTGGGTGTGATATGTACCCAGTTATTTCCACTAGCTCTGCCTCACTTTCTCGATGTTTAAATTCATTCAATAAACACTTTTATCCAAAGTGACTTACAAATGAGAAACATCACAAGCAATTTGTCCTAGAGCCAAAAAATATTCCTAGTGCACAATGCCAAGTTTCCCATAAACAAGATCAGTAAACACACAACAGACATGAAATGCACAAAAGAGCAGAACGAGAACCATTTTTATATTGTATAAATAAATAGGAGTCATAGTAAGTGCTTTTGTTTATGGTTGTAGATTTAAGTGCTTTGAAAGACATGATTATTTAGCTTTTTATTATATGCACAAAGTTTATTTTTCCTTTGAATACAGTAACTTTTCCCTTTCCTGCTCTATGTGACTGTTCATGTCCTTGACATTTTGTCCTCATAACTGCCAGTCTGTGATGTGTTGCTGCTTTCTTTCTGTCCTATATATTTGTTTTCCATCCATTTGTATATTCTCTGTGTATTCTCTCTGGTCAGCTAGGCAGACTGACTAAGAAATTATTTTGCGATGATGGATCCTTAGAAGAATAACGAAAACTCAGGAGAGAGATACAAAAGAGACAGGGAAAAGGGAAAAAATGAGAAGCGAGATGCGAGTCTCCTTCAGGATTTACTTCTGACAAATACACAAACATGCAAATACTCAAACATGCATAAACACACAGGAATTAATTTAATGTGTAGTGTCTATTGATAAACTACCACTACAACCGACTTCATAATTAAGACATCATTTTACCAACGTGAAGAATTTATAATGAGTTCTGATAGTCCAAACACATCATGTCCCTCGGCATGCTATTGCTTTGATAAACCAAAAAGCGAAAACAATTCAATGGTAGGTCATGGAGCAAACATCATTTGAAATAGCGAGTGGCTTATGAAGTGTTTGTGAACCAGCTTAAGTGTCAGGAGCCGTAATGACGTGCTTGAGTTTGACACTGATATAATGAACCCCAAACTGAAGACTCTTCATTCTGCTGAAGAACTGCACCAGCTGCTTCAGGAAAAAAAGCAGATCTGAATGTTTTATAAAGTCCTTTTAATTCTCATAAGATCTTGTGGCACAGAAAACAAAACACATGCTCGAGATGCATTAAGATGCAACCAGGGTTATTATAGTTAAAAAAATAAAACATGCTTGCAATAAAACAAACATTAAAAAACTTGTTTTATTTCAGCTATAGTTGCCTGTCATGGTTATGTTCAGTTAGTTCAGTGAGGTCTGTATTAGTTCTCGTTTGTTTCTATGGGAACTCATTTGTTAATCACATTCAGGTGTTCATGAGTTAGTTCCTCATTTACTCCCCTATTATGTTTATTCTGTTTTTGGTTCTCATTATGTTTACGTGTTAAGGTGTTGTTGTTATCATCATTGAGTTTATTAGAACCGACCCTCAAGAACAAGTACATAGAGAAAATGATAGGGACTTACTGGCGCTGCAGATTCTCCTCCGATCCGAGAACCGAGTCTTTTGGGGTACTTGGATACTGTAAGGCCCGCTATATTGGTCCAATCTGCCGGTTCGCCAATACACGGGGAAGGTCTCACGTGTTCTGTCCTCACTCATGCAAAGTATTGGTTGGTTAAATTTGTAATATATTAATCATATATTACTGGAATATACATCTCTGGAATAGAGAGAAGATGCAAACCCAACTTTAAGAAATACATGAGGCTGAGAGATTTCTCTCTCTCTCAGCCTCACGGACCGTTCTGAAGTACAGAAAAGGCCCCGAACTCTCTGCTGCATCTCCTTATATACACAAACCTTTCACAAGGAAACATGTACTAACAAAAGAAATGTGCATGCAGTGGTCGCACCTTCATGGGGGTGGGTGACCATTTGCTTGAGAGACCACCTTCCTTTGTAAGTCAGTTATCCATAAACTCTTAAAAACCTTATTACCTTTTGTTTTACTTATTTGGAAAGAGACATTTGTACCAGTCACACTGTGACATTGTAAATGATACCAAACATGAAAAATACTCTGTGATAATCATTCACATTAAACTATAAATTTTTTTGGGTGAATTCAGGTGATCATCTGAGAGAGAGAGGGGGGGTGAGGGGAGAGGGAAAGAAATGTAGATGAAGATGATTCGGAGGTGAGACTTTCGTCTCGATGGTGCATGAGGGCTAGTTCAAATGGTAATTTCCAGAGAGGTCCTTTGTCCTCTCAGGGTCTGTGTGCTCCCCACTCCAGACTGTCCGGCATTTCTCAATTCTTACAAAACAAAACATGGCGGCCTCTCCCTCACCGCTTGGGAGCCCGAGGCCACCACCAAGGTCGTCCGAGTCCCAGAGCCAGAGATGAGGCAGGCTGATCAGTCCACCCCAGAGCCAGAAGCGGACTGGGACCTGATCGATCTGTGGACCACAGATCCTACTCCCACCCAAAGACCCACCTCTGCATCCTTGCCTTCTTCCCTGGTCCCGTCTAGCCATTTTGAATCTCTTTGATTCTTTGATTCCTGTCCGGAGGCCTCCATCCTCTGATGCTCCCTTCCGATGTCCTGATCCCTTCTCCTCTGGTCAAGCCCAGTCCCCTGGATCCATCGGCCCTGCTGCTGCTGTCCAGCTCCTAGGCTCTGCTGTCGCCGCTGTCTACGTGTGGCTCGTCGGCTTCACCTCTACCAGCACAGCGTGAGTTGAGGTATCCTGTCGGGCCTCCAGTCCCAAGTCCCCATCTCGTCCCATCAGCCCATCGACCTCGCTTCAGCTCTGCGCTCCTTTGTTTTCTCCGTGGACTGTCTGCCCTGAGACTCCGCTGGGCTCACTCGTCTCCAGGTCGGCCTACGGCGGTCGTTGCTCAGACTCCGCCGCGGACTTCTGGGATTCTGGTGGTGCCTACACCCTCCAACGTCATCGGGCTCCTTTCTTCCTCCGACCTCCTTTTCATCCTCACTCACTCCATCGTCGCCCCGGTCAGCCGAGTCCACTTCGCCACCTTAGTCCCGCAAGCCAGCAGCTCAGGTTTGCCTCCGCCAATCGGTCTCTGGGTTCCATCCGCCTCTTCGGTCAGGACTCCGCCCTGGATCCTCCCTCCGTCAGCACAACCTGTGGTTAGAAACTCCTCCAGGCTGCTGTCCTTCACCAGCTCCACGGCCTCCATCGAAGCCTCCACCCTCTTTCCTCCTGTTGGACTATTTCTGTTATGGCGAGAGGACACGCCTTCCGGGAGGGGGAGCTTATGTCACGGTTATGTTCAGTTTAGTTCAGTTTCTGCTAATACATGTATTAGTTCTGTATTAGTTTGTTTATATGGCAACTCATTTGTTAATCGCATTCAGGTGTTCATGATTTAGTTCCTCACTACTCTATGTATAAATATCCCGTTATGTTTATCGTGTTGTCGGTTCTCATTACGTTTACACGTTAAGGTGTTATCATTGAGTTTATTAGTAAAGTCCTTTCATGTTTATTTAGAATAGATAGACAGAATAGAATAAACATCCATTAAGCCGTGTGTGAGATCTGCATCCCGAGACAAGATGGCGCCGTTGTATGTGGCCTGCCGTTTTTCGCTTGCTGTGTTGTCTAGTTTGTTTGTTTCTTTTTGTTTTATGCTTTATTTCACACAGTGTGCTTCACCAGTATTAACCTACGATCGAATATCTCTTTTAAACTTGAAAGTTGTTTCAAACAAACTGCTTAATCAAGCAAGAACTGGTTCGTATTATGCTCCCGCTCCCTTACTGTTGTCCATACCTGACTATCTATGCCATTGGCCGTGCTCTCTACCGGTGAGAAAGCGGAGGAGACGCCGCAGAAGACGGAATGGCTTAGCTGTTAAGCTAAAGCTCTTCCTGGCACTCCATCACGAGTCTCAGCCTTCACTGGGGCATCCGATGGTGCTCTCTGGAGCCAGTATGCAATTGGATTATACCCTTGTTTCCGACTGTGGCGGTGCCGCTCCCTGTTTCTGCTCTCCTCGCTTTTACCATGGAGGAGTCTGCACGGACCATCTTCGCACGGACCGGCTTCCTAGGGCGAAGCAGCCTAAGGTAACCAACGAGCACCTGCCACGGCTAAAAATGGCCTTGATCAACACCAGATCTGTGGTAAACAAGACTTTCATTATTAATGATTTCTTCTCTTCTCTACACTTGGATTTTTTTTATTTATAACTGAAACGTGGCTTTCAGGAGGGAGTCTTTTTTCTGAACTGCTACCGTTGAACTGCTTATTTTTCAATACTCCTCGTTTGACTGGTCGAGGTGGAGGATTGGCCTCCATTTACAAGGACGTGTTTTCTTGCCGCACTATTGCGTCGAATGAGTATAACAGCTTTGAATTGCAGCTGTTTATGCTGGAACTTCATGAGCCTCTTTTGATTGCAGTGATTTATCGTCCTCCTTAACACAACAAGGAGTTTTTAACTGAGTTTGCAGACTTCCTGAGAGAATTCATACCGAAATATGACAAACTTTTGATATTAGGAGATTTTAATGTTCATATTTGTTGTGCTGCTGACCTGTTAGCTAAGCAATTTTCAAACTTATTAAATGCCTTTGATTTGGCTCTTGAAGTCAATGTTCTCACTCATCATCATGGACATACACTTGATTTAGTGTTATCTCTAAGTGTTTCTCATTGCAATCTTGAGGTGTGTGAAAATGTTTTTTTCTGATCATAAGTCTTTTGCATTTAATGCTCCAAAATCTATTACTTGTTCGCCGTTCCCGGACCAAGAACTGAGCCTTGACGAGATGACACAATATGCTCTCTACAAGGCAGATTTATAGAAGAGCGGAGCGTAAATTGAAAAGGGACAAACTTCAGGTCTCTTTTGAAATGTTAAGAGATTCGCTCTCAATATCAGAAATCGGTAAAAGCAGCCAAATCAAGGTATTTTACTGAAATTATTAATAAGAACTGTCATAGACCAAAAACTCTTTTTAATTATTATCAATGCCACTATCAACCCTCCTGTCTGCTCGCTCACTGATGTGTCTTCATCTATGTGTGAGGACTTTCTCAAACAAGGCCTTGATGTTGTTAGTTCTCTTCTCCTGGTCATGTTAAATCGCTGTTTAGAAACTGGTATCATACCTGATCTGCTAAAACACGCATCAGTCCACCCCTTGCTTAAAAAACAGAACCTAGACCCCACAGTGTTAGCCAATTTTAGACTCATCTCCAATTTGTCTTTTATTACTAAGATTTTGGAAAAAATATTCCTGCAACAACTGCGAAGCTTCCTAGCTGATAATGTGAATTTTTTTTAAAAAAAATTAGTTTAATTTTTCAGTCTGGGTTAAGAAAACATCACTCCACTGAGACTACTTTGTTGAAGCTTTTTAAAGGTACTAATAACCCGTGATTCTGGCGACTATGCTGTTATGCTTTAACTGCTGCTTTTGATACAGTAGATCATGCTGTTCTTATTGCCCGGTTGGAACATTATGCAGGCATTACAGGCAGTGCACTGGACTGGTTTAAATCTGATCTTACCAACAGAAGCATCTCAGTGAAGATTGGAGAACATGCCTCTAGTAATGCTGTGTTATCTTGTGGGGTTCCTCAAGGGTCCATTTTGAGCCCTATTCTTTTTTTCTTTATACATGCTTCCACTTGGTTCTATTATTATACAACATGGGCTGTCATTCCATTGTTACGCAGACGACACTCAAATTTATCTGCCCTTAAAACTCTTTTCAAATGGTCTGGACACTCTTATGGCCTGTTTGACTGATGTAAAGACCTGGTTGTCTTTAAATTTTCTGAATTTTAATGAGAGTAAAATGGAAATTATTATATTTGGACCCTCCGATTCCTCTATCACCCCTAAACAAAATTTTGGTGGTTTGTTCTCTTGTGTGAAGCTGTGGGTGAGAAATGTGGGCGTGGTGTTTGAATCTCTGAAATTTGTTAGGCATATACATTTAGTTGTGAAATCCTGCTTTTTCCAGCTGCCATCAAAAGTAAAGACATTTCTTTCTTTTAAAAATTCCAAAAAAAGTAATCCATGCATTCATTTCTTCAAAGCTGGATTACTGCAATTCTCTTTACGTTTGGATTAGTCATTCAGATGTATAGACTTCTGACGGAGGCACAAAAACGGGATCATATCACTCCTATCTCACGTTCCTTACACTGGTTGCCAGTGCGCTACAGAGTGAATTTTAAACTTTTACTTTTCGTGTACAAATCTTTAAATTGTATGGCTCCACCCTACCTGTCTGTCCTATTGACTGAGCACCATCCAATTAGATCACTCTGGTCATCCAATCAGAGACTCCTGTCTATCCCTAAGTCAAGATTGAAGTATAGGGGGGACCGTGCTTTTTCTGTTGTTGCCCCCAGACTCTGGAATAACTTGCCCATTTCGATTAGACTGGCCTATCTGTTTTTAAATCTAAGTTAAAAACATTTTTGTATGATAAAGCATTTAATACATGTTGAAGCACCCTTCCATTGTACTTCATTGTTATTTTAAAATGTTGAAGCACTTATTTTATGGTATTTTACTTACATTTTTATTTGTTCGGTGTTGTATTGTTGTTAGTTTTTGTGTTTTTAGTTATTGTAAAGCACATTGGACAATGTGGGTTGTATTTAATTGTGCTATATAAATAAATTGCCATTGCCATTTATCTTCGTCGTGTGAGTTTCTACTACAAAGCCTCTGTGGTTGTGACATTGCCAAAGCAACATTTCTCATTTTCTTTCTAATTCAGATGTTTTATTTAAATAATTGTTTGCTCTTTTTTTTCCATTGATGTAAAATAATAAACAGATACACTTATACTTAAAAACATATAGATATTTTAAAAAATCTTTTTACAAAAACACACAACAAAATTACTAAACCTTTAACTCAAATTAAAATAGAAAATACAAACACCAGTTCAAAATATGAATTAAAAACTACAATAGTATCTCAATTAAACTGAAATAAAACCATGGTCATCTGGCTGATGCAGGTTTGAGACTCCCTAAAAAATGTCAATATAACAATATATTTATTATTTTGTATAATGCCATATGTCATATATACTTGGCTTGTTTGGTTGTCCAAATACTTCTCGGGGCCACTGTACATCTAATAAAAATGTATGTATGGCAAATAAAATAATTAAAATATATAATTAAATACAGGCCTACATTTAAATGATAAAATAAAATAATAATAAAAATGATTAGTTCTCATCTATTATGTGCCTGATAAGTTAAAAGCTTAACATCATAAATTACAGTTCTCTGCAGCATTGCAATCCCAGACAAAATCTATTGACCTTTCAGCCCGACATTCAGTACCTAAAGGATTCAGCAATTCTCAGATGATCTGGGAAGGGTTGTGTTAGCCCAAAGGTCACGATGGTAGAGTCTGAGAAGGACATTAACCAAATAGGCAATCTTTCTGGCCCAGAACCACCTTTTCTTCATTGGAAATATGCTAAATGTGGTTACTTTGGACACTGGCTCTGGCATTAGTACACTGTTGCTGAGTAAAATGTAAGAATGGATCCAGAGTCCAGCTCCTCTGTCTGTTCTCCTCAACATGCCCACATTCTTCTCTCCACTATTACATTATATTAAAGTCATTCATCAAAACTGACATTCTATCTGTGCAGTATGCACATCATAATTATTTTAATTCATGTGCCCTCATAATCTTTAATGAAAACAACTTCCCCTCTCTCAGCAACATCTCCTCTCTGATGACGTGTTTACTGACTTCACAGCAATAGCAAACCACAACCATCCAATCAATTCCTGATGGACAAAATCAAGTCGTGCCCTACATTCTTTCTTGTTCGAGAAGCCATTTTACTCGGATAAACAATAGGATATAAAAGACTATCCCAACTTCCGTTTCAATCACCTATAAAAAAAATTACTATTAAAAGTACTCCGTTACGTCTTACCGGACGAGCCCCCACTTCTCCCACCCATAACACAATTTACAACAATTTGTTAATTTATCCATAAATCTCTAAGGTATTTTTTCGGTTTAAATTATATAAATTATAATATATATGTGAATAGAAACTTGGGCATTGAGTTACTGCTGATGCTTTTTCTATCAATGGTTTTCCTCCTATTACAGATAATGATAATCAGTTCTGTCCTTTGTCTTCATTTTAATAAGGCTGATAGCAATGGTACTGTGCATTATTCATGTAGAGGGGGGTTAAAGCTTTAACAGCACCTCTGGAATGGCTAGAGATCAATGCATTATGCCCTGCAGCAGTGACAACTCGACCAGCAGCATGTGATGTGGGCTGCCGTTTAATTTCATTTCACGCTCAGGATCTGAGTGCTACCTCTCACACGAGAGAGAGAGAGAGAGAGAGAGAGAGAGAGAGAGAGAGAGAGAGAGAGAGAGAGAGAGAGAGAGAGAGAGAGAGAGAGAGAGAGAGAGAGAGAGAGAGAGAGAGAGAGAGAGAGAGAGAGAGAGAGAGAGAGAGAGAGAGAGAGAGATAACCACAGATGATGGAATGGCTGTTGAAAATAAGGAGACGAACGCGAGAAGGCTGAGAGTGGATGAAGAGAGAAGTAGAAAAGGATGGAAAAGGATTTGTTTACATTGGGCATACAATAAGAGTAAATGAAGGTTATGAAATTCAAACTACAGACATCCCACTGTGCAAAAACAATAATACTTGATACTGTCATAATTAGTCTTTGGCAATTAATTTTTTCATGTTTTATAATGAGGTACAAAAATAAACTTGCAGTAACAAACATATCACTTTAAGAATGTTTAGAGACTTTTACTAAAAAACAAGAAGAAATACTGAGGAAGAGGTTTTTTTTGTAGCGCAAATGAGGGAGTGAGATTCTCCATAAATTATTAATATCAGAAACACAAGAGCAGCTAAAATATAATTTCTTGCATTAATAGTCCTGCGCTGTTTGTTCTAATGTAACCAGTTCTCCTCAACACGTTCAGAGCGTGATTCGAACTGTAGTCTCTGGCGAGGAGCGCCTCTTGAGATCAGGGGAGTGAGGTTTACACGCACAGCTCTTATTGGTCTACGGCAGTTACACTACAGGTTTGATATATCAATAATATAAAAATCAAGTTATATTATAATATTTCCAGTATTGTTTACTGTGAACATTAAGTAAGTTCTGTAGGTTTTCAAGCAAAAGAAATGCCATGTTTTGGTTTATACTACTAGCATTTATTGCAAAGTGACATTTTACATACTTACAAACTCCACACGATCAAAAATTACAGTATCAACTTAGTGCCTTAAAGTCAACATTATGATATATTAATAAAATAAAGCCAATTAGCCCATTGCGAGGTAACTAGAGATTACACCAGCTCCGGTGTGGATCCAGACTCTTACAAAGATTTCAGATGACCCCACACCTGTGAAGAGATGACGCCAACCCCTGCCATGACTTCAGATAACAACTCTGAATCAACACACAAAACTGACAAGTTTCCCATATATTGCAATCATTATGATCACAACATGTAATAATTGTTTGACATGCTCATTGTTTCTGCTTAAGTGAATAAATGATGTTAGCTAACTGCATGATTTTATTATCTGTACATTTCTGCCATATGGACATTATTCTGATAACAGATTACTCTTAATTGTAAAGTAGAAACATGCATTTTCTGTGCAAAGCTGCTTTGATATTTTGAGAACAATATGTATTGTGATAGCTGCTATACAAATAAAAATAAATATGTAGTGAAGAATAATATAGTGAGAATCAAACAAGCATGCAAAACAGAAGAGTAAATATACACAAGTTTCTTATTATCAGAAGAATATCCTAGACATACAGTACTTCAAAAGTGTATTCACCAACTGAACTATAGAAACTGAACCGGAATTCTTCAGCTGAGTTGAACCTCATACTGTTTCCGGAAACAGTCTCCAACAGGAAAGAACTCCCAGCAGCGTTCCTGGAACATCTTCCACACGTATGATTCCTGTTTTGTTAAAGAGTGTAGCAGTCAGAGTATTTTAAAACATTTTCACTCTGAAACTATCCATCTATCTTTTTTCAATAAAGATTCATGTCATTTGTGAATACAAGTTGTACCTGTCCAGTATGTTCTGTAACATCCTTATTTATGAGGTACATCAGAAAGAACCTAAAGGGCAAACAGAACACAAAACAAATGTTATCCACTTTCAGCAAATAAAAATAGAAATAAGACTCATATTTTAACAGATTAAACTTTGTTGGCATTGTTTATTTAACTTTAGGTCATGATTATGATGATTTTATTAACATTAACAATATTATCATGTTTTTTTTGGATACAGTGCTTTGGAAATACAATGGTATTCTTTAGAAAACCTTGAAGTACATTACCATGTAAATACAAAGGTATATGAAAATGGTAATCATTCATTATTATCATGTTTCATTACCATTGTGGTACCACCACAGTGCCTTTTTTGTCACATGACATGCTCTCTTGTCCTGACCAGATGCACAATATACTTATTTTCCACCAGTATACTAATCTCACAACAGCCTTTAAAATTGTGACTGAAAAACATGATGGAAATTAGGCAAAAGTAACCTCTGACCTTTTCTCAGTTCTCTAGTACTCACAGATAGTTGGCCAGGTTGTGTTCTTGCAGCGTGTGCGACTCGAAGCCATGGGGCATCGTGTCAAAGTACTCGCTCCCAATGCCACAGATAAAACACTTAGTCTGCAGCAAAAAACTGACTTAATGGCATGCGACATTACCTGTTTAATTATAGATGATCAATTAGCATTTAACTAACGTCTAATCCAAAGACCATCTGGCAGAGATTAATGACATTTACTAACAGAGAAATAAAATATTAACTCACAAGTGCAATGTAGCTCTGATTTATAACTAAGGAAATGTTTGGGTTTCGATAAATTAATTCAGTGTGTTAATTGGAACACAAGACCACAGGCAACATAAATTTGATTCAGGATGTAGCAGGGTGATAAAATAGTCAAATCTGAAGTTGAATGAAAACTCACCTCCATGTCCTCTTTAACCTGCTCCTGCTGGTCTCTCAACTCGCCAAATGCATCAATGATAAGACCTTTCAAACGATATGATAACAGAGCAATTCACCAGTCAGAAACACAATTAAGTTGCCAAATGCCAAACATTTGAATCATGAGTATTATTTGACCCCACGCATCAGACACACTTCTAGCATCACACAGTCCTCAGATCTCTTCCCATAAACCCCTCTCAGCATGTGAGTGTGAGATCTTTTAATGAAGCTCTCCAGCGCTACTCTGCATGACTCAAGTTAGGGGACAAACTAAATAATAATAAAAAAAACTTCGGCTTATTGTCCTTTTTGAAATTCGGTGCACATTTCAGTTTTTTACCCTTTCACTAAAATGACTCTCACAATCTCTCTATCACTCACCCTGAATGATGGCAAGGAGGATGACGATGACGAAGAAGAAGAAGGTGATGTCAAAGATTACACGATAGAACTCAAACTCGTCACCGGCCGGGTCTTCGATTTCATCTCCAATCCCTCCTCCGGCTCGCACGCCAACGTACATGTGGAACATGTAACACTAAGCACACATAAAGATTTTTTTTTTTTTTACTTTATTCATGCACCAAAACAGTAATACATTTGTTTTATATAACCATTTTCCACCACTTCTCTGATTTAAACAAGGTGTTTTAACCTTGTTTTAACCTTATAGGTTAATGTATAGGTTATATCTATGTATGCATGTATGCATGTGTGTGTGTGTGTGTGTATATGTATATTATATATATACAGTATATATATATATGTGTGTGTGTGTGTGTGTGTGTGTGTATGCATGTATGTATATATATATATATATTTAAATTTATATATATGTATATGTATATATAACCTATATGTATTATGTCAACGGATTCTGCTATGAATGGCTAACATTTTCACATGTGAAATGAGTGAAAACACCCCTGCTAGGCTGCTGAATACTGAATAGGAACTATTTTTTATCCATTAAGGATGCATTAAATTAAGATTTTAATTAAGTGATCAAAATTCCTGAGAATTTAGTGAGAACAATTCCTGAGAACAATTAAACAGAAAAACTGTTTTCAACATTGATAGTAAGAAATTATTCTTCAGCACCAAATCAGCACACGTACTAGAATGATTTCTGAAGAATCATGTGATACTGAAGACTGGATTATGATGCTGAAAATTCAGCTTTGCCATCACAGGAATGAATTACATTTTAAAAAAGAAAAACTTTGTTTTAAATTGTAATAATATTTCACAGTACGACTGATATTACTGTTCCCTTTCGAATGGGAACTCGCACTGTGGCTGAACAAGACGCTATGGCGTTCCCCTTCCCAGGGAACCTGTGTTATATTTGTAACCAGAGATGTTTTTTTTTTGTCAAATAAATGAAGTCTTGGTGAGCATAAGAGACTTCTTGCAAAAACATAAAAATGTCTTACCAACCCCAAACATTTGCACGGTAGTTGATATTAATGCTCTCATGTTTTTGACATCAAACTCATGACTATTTCTAAACCTAAGAGATAAATAGAAAGAGGGGCAACTCACTGTGAGCATATCATCACATTTCATGTCCACTGGTTCACCGTCCTCGCTCTTGTTGTAAAACTTGCGGAAGAAGTTAAAGGCAACCACGGTGTAGAGATACACGACCACGGCCAACAGTCCCACTGTCAAAACCAGCTGAGAAACAGACAACAGCCTTTCATCTCATCTTCGCTGATATACAGTGACCCAAAAAGAGGACCGTGTCACACTTAAAAATGCACAAATCTTACTGCATTAGATGACAACAAGAAAATAAGAAACCACCTGGCAGTGATTTTAAAGAGAGACGGCACAATAAAAGTTTGAGGTCAGTATGATTTTTTTCAATTAATAAAATTACAACTTTTATTCAGCAAAGAGGCATTAAAATGATCAAAAGTGACAATAAAGGCATTTATAATCTACAAAAAAATTATATTTCAAATAAATGCTGTTCTTTTGAACATTATATTCAATTATACAAGGAATCCTGAAAAACAATCACTGTTTCAACAAAAATATAAAGCAGCACAACTGTTTTCAACATTGATGAAAATAAGAAATGTTTCTAGAGCATCAAATCAGCTTTTTAGAATGATTTCTGTAGGCTCATGTGACACTGAAAACTGAAAATTCAGCTTTGGCATAACAGGAATAAATTACATTTTAAAATATATTAAAATAGTTAACAGTTATTTAAAACCAGTATATAAACTTACAATATAAAAAAATAAATAAAACATGGCCAGTTATGTCTAGTATATATTTTTATTTGTTATATACTATAATGACATTCATATTTTTTTAATAATGACTTGAGGGTCTAAACACATTTTGGGGCCACTGTAAATTCACTCACTCACACTCTCTCTCTCTCTCACACACACACACACGCGCACACACACACACACGCACACACGCGCACACACACACACACACACACACGTAGTACCTGTTTGCCATTATGTGTAACAGACGATAGTATGGTGCGCAGTGTTTTGAAGCCCATGGCGATGTCTAGCAGGTGCGCAGCGAAGAAAAAATTGTTATAGTGACCCAGAACTGACACAAACATATACCAGGCCAGGTAAAGGAAGGACTGAAAGAAAGCAAAACACAATTTCATGTTAGATTTCACTCACTGATTGCCAATTCCTTCTGTTATAACACTTTGAGTGTTCAAAGAGTCAGGAATCTTACATTGTCAGTGAAAACAACTCCCAGCTTCCAAATCTGGTATTTCAAATCAACGGTGTTTAATCTGAAACTGAAAACATGAGAATGATTTATTTGATTTATTTTAAGCCTATCGCATTGAACACTGCTGCCATCAACTGGCACAAAGTGATGGCAGTACATCCTTTTTTCATTGCCAGTCTGAAGATGAGCTTATTGGGCGATTTCCCTGAACAGAAGCTGGTTTGGTTGGTGAAATTATTATACTAAATGAAAGCAGAGGGATGTAACTCACAGGGCAGTAATGGCACCCTTTTGTAAGGGTCTCTTCCTCTCATGAGCCTCTGAGCTGAAGTCCAGAGCAGCTTTATCCAAACCTAGAAGCTCGCTGACGCGTGCTGATCCATACAACTCTCCATATTTCGCCATCACCTGCAGCACGGAAAGCAATAACAGAATGAATCAAAAACAGAAAAACAGTTTGAACCTGCAGCTCAAATAACACAGCTTACTGTACCACATCAAGGGATTGGATCATTATTACTGGTGCTGAACCGAAGTATTATATTTGGCACGTAATTCATCCAACACGGTTCATGCTGCAGACACGAATGATATCTCAAACCATGAGTCTTATTGTGGAGAGGTCTGCTGTTGCTTTTCTAAGCCACCGGCCTTACGATTTCCACATGGCAGATGATAAAAAAGAAAGCATCCCATAGAATGACACTGAAAGAGGGAATTAAGCCTGAAAATCATAGAGAAGGGTGGGCCAGTAAATAATCACCTAGAAACCACTCGGAACACCCTAGCAACTGCATAACAATGGCCTCACAACACCCTACCATCATGACAGTGAGGTGACGTCATTTTTTTTCTTTCAGAAAACGTAGAAATCTCTTAAAATACCACAGGCACAAATGTAAAAATTAAAAGAAAATCTAGTTATTATTAAAAATCTAGCTATTATTATTATTAGTGTCACAGATGTTAGTCACAGATGAGTCACAGATGTTAGAGCTTTGAGATAATTTCACACTATGAAATGGTTTTGAAAGTACATTTTAGAACTGACATGTCAGTTTTAGACATTCAAGTTTTTAGAGTTGATGTAATTGAAAATACCATGACACAGAAAAAAGAAAGAAAAATGTAAGATATCAGTAGCTTTTTTTAAAAATGCCTCAGAAAAAACATTACTGGTGTGCATCTTGAGACAAAACAATGGCACAGACATATTTTAAGAAATGTCAGTGTAAGTTGCTTTCAGTTAAAACAGCCCAAACATGTATTTAAGTCTGGGACTAGCTTAAGCCTTGTCTGTGAAACCAGGGGTATGTCACAATGTTAGAGCTGTGAGATACTTTCTATGATGTTCTTAAATGTTTTTGAAAGTAACTTTTAGAAAACATATTTCATTTGTTTATCTTACCTTCCTTTTTACAAATTTATCCCAATAATTGCTTGGGTATGATCTGAAAAACAGCAAAGAAACACGAAAATATTCCTAAAGAGGTGCAACATTTGTACTGTGTAGTAGTGATAATTCGTCAATCAATGCTAAATTTTGAAATTCATATAGAAGGTCAGCCATTGTTTCATTGCTTATAATATGAGCCTTTATAAGGCAGTTATGCAACTCTTACGGTGTATTGATGACCATTCTGTCCCACTGGCCTTTAATGTCATCTTCAGAAGGTTGCTCAGTGATGTAGAGTCCGTCAAACTCCAGTTTACGAGCCAGCTCCTTCTCTCGCTTAAAAATTACTAAAGGAACCTGTCAGGGGTCAAATGATGAAAAAGGTAGTTTTATTCACCGGAGACCATAGAAAAAAAAACAGTGATTAAACATGGAAATTAATACACATTTTTGTATTTGAAATAATAAAAACAAAGGAAGAATTATAATCCGAAATGAATATGAAATAATTCTGATTCAGATTTCTAGGTCACTAATCTTTGTACAGACGGTCAGATGTTCTTGCTTCCATTGAAGCACAAGATGCTCTTTAGATCATCTCAAATTCTGCTGGAGAACATGATGATCAGGTTCATGCAGCTCAAGTGCAAAATAAGGTGAAAAATAAAAATATTTTCAATACTGGTTTTAGACTTGTGAACCCACTGTATATCTGAGAGCTTTAACAAAAGACAGAAGACAGACATTTATTTACAATATCAAAGACATACGTTTAGTTTCACCATAAGAAATAGAGTGGGTTACTTGCACAGACCTTCAGACAGTAGTAGCCGATGATACAGCAGAGTGAGATGAGTGTGTGCAAGACAGCCAGGATGCGAAGAATCATTTTCATGTAGCCACTGTTCTCTTCTAGTTCTAAATAACATTCCTGTGACCCCTTGGGTCTGTCGTCACAAAGAGCGATCTCCATATTTTCATCATCACCAATGTTCGATGAAACCTTAATAAAAAATGTATTTATATTATTGTTTTTGGTCAAATTTAGGTGTCAAAAACATGTCTGGAAATAAGCAGGTTTGAACTGTTCTAGATGGTCTCCCAACCAGGGCAAGCTGGTATTCAGTTATTTGAGTGGCATAAAAACATAAAAACAGGCCAGCCTAACATCAGCCTATTAAAGCTGATGTTTTAGCAGGGAAATCAATACTCGCCTTGTAGAACAGAAGAATAAAATTGATGGCAAAAGTGAGGAACAGAGCCAACAATCTCATGTTGTAGAAATTTCTTGCAAAACAGTTCTGCAGAGAAAAAACATTAGTAACTACAGGTCTACTGTTAGTACAATATGCTTGTATTGTGCAGCTGGAAAACAACAGAGACAGAGAAAGAAACATTACCAGCAGTTTGGTCTTCTGAGAGCAGATCATAATCCAAACAGCTGATACCTGGATTTCACCTTTGTCTGGTTTTGAAGAGCTGAGCTTTCTAAGTCTTCTTTTAGACTTCTTTTCGCCTTTGTTTTTATCCTCATCACTGCAAAATGAAATGCAATATCTTAGGCTTGTTTCACTTTGCACTCACAAGCAGCACACAATTATTTAGATGGCAATATTAACAGGTAACTGCAATTTAATGCCTGCATAAGCAGTGTAAAAGTTTTTGTGCAGAACCTATTTTTGCAGAGGAAGAGTGCATTATATTCACCTATTTGCATCTACAGTACAGTATGTGCTTTCTTAAACTATATCTTGCAATATATAGTGTTTAAAAAAACAACAAAAAAACAACATCAAATAATGAGGTGAACTACTCACACACTATGGTTGAGTATTGTCACTGTAATGTCTAGTTTCTGTCTTGTTTAGTTTTCAGTCTTTGTTTAATACACTGATCGGTCTCCGCAGCGCAGCTTCAAGTCGAACACACATCTTGTCACCATTTTCCCAAGTTCTAGTCATTCATTCATTGTTATATGTAAATTATATAGATTCTATAGGGCAGTGTTTCAAACTGATTCAAAAATGCTCATGATGAGACTCGGGTCACGGTGCATGTTTTTGATCCAAAAAGTCTTCTCCAATTAATATATTATATTTAAGCAAATGTCAAAACTGTTTTCGGAGTTTTATCTTTCCCCAATCTGAAGCACTTACAAAGCTTTCTCAGTCTCTGAGTCCTCCTCCTCTTGCACCTCATGAAAATCCTCACAGATTTCAACCTGTTAACAAAGCAGACATACAGTAAATGACCATAAATGGAAACAGGACACGTACTAAAGGGACTCAAATGATCACTGTTTGGACATAAATGCTCAAAGTGGACACAAATGTCAATTTAGTGAACACCATAGTCCATTTAGTGGACACAAAACTTAAAAAAAAGCCAAAAACGTCCACTGTAGTGGCAAACATTTTTTTCAAAATTAACTAAATGTATAGTAACTAGTACCATGAGTAGAAGAAATACAATCAAATTCAACATGTTTGACAGTAAGTTGACACTGGTATACTCTAGACTATTGACCTGACATTTGGAGGTGTTTAGAAATTCATCCAGACTGGAATGTTGGTCTCCACTCGACAATGTGTACTTTCCTCCCTCCTTCTTCAGACACAAGCCGAAAATATCTGTGAGGAGCTGGGGGTCCCTGGACACTGCAGACAGATCTAGACTCATGCCTCTAAGATTACCGCGAGACGAAAACGGACGTGTATGGCACGCGTTATTCTCTCTGACCGCTCCTTCTCTGACCCCTATGACCTCAACCATGGTAGGATCCCGAAGGTCACCTAAAAGGTCAGCCAGGTTCATCTCTTTAGCCACATCAATAATCCATCCGCTCAAGAAGATGTGGTAAAGCAGATAAAGGCAAAACCAAACCAGACCTAAAAAGGCATGAGTGATAAACAGCAGAATGTTTTGAAAGAAAGAGAAGATCGCTGAGATAATATTCCTAATGGTTATCCTCTTTATGCGTTTTCTGATGTTCCTTATGGAGAAACATCTTGAGTCTTCTACAAGGTTTTCATTCGTCTCTACCTTGTCTTTCTCCTCATTGTCATCCTTTGCTTTCAGTTCCTCTCCACTCTCTGAACCAGATATTTGTGCAGCAAGCTGCATTTCAAAGATTGTGTCTTCACAAAAGTTGACAAACAGCTCCATCTTTTCCTTTTCTCCACCCTTATTCACAACATCGAAGATGAACTGCCGTTTGCTCTCCTTAACCTGAATCATTGAGAACATGCAATTACAAAGATTTGTATAAGAAACACATAAGTAGACTACAAAAGAACACTAGCAAATTAATGTTTAATACCTGTGGTTTCTCCCACTGAGTGCGGCTGGACTCACTAATCTCAAAGTAGACTCTTTCGATCCGCTTCCCACTGCCCAGGATTTCGATCCTTCCCAGATGAGGATGGAAACACTTAAGAACGCTGTCCGCCAACTCCAGAAAATTCTGCAAGCGGGCATCATTGGGCATGTGCTCGGACAGATTGGTCAGAAGAACCGCCATGTTGAAGCCAATCTCTTTGGCTGGTTCATGAAAACGTGTCACAAAGTGCGGGTAATCCAACAAATCGCTTTTCGCCGTTTCTGCGCAGGATAACAGAAATTCAGTCTCTGATTTAGAGTAGCGCTTGAACCCTTCCATGGCTCTTTGGAAGTCCTTCTTGGAAATGAGTCCTCTGCCATCTGGGTCGTATTCGTGAAAGGCTTCAGATGATGTAAGGTCTTTGAGTTTGAGGAACATATCAAAGAATTTGAGGATCATCTCCACATTGCTGGACGATTCTACCAACATGTCTACCATCTGTTTGCCAATGGTCCCATTCACCACGTTTCCTATAAACACAAAGGAGCATTCATGTGCCTAAAATGTCAGTAGGACACATAGGGCTCTTTCAAACTACAGGTTCATTTGGTTGGGAAAAAAAGTGGGTTTTCAAAGTCATGTGGTTCATATGGACGGTGATGCGGTTTCAAAGTTGGTATAAACAAGCGCAAGTGCTGCTCTGTAAAGATTTCAACCCAGACTCATTGGAAAAATGTGACAGACTCAACTGCAAAATTATATTATGTTGCTTTTTGCAGGTTTCGCAACACTTGTGATTACTCAGAGTGAAAACAAATAAAATGTCCTGTGAGTGGTGGTAAAAATGCATTTTGTTTTATCCGAAACACATGAACATGAATCTGTTTTATGTTGGTTTTTTGTTCATATTACAAATGTAAATCAAAGACACTGCATAGTCCTCACATGAATTAAATATACATTGATTCATAATAAAGCTGCAAAAGTTTTTCAGTCAAGAGAAGTGAGAGATTTTCTCTTTATCTTTTGTTGTCTGACAGACAGTAGCAGGTATACTGTATAAGGCTGATGTCACTTTAAAAGACCTAATGCATGTATCCTATTTCTCCGAATCCGATTTCTTTCCCAACTGTTTACGTTCACTTAAGACGTAACCGACTGTGTTTACATGAATACTCGCCAAGAAGGTTTTACAAAAATTTAGGTAGAGGCCAATGTTTAAATATTTGATGGCAAATCCAAATTAACAAAAAAGGGCCAAACAATCCAACCAAATGTGAAAGCAAGCTTAGTACATTAATATTATTGTACAAAAATGTATTGGATAATCAAACATGTCAAACTTATGACAAGCAGAAGAGGAAGTGCATGGAAAAGCATTGAGAAGACCTTCAACATTTCTCCTACCTTCAAGCATGGAAAGCAGCATTACCACCATGTCTTTTTGTAAGTCCATCAAAGCCTTCAGCAGCTCTATTTGGCTGGAATCCTGCAGACATAAAACAATATTTTTTTATCTTTAGTTTTGTAAATTTGTACTTTGCAATAAAAAATGTGCACATTTAAAGTAATTTGTCTATGGTCTAGACTCTAACCTGAGAAAGCTTCATCTGCATATGGGCGAACACATGGAGGAAGCCAACAACAGCATCCCACAGACGACTGTGGGCCAAACTCTGCTGATTACCTGTACATGGACCCTAAAATAGATAATTAAAAGATTAATTAAATGAGTTGCTTCACAATATTGAAACATCTGTGTGAACAAAGGAAGATATGGGCATAGTGTGAGGCATTTATTTGAAATGGAATATTAAAAAGGAAGGAATAATGTAAAATCTAATAACACACAGTTATCAAAAGATTTCTCAGTATCTCTGCATTTTGACCAAGCAGATTTACAGTTTTTCATACAAGCCCCATATCTTCTGAACCATTTGTTTGTGTGCATTTACCTGAATGTATTCAGTGAGCGTGTTGAACACCTGCTTGGCCACGCTGATGGCTTTGGAGAAGTTGTGCTGACCACGCTCATCAATCACATCCTTCCCTGAATAATACCAGTAGAAATCGCTGATGGACTCCTGCAGATAGGAGGCCATCAATCATTCTCAGTATCAGACAAATGAAATGGAGGTGGCCTGTCAGCGGCAAATGGTTTATGGAAACATTATTTGGCTACAAGCTCTGTCTCACTGTTTTGGGCCCTTCTTTATTCCGTGCTGAAACAGCAGCAGCAAACAAGCATTTTTCTTGTCTTTCTTCATGTATATTACAGACAGGTGAAATGAAAAATGTAAGAAACTTGTGTTTAGGGTTGAGTCATCAGTCATGGGCTTGCCTGGACCCTAAGCAGATAATCCACAGTGAAGATGATGATGTTGACCGTTGTGTTGTTTCCAGTTTGAGTCCTCAGGTAATTCTGGAAATCTGTAGGGGAAATTTCAGTCAGATACCTCTAGTAAAAACAGAACAAAACATTGATGCTGTATAAGATTAATATGTGCAAATTCAAATTGTCAGTAGATTTTATTACATTAGATTAGTACATTAATCAGAGAGAATAATCTCATGCTTTATGTGCATTTTTAACACCATCAACTTCATATTCAGAATGTGCAGATTGTTGTGGATTCAGCTCCTTTTTGATGAAAAACAAAACAACATGAATTAGCTCATTGCTAGCATGTTTTGGCACGTTGTTAGCATGATTTTTTTCTTGCTAGCATGAATTAGCATGTTCCTAGCATGTCCTAAGCTAGTTGCTTGGCTTTGCTAGTGATAGACACTTGGTGGATGAAGCTTAAATACTCTATTATAATTATTGTATAAAAGTTTTGACACCCTCAATTAAAGTCTATGGGATTTTTTTCAGTTTTGATCGTTTGTTTAACGAAGTCTGATCAGTTCAATCCCGAGTCAGAACAGTCTGAAGGTCTGTCCCGAGTTTGATGGTAGTGGATTTAAAGCTCAAGGAGGAGATACTGTTTAAATTTAGTCTCAGAAGGAGAAGGATATTAGAAAGATATACAGTACTTAAACATAACAATCCAACGATCCAATCAAGTCCCACGCCATTTTTTCTTGTTCAAGAAGCTGTTTCACTCAGATACACATCATAATAGGGGAAAAAAAAGACCATAGCAACTTCTGTTTCATTCCGATTTTAAAATCCATATGATTTAAAAGCTCTTACATGTTTGAAATTAGTTTTTAAGACTTTTTTTTTTATTATTATGTATGGTATTTACCTGTGATGGTAAAGCTGCATTATCCTTTAGATATTATTCTAATATGCTGATTTGTTCAAGAAACATTTCTTAGTATTATCAATTAGTGTTACAAAAAATATTTGAAATAGAAAACTTTTGTAAAATTATAAATATCTTTTTTACTACTTTATTAATTTAGCTGAATGAAATTATTTCCTTTCAAAAGAAATTGAACACAACTTTTCAACAATAATGTAATTCTTATACTGCCATTACTCGAGGCAAATTGTGATATGCTGGACCATTGTTTACACTCTTCAGGGAAATTAATATGCTAAATGGCTTATTCACTTTCTGACTTTGGCAACCGAAGGTACAAAAGTACCTTGCACTATTAAAAATAAAAAAAAGTTTGTTCTAACCAGTATTATGGCCTTCACAAAGAAGCTGCAGGAATCTGAAAAGATCACAAGTCAGCTGTTCATCTGCCATTACTCTGTCGCCTGAGAAAGAGAGAGGGGAGGTGAAAGCAAAATGCAATACAGGCAAATCAATGTCAATAAAAACAAAATTCTGCCTTTTCTGACAGATGCATTCCTAAAAGAAGCACTTTGTTGTGAATGTCAGTGATGTACCTGAATTGTCCTCAGCACCCACTCCTAAACCCTCCGCTTTGATCTGCCTCTCAAATGCGTTCAAATCCAGCACGCTGTGACACGCCGAGTCATAACACCAACATCAAACACACAATGCTCTTATTTTATTTATAATACAAACTAACACAAAGACTCAACAGACACTTCCAATTACAGCAATTGAACAGATTGTAAGGAATAAAAGTTATGTAAAAGGATGTTCCTCTCTCTTGAGAGGAATGAGTGAACAAAGCACTTCTCCACTTTTAGGTGGTTTGAGCAACTGCTTTCTGTCAGGGAAATGTCTCATAATGCATTAGCAAAAAGCAGCCGAACCTGCAAGACTGCATTAGGCCGGCTAGACTGTGAAAGAAGCCAACATCTCTCTTCTGTCGCAGGTAATCCAGCATTTTCTAGGAAGAATTGAACAACAGAGAGAATGAACATGAAGAATTTGTTATATAAAAGTTGGTTTTGGTGTTAAATGTCAAAACTTTGGGGTTTTATGTTATCGTCCAATCATCTGTAATCCAGCCTGACCTTTTCAAACCTACCTGCTGGACAGACGTGTTTCCTCCATTCAGGATTGCAATGCCCAGCTTTAATGTGGCTGCTACCATAGGCCCCATATCACCTGGTTCAAATATCACATCCAACTTAACAGCGCTGACAATAATAAAAGTCACAGCCAGCTGGCTCAAGATATGAATGGTGACCTGTATCTTAGACCAGGGGTTTTCAATCTTTTTGATGCCAAGGAGCCCATAAATATGATGCGAGGAACCCTTTTTCTAACATTTTATGGAAGTGAGGGCAAATACATTTATATTGTCACAAAAGATTTCCATTTCAAATAAATGCTCTTTTTAACATCAAACAATCCTGAGAAAACTTTTTTCAAATTGATAAGAAATGTTTCTTGAGTGCAAAATCGGCACAGAATGATTAGAATGATTTCTGAAGGATCATGTGACACTGAAACTGGAGTAATGGCAGCAGAAAATGTAACTTTACCACCTCAGGAATAAAATATATTATAATAGAAAACAATTTTAAACTTTAATGATGTTTTAAAATATTACTGTTCTTAATGCATTCTCTACAAAAAAAAAAATCCAGCCTTAGTGAGCATAAGATACTTTTTTCATAAACATCTCACCGACCCTGACCTTTTGAAATGCTTTAGATGTAAGAATTACCGTACTGTTTTAAAAAAAATATATAATATCCAAACATGTTGACTTTGACAGCTCTAAGATTTTTTCTTTTTTGTAAAATCTTTTTTTTTTCTTCTCCTTTTTTCTATGGACCAGCTTGTGGCCCTCTGGGGATCCCCAGACCACAGTTTGAAAACCCCTGCGTTAGACAGGAGGATGATGAAGGAACAGGCTGCATTTTGACTGATACCTCTGCTGGCACTGAGGTTCTGTAAGACCATCTCAGCAGCTCCGCGTTCATGAAGTCGGGCCTGCTGATACAGCAGCCTCTGCTTTTCCATCTCTTTTTCCTAAGACAAATAATTAGTTACTCAATCAATTCACTAAGAAATAAAACATACCAATTGTTTCTCAGTCTATTATTTCTGAAGTCAATCATTGACAGCATAATTAATGAACCCGAGTACTGTACAGTACATAACTATGTCAGCATCCTCTGCTTTTCCAATTTCAGCTCTTTCTTCTAAAATTAAATCGATACCAACACAGACCCTATTTATTTCCATTGCTTACCTCAAATGATTTCAGGCCATCTTCATCCTGGTCTTCCTCAATTTGGCAACTCTGGAAAGAGTTACAGTTCAACTTGAATGCATCATGTTTTGTGGCAAAAATTAAAAACTTTACTCAGAATGTCCTAGCAGTGCTTCTTACCTTGGACATGATGTCAGCATAGCACATGTACAGGTCATCCTCTTCAAGTTTACTGTACATACACACGACAAGAGTGAACCAGATGAGTTAAGATTTGTTCCCTTTATTGTTTTCAGGCATGAGCCAATGCAAAGACCAAAATCATCATTAGATATGAATAGTCTTTCACATATCAAGCAATCTCATAACGCAATGAGAAATAACAGAATTGGGTATAAATATATACTTTTAGTACAAAGCTATATATATTGATAGAAAACAGTTCTAATTAAAAATGCACCGTTTCAACCAATATTTGTGTGCTCTGCATAACATTTGTCCTGATTTGTAAACTTAGCAACTGCCATCAACTGTGAGTGTTAGCCGGATATCTTGTGTGCCTTTTATGAGACAAGTTGGTCAGGATGCTTTCAATGTAGAACATCTTCCAGAGTTTTCGAACAGAGGTGAAATACTTGCTAAAGTTATGTCTAAAATGGTTTTGGTTAGCCTTGATACACACTACAATTATCACACATATACAACATGCACATATACAAACGCATACAAACCTCCTCTCTGTCAAGGCACTTTGACTGAAGAGATTGATAAGCTGATGGAGTGGATCAATGATGTTTCTCTGCTCTGCTCCCTCCTTTAGGATCTCTACATAAGCTGCTTTCTGCTGGGTATAAAATGCTCAGGGTAATATATATATCTGAATATAGTCTGTCATCACACAGTTCGAAGGGAAAGATAACTGGAAAAGGATATTATGATTGAAAAGATCAAGGGTACAAGGTGCAGAGGAAGACTGCCATTGAGATGGATCAATATAATCACAACGACGACAGGATGACTGTAGGATCACATCGGACAAGCACCAAGACTCGAATACGAGTTAATGTAACGTAATGTGATTTATATATTAAAAAGAACATAAAAAGAAATGGACACAAATATGTAGAACAATTACATTAATATTATGATAATAATACAGAATTATGATATTAATACATGATATTAAGATGCTAATCCCCACTCCTACCTCTAAACCTACAATAACCATTTCTTAAAAAACATATGTATAGTTATAAAGAAAAACATACCTACATGTCAACTAGCTCAAATTACAATATTAGTAGACTGTCTGCTTAATATCTGCTAACACTATTGCCATGCTCCCCCAACAGACATTCTACTGACTATAAGTAACTTTGCAAGTACATCTAAACTAAACCTGAACCTTAACACCTGACCTACCCTCCCATACACATAAACTAAACCTGAACCTTAACACCTAACCTACCCTCCCATACAAAAGAAATATATTTGAAATATATTTTCAGAGTATATTTTGGAATATATGCAAATATTTGAAATTGGCCCAATAAATATATTTCACACTTAACATCATATATTTTTGTTATATTTCAGAATATATTTCAATGTATTTGGAATATATGCCACATATATTTTGACACTTTTGGGGACCCATACAGAAAAAAATACATTGAAATATATTCTGAAATATAACAAAAATATATGATGTTAAGTCTGAAATATATTTATTGGGCCAATTTCAAATATTTGCATATATTCCAAAATATACTCTGAAAATATATTTCAAATATATTTCTTTTGTGTATGGGCTAACAGTCTACTAATACTCTGCTGAGAGTTAGCTGACATTTAGTTGCAAAGTTACTTATAGTTAGTAGAATGTCTAAAGTGGACCATCCAAATAAAGTATAACCAAAATCTTTTGTAAAATTACAAATGTATTTACTGCTTCAAAACTGTTTTTATTGTGTGTTTTTTAAGTGTGCTATATAAGGATTAAAACATTGTCAGATTCAATGAGCTCATAAACTCACATTGTGGTAGTTTCAATGTGTTAGCAACATGTTTTTAAAGCACACAATCTCGTTTTAAGTGTGCCAACGTCTAATTTATGTTGCAATACAACATGTGAAAGTCTCTATAAGTAATATTAATAATTGTACTCCTAAATTGAAAACTGCAATTCTAAAAACCCATTACAAAATTCCCAAGGTAACCTGTGGTGAATTAGCCTTCTGGATTGGCGAACACATGAACATCATGACTCAACATCTCAACTGGGAAACACAGCCAATCAGAAACACACTCACAGCCAAATCCTCAATTAGTCTGTCCTCTGGTGAATCATGTTCTGCCTTCAGCCAAACTCTCTCATAACCCTGAAGGAAAAGGTTCACTGCTCTGTGCCTGCAGAAAGAGACAAATCTCACGTTAAAAGCAAGTCATTCATATTGTTTTCAGCCCATTGAAACATAAGGAAAATGACAAAATGTCCTCTTTATCTAGGTTAGTTCAATAACATAGTATTTCTGCAGTTTTTCAGCTTTTATTACTTGGGTAATTCATAATGCAATATAAAGAGTAAACGGACTTGTCGTAACTCTCTTTGCAGCATACCTGGGGAGATTGTACAAAGGAACCATTCTCAAACAAGCAACTACAGCCCGTTTCCTCTGCTTAGACAACATCTTATGCCACACTGCCCTCTTCTTCTTCTGAGGGCGCTCCACCTTACAGAAAACACAACTTTATGTAAATCAATGACTAGAACAGAACCACACAATTAGACACACAAAATAATTAGTCAAAGTTCTCCACTGAACTTCACTTTTTCACGTTTGAATGTATTTGTGGCACAACCTTAAAAGAATAATTCACCCAAAAATTACATTTGATAGACCACAGCAATTCTGACATGCTGGCTTTGCCATTGTGCCATCAATCATCATTCACAATCAGTTGCAGCTATTTATTCCCAGTCTAACCTGATCCAGGTGGAAAAGAACACAAGCGATGCTTAAGATCCTCTCAACAATGAGGGGATCCACTAAGTTTTCACACAGATCCTGGCAAAAAAAGAAAAATTAAACCAAGTGAGGTGAGGAGACTTAAATTATAATTTCATCACAGGACGTTATCAGCACTTTCACAGGTTGCCTGCTGGTTCACCTGTTGCAGGTTGCTTTGAATGAATGCCCGGACCTCATCCTCTGTGTCTCTCTAGAAACAGACGAATGCTTCAGATGTCAAGAAAAAAAGTCAGAGTGATTTTGTAAACATTGTCATTATTGATCAGTATGAATAGGCGTACCTGAGAGAAACGGCTTTTGGCATGGGTGACTAGGTCCTGAACACCATGGCAACATCCATTCAAGGCAACCGAGAGGAGTTTTTTGGGGGCGGCCACAATGAGAGAGGTGTGTGTGGAGTAATGATCACCCTTCCTCTTCACCTTTCTCCTCTCCTGGTTGCACACCCCTCCCTAATGGACAATCATTCAATTTAGATTCATTCAATATTATTGAACAGCATATTTGGGTTGAATAATGACTTGGGCGTTTATTAAAGTCCCTGTTGGGCCTCTAGATTAACAGGGCAAAGATTCATTTCTTTTCAAAGAATTGAGTAAGAAATGAGGACAAATCAAACTTGGTCAGAGGTGAAAAGAACTAGAGAGGAAAACATGTAACATGGTCATTTACAGAGTTAAATGAAGGGAAAAACTGCATCTGTTCACAACAAATAATCCAGTATTAGTGAAATGAAAAGAGACCTTATCCATCCTGCTTTTGCTGCTGTTCACCAGGAATGTCATATTGTTGATTTCATTTTGAACAACAAAATTCTGTTCTTCCCATTTGAAATTCTATAGGGGAAAAGGGGTTTGAAAACAAAGAACAAAGAATGTGATAAATGTATGAAAGGTACAAAAGTGTCAACAAATTAAAATTTTAAAACTATATTAATTTTATATTGTACATTTTTACAGACTGATGATATTAAGGGGACATTCTCAATTTCTGGCTGTACTTTAAAGAGGTATTATCATTTATTTATTTTTCCTTGAGGACAACAAAGATAAACAAGAAATTATAATTTCTTTCTTTTTATATTCATCAATTTCATTTGAATTTAGTGTTCAAATAGGCATTGTTAGGCATGTCAATGTGAATGACCATGTTTTAAGATGTGGCCGTCTTCTGATGGCAGATTTCAGAAAAGGACATTTTTAGGGAGCCTTTCAAGTAAAGGGAGTGAATTAATAAAACCTGGCCACAAATGAATAAATCATGGGAACAAATTCTTAATTCGTGGCCACCATGATATCCAATTTTTCTTTTGCATGTCATGCGCGGGGCAATGTGCACTTTAGCCTCAAAAGATGTTCATTTTTTCAGGACAACTGAACCTAAACTCTTTTGCTTATATACTGTAAAATAAAATTTTATGTTTCATGATATGACCCCTTTAAGAGGAAAATATTACATATTAAATATCATAAACATGGCTGAGAGCTGCTTACATGAGATTTAGACCAAAAAATGAAGACTTCAGCTACGAGGGAGAAAAGCTTCTCAGCATCTGCGTCCGCCTCTCTAAGCCAACTCATTCTGATGAATACCAAACATTAAGCAGATTAACCAATAACCAAGAGTGATTTTCAATAATTGATGATAAATTGCATATTACACTCTTTCTCACCTGTGAAGGTCTACAAATGGAATGAGTAAAGGGTAAAAAGCGTAGATATCTTGGACCAACACGGTAAACCTTTCCTGGATGTCTAACTCCTGTTCAGAAACATCGCCACGCCCCTCTGTTTTCAAATGCTCCTCCTCCAGCAGCACAGACTCCGCCCTCTTCCTTAACTTGTCCATCAGAGGCAGAAAGTGGCTCTTCAAGAGGTGTGGTTCTGCCTTGCTGATGATAGGCTGGCCAAACACTAAAAGAAATGCTCTGTTATTGAATTTGACGTTTATATTTTACTTGTGTGAACTTTCCAATGTAATTTGGACTTGGTCTCAAAGTTTAGATGACTTGTACAGCACTTGTTTTTGTTTCTTCTAAAATAATGTCACATTAAAATCTCAGATGATCATAATCTAGTAATTCACTTCTCTAGTGGTACCAGCTCACCTGCGAGGCGTTTCATCCAAGCACTGTCTGCGGTCCCCAGGTGGGCGTGGATGATGGAGAGGATGTGACCCAGCAGGGCATTAGCGTGCTGGGGTGTGACAGAGGAACAGTGGCCCTCCTGGGATGCCTGGTTACCAGCCTCCCCCCATCTAGACACATAGCTACACAGCAGAGGAAGCGTCACCTCCGTAACCCTTGTTAAAAGGGCACGGCGGGCAGCAGACCCCGTCCCTGCGAGCTCTTCTATCTCTGAGAAAGCCTCCTGCAAATTGGGGAGGAGCCTATAGGCTCTCTCAGCTAGAAAGACCACACCAACATCCATGAGGAAAAACTGAATGCGGCAGCATGAGCATGAGCACAATTTTGTGTTCTACTGAACTTTTCTTGCCTTTACCTTCACTCTCTTCATTACTCATGGTGTCGCAGAGGGAATGAAGGTCACTCAGCTCCAAGAAACACACAGGAAAGGCTGCAGATAATGCAGCCAGACACTCCCCAAAGACTGACCTCTGCCTATCAAAACAAAGATAAAGGCTGATTGACAGATGAACCACAAACCTAGACATGAGCTAATAACTATGGAGCGCACAAGTTTCAAAAGGACAAACCAAACATTAATAAAGCATTGATAATATATAATCAGAATAAAATGATAAGAGCCAAACACTCAAACTAACACAATGTGCTAAAGAAAATACATTTGTTAAAGGGTTAGGACAACCAAAAATGAATTTTCTTCACTATTATGTCTGTCCAAACAAGTATACTGTTATTTTTTCCCTACACAACAGTTTTTAGTAGATTATTTACGCAGCTATTTTCCATACAGTTCATAGTGACCATGTCAGAAATGCATTGAAAGGTAATTTGAAAGCTACAAGAATTTCAGCGCATAGCAACACTGCCGTTCAAAAGATTGCCATTGGTAGTTTTTTTTTTCATTCAAATATTTATTCACCAATGACACATTCAATTGTGTCAAAAGTGACAGTAAAGACATTTACAATGTATTAGAAAAGATTTATATTTCTAATACATGCTATTATTTTGAACTTTCTATTAAATCAAAATGGTATCATGGTTTCCACAAAAATATTAAGCAGCACAACTGTTTTCAACATTGAAAATAATAAGAAATGTTACATCAAATCAGCATATTATAATGATTTCTGGAGGATCATGTGACAGTGAAAACTGGAGTAATAATGCCCGAAAATTCAGCTTTGACATCACAGGAATATATTAAATTTTATAAAAAAGAAAAGTTATTTTAAATTATAATCATATTTCAAAATATTACATTTTACTGTATTTTTAATGAAATAATTTTAGCCTTGATAAGCATAAGAGACTTCTTTCAAAAACATCAAAACATCTCACAGACCCCAAACTTTAACTTTACTAAATTACTGTTCAAAAGTTTGAGGTCTGTAAGATGTTTTAATTTTTTTGAAAGAGGTTTATTAAGTCTGGAACTATTTAATTAAAAATACAATAAAAAGATATATTCTTACAATTTAAAATAACTGTTTTCTATTTTAATATATTTTAAAATATAATTTATTCGGGATTTAAAGATAGAGGGGCTTTACCTTGCCCAAAGCTATCATACATTTTTGATGATGGTTATTATTATTTATTTAATTTTTTGGTGATCACACACATAACAGACATGAATAAAGACAAAAAAGATGCATTATCTTAAACATTTCCTTTTGTGATCAAATGAGAAAATTACAGCATATGGGTTTGGAACGAGGGAAAGCAAAAATTAACAGAATTTTCTAGGGGTCGACCGATTAATCGGTCGGACGATTAATCGGCCGATTTTTTGCATTTTTTAACATAATCGGCATCGGCCAATATCCAGTATATCAAGCCGATTATTAGGCGGGCGCATCTGTGGGCAGCCTAGTGTTGTTGTTGGTGTGGAACACGTGTTGGACGTGTTAGAGTCATTCTCCAGCAGAGTGAGCAGACCTCATCCAGTGCCTAAAAATATGAATAGGCGACATGACGTTTGGCTACTTTGGATATTGATAGCGTAGTTGAGGTTGAATTAGCACAGCAGAAGGAATTATGTCACAATAAGTAAGCAAGAATTTTGCAATTACAGACAGAGAATCTGAGACTTTTATTTGTTCTGTTTTGTGTGTCTTATATTTGAGAGGGTTGTCACTCAATGCAGAGAAATAAGTAATAAAAAAGTGACCAACGCACTAAAGGACCGGCTTTTGCTAGTGTCGTCGCTAGGGTTGGGTAGCTACAGACAGACCCGGAGCTAATACGGCACTGGTGCCTTAACGACCGTTATTTACCGGACCGAATATCAACGCGGATTTCTGTGCTTCATTTCGGTGCTACTGTTATGCCTGTGCTTCTCTTGGATGCTCTGAAAACGGACGTTAGAAACGTGACGCTAGTCAGCAGTTAACTTTAGCATACCGTTAGCTAGTAGGTGGATTGAACACTGTTAAAATGCTGGTCAAACAGTGTAATGTGTGACTGTATTTCACTGTAGACTAGGGGTGGAACGGTACATCTATTCGTATTGAACCGAAACGGTACGGGCGTCACGGTTCGTGTGTATAAATTTACACGGAGAATACACGAATACGCGAATACGCGATCGAAAAGTGGCATGTGTTTAAAGTCGCAAAGTGTTTACTTATATTTGTGTGTGTGTGTGTGTGTGTGTGTGTGTGTGTGTGTGTGTGTGTGAGGCGCAGATGCGATCGAACAGTGAAAACATACACCATCATTTTGTTTATACAAGAAATCATTCAAACTGCAAAGTGTTTAAGTTACTGTTAATTAAAATTTTAAGGAAAAAAAATATATGAATCTGAAATGTAGCAAATTAATTTTCAATTCATTCAGGTACAATTACCAAACATATCTCAAGGTCTTTTTGTCTTTTGTACAAGTGCAGATTGGTCAAGTGTTCAATAAATGTTTTTGTTGAGAAATCTTGTCTATCTTAAGTAATTATTTGTGTTACATTTTATCTTTCAAATAGAGGTTAAAAACAAGCACATAATCGGCCAAATATCGGCCAAAATAAATTGGCAGCATAAATCGGCCATCGGCCTACCCAGATTTCAAAAGATCGGCATCGGCCTGAAAAAACCCATATCGGTCGACCTCTAGAATTTTCCATTTTGAGTGAAACAATACTTGATAGAGGGTTACCTCTCAATAAAAGTACAACTGCAGGTGCCAAGAATGTAGAGACTGCTGAGAATCCTGTAACAACAGGAGTGCACTTCCTCCACTGAAAGAAAAAATAAATCAGAGATTTAAAAACAAATCTTTTCTTCTAGTGTTTTATCCAAGCACTCCAAGTTCAATATATATAAAAAGCCTGATAATCTACAATGTATCCTAACTGTATGTGTGCTTCATTCATAATTCTGAAATTATTTCTAGTGAAATGGTAATCAGTTCATACAGAGCAGAAATGTAGAGTATGAATGATTCAACACATGATGCTGCTGTTCTAAAAAACGTGCTGCACAGCGGCTCTTATCGCAGCGAAGACTGCTGCAGTCCCACAGTGCAGCGCAAACAGCGTTTTCTTTTGCCAGGACACTTGTGAAGAAAATTGTTAATAGAAGTAATATAAGATCATGTTCAAGTGGAAAATTCCCAGGTCACAGAGAAAGTGAAAGGAATACCAAATGCTGTTGGACTTCTTGCGAAACAGTGAATGTTTTCACACAGCCAGTTCCTTTAGATCTTTAGATGGTGGAAAATCGTACAAAACATTACTGAATGTACCCATAAGAGGGGTCAAACACGGGGCCAAATATATTACACTGCATCCTGTGTAGACAGATGACAAGTGTCACTCTAATTGGCAAAACAGTGTTAAGTAGAAAAGGAAGTGATCTGCTCAACCCAAAACCTTTGTGAATATTTTTCCACTGCCTTTTCACAACCTCCATTTATTTTCCCTCCATCTGTTCATTCATCATAGCACACACTAATCTATTCATTATTCATCTAATTAGTCGCTGCTATTTCTTCCATCCATTCCGCCCTCTTCCCTTTTCTCTTACCGATCAGTCCCACTCCATGCTGCCTCTGGGAATCATGCTGGAATAGAGCGGTGAGCACCGGGATCAGGGCAGTGGTGGTGTACGTTATGACCTCACCGTCTCCCCTGCTCTGGCCTCGGTTCAGTCCATACTCATCCCAGGTCACAGTTTCCACTGTTAGCTCAAGATCTTCTGCCGCGGCTTCAAAGAACGACCACAACGACACCGTGACAGATTCACTAGTGGCTTTCATTACCGTCCTAGAGACAAACAATCATAGACAAATTAGAATGATCACTATGTTGATTGATTTTTTTTATTATTTTTTTTTATTATCATATACACTATGCAATGTTTTTGAAATAAAGTATCATATAAAGTCATATTAAACGTACAGTATGGAATTTTTTGCCACTAGGGGTCGCTAACCTCTTTACAATAACAAAGGCGTAGTTTGATGACGCAACACATGCTAAGAATTATGGATGTTGTCGTCAACGTCAAGCCGACCGATCTAATAATGTTTATGGTTGACTGAATACATTGATGTTTTTATCATGACTGTGATATGAAGCAGTTCAGGATTGCTAAGAGACAGATATCAGCTCCACACGCGACGCGAGCTCCCGCGGATATAAAAGGAATATGGACATTTCATTCTACCGAACTACACGCAAGAGCAGAATTACATCTCACAGGTCAGTTTATTAGACAAATTAAACTTGTGAGGTAACGCAGCGCTGTTTCATTGGTCAAACATTAGCCTACACTAGCACACTAAACTGCATTTGAATGTGTTGAAAGTTATGTGTTAGTTTGTCTGTATGAGACTAGCAGTAAACTAGATCAACATTAGAATAACATACAGATCATATTCTAACATTTTATCATTGTTGAACTATATAACATTGATTAGTTTTATGTAAATGTGCTCACCTGTTTAATAAGTACATGTAGGAGCGGTCGAAGTCTCAGACGTGGAGCTCTTGTTTATATACGCTCTCGGCATCTCGAAAACACCGCGCTGATATTGATTCTCGTTTTAGTTCTCCTTTTTTTATCCAAAGTCTGCTTGCCATGGTCCATAATGTTTGAACGAAAAAACAACAGCGTGCAAATAGACATTGCGAACTCCACAGTTGTCTGCGTCTGTCGCTTTGGTTAATCAGAGGGCTCTGCTAATAGCTCTGGTTACCATGGCAGTACGAGCGGAAACCATAGGCGGAAACCAGGGACAACGCGGACATGACGCCATTGACTGCGACAAATGGAAATAAAGAAACGTGTCGTGTCTAAAAATTCAATTAAAATTTCTCCTGGTTTGAAAGTTGTTGGAAACAGTCGGGATAATGTAAGTACACAACTGAAAAAAATATATAATGTAGATATAGTGATTTTTGCTATTTTTAAAGCAAAAAAGTTACATATTGTGCCTTTAATATTGTGGAATATTATTACAATTTAAATAACCATTTTATATTTTAATATAGTTGAATTATTCATGTGACGTAAAGACATTTAATTATAAATATCTTTGCTTTAGATCAATAATGTGTGTATATATATATAACAATATTCAAGCTAAATTGAGCGGCGTGAGGCCAGTGGCGTGACTGATAATGAGCGACACCTGCGTGACGCACCGGTCTCTCGTATCTCTCACAGAGGAGCGGAAGCATAAAAGGAGGAGCGACGACAGTGAAGATCGAGAGAGGCCAGGCCTGGACTATTTTATTTTGAAGTTTTGTTTTATTATGTGTGGCGGCAGTCGACCATGAGGAGTTGCCGTCTTTACTTTCGTTTTTGAATGTGTCTATTTATTTTATTAAAAGTTGTTGAATGTTCGCCGGTTCCCGCCGCCTCCTTTCCACAACAACTAACTGTGTTACATTATTATTGCAAGTTTAGACATGACATATTTTACAATTTAACTGATGTATTAATTTCTCAATTCATTTACTGAGTCCTCAAATGATGTCCAATTTCTGATTTTACTGAGGTCTCATTTTGTCCAAAGTGAACAAAAATGTCACCTATATTGAAGGACCTACAGAGTAAATTTCATCAAAAAAAAAAAAAAAAAAGAAAAAAAAAATGTCACTTGTATATCAGTACACCAAACACACAGTGTAACATTAACTACCTTCCATCCAGGGACTGTGCCAGGATTTGTAGGCAGCTCACCAAAGCAAGGGCATCATTTCCTAAGAGGAAACATGGCATTGAGCTTAATGCAGTCTGGACAGTAAAAAGCACCAGCTCCTGATTTATGTTTTCCATGGAGGGTGGGTTAATAAAATTAATGAGGTATGTACTATAAGCATTTGCCTCAGCAATACAAGACGGGTGGGTGAACAATGGCAGTGGATAATGCTGAGAGCGCATGAGATGAATACAAACTGCTTCTAATTAAAAGTGTTTCCAGCTAATTATTCCAAAGTTGATTTTTATCAAAAAAATTATATTTATATATATATATAATTTTTTTATAAAAATTAACTTTGGAATATTTAGCTGGAAACACTTTTTATGAGAGAGAGAGAGAGAGAGAGAGAGAGAGAGAGAGAGAGAGAGAGAGAGAGAGAGAGAGAGAGAGAGAGAGAGAGAGAGAGAGAGAGCGAGAGAGCGAGCGAGCGAGCGAGCGAGAGAGAGAGAGAGAGAGAGAGAGAGAGAGAGAGAGAGAGCGAGAGAGCGAGCGAGCGAGAGAGAGAGAGAGAGAGAGAGAGAGAGCGAGAGAGAGAGAGAGAGAGAGAGAGAGAGAGAGAGAAGGGAGTATGAGAAAAAGACATTCGGCACCACACAAACTCTTACCAAACAGAGAGATTCTGCGTCTGGCCAGAGCTCCGAGTTTACAGAATAAACTAGGAAATAACAGGAGAGATGATAAGTGTAAGAGAAGGAATGAGGGAAATGAATTGGAAAAAAACAAGATAGATGGAACTGAAAATATATAATGACAGAAGCAAAGGTGAACATGGAGACACAGACATGCAATCAGCCATATGTGTATATACACACACACATTTTCCATTGACTTCTATTTTATTATATTTTCTGTCCCCTAGACAATTTTGCATTTCAGATATTTCTTAAAGGTGCACTAAATAATATTTTGTGTATGTTTCGCTAGCCAATAAGACAGTCGCCTTGGACTTCTGCTGACACAAAAAATGGTGTACTGTATGCAATATCATGCCAAAGCAAATTATTTATTATTCAGTTACTGATGTCATTGTACATTAACATTCTATACTCAGTCACTCATGATTAATTTGCTCCATGAGCTAAAGTGTCAAAATAACGGGAGGTTACTAGGATAAACTGAGTAGTATTCATCTGATCTCAACATGGCCACCCCCATGAGGGGACCCACTCCATGTAAAATAAAGCAGCTTTTATAAAGCTACTGATATGACTGGAAAATTCCTCTCATGTGAGTTTTAAACATATTTTAAACAAAAGTCCTATTCGTTTTTTTTGGTTTAAAACATGACTGAATGTACCTTTAAGATTATTTAGTACGTTTATTCATTTTACTCATGGAGACCGATGTAAGAAAAACCTGACCCACATAATCACATAAACATTTGTCAAGGCAGTCTATTGTCACAAATTACCTGGTGACCATCTCTTTTTCCTTAATTGTGGACTGGCAGCCATCTCTAAGGGAAGACTTCGTAGTGGACAGGAAGTAGAGATAGTGATTTTTGAAATATTGATCTAACAGTGGCAATACAACCTGGGACAAAAAGAAAAAGAGGCATGAATATAGAATAAAACAAGAGTATGAAGAAATGTTAATTTTCAGATTTTTGTAGTTAGGTTTTGAAGTGAAGATTTTTAGTGCACATTAATGAGAATGATGGTTGTGGAGATCAGGGAACTGCTGAGCGCCATAATTGATCTTCATGTGGGAAAGGGTGCTCTAAGCGATGTCACGCGTTTTTTAGGCACTTTTTTTGTCACATAAAGCAAACATGTCCTCACTATCCGCTAGCTGCCTGTCCCCTGAACACACTGAAAAAAAAATGCGATCTCTGTAGACAGCCCAGGCTCCACAAACGGCAACAAAAACAAATTGGGCCAACCTGGACCACGAAACATAACAAACAGTGTTCCAGCCAATAACGACAAGAATGATTTGGGGGGTGGGGGTTGGGGGTTAGTGCGCATGCACATGAACGGGGTGTGGGGAGTGGAGGAAAGAGAAGCATGAAGAGGGAAGTTAGCTAGAGGAGAGATGTCCTAGACAACGGCTAACATTAAAATTATATTCTCTTGAATTTTGATATGGCCGACACACGACCAAAGAGACAACGTTCCAATGAACAAATAGCAAAGAAGAGGGAAAAGGAGAAGGAACGCGCAAAGTCCCGAATTTACATCAGAAAAGCCTTCGAAAGGTGGCGAGAACTCCGCCGGCGGAAGGGCTTCCAATCTGACATTCAGGTGGCTCTGTTTTTGCTGGACAGGTGGGTAAATCCAGTCTGGCGTTCATGACTGTTTCAGGAAGCATGGAAGGGAGGGGGAGGGGACGGGATGAGCAGGAGGGAGGGTCGAGCTAGCCTCCGTTTTGTTTGACAATACTTCGAACGTCAACAAGAAGTGACGTCACCCAACATCGCTTGGAGCACCTTTAACTTGCAGGGTGTATTATTGTCTCAGAACAGGGATGCATACTATCACACAAAGAAAAACATGACATCTAATCAATTCCGAGATCAGCAGTGACATGACCCACAGAGATGTCCATCTGGACAAACAACACAAAAGCCATAATTATCTGTAAATACACAAATCTACCATGACCACTACGGTTCAACTAAAAAAAAATGAGTAAATGCTTTGAACAAGCTGAGAGATTTGCTTCATTAACACTTAAAAAAAAATACACAAAGCCAATAAACAAAATAGGCATTTACAGTGTCTTAAAGAATCCTAAAATCCATTTAATGCTTGTTTGGTTGTTTAAATAAGTTTGACTTGGATTCTCATGGATTTCAGTGTAAAATTCTGTTCCAAATGTCTGAGCTGCATTAAAGATGACTGACCTTAATGAAGAAATTAATTTGTTGTTCATGAGGAACTCTCTCAGTCCTGTTAATCTGCCCTCGAGCTTGAGCAACCTCTGAAAAACACACAACACAAATTAAATGAGCAGATTTCAACGCAAGCTCTTCACAAGCTTTAGACCAACCACTGCAAATGAGCACATATAGTTAAAATGAACTGAAATTCTAATCACTTTAAGGAACACTTCACCCAAAAAAATGTTTTATCCACTGAAAATCTCTGTAGTAGCTCTCAAATCTAATTTGCAATAGTTATTTTAGTATTTTACATATTATAGCATTTATTTAGTAATTTTGTTATGCTCTAGTCATTTTTATTCTGTTTATTTCATTTTCAGTCATTATAGTACTTCAACTTAATCTAAATTATTAAGATTAATATTTTATTTCAATTAACAAAATATCAATGAAGGCTCTATGAATGCTAGTGAGATTTGAAAGCCGTTTTAAAGTAAATATTGGTCTGTCCCTCACATAAAGCTAACATATTGCTTAAGGAGACTACCTTTATAGTGATTTTTTTTTTATCTTGACAGATTCTGTCCACATCCAATTTAATATAAAAAAGAGCTGTGTGAAAACTGCTTTTGCATTTCACAAAAAAAGTGATAAAGGTTTGGAAAGGCATGAGTATGATGACAGAATTTTCGGATTTGAGTAAAGTATCATTTTAACACCCCTTTCAGATCAGTGAGGCCTTGTAGTTAATGGGCGGTTATATAAAAAGACAGATGTGCAAATAAGTAATTGAAGAGAAGTGGAGTGGAAGAACAAGTGTGTGTGTGTGTGTGTGTGTGTGTGTGTGTGTGTGTGTGTGTGTGTGTGTGTGTGTGTGTGTGTGTGTGTGTGTGTCTAACCCAGCTCTAGTAGCTGCTCCTGGGCTTGCTCAGTGAGACAGAGGGCTTGTTGGAGCAGGCCGTAAGCGAAGCGGCTTGCAATCGCTGGGGAATCAGCATCTGACACCTTTTTGTTCCTGTGCAGTGAGGGTCCAGTCAGAGAAAATGAAATGGACACTTCAAAGGCATCATGCTCATTCTAGTATCCAGTAGCAGGAAGGCACCCTTACCTCCTCACTGAGTACCCATTGATTTGGAAGAATTTGAGAACATCTTGAGCTTTTTCTCGGACTCGGTTCTTGTCTTTAACACTCAGAGCATCATAAGGTACAAGCAGAGGGTGACTGCCCCCTCCTGGACAAAAACAGCATCAGAATTAAGAGCCACAAAGGATTTTAGTCCTGCCAATTTGGCTTTGAGACAATTGCCATTGTTAAGAGTTAATAAATACAATACATTTTAATTAATTAAACTGCTGACAGTTATTAAATTAATTCCTACATGTAGCTTGTCCAAGGCACTAATTTAGTAATTAGTGCATATTATTACACAGCTGTCTAAAATATATGACTATGGTTGTTCTAGAACAAATAGTTGTGTATAATGACTGCTAACCAGTTTATTTAAACACACACTCTACTAGTTTCATGTCTCCATTTTATTCCATTGTCTTTCTTCTTACATAACAAAGCAGTGTTTAATGTGCATTTATTTATTTAATGTGTAAAACTCTGTAATTGTTTTATATTTAATATTCTTTAATAAGCAGGATAGTGTCAACAATCAAACTGGTCAGTGTAGCTAAATAAACCCCTTCAGGGAGCCGCTGGTTATTATTTTGCAACTAGCTCACTACATTATTCTTTACTTGAAAAGTAGATAAAATATTGAAGAACATGAGTACAAAAAGTAATATCAAAGGTTAATAATTGCATTAGAAATACATTAAATATCTATCTATCTTTTTTTATGTTTTTGAGAGTCTCTAATGTTCACCAAGGCTATATTTATTTGATCAAAATAAAGCGAAAACAGTAATTTTGTGAATTTTCAGCATCATTACTCCAGTCTTCAGTGTCACATGATCCTTCAGAAATCATTCTAATATGCTGATTTGATGCTAAAAACAGTTGTGCTGCTTAATATTTTTGTGAAACCATAATACATAATTTTTTAGGATTTTTTGATTAATAGAAAGTTAAAAAGTACAGCATTTATTTCAAATAGAAATCTTTTGTAACATTACAAATGTATTTGTCAATTAAATGCATCCGTGCAGAATAAAAGTATTATTTTCTTAAAAAGACATATACCTGTACAGTGTACATTCACACCTCTTCACCTCAGCATTGCTATTTCACAGTGTCTTTTTTCTCTGTAAGACGCAGGTGGCTGCAGAAACCCTAATTTAATTTACTGTATCATCTCTCACAGCAGCCCATCTGTAACACACACCTTTACTCTCCAGTTCCTGCTGTTTCCTGGCTGCCCAGATGTGATGATAATTCTCAGCCAACCGCTCTGCCATAGCCTTCAACACCAGATTGAAAGTACAGTTATTTTTAATCCTGTTAATGAACAGAGCTGGCTGGCAGTGTATATGTGTATATTATATATTTCTAAAATGACTTCTAAGAAATGTTCTTCTAAAAGCTGTTTTAACTATACAAGTTATTAAAATAAAAGATGATTTATATTGTGTGGAATCATAGAGGCTGCTTACATACTGATCCCAGGTAAGAGTGACAGTGCTCGTGTCCACAGGCTTTGGACTAAACGTGGAGGCTCCTTCAAAAGACAGCTATTAAAAGACAAAACACAACTTATGTTCTTCATAGAAACACAATACATGTATCTGGTTTGACTATTAGCATTTGTCAAACCCAAGCAGAATCTATTTTGAATGCATCCCATGTTCTCTGAATAAGCAATGTCTTTTAAAAGCCTAAGAGCTGTTAATCCAGTCTTGGAGAGCACATACTATTCTGAATCCCAATCACTGAATCCCAGTGTGTAATACAAAAAAGCTGTCAGTTCAATGCAAAAAGAATTCGCCTTGGTGAATGGTGGTCGTGGGGGGAAAACGCACAATAGTGTGCTACAGAAATGCTAAAACACAGATATGAACACATTGAACATTATGGGGAAAAAATGACACAAATGAAAACAATCATGTAATAATAATAATAATTATTCATAATATTATTTTAAAAACAATATTGTATTCATAATATTATTAGTATTTTTTCATATTGTATAAATTACATTTTGTTCTGGTAAAAAAATGTATGTGACAGACACATTTCAGGCATGTAATGAGCTAAATACAAAAAAGAAAGAAAACCTGACCACCCCTCCCAATTATTCTCATTAAAAATGACCAGTGCTGTGCTTTACTCTGAAAAATGCAGCGCTTCGGTCTTTATATTTATATATTTATATAATTATATCATAACCATTGTGATTTGATGATCGCACTAAGCTAGATCATATTCTCACAACCATATATTGCCAAAATGCATAAAAAAAGTTGCCAGGAATCTGGCGAATAACACTGTTTCAACACAGATTTTATTTGTATTTGGCGCACTGAACCCTGGCTAACATGCTAAGGGTGTCCCGCAGATGGCACTGCTATAAAGAAGCAATCCTTTTCAATTTACAAAATTCACGAGGGTCCTACTTTTTTTTAGGTCCGAAAATACAGAAATCTGTGTATTGGAAGGATTTTGTAAGCTTGTTTAAGCTTTTTATTAACATGTTTCATTTTTCTAGTGCTCCAAACATGGACCAGCACTATTAAGATGCATATATTTCATCATATCTTCTTCAAATGAAATGTTTTTATATATATATATATATATATATATATATATATATATATATATATATATATATATATATATATATATATATATATATATATATATATATATATATATATATATAGTCCGGTTTGCTTATGGGTGCAATGACAAAATATCTTATTTAAAAAACTAAACCTTGAAAATTTAAGGAATTATGGATAGAAAAGTACATAGAAAGTGCAATACCACACAATAGGCTTGGTGCGATAGTCTGTGTTACCGGTGTTACAAGGTGTTCAGCCGCAACACCGGTTACATTGCTTACACCGTTTTTATTTTTTATAGTAATACAAATCATTTAGAATTTAGTTAAAGAACAGACACTACAATTAAAAACTAAAGTGTCAGCTCAATTCAGCGTGAGCTCACCGCCTTCACAGTCACATCCCTACCACACACTCTTCATCAGAGCTTTGCTGTCCTCTATGAAGGTGTCCATTACCAGTGTTGGGGGTAGCGCATTACAACGGGAGTTAAGTGATCAGATTACTTTTTTCATGTAACTAGTAAAGGAACACATACTTTTAAATTTACAACAAAATATCTGCATTACTTTTTTCAAGTAAGTAACGCATGTTACTTTGTTTTCCCATTTATTGGCTGACACCGCTCCTGTGCCCATGTTGAGAGAAATCGGGAGTAAGTGCATTGTTGTTGTGTGTGCTGTGTAAACATGATGGTTATTGTAGTTCTAGACTTCAAAAGTGAAAGTGAAATGCTAACGCTGAATATTATGCGAACCTGCAATAATTAAATATTAACTAATAAAATATACTTTATGTATTTAATCTCACTTTAATAACCAATGTCTTTTCTGCTGATATTTGATGATTCATTTCAACCATACTAATAAGCAAAAATGACCTTAGTTATAAATCACATTTGAATTTTCTTCTCCTGAGTCCTATTCTTCTGCAATCCAGAATAGCAGCACAGCTAAAAGGTTTGTTTGAGCTTTGTGTACAGGTGTGAATTTGCATTTCCTTCAGCCTGAGGCTAATTCATTTCATCAACTATTCCCAACACTGTCCATTACCTTGCCAGACTGCGAGATCCTCCTAGCTGGGTTGTGAAAGCCTTGTGACTCCCCCTCATTGGTCCTCTCAATAGTCCAGCCCAAGAACAGCATGCATTTCACCGTCTCTTTAATGACCCCTCGATAACCTTCTTTATCCTACAATACAGAGCAACCTCAATGTGAGAAAATAAACTGCATGTTTAAATTTATTTGAAAAATACTGAATATCTGGTGTTGTTGTTTGTAACGTGTGTGCATGCATTGTGTAAGAGGGAGGGTGAACTACCTTCTCAGATAGAGCTCTGTAAGGTTTTAGGAGTGGATGAACTTTAGCACTCTCAGAAAGCTGTTCTCCATGAACCCAACCGTTACCAAACTGGAAAAGAACCATCAAACACAAATGGCTTTAAAACTACAGATTTCCCAAAGTTTTCACTATATTAATGGCTATTATCATCAAGTGAATTCCTGAAATAAGTAAAGAAACTTATTACCTTGTCCATTGACCATTTCTCATGTGTATGTTCAGCGTATTTGTTCACCACAAACTCAAGCCTCTCTGGGATTGTCACACTATAAATGCATGAAAAAAATAGATTATTATTCATCACAAATCAAATAAACGCAATACACTTTTCAGAAATAGATAAAGTGAACTTCAAAAATCAGTGCTCATGGTCAATTAGATCAAGCTCAAGTGTGTTTATTTGCCCTGGTTAGGCATGTGTCATGGCCCTTTTAAGTCAATAAAAGTCTCACTTTGAGGTGTCCAGGGGTCGAGGACAAAACCGTCTCTCTGAATCCATCTCTAAGTGTCTCGCTTGTCCACAGGTGCAGCTCGGGTCAAGGTGGTCGGGAGGAATCGCCCCAGCAACTGCACCGAGACAACCGAGGGCCAGTTTGAACAGGTCTGCTTCATAACACTGTGGAAAAGATTGAAAAATTAACATTTTAACTGTAAAATTCAAATGAAATTCAAAAGTTAGAACCGACATTCTATCCATAAGACACTACTTAGGAGCAATGACTTGTATGGTCACATGGTTCTTGGCATATTTGTAATATAAACTGAAATGAAAGAGTGTTTTCTGTCTTTTCTCACTTTTTTGGCAAGAGCACTGAATATACCCCAAAACAGCCTCCTGGTCAGACGAAGTTCTTCCTCTGAGGCGGAGCCAAAGCCACCCCATCCATCATTTAGACAGTAGTACTTCCTGCTCTGCTCATAATGATTGGTCAACAGCTGGGAGAGGAAGTGACCACATTGATAAGTAAAATTATGAATACCTGATTTATCTTTAAATATTTTTTGATTGAATGCTTTGTTTTTTTATATTTTCTCTATAGACCTTAAGTGGCATCTTGGAGTTTTCTGACAGTTGAGGGACGTCAAACACAAGATTACGCAGCAGAAATTGCAGCATGGAGGGATTCAGTTTTCTGTGGGAACAGAAGTTGCACACACACATGCAGTAAAAAAAATTAAGAATGGATTATAAATATACAAACCCATAAAATATAAAATTGCTTTTACAGTAAATGACAGATCTCGAAATCAGTCCTACAAGAGCAAGAACAGGCAGACAAATATACAGTGACTCCACATTTAATGGCCTATTATTTGCAGAAATCCTTAAAACAGTCACTCTTGTAATAGTGTCAATCGTATTAATGACTTTTACTAAATAATAAGATCAACAGAAAAAGAAACAATGTCTAATATCCTCACCCGCACACTGCCAGCAGACAGTCCTGTATGGCATCTCTCTGGGCTTTGGTCAGTCCGCTGGCTTTAGAGAGGCTGTAGACACCCTCCAGAAGCCCATCCACCAGCCTGGTCCACAGAGATGAGGAGTCACACAGGAGAGAGGAATACTTACTCAGCAGTGGCAGCATGGCCACACATATGTATCGATTGAGGGCCAGGGCCATGTCTGTTCCACCTAACCCCGTCTGCAGAGAAAGATATATATATATATATATTAAACAAAATTAATACTTTTATTCATCAAGAATGTATTAAATTGATCAAAAGAGACAGTGAAGACTTTTACATTGTTACCAAATATGTATATTTCTAACAAATGGTGTTCTTTTGAACTTTGTTCATCAAGAGTACTGAAGCAAAGTGCATCAATATTAAGCAGCATACCTGTTTTTAACATTGATTATAATAAAAATGTTTCTTTAGCATTAAATTAGCATATTAGAATGACCAAGGACCATGTGACAGACTGCTAAATATTCAGCAACGTTTTTTTAATTTTAAATTCAATTTTAAATTCACAATATTAGTGTTTTACAGCATTTTTGATTAAATAAATGCAGCCTGAGTAACTTCATTTAAAACCATTCAAATCTTTTGAACGGAAGTGTATATATATACACAACAACACTTGGGGTGAATTTCATCAATTACTATGTTGCAAATGTATTCATGGATTACAATGTTACTTAAATTACGAGACTTAAATTTCAATTAATGGTTTATTGTCTATGTATGTTGAGTTCTGTGTATTGTCAATGTCTTCAGTTTTGCAATTACCAGACACACACGCCAATGGTATGGCCTGTTTTAGGGGTGGTTGTACTTTATATGATATTTTCTTTTTCTGTTGCATTCAGGCAGAGCTGTTGAAACATGTAGAACAGACAGAGCTGCTTGAATATGTAGAATTTAAGACTGCAAGCCTTTAAGACCCCATTAACCTTTATTTTGGCGAACATTGCAGGGTTCAAGCCTTAATTAGGGGAGTCAGAACTCCCAAATGTAAGATTTTCAGTAAATAAACGCATTCAATTTCAGGTTTGTTCCTCACATTAAACTTTGACTTTAAAAGACTTGAATACAGCACACGAGTTCTTGGGATGATAATATGGGTTTAAAACAACGACAATATTCAAATTCAAATTACGTTATCCATGTTAACAGCCGCTTGCATGTCCGGCAGGAAACCATACTCCAGTAAATGTAGCAAGAACTGCTGGTCCTGAACTCCGTAGACTCGGTCCAAAAACAGCACCATGGCTGCTTTGTGATCCGGACAAAAGATCCGAGACATGTCTGGCTCGATCACTACATCATCTGAGTATAACAAGCACAAAATATTTTCCACCTCCAATTAATCACATTTAGACTTCAAATAACTGACTACATAACTTTGCCAGCAACTCCAACCTAAATATGCTTAGTTTATTTAAAAACGGAGCTCAGGCTCTCTCATTACACTGACCCCAGTTTTTAACAATCAAATAGATTTAGAAAGATAAATCAATAGTCTTGAAAAGAATGATTTCACATTGTGAATGTATATTTTACTTAAGTTTGCAAGTCAACAAACACCAACACACCCACACGCACCTGTGTTTATAATTGGTAAACTAAAAGGAATATTTATGATGCCCTCCAGATCCTCTCTGGGAACGAGAGACCTCAAGATTGCCCTGAATCGGATGGCCTCACCTTTCCCCGCTTCTATGAGCTGCAAGGCCACATACGCACACAACAGAGACAACCATTAGCAAACCTTGAAGAGCCTTTCAAAGCTTTAATGGAAACTGACATGGCCTTAAAAAGTAGATAAAACCAATTAGCCCTTTCCAACTCATTCCTTCAAACACATCATGAGGCTCTTATCTAACTTTCCCTGCGGGTTTCCCGAAACACTTACATGTGTTTCAGGGGCGCAGCGACCCAAAAGATCGATCAGAGCAGAGTAGAAGGTCATTATGGCGTGTCCCATGTGGATGACATCATCATCTTCATCATCAAGCGTGTCACTAAGAGTGCAGGTCAGAATGAGACACGGCTATGAGCGAGAATGAGAAAAACAAGACCGAATAAAACTGAAACGCAACACTCACAGAGTCCGGTTGGAACTGTGTGCACTGATTCCATCCTGCTGGTGGGAAATTCTGATGGCTTCCTCCATGGTTGCTAGAAGACCATTTCCCCCCTCCCCTCGAAGAGCGGGGCCAAAGCACTCAGGTCGGCGAATCAGAAGCCTCACCACCACATAGGCGTTCTCCTCAACACTCTCACCTGTATGAGGAGAACAGGTAATCAAAACCAACAGGGAGGCGTTCAATTAGATGTCACCAGGTCAGGATTCCAGATTAAAACTAATCATTACCATTGCAAAATACTGCAAAGCGCAGGAAGTCCAGGTAACGTTCTCCCTCTACAGGATTCCATCCAATATCAGGGTATCCTTTGGAGACCAGCAGAGCACAACTACACAAACCACAACCTCCCAAATACTGCACAACCTGTACGAACACATTCAGAAAGACCAGACCAGTTCAATATCACCAAAAGTCAGAAGGGATGTAGAAGAGAGAAAAAGCAATATGTCAGTGAGACTTACTTTCTCCAGATCCGCCTCTGTGAGAGCAAGTGCCAGCTCGTTGTTGTCCATGACAGAAGCGGCCGCCACATCCAGAGGAGTCGATCCTCTCATTGAAGGAGACGCTGATAAGAAAAAAAAACATCACATTTACTTTGTCTACTTCTGTGAAAATGTTCAAATTGAAAGTTATTTATGGGTTAAACCAGATCAGTATCAGTATGAACATACCAAGTCCAACATTGCTATTGTCCAGCAGGTAGCTGAGATGATCAAACATGGCTTTCTGGTTATGGCGACTGATTCGACAGAAATAACACAGGAAACGACAGCAGTGTGCAACCATCTTAGGGAACATGATTTCCTTAATGAGGCAAGAGAATCAGAGTTATCAGAGGACCCCACTGGAGTGAATAAAGTAAAACATTCAACTTAATCTAATAATTAGGTTCAATTATGCAACTGACATCTGACTACTGAACAATAATGAACACATAAGCTGATAATCACTGAAAGTAATTGTTAGTACGATTACCTTGGATTCTCTAGCACCTAGGACGTTCACCATAACTTCCATGACGGTTTCATGCATCCCCAGAGCTCTCATCAGATTAGGATGCTGGTAGAAAACTTTATTGTTCATGATGTCACTACACAAGAGAAAACTTCTCAAATAAAGAGGATAAACTGGCCTGGACATACAGTAGCAGTCCATAAAAAACAGGTGTGTGTGTGTGTGTGTGTGTGTGTGTGTGTGTGTGTGTGTGTGTGTGTGTGTGTGTGTGTGTGTGTGTGTAGTTGTGCTTAATCATGAAAACACTCTACCGTTCATAGTTTGGGGTTGGTAAGATTTCTTTAATGTTTTTTTAAAAAGTATCTAGGTCTGCTCACCTAGACTGCATTCATTTGATTTAAAAAAAACAGTAAAAACAGTAATATTGCGATACATTTATTACAATTTAAAATTAATGTTTTCTGTTTTAATGCATTTTAAAACGTAATTTATTCCTGTGGTGACCAAGCTTAATTAGCAAGCATTATTTCAGTCTTCAATGTCACATGATCCCTCAGAAATCTTTCTAATATGCTGATTTGGTGTTCCAGAGACATTTTTATTATCAATGGTAAAAAACAGTTGAGCTGCTTAAAATTTTTGTGGAAACTTGTGAAAAAAACAGGATTGTTTGATTTATTTGAAAAAGAAATTAACAGAAACATTGCTTAACTTAATGCATCCTTGCTGAATAAAATGTATTACTATCAAAACAAATCTTGACCCCAAACCTTTGAACGGTAGTGTATGTTAATGTCTTTTAAATTACATATTATATTGCCATAGTTAAAACAGTCAACTTATACATTTCTCTTTCCTTTGGGTTTTATAATGATTACCAAGAAGGTTGCAACTCTCATGCTATTTGAAAAGTTCAAGTGACAATTATAGAGTGAAACATTTGGCATAGTGCCTAGTGTTTTGCTTACTATAAAAAACAAAACAAAAAAAAAACAGCTATCGTCTCTCACCCCAGGCCTCTAATCATAAGTTCCTCTTCTTCTTTGCCCATCCTGGCCGTGAGCAATGAACGAATGCATGCTAGAGCCCACTGTAGGTTAAGAGCGTCTTCCACAGATGCCTGGCTGATACAGTAAGCCTTCTGTAGTGGAGCAGACATCTGGCCATCCAGCCCAGCATACTGTTGTAGCAGCAGGCTGAAAACAGCACGCACCAGATCGGGGTCTTCAATCGTCCCCTCTTGGGCCCAGTGCATCATGGTCTCTGATATCAGCTGCTGCAGAGAGACTAGAACGAGAGAGCTCTGTTTTGGCTTAGAATCACTGTACCTATACAGTTTTACAAGTAATAGAATCAAGAGGCTATATTAACACAAATCATAACAAAAGAGACTGGTAGTGTTTCTGACCCGGTTTGTTCACAATCTCCTTAGGCAGGCCAGACATTCTCCTCTTTAAATGAATTATTTTATCCACTAGGCCTTGGAGGTGATTCCTGATTGATACGTCATCCTCATTCTCATTCTCTGAATCACTGTCTATCTTAATTCCTGAATTAAACAATGAAAAAAATGACATGGGAATAAATGCTTCATGTATGAGAGGTCATGATGCCAGCTGATGACAAAACAATTATGGCATTGGTGGGTCAACTACCACAGTGGGTCATTAGATCCTGATGGAATTCCCACATCAAATCTTGGATGTCCTCTGGGAACGGACAATCCTGACACTCCTCGCGGAAGCTCAACATCATGTTCATCTGAACGGAGAAAAAAAAACTTGTTAGGAACAGCTGAATCTGCATGAAATGAAAATTCACCCCATTTTTTAAAATGCATGTTATAGATTTTATTGTGATCGATTCATCGTTTAATTTTTTTGAGGTTGGACCTCATAATTTTCATGTGCTGAATTTCTCCAGTCATTTTGTCTGTTTAAACCCGTGCCTTTCTAACAACTGACTGAAAGCTTGCCTTCAGATCTGCCTCTATCCAATAAACAACTAATGGATAGAACCATGTTCCCACCCTAAATATTTTTTTTTTCCAAAAATCCATTTCACTCAGATGCAAAAGAAAAGATCTGTCGCTACTTACATTACAACATGACTTTAAAGGGATAATTCATAAAAAAATAAAACTAACTAAAGTAACTCAACCTTATGACGTTCCAAGCTGTATGACTTTCTTCTGCGAAAAAAAAAATTTATGGGACATTTTCCATAATATCTTCATTTGTGTTCCTCAGAAGAAAGTAAGTCATACAGGTTTGGAATGACAAGAATGTGAGTATATGACGACAGAAGTATGGCATCTAATCCAGTTATCCTATGACCTCTGACCTGTTCCTGAGGGGGAGAACGGAACTCTTTAGTTTTGCGCGCAGTGAGGGCAGCAGACATGTTGAGCGCGTCCATAACTTCATTGTACCGGAAGCGCTGATTGTCTTGGAGGCGACCAACAAAGTCACCTGAGAATGACATCACAGCTTCTACTCTGTGACGCACCTGGCAGTCACACAAGTACTTCAGAAGGTGGCACACCTGATGATGAGAAATAAAACGAATATATAACTTTATTCCAAAAGTTTGGAATATTTAAGATTTTTTTATGTTTTTGAAAGAAGTCTCTGATACTGGCTTCATTTATTTGATTAAAAATACAGTAAAAATTTTAATATTGTGAAATATCATTACAATTTAAATTGCTTTCTATTTGAATATATTTTAAAATGTAATTTATTCCTGTGATGGCAAAGCTGAATTTTTAGCATCACTACTCCAGTCTTCAGTGTCACATGATCCTTCAGATCATGCTGATTTGGTGCTCAAAAAATATTTCTTATTATTATTATCAATGTTCAAAACAGTTTTTGCTGTGGAAACCATGACATATCTTTCAAAAGTTTAAGGTAAGTAAAATGAAAAAAAGAAGAAACTAAATTAATACTTTTATTCAGCAAGGACACGTTAAATTGGTTCTTTTGAACTTTGTTGATTAGAGAATTCTAAAAAAATGCACCATGGTTTCTACAAAAATATCAAACAGCAACTGTTTTCCTTTAAATTTCTTATAATATTTTGCAATATTCAAGTTTTTACTGTATTTTTGATCAAATAAATGTAGCCTTGGTGAGCATAAGAGCCTTTTTTCAAAAATATAAGTCAAACTCTATTGTAAACTTTTGACCGGGTAATGTACGAAAATGACAAAATTAAAAATTTTGGGTGAATGACCTCTATAAATGATTTGTGCCAACCTGTAATTTGACAGCTTCTGGAAGCTTCATCTGAAGAAGACTTTGCCGAGAGACATTATTCTCCCAATCTCTACCCTCTATTTCCTGTCTTTCTCCATCACTCTCTTCGAGTTCATCCATCTCCTCTGTTTTACATGTTCCTCTCATGTATCTGACTGGCAGGATGAGACTAAACACGGCCTCCAGATCTGTCCCCTGATACACACCCATCATCAGGAGTGTGTGAAGTAAACCGAGCAGAGGAACCAGCAGGAGCTCTATGCTGCCCCCTGCAGGATCCCTCACACCCTGCCCAACTGCTATCACTGCCTCCTTCAGCATTGCAATGACAACAGCCTTTAATACATCCAATGGGAACTCTGGGCTGTCTTGGCGCAAATTACTCCACAAAGCCCCATCGTTATCTCCTTCCATCACATCTATTTTATAAGCTCTAATGAAGCAAGGCGATGTGAAGCGCATTCTTGGCCGCAAGGAAGTGCTGAAGTCACTTCCTGGGAATCTTTGCACTTTCCTGTCATTTCTGAAAAGCGTAATAGACTGCGTGGCATCCGTTATGGGCACAATGTATTCATGGTTCATTGTCTGCCTGGCACTGGCATGGGCAGCGAGGTGGGTGTTGATGAGGAGGTTGTAGTAACTTCTCCGCAGGTGACCTGGCATTCTAGAGCACTGCAAGGCAAACAAGAGTTGTGATTGGTCCACATGGCTGCAGAGGGCGTGGCTTACATGTGTGTTTCCATGAGCTGAAAGGGCTGAGTAGAGGCGAAGGGTGTGGTCATGGAACTTCAGGAGATCACGCAGTTCGGACAGTTCCAGAATGTCCACACACCTGAAAGAGGGAGAAGTAATAATCATGGAACTAGAAAAAAAACAAAAAAAATATTTTATAGTTTGTTTTTTCACTTTAGTTTTATTTAACAAAAGGGTTTTATAGAACTGCATTTTTAAACGGCAGATTTTAGGGTGGGAAAACGCTGTAATTCAGATCAAATAAATAAATGCAGATCATACAAAACAGGCCAAAGGTCAAGCAGGGAAAAGTAGAGTTTATCAGAAAGAAAAAAAATCTACAAAATATGCCACAAACCAATTACATTTAGTTAATTGTCATGTTAAAAATGTTAATGTACCAAATTGAAATTCAAACCTTTTTTGTCGGTCACATTCACGTTCAGTTTAGTTTGTCTTACTTTCATTTTCATGGACTCTTACCCTTTGTCCCAATGTCCAAAAAAACTGTATTAAATATTTTGTATTAAAAAACTACAAAACATGGCGGATATGCGCAAGAGATGAGAGGTTTAGACAAAGGATTGAGTGACAATTAATAATCAAAGTTTAACTTGATAAAAAATATTTATTTACGGTAATGTTATCCGTGTTATATTCACCTTCACCAGCCCTTCGCCCGTCTCCTGAACCTCCTTCTCAATCACATTACTACGCAAGGCCTTGCTTTTCCAGAGGGGGGTGTTTGGTCACATTCATATTCAGAATAGTTTGTCTTGGTTTCATTTTCATGGAATCTTAGTTTGCTTTTGGCTTCCTGTTTCCTTGTTTGTTACCATGGTTATTGATTTAAGATCACACCTGTTTGTATTCTGTTCATTATCCCTGTGAAGTCCCTCAGTTTGGTTCATTCATTTGTCTGGTATTATTTGTGCTACACACTCTGTTTCGTGGACTCTTGCTTTTGTATGTACCTGAGTGGATTCTGTGTAATACATTTAATTCATTTAATTAATCTTCATTGGAAACTAAGACTAAACTAAGTTGTCATGGTTGAAAGTTTTAATTTAGACAATTCAAATTAATATGCCACAAAATAGTTAAATGTCACATCTAAAATTCTAATTGACAAAATTCTAATATTTTTAGTAATACTTCTAGCTCTATAGATAAAAATGTCAAAAAAAAAAGTTTTTGAATGTATATGTCAGCAGCAACTTGACACCTCCAAAGTGACCTCTGACCTGCTATCCTCAGGTATATACAGGGTCATGATCTGTCGGATCTGAGTGCAGCGAGCTCTCCAGCCATTTCTCTCCTCCAGACGGGTCACTTCCACAGGCTGAGAGTGGTCGGGTACTCGGGTCCACCGCATAGGCGTTAAGTGTTGAACACACAGTCTGGGAGGGCACTGAGGTCTTGCATTTCTTCTTTCGCTCCAAAAAACTCCCGCTGATAGTGGCATCACATTCTGTGAGCAACATTACAAATATAAACTGCAGCAAATATTATAGGAAAACTATATAGATACAAAGTCATTTGATGTTTTATTTGTTAAGTGCAGATCAATAGTGAAATACTTTTTTTCTGGGCATTCTGATATAATATAATATCATATAATATAATATAAATTAATAATAAAGGGAAAGAATACTGCACAGTGACATAAAATCTAATTATGATGCGAAATGCATATTTGTATATTTGTGTATGGAGCTATTAGAGTGCACAAGAAAGTCTCATTTGAAATTGATCTGTACTCTTGTGCTGATTTAAGCCAAGCTTAGCCAAAATGGATGTGTTGCAGCCCATTTTAAGAAGACTGATACTGCATTCAAGGTTTTTATTTATTAATGCCAAAGGAGGCATTGCTGGCAATTAGGCTGAAAGAAGCACCTTTTCACAGATTTATTTGGTCTGGCCATGGAGAACAGAACTGATGTATTGGGTTACCTTGATACGTCCCAGCTCAAACTGGAAGACATCAGGACTGGTGGGTTTAGCAAATACAGCAGGGAAGAGCTTGGTGCCAGGTTCCACCTACAAATGGAGAGACATAGCTGAAGTCAAACTAAAATTTACACTTATATCTAAACATATGAATGAGGACAATTTTGGAATAAATAGTATGTAGCAAGTGCTTTTCTGCTTGTTTCTGGCTCAAATCATGACTACATAGTCAAGATAAGCTAGAAATTATGGTATTTTTCCAAATGCAGGCGTCATAATGTTTTATTGGACTGTGTATGCTAAGATTATTAGAATACAGTAATGTACTATAACCTAAATGATACAATAATGATAGGTAAAATATGCAACGCTAAATAACTGCAATGTCACCACTTCTGACTTTGATGTTTACCTGGAAGTATGTTGCAAGCTCCTTGCCATTAGCAGTGAATGTTAGGAGCCCTGTTGCTGTGTCAGCCAGACAGCCAATCTCCAGCCCGCTGCTGTTGCGACTGTGAGACAGACCACTGCCCTCTGCAGCACTCACCATGTAACAGCTGCTACGCTTGACACTAACAAATACACACAGAATTTAGACACACAAAGTTTATTCATAATTTGAATTAGCTTTAAAGATACAGCATCTTTCAAATGCCCCATGAGTCCTACCTCTCGTGAACTTTGCCCCACTCATCCCCAAGAGTGACTGTGACACTGCAAATGCTGTCCAGGTCAAAGGTCGCATCATGATGGTTGAACTTCGAAGTTACCCATCCGACCCAAACGTAAGAGGGCTCCTGACTGTAGGGGATTCTCACAGAGTAATAATACTGCAGTGAGAAAGACGAGATAAGATTATGTTATCATACTCTAACTCAAGACTACTTGCTTGAAAGTCACAGGGTCCCATTCAGTGATCCAGAAACAAATGGATCAATAAGAAAAGGGTTATTGTCTACCGTAGTACAGTGAATGAGGCGGTTGTCTTCATCTTTCTCGATGGCCAGCACTTCCTCCAACAGACGAGCTGATGAGTGACTAGTGTTTAACTCTGTTTTCTTCTTCAACATAAACCTGCAGCCACCAATTTATACAGGTTTGTAAAGACAATTTCAGTCAATAGTTTCTCCTCCTTAGATTAATCATGTTAGTTCAATTGTGTTTGGAGTTCTAGAAGCAAAAGTGAACAAGGAGGAGTGAAGTGAACTCACCGCTGTTTGAGTCTGGATGGCTTCTCCTGACTGTGGTCCTTGTGATTATTGAGTTCATCTCTGGATCCTGCGTATCTGTGAGCTTTCATCAGTAACTCAAAGTCAGAATCTGCTTCTCCTTCCTCTGGATCTTTGAGTTGGCACACCACACCGCTGCTGTGGGGCACAGTGACCTCGCCAGGGCCGGAGAAAACCTGTGCACACTTGACTGGCATGCTCAGACGGTAAAATCCAACAGAGCTTGTGCCCCTTTCCTGCTTCCCAAAAAACCTCTGTGTTACTTTCAGACATGGGGTGTTGTCGACTGTTCCAACACGAATCACCTGGGTAGCAATTTGAACATTATAGAACATTGTATGAGACCATAAAATAATTCAGGTAGCAAAACAACTAAGAAATTTAGTTGTGGTGGTCCTGTCTTAAATAGAGGACATTTGATGAATGAAAATAATAAAATAATAAATATTTTATATATGTGTCCATGACATGACACATTCAACATTTTATTTATATTATATATGTATAACATTTTAAAATAAAGAATATAACAAAATATTTTTATATATTTGTCCAAGACATATTTGAAACAGTTATACATATATGTGAAACATATATATATTATTTTATAAATGTAAATGAATTAAAGAAATGAAATGAAATAATGAAATAAAAATAAATAATGAAATGAAATGAAATAATGAAATGAAATGAAATGATGAAATAATGAAATAGTGAAATGAAATGAAATGAAATGATGAAATAATGAAATAGTGAAATGATGAAATTAAATAATGAAATTAAATTGAAATTAAATTAAAAACAAGTGCTCAGTTTATCTGCAAAAATATGATGAAATATAATAAAATCTGTTATGATAAAAATTATGTAAATTAACTAACCTGTATGTTAGGATGGTCAGCGAGTATAGGAATGAACAAGGGCTCTCTCCAACTCATCCACAAAGGTAGATCTTTGGTCATGTTCAGACCAAAGGGTTGGTATCCCTCTTGTAGCCCGCAAACACCGAAGTATCTCAGTGAGTCAACCTGACGACCCAAATTTAGACGACCCACCTGGTTTATCCCTATACTACAAACAGGCAGGAAACCTACAATTTATCAAAAAGAAGACAGTGAGAAATGTATGTTATGCAAAGCAAAAAAATACACATTTAAATATATATAATTCAAATCAATTTGATAATTGCGTGTCAGAATGGAAAATGACCACAGAGAACATACCATCAGCCATATTAAAGTCTTTTACAGCCAGTTCAGAACCACGACTGTTTAGCAGTAGCTCTCCATTAAGAGTAACCATCATAGTGCATGTAGTCAGGTCCAACAAACAGCCAATTACATCCCCCCTCTTCCAGCGGCCACCCAATTGCTCTTCCCCACCATGCCACCACTGCCCCTAAAACATGCATGTGAGAGATGAACAAAAATTATATTACCCGATATCTTTTTTTATTTTATGATCTTTAATTGTTCCAAAAGGCATCTCAGACTCAGTCAAGTCAACATATAGTCAGTATACGATCTCAGTAAAATTCGCTTTGCCATAATAAATTATCATTGAAATACCTTAGAACCATCAAACACGAAGGCCTGTTCATCTGACCCAAGATCTACGTCAGGTTTACATCCAGGTCGTGCCCAGCCCACTCTCATCTGTCCATCAGTTACAGCCTCAAACTCAAAGTACCATTTTCCATAATGCACTGCAAAGGGCTGCTCCAGGCGGAAAATCCGAAATCTCTCTGCAGCCACAGATTTAATATTGATACTTGAGACTATGGGAGACAAAAATAAAACAAATGTTTATGTTGATTTACTACCATTCAAAATTTTTGCTTGGTAAGATTTTTTTTTAAATGTTTTTGAAAGCAGTCTCTTATGCTCACCAAGGCTGCATTTATTTGAGCAAATAAAGTAAAAACAGTAATATTGTGAAATATTATTACATTTTAAAATAACTGTTTTCTATTTGAATATATTTAAAAATGTAATTTATTCCTGTGATGGCAAAGATGTATTTTTAGCAGCCATTACTCTAATCTTCAGTGTCACATGATCTTTCAGAAATCATTATAATATGCTGATTTGCTGCTTAAGAAACATTTATTATTGTCACAATAATAATTTTTTTTTTTTTACAAATCTTCAATGAAAAAAAAAAGTTCAAAAGAACAACAATTGAATAGATGTTTTGTAATAATGTAAAAGACTTACTGTAACTTTTGATCTATTTAATGCACCCTTGCTAAATAAAAATATTAATTTCCTATTTGTTGTTTTTTTATCTGCCAAAAAGGATAATGGTCCCACCATGTTCTTGCTCCAGCGGCTCTACAGTGTATCCAAACCCAAGAAGGGTACCCAGAGTGTCCCTCATGGCATCTCTACCAGCCTGTTTGTACTTTTCATCCAACAGGGAAAATGGCACTAGTTGGGTACTTCTCTTACACTTAACATCCTGAAACAAAGAGAAAAAAGCTACAGTATTTCCGCATCAAATACAATGAAAGAAGGAAAATCCAAGTTGGAGATATACCACTTACAAGTACTACTGTACATATGGACACATTTGGCATTTGCATTCCAATTCTCAAGATTACATTTATATTGTTTGTTTTCAATAAAAGACTAATTTCCACCTGCTGTGGTCCAAAGCTCCAGCCCTGCCTGATACGCTCTCTGGCCCAGATGTTGTGTTCATTCTCAGCCAGTTTTTCCACCAGCTCTTCCTGAGAAGCTGTTAGCACAACACAGGACTGATCCACAGGGGCTGGTTTATATCCATTCCATAGCTCATACCTGGACAGATGATGTTATTAGGATTCATTTAAAAAGCACTTTTCACTGATGCATTGTTAATTGGAAAATTGTATTGTCTTAGTGAGGAATTTTATCTTGATATACTTATTAGAAAGGCGAACATATTTCACATTCTCCTCTGCATGCTCATCAGAGAGTCCAATATGGACACCAAAAGCCAAAAGAGTCCTTCCACAACATAAAAGGAAGCATGATTAATAACGGACAGCTAATTAACAGTATATTAGGCACAATAATCCATGGCATACCTGAGGATGTTCTCAGATGACTGAAGGTTATGAATTCGCTCCTGATCTGGAAGTCTGGAAAACTCGACTAGACATGAGTGTACTTTTTTGCTCTCATCTTTAACCTAGGAGAAGAGATGTAGTTTTTAATATACTCCAGAATGAGAAGGAGCAACTGAATGGATGTTACTTGGGGAGTTTCCAAACTATAGATTGCTTACTTTTTTCCGAAACAAGGACTTAAATTGTTACAATATGCAAACCGTTGCTTACAGTTTTTCTCGATTGTTTACACACATTTTCTGAAAGCATGCCTCATATTCTCAGAACTCTACACACAAATCCAAAAACACACACACAATGGGCAAAACCCTTCAATTCTCCTGCAAAATGAAACTTTACATTCAAAACAATGTTATTTCTTCTCAAAATGGTATTTTGTTTTCAAATGACACACACAAACCATCATATGAATAGACATTTATAAGAACCAGTTGAACACTGATGTGCTCAATGTAAAACACTATGATGAATGGAAAACACTTCTTGTCCATTCCTCATAATGATTTAGGCCTTTTTTTGTTCAGTGTTACACTTTCTACAGACAGTACATACATAAATGTGTTGTAAAATATCTGAGAATATTGTTTTTATACTCAGAACACACAAATACACGGTAACGAATATATTTTATTTTTCCCACAAAAACAATGTACACAGTGCACATCCCAACCAACACAAAGTTGTACATACAGTGGTCTACATACAAAACAACAGAAGAATTTACTGTATACAGTTATAGTAATAAAAAAAAAAAATCCAATGTTGGCATCCATTGCCCCATTGAAGAGCTCTCCTGTTGCCCTTTTATGCTAAAGCTCTGATTGCTAATTGTAAAACTGTGTGACGGGTGTTTGCCCATGTGAAGAGTCAGAACTAAACTAAGTGAGAAAACAGATCAGGTTCTGAAACAAAGCTGTGAAAATGCCCTTAGATACTTACTGGTCCATAGTTCCAGCCCTGCTCTATTTTGTCAATAAGCCAGAGTTCATGGAGATTTTCCGCTAATCTTTCCTTGATCTGCTCCAGCTGTGGAGGATATTCAACCTGACAAGATACAGAGTTGAGCGCAGGGGTGTCAGACACTCATCCAAGTTGATGCAAGACAGATTGTGGCTTAAAATAACTGCTGTTCTGAGGCTAAATTTTAAATAATCAGTGAATACTTCAAATTTAAAGTACCTGGCTGGAATCCACTGGAATTGGGGTAAAGGTCACTGGACTAAAAGGTACTACAGGGCCTAAGAGGTCACGTTGGCTTTCAGTGTGATTTTGTGTGAGTTCCTGACACAGTTCCAGCTTGCAGCATGTTTTGGGGAGGAGAGCTTCAGCACACGGAGAGAAACCAGCAGGAGGAAGAAACCTAAACTCCCCCTGTCGACCTCCAAACAGCACACGCACCCTGATGGAAAAATAAATTCAGACACTATTTAAGCCATCGAGGGTACAGTCCTACAGGTCAACATTTAAATGGTTAGGTTGATCTAAAATAAAATGAAGTAGAACTCATTTATCATTGTTCGGTGAATTGTGAACAATCAAACCTACAATTTACACAACACGCAAAATCAAAAACCATTCGAAGGCAACTCACTGCACTCCAGTTGAGAAGCTGACCACTGGGAACAGCAACCCATCCACTTTGAAGTTCTCCAGCATGCCTTGAACTGGCTGTCCATTGACCCGAAAGGAGATGCAAGTTGCACTAAGGTCAAGACAGCAACTAATGACATCATCATCCCTTAGCAAGTGCTGATTGGGTGAGGTAACCCTCCGACCAACACCTCCTTGGAAAGAAAACACAAACAGTGTTTAGATTTCACTAGACTACATTTATTTGATAAAATATACAGTAAAAAATGCAATAAAGTGAAATATTACAATTAAAAATAACTTTTTATTTTTTTAAATGTAATGTATTCCTGTGATGCAAAGCTGAATTTTCAGCATCATTACTCCAGTCTTCAGTGTCACATGATCCTTCAGAAATCATTCTAATATGCTGATCAAGTTCTCAAGAAACATTTCTTGTTATTATCAATGTTGAAAACAGTTGAGCGGCTCAATATTTTTGTGGACAGTATGATGATTTTTTTTTTTTAGGATTCTTTGATGAATAAAAAAAGGTCAAAAGAACAGCATTTATATTGAATAGAATTTTTGTAATGTAAACGTTTTTAGAGTCACTTTTTGGCAATTTAATGCATCCTTGCTAAATGTCTTACTGATCCCAAACATTTGAACGGTAGTGTACAAGCTTAGTTTCCATCTTACCTGTCCACAGTTGGAGTCCATCAAAGCCATAAGAGCAGAGGTCGTCTCCAACACCGTTTGACCCCCAGCCGTGACCCCCTGTGGGGGAGGGATGGTACCCTTCAGTGCTGGCCCAACCCACTCGCAGGTGAGTAGGCTCTGCTGTCACAAAAGGTTCCACCTTCTCAACTACAACCTCATAATACCACTTCCTGTATTGGGCGCAGTCTTCTCTTGCACACAGGAAGATGTTAGGACGTACACTAAACAGAGAAATATGTTCAATGAGATTTTATTTTTAACATTTATTCTCACTGTTTGGTCAATTTATATATTATAACAGACTAAAATAATATTTTTAGATGTGCTAAAAAACTCTAAATGTGTAGGAGTTAAACTTAACAGTTAAGTTTATTGATAACAGGTCACCTGAAAACTTGGTTAACCAGTCTTGTTTGTAGCAACAGGTCTCTTTCTGGCAGCAGTGTATCACAAATCAAATGCTGATTAGAGCGGACAGCCATGCCATGACACACACAGAGTGAGCACAACACGTCCAAGATCTGCAGATGCAATAAACACACACAAACATGTTAACAATAGTAAAATCCAGAAAGCATTAAGCACAATTATTACAGAAAACATAAATACACTACAGTTTGGAGTCAGTAAGTATAAAAAAAACTTTTTTATATACTTTTATTCAGCAAGGACACATTAAATTGATTAAAAGTGACAGTAAAGGCATTTATAATTTTACAAAAGTAATGCTGCTCTTTCAAACTTTATAATTCACCAAAAATCCTGAAAAACATTTCAAGTAGCATAACTGTTTTATCAGCTGATGAAAAATAAGCTTTGCCATCACAGGAATAAATTACATTTTAAACATGTAAAATCTATATTATATACAGAAATTAAATTGTAAAAATGTTTCACAATATTACTGTTTCTACTGTACTTTTGATCAAATAAATGAAGTCTTGGTGAGCATAAGAGACTTTCAAAAAAAAATCTTACAGACCCCAAAATTTTAAACGGTACTGTACATTACCTTATGGTTCCTTCCATGTTTGTCCAGAAGTGAGATGATAGATTTGATGTGGCTTTCCTTAATAACATTCAAAGCTTCAGGACTTTCTACTAAAACACAATGTAACACTTCCAATATTCCTAAAAAACAAAACAAAAAAGGAGAAACAAGTAACAAATGAGGGGAGACTCTTTGTGACATCATGTTAAGACCCTAAAATCAACTTAGACATTCTAGTCAAAACACAAACTAAATATTTCTGCAGGACATTTACCAGAGGAGGCCTCCAGCCTCTCCAGTCTGCTGACCAGCCAGTCCAAGGATCCAGAAAACTGGGCACAGTTGTTCCGATTACCCTTGATAAGAGCAGCTGTAGGGAAATGGGAATTTTGTGAATCAAAGCTAAACCTTTATTATAAATCTCTAAACAAGTCATCCTATACCTAGCAGCTCATAAAAAGAGTTCAAAATCTTTTCCCATGACTCTCCTGCCTCTTTCCCAGCAGCCTCTTCAAACTGAGTCGCACTATTGTACACATGCAGGTGGTCAATGCAGTCCAGCACCAGAGTGATTATACCCTGAGAAAGGCACAATGAAGCATAACAAAAAAGTATACGATTCAGACATTAATGCAGTGTGTGGCAACATATAATATGTGTTGTCTCATGTGCCGCAGGTATTACCTCATCTTGGAAGAGATTTTGTCTGTTCTTAAGTGCTCGAATATCTCCCTGTCTGACCTCGTGGTCTTGCCCCATTTCAGGACATTGAAAATAACCAAGCAAATTCTGCAGGGTCAATCGGACTGTCTCAATTGGAAGAACCAAATCAGTAATGTTTTCCTTCTGACTGACATCATCTAGTCCCCTTCAGAAAGGAAAGAAAATCCTTATGAAACATAAATGTGCTTCTTTGAACACACTTTGTGCCTTATAAAGGGATTTTAAAAGAGCTGGAATTGCTCCAGCAAAGTTGATAAGCACACAGTATTCTGTAAGCTATCACTGTATTATTTACCTAATGAATTGTGAGAAGAGAAGGGCGGAGCTACGAATTAAACAAGCAGCTTGTGACTCCTCCTGTTGAGAGCGAGAAAGGGTGATTCCATCATCCATGTGTCCTTCTGCTTGCAAAACAGCCTGCGAGAGAGAACCACTTCACTTCATGCATTTGAACCAGAATAAAAATATTAGACAGAACAATTAAAAAAGACAGGTTTTGGCTTTGTTTAATTGCAGTTCCTGAGCTCACTTGAAACTGTCAGTAAGACATATATATTTAGTATATTATATATATCATTTTTTAAGAAATTTATTTAGTTATTAAGTTATTCAATTAAAAGTTATTCAGCACGGATGCATTAAATTGACAGGAAAGACATTTACAATGTTATAAAATTTATATTTCAAATAAATGCTGTTTTTTTTTTTTTTTTTACTTTCTATTCATCAAAGAATCCTGAAAAAAAAAATCACGGTTTCCACAAAAATATTAAGCTAAATATTTTCAACATTGATAATGATAAAAAAATATATATTTCTTGAGCTGCAAATTAGCATATTAGAATGATTTCTGAAGTACAATGTGACACTGAAGACTGGAGTAATGATGCTAAAAATTCAGCTTCGCCATCACAGGAATAAATGACATTTTAAAACATAATCAAATAGAAAACAGTTATTTTAAATTGTGATCTTTTTTTAAATATTACTGTTTTTACTGTAAATTGTTACCAAGTAAATGCGGTCTTGTTGAGCAGATACATTGTTGAAAGACTTAAAAATATCAAGTGATCTTATCCATATATCTATATATAGTATGACTTTGGACCTTATTTAATTTATTTACACAAGTTTACCTGTCTCTGTGGCACACTTTCCTTCTGTCTCTTAGGGTCAGTGGTCTGATATGTGAGCCAAAGCCCAGAGTCAATGTGCTGAATGAAACAGAGTGAGTCTCCATATTTGATCTCAGGTACGCCCATGCCATCTCTCCTCTTAACAAAGTGTGAGCTCTCCTGGCTCTCTTCCTATAAAAATACAATAAAAATAAAGTTTGCATTAATCATCACAATTTAATATCACACCACAACAACAACAAAAAAACTTATTATATCCCAAAAATATGATTATACTATGTAACCACAAGTTTTTATTGATTATAATATGGTTTATGTTGAGTTTAGAGATGATATTATCCAACCTTTGATGCACGGAAGGAGAATGCTGTACTTTTAACATCGGCTCTCTCTCTTTCCACCAGCTGTAGTCCCTGATCGTGAGTCAGTCCCAGGTATGATCCGGTGGTAAGGTGCCGAAGACGGAACGGCTGACCCCAGTGAGTGTGGCTACCGCTCCACCTGCAAACAATCTGTTACTAACACAAACTGACAAACACAGAGGGAATCTACTTTCAACTGTCATCTGCAAACTAGCTGAAGGGACACCTACGCAACATGTAACATTTCAAGCCTCCATAAAGATCGAGCCTGATGAGATACCGAGCCTCCCTCGAAATGGACAGATCTGGAGGAAGAAAGGAAAAATGGTCATGAAGGAAAAAGCTGTAATAAGTGTCAACAATCTGTCTCCGATCAGTAAGGTGACCTCTCTGACCTGCGCTCTTCCCGTCTGTGATCCGCTGCAGGAATGGTCAAACATTCATCTGTGTGTCCATGTAGCAGACGCACAGTGTCCCCTCCTCGTACATGACCTACAATTCAAAATTAAATTCATAAAAAAAGATTCATAAGAAAAAGATATATTTACATCCATATTTACACCCATATATTTTTATATTTATATTTAATAAAATACAATATGAGCAAATGTAAAAATGGACAAATGTAAAGAAATTTTATTGGAAACAAATTTATATATATATGGCAAAAAAATATGTGTGTGTGTGTGTATTTCTTGATAATGTATTCAGCCAATGAGCATGAAAATCAGCCATTAAGACCTTCAGACACTAAACAAATGTTTAAATTGATAGTGTGAAATTGGTCATCTACCCTGCGTCTCCACAGTCCCAGAAGAAACAGGGGCCACACTCCACAGTGTTTGCTGGAAGGCAGCATCCACCCGGCCAATGCCATTGTCATTACCTTCACCGTTACTCCACGAAACATGCTAGAAAGAGAACGACATAAAGAGAACGAAATATATCATAAAAATATTGATATGCAGACAGACAATTAGATGAACAGATGGACGAACAGATGGATTCACTCACTAAGTATCTCTCAGAGGAAATACTAACTAAGATGAGATCATCACCCACTCTGACTTTCTCACCCTCTGACCTCTGTTTAGAGGCAGGGTGAACCGTCCACCAACACACCTCACCTGAAACCATACAAAGATGAAATCATTAACATCAATATTATGGCAGCCCTAGTCTTTAATTAAAACATTCAGTATACAAAAAAGAGAATATGAATTACCCTTTGTTTCCTCCTGCAAACCAACATCAAAAGCCAGTTTGTCAGAGGAGAGGCCTGATGTGGACATGCAGCAAAGATACTAAAACAAGACAGAAGAGACAGCAGATTCCAAATTTACACTTCATAGTACCAGTATGGATGGAAGCCACTAATTAATAACAGGAATATAAAGACTGGTCTTACCATGTCACTGTAAACATGCCGAAACAGCACTGCTTGGCCATAGAGCAGAGTACGACGCCCAGCTGCCTCACGGGACTGAAACAAAACACTCTGTGATATTTTACGGTCAATTGTTTGGCACAACTTTAACATTTGTTGAAAAGTTACAGCATGAGTGAGAAATATGTCACCTGTATATTGACCTGAGGTATATTATCGTGCAAAAGTTTGGGTTGGTTTATTAATATTTATGAAAGAGAGTATATTCTCACCCATACTGCATTTTAATACAGGCCTATTTTACATTTACATTTATTCATTTAGCAGACGCTTTTATCCAACGCAACTTACAAATGAGAACAATAAGCAGTTAAACTAACCGGTTTAAGCAGTTACATTAAAAAAAAAAAAAAAAAAAAAAATCCTATGATGACAAAGCTACATTTTCAGCAGCAATTATTCCAGTCTTCAGTGTCACATGATCCTTCATAAATCATGCTGATAAGGCTCAAACGTACCTGTGGCGTGGCAACATTTTTGCAAAATAAGTTGGGTCGTGTACGTTTCGCGAAAGTGTCCAGTGGCGCTAAAAGCGTTTAGTTTTTTTTTTCGGAAAGTGAAAATGGTAAGTGATGCAAACTCCAAAATATATTCGTTTACAAGTCATGCATAAAAATGGTGAAAAAAAAGTGTTTTGAGGTTATAACATAATTGTGCAAGGAGCCGCGTGAAAACAAGTCTGTATTAATCCATAATCTGCCCTGTAAATCAGAATTGTGTGTGTGAAAACGATCAAAAGTGCTTGCTGTTTTACTGCCTCTAGTGTTCATTTATATTAAAAACTGCAGTGATGTACGTGTTGGTATGTATTTTGCGTTTTGTAAAAATGTTGCCACATGTAGGCCTACGTTTTTCCAATGAGCCTGTGTTAAACAGATGGACAAAGTGTTGCGCAAAATACATATTCCCGAGCCTACTTGAGTGAAAGTACAGATACTATTGATCAAATATTACCGAAAAGTACAGAAATACTTGTTTTCAAAGGTAAAAAGTAAATGTCAATACATTGTTTTATTATTGTTGCATTGTTGTAATACTTACAATAGCCTACCTTATGGCTCTGAATCTATGCCTGCCTACTTACCCTCATATCAATATCAAATTTATTTCAAGAACACAGTTCCAGATGATTGAATGTGAGATTGAATAAGTGTACTCAATAACGTCCACAGTGGTTTCGGACACCCAAATGGCTGTTCCCTCAAAAAGTGCCCTATTTAAAAAATAATGGCTTTTAGTAGGCTATGAATATGTTAGCCTTACTGTTATAAGCTAGTGTGCTCCAAAACAATGACAAAATCGCATTTAGAAGACCAAACCCAATGTTGAAAATGAAAATCAGGTTGATGTCAGAATCCAACGTCAGATTGACGTTAATCTCCAACGTTGGACAACATCAGTCGGGTTCTGACGTCAATCTGACATCGGGTTCTGACGTCAGCCCAACTTTCATTTGCAACCAAAATGCAACCCCTGCAACCAAAATCATCCCCTGACTGACGTTACTACTTTCTACTCAAGGACCTTGACAGAAATGTGGTGGAGTAAAAAGTATGATATTTGTCCTTCAAATGTAGTGAAGTTAAAGTAAAAAGTTTCCAGAAAAACTAAAACTCAAGTAAAGTAAAGATGCTCAAAAAGTGTACTATACTCAAGTAAATGTACTTTGTGTGCCTACTGTCCACCTCTGGTGTTAAATAATATGATGTTTTGATGCAATGTTGAAAACAGCTGTGCTGCTTATTCTTTTTTTTTCAGTCAACCATGATTCGTTGATGAATAGAAAGTTCAAAAGAATAGCAGTTATTTGAAATAGAAATGTTTTGTAACTTTATAAATGTCTTTCACTTTTTATCAATTTATTGCATCTTTGCTAAAATAAAAGGTGTCATTTCTTTCAAAAAACTTGTGAAACTTGTGAACGATAGTAACCCAAACGTTTGAAAGATAGTGAACGGGTGACATATTTCACTGAATATTCATCCACTTTTCATAGTTCGCTGAATTCTGAATTGTCTGAAGCCCCCTTCACCACATTACCCACCCCTACACTCTGGTCTTCATGGTTGGCCAGCATCTCCTGCAGCGCTCGGACAGACAGGCATTGGTCAAGAACAAACACGCACACAGAAAGGTCTGCTGGAACATTCTGTTAACAAGAGGAAAGACGACATTAAAACTGCAGGAGCTGTTTTTGAAGCGTATGGTCATAAACAGACTGTTCTTACACGTAGCAGTGACTTCGTTTTAAAAATATGAAGTAAATGATCATCTCACCTTTGAGTTGGAGGTGGACTCAAGGTAACACAACCGGTCGCCAAAACCTTCTGCAGCTAAACACAGTTTCTTCTGATGAGGGCCTGATGAGCAACACCTCAACACCAGCTCATCCCGCTGAAAACACATTCACATTACTGACCACAGCTAAGAACAGAGTCTTATCTCATCTCACAACATACAACACATTATAAATTAAAGGGTTAGTTCACCCAAAAATGAAGATTCTGTTAATAATTACTTGCCCTCATGTCGTTCCAAACCCGTAAGACTGATCCGAGAGCTTTCTGACCCCCCACCCGTTAGACGTTATTACCCCTTTCAAGGCCCAGAAAGGTAGTAAAGACAGCGTTAAAATAGTTTGCAGGATGTAACAGTGGTTCAACTTTTATGTTATGAAGAGAGGAGAATACTTTTTGTGCGCAAAAAAACGAATTTGAATTTGCTCAGCAAGTTAACTACGCCCTTAACTATTGCGTATCACCAGAGGCGAGCTAAACAGATGACGTCAGCGCTGCGACGTCAAAGTCATTAGTAAACATTGCAAGATGGCTATGGATGAACACCAGTTGTTTGAAACGGCTTTGGCCGCTACAATGAACAAGTTCGACTTGGCTTTTTATCTAAAAGAGGCACAGAAGAAGACGGTGCTCTAATCCTTCCTTTGCAAGAAGGACGTTTTTGCTGTTTTGCCGACCGGATACGGCAAGAGTCTAATCTACCAGTTAGCGCCGCTTGTGATTGGTTGTAGTGTTATCCAATTGCCTACAGTGTGATTTTCAAATGCATGCTTGGTGCCACCCCTCGAGTTGGGCAATTTTCATTACTCAATGCCAGACCCTTAATCTTTCGGATTTGGGTCTGGATTTCCAGGCTATGCCATCTCTTGACGCTGTTCACGTAGTAAATACAGTGCAGCACGTCAGAACGCCAGCTCCAGCATTAGCAACACTAGCATGTCATGGTGCTCCCGTAAACAGCATCAGAGTTATGACACGGAAGAGATGAGTCTTTTTTTTTTTGCACAAAAAGTTTTCTCGTCGCTTCATAACATTAGGTTGAACCACTCGATGCGTATGGCTGTCTGCCGGAAGCTAGTTATTTTAGTCGATAAAGTATTAAATATGGATATTTTTCTTACACAAACGCATCGCTTCACTTCAGAAGGCCTTTATTAACCCCCGAAGACGCGTGGAGCACTTTAATCATGAATAGATGCTCTTTGATGGAATTCCAAAGAAAGATAACCATTCACTTTCATTATCAAGCTTGGAAGAGCCAGGACATTTTTTTAATATAACTCCGATTGTATTCGTCTGAAAGAAGAATGTCATAAACACCTAGGATGGCTTCAGGGTGAGTAAATCATGGGCTAATTTGCCCATGAATATCCCTTTAATTTGTGTTGCGAAGATGAACGAAGGTCTTACGGGTTTGGAATGACATGAGGGGGAGTAATTAATGACAGAAATTTCATTTTTGGGTGAGCTAACCGTTTAAAAAAAAAACAAAAAAAAAAAAACGGTTTTTGATGGAATAATAATTAAAATGGCATATTATGACTCCTTCAAGTAGAAACAGAAATACAGTCACAAATTATGTTTGCAGCTCTACCACTGTCTTTTATTTTATATTTGTAATGTAAATTAGACTTGGATAAATGCACCATAAACTGTGAAATGGAAATGAGTGGGGGGGGGGGGGGATTCAACATGATACATTGAGATTTGATTAATTGTCCTCAGTAGCACTACTTTGCCCATTTGTTATTCTATTCAGGCAATTTGTCAAGACAACTATACATTTCTAGAAAATGAATAGTTAACTTTGTAATTATTGAATTTTAACTTCTGAAAAAGTGAATGTGTTGCAAAGCAAACAAATAACATGGCTCATCTTACAGTGTGTAGAACAGCAGTGTTTTATGTTGCACTGGTGCAGAGAAGCCTTATAAGGGCTGAATATCTGTGTATCATTCAGTGAATGGAGAATTCCAACACCTCCAGCTTGTCATTTGTGTTTCAGTGACCAGAAATGGGTCACACACACACACACAAAGTTAAGGCTTAATTAAGGCTCTAGTTAACACAATCTAAAACAATAAAAAAAAAATTCTGCACGTTACTGTTACAAATGCATCCACTAAATGACACTGAATAAGTGGAAGCATGTACTGTATCTGTGTAAGAAAGAGAGAGCACATTTATCTCTGTTTTAGAGATATGGAGCTGAGAGTGGATAGCTCACACATCCAACAGACTCTCCAGTTCTTCTGTTACTGATAACACAAAGTAAAAATAGACACCAGTGATATGGGTCAAACTCTCTCAAATGAGAATTCAAACACTGTAAATCACATCATTGTATTTCATAACAGTATATGACAACAGACACAACAATTAATGATAAATACACAAAGTTATGAGTGATTGCTCAAGCGTAAACATATCATCAGTATGAAATTGCATTAAATAACATTGATGATGTCTGTGTGGAGTAAGTCCGTGTATCCATGTGCATGGCCAAAAAATGTCTCAGATATATTCTTCTGTAACCCATCTGCTAACATGTCATATTTATGGTCCAAGAAGCTAATTAAGTTCCTATAACATCAATCTAATAACAAATCCAATTGAAATTTAGTATTTAGCCCTTTTTCTGTCAGTTATAAATGTAGTTCAGCATAAAGAAATTATTAATTGCATTCAAATGTGCGTTATACTATTGTCCATTTTACTTACTGTTCGCAGAAACTGGATTTCATCTTCCGCCTCTCCAATATCCATGATCGGGGACTATGTAGCTGGACTTTAGGTCAGGGATCTGTGTGTAAGAACCAGAAGACTGAACTCCACTCACCCAGACGCAGGTGCCGAACTCATCCCAGGACAGGGAGACCACGATACCACCCATCATGAGATAATGCTGCTGAGATCTGATAAAATTAAAGTGGGAAAGAAAGGGCTTCTCCATATTTGGTATTTACAATGGAGAAAGCTACCAAGCAAGAAATAAAGAAAAGAGGAAAGTAAAAGCATATAGAAAAACATGTACTGTAATTAATGTGAATTATCTATAAATATTAATGTATATATAATATATATTTTATATAAATATTTGTCTAAATATATAAGTAAAAACATACTAAATTATGCAACATATTATAAATATTTACGTATTGTATGCCTATATTAAATAATTATGCTTTATTCAAAACATTCAGTATGTAACAAAAATAACAGAGACTTGATCTTTTCATAAGTAAGCTTTATTTCATTTATGTCACTGTAAAACACACATATTTGGCTTTCTTGATCATATAATTCAACACCAAACATTCACAAATCACTTGGTTAAAACTGATTTTGACAGGTTAACAAACTGACCACAAATCAATCAAGTACACCGTCACTGTACACTGAACTAGTGTGACCTTTAGGAATTTGGTGCATTCATGAATCATGGCAATAAAGTAAAACCGTTTAATCTCCCAACATTTTGAAAATGACAATCAATCCCAGATTACTTTTCCTAATTATAGTTGCAGGAAAAAGCAGAGGGATTCAGAAAACAATTGTTTGTGTTAAGCACTGTGTTTATTGTTCCTAAAGGTTCACACACTGTACTTTTTTTTCCTGTAAGTTCAGTATATTATCGTAATTTCTGGTTTTGCTACCCTTATTTGACAAGCCCTATAGTAAACTGACACTTTTACACTTTCTGCAATCACCAAACTGATAACAATGCTTGTGCATCCACAATATTCAAAATTGTATGTAAAACCAAATCAGTAGCTTATGCTCTTATCTGACTCACTACTGAGAATGACAAAGGTCACCTCCTCTTACTTTACATAAACTATTACCACACCGTATATGAAATCAGGCACTGTTAGAGAAAAGTTTCAAGTGATAATTATATTGTGGAAGAATTGAGTTGAGCCACACTATCCATGTTGCTTTTTTGAACCAGGCATATAGAGAAAATTGAGAAAGCTGTTTCATTCATTCAATAATTCAAATGTGCAAAATCTTTCATACTGTATATATTTAACACTACCACACAAAACAGATTGTAAAATGTATTTAAACTCAACATTAATCTTATTTGATTTCAGTGTATCTATACTGTTTTTGCTGTAATATAAGTGACATGCATGTGAATGTTCTCTGTATCTTAATAGCCCACATAAAGGAGAGTGAAATCATTTTCCAGGCCTTAGATTAAACAAATTATAGGATTCAGAACAAAGTGATTCTAAAATTCACAAAATCTTTTGGGGTTTTGTCACAAATAAATAACCTCTCAATTGCTTTCTTTTAGCTTCCTTAAAGGGATAGTTCACTTTGAAATTAATTTTTGATATGTTTTAGCTTACCTCAAGGGCATCCAAGATGAAGGTGTCTTAGTTTCCGCAGTAGTTTCAATTTTGATATTTTTAGGTCAAACCGTTCTTGTCTGTCAGTCATATAATGCAGGTCGATGGTCACTGTCTCAAAACACAAGCACAGAGTCCAAATTAAAACAATTCCCCATCGTCCAAATGAAACAATTCCCCATCGTGTACACATCGATGGCCTAAGACACGAAACGAGCGGTTTGTGTGAGAAAACGAACAGTATTTATATCGTTGTTATCTCTTGAAAACAGCCGCGTCCAAATGATCTGAGGGCGCGGGCGGGTATAGATATATACATAGATGTCGCTTGACTACGGTTTCGTTCCAATGAACTGCAGTAGCCAAGGCGACATCTATGTATATATCTATACCCGCCCGCGCCCTCAGATCATTTGGACGCGGCCATCAATGTGTACTTACGATGGGGAATTGTTTAATTTGGACGATGGGGAATTGTTTAATTTGGACGATGGGGAATTGTTTAATTTGGACTCTGTGCATGCTCTTTGAGACAGTGACCGCAGACCTGCATGAAATGACTGACAGACAAGAACGGTTTGACCTAAAAATATCCTAATTGAAACTACTGCGGAAAAAAAGACACCTACATCTTGGATGCCCTTGAGGTAAGCTAAAACATCCCAAAATTTATTTTCAAAGTGAACTATCCCTTTAATTTCTTTTCATTTCCAGACTGCATTCCATTGCATTGGCTTATTAAACATTTCATATAAACGGTCAAGCAAAATACATCAACTGACATTAAAAATTTAAATTGGGTTCATTTTGTTTATTTGGCATGTTTTCATTTCATGGGGCTGTGGATCTGATGGGTAAATAATTTACTTGGTTAACAAGTGAGATGGGATTGTAAAGGTCAGAGGTGTCGATGGAGTTAAAGGTCACTCTCTCCGTAGAGGGCAGTGGAGAAGGCAGTGTAGTCCAGGGCTCCGGGCAGGGCCCCGGGGCCAGAGTATGGGGGCATCCTGCTGATGCAGTACTCGGCCTGGTCTGGAGGGAGTTCTCTCCTCAACTCATCTGCCAGAATATACGGCTGTACAAGACACAATAAACAATAGATAATGCATCTGGAAAGAATATGTGAGCTACAAAAGACTGTTCTGAGAAACTCAAGTAAACAATATAACCCACATACACACACACACACCTTGTCTGCAGCAAGGATCCTGAAGGAAGCGATGACCTGTTCAGCTGTGTCTGTATCTGCTGTCTCTCTGGTCATGAAGTCAATGAAGGACTGGAACGACACAATGCCTGAAGTGTTTGGATCAACCAGCATCATGATCCGAGCAAACTCCACCTCACCCTGAAAAACACACATACATATAATTCTAGCAGTCAAAAACACTGTAGTCTGTTGAATTTCACTCACACACCATATGCCCAAGACTGATCAGACATGCTTTAAACTAATCAGGCATATATATATATATATATATATATATATATATATATATATATATATATATATATATATATATATATATATATATAATTTTTCAATAATAAAACTATTTTTTATTTTATATATATATATATATTTAATGTAAATACAAATATTGAAAAATATTTACAATCAAATATATAATCCGTAAATCTTAAAAATCCTTAAGAAACAAAATAAATGCATTTGACAAGCAAAACTGTATAAAATAACAATGGAATATATTTTATATTATTAAATACATTATTTTATATTACATAATATTATACCCTACTCATTTTTCAAAAACATCATTGGCAAAATAGTTACTGGAAACCTCACAAAATTTACATTTACATTTTATCTTCAAATTAAAATTATGTGCAAAATAAAAAAATATTATAATTTTAAATAACCATAAAATAAATGTATTTTTCTTAGACATTTTTACTGGAAAACAAGACAAAAATACTGGTTAAGAAAACTGTTTATTAGTTCGTAAGCAATGAACCTTATTTAAGGGCCTACCAGATCATAACCCATCGAGATCAGACAGGCCCTAAAGTCATCAGAATCCATCGCCCTATTCTTCTTCTGCATGGGAAAGGTTAAAGGGCAAAGGTCGAGGGTGCATGGGTGGCACAGCGACATGGTAGGAATAATGAAGCAATGTATAGTAGGGAAAGAGACAGCACCTAACACAGAGACACACAGATGTACACACAAAGAGACAGCACACAACCACAGACACAAGAACAAACACAAGAGAGGTACATCAGAACTATATTCTGCCGTCCAGAGAATGCATATAATCTGCATATATAAATCTATGCAAAGAACTACATTTTGGGGTAAAGAGTTAGAGGTCATGTTGGTTAATACCTCTTTGTCATTTCCTAAATGCCCAAGACTGATCAGACATGCTTTAAATTCATCAGGCCTGAGTTTACCCTTCTCTTCCTGAGAGCAGGACGTTAGTAGAAATAAAGAAAAGTAAAAGGTGATTGATAAAAAGATAAAACGCCACAACATTTCTTCATAAGGTATAAGAGGCTTTTTTAGCTCAAATTGCGTCATATTACATCTTGAAATCTGATTTTACTGCAAATGACCTCCCATTTCAAACTTAATTTGTTCCATTTATTGAACAACTTAAAGTGAATGGAAAGATAATTACCACTCTTGCCTTGTGAAGCCTCTGAAGAAGTGAATGTGTAAAATAAAGCAAATATAAAATTGTTGTCTCAGTTGAAATAAGAGAGATTTACAGATGTTTGTATAATGCTCAGTCTAAGAGGTGAAGTGTTTAGTTTAGTTAGGATGATTTAATAACGATTAGTACAGCATCCATTCAACAAGAAACGTGTTTAGACTAGCTAGTGTACGTAAAAGCCGAGTACAGCACCCGATCAAAGTGGTTGAAAGAGGATCGGAATTCATTCATCTGCTCCTGGCTGATGCCTTTTGCATCACGTGTCAGAATTTGAGTCTCGATTTCATTAATAGTGCGAGCGATCGTAGTTAAAAGGAGTTCCCAGCCAACACGAATATGCTGCAGAGGAAAGAGAAATACTGCTGTAAAAACCAGGATTAAGTGACAAATCAAATGTGATGTGTCAGATATAGATCATTTCTATATACAATACATTCAAAAATGTGTGGTTGGTAAGATCTTTAATATTTTTGAAAGTCTCTTATGCTCATCAAGACTGCATATATTTGATCAAACATGCAGCAAATTTTTGTGGAAACCATGATCATTTTTTTTCAGGATTCTTTGATGAATAGAAGAACAGCATTTACTTGAAATAGAAATCCTTTGTAACTTTACTGCAATTTTTAATAAATTTAATGTGTAAAAAAAATGTGTTTATGATTATGCAAAAGAATGCGTAATAAATGTGTGTATGAGTACCTCCATAGTGTAGTTTGTATGTTTGTTGTCAAAGATAAGTGACTCCTGGATAAGTTGGTGGTCTCCCTCCAATCTATCTATGTTTTGTTTGTAGCTGACAATCACATGCTCATACTGCTTCAGCTGGGTCATCTGATCCTCCAGAGTCCCCTCCATTGCCATAGAACAACGACCAATTTCCTGTCAGACAGACAAACGATAGATAGGTAGATAGACGGACGGACGGGTGGGTGGATGGATGGATGGATGGATGGATGGATGGATGGATAGATAGATAGATAGATTTCAAAGAACATGTTTTATTTGTGGACATTGGCACAAGTAATAGCTAAGCCACGCACCTCCATCCTGGTCTGTATCCATGGTCCAATGAGGTTGGCTTGGGCAGCAAACTGACGTCTGAGCCTTTCGTTACCATGCTGTCTCGCTAACTCCTCCTGCAGTGCACTGTCACGCTGGGGAACCAGCTTCTTCACCTGAATGCACAAACGCACATCATGATCATGGCTTGAAGATTACAGAAATGTGATTAGAATGGCTTAGAATTAGAAGTAAGATTTTTTGTAATGGAACAGAACCAAGGTCTAAGGGGTGTGTGTGTTTAACCTTGTCCCACTTGATGGCAATCTCTTCTGTAGTTATGGTTCTGTAGGGGTTGGTGAGATCGCCATGGATGCCATAACTCTGGGAGATCTTCAGGACTTCCTGCTGAATGCCAAGGATCGCCTGCCTCTCTGCATCCGCTTCAGGAAGCGTGGCCTTAAACTGCTCGTGGGCAGCTATCAGAGTCTTCACACAATGGATTACAATGGATTTTTGTTTGTTTGTTTGTTTGTATGTTTGTTTTATAAAAGTTTGGGGTAAGAAAGATTTTTGTGAAAGGAATTAATACTTTTATTCGTTAAGGATGCATTAAATTGAGCAAAGGTGACCAAAAGATTCACATTGTTAGAAATAAATATATATTTCAAAATAAATCCTTTTGAACTTTCTATTCATCAAAAAATCCGCAAAAACAATATATCATGGTTTCCACAAAAATATTAAGCAGCACAACTGTTTTCAATATTGATAATAATAAGAAATGTTTCTTGAGCATCAAATCAGCATATTAGACTGATTTCTAAAGGACACTGAAGACTGGAGTAATGCTGAAAATTCAGCTTCGCCATCACAGGAATAAATTACATTTTAAAATAAATTAAAATCGAAAACAGTTATTATAGTTGTAATGATTTTACTGTGTTTTGCAAAAATAAATGCAGTCTTGGTGACCATTTGTGACTTTTTTTTAACTCTTACTGACCCCAAACTTTTGAATGGTAGAGTATATATGACTACACCATATAAAAGTCAATGCCTAGTCTGTTTGTTTAAGAGTGCAAGCATTTCTTTAAGTAGGTGTGTACCTGAACCTCTTCAATGGTATGAACTATGAACATATCCTGTAAGTCTTCCATGGCTCCTTCCATCCAGTTATTAAAGGGTCCAGATCTCTTTGCGTATTCCAGAAACAACTGCTCCACCGTCTCCAAAAGTTTCTCTGTTCTCTGCAGAAATGAAACACAGATTCAAACCTTTTTGCTTTTTTTAATATCTCGATTGATCTAAAATATTGTCGTACAAAAAAGGTTGGGACACACATAGCATACCTCCAAAGCCTCTCTGCGTTTCTGGGTGAGTGTGCCCAGTTGGTCCCAGAGGTCACAAATACTTTGACACCTTTGATTGACTGATGCAACATCATGGTAGTCCAGCTCACTTTAAGATAAATAAGATAGAGAGAGAGAGAAACTTTAGGCCATAATATGCATTTGCTATTCGGTCTGTCCCCCTCTAGTGGTTAACAGATGTAATAATCACTAACTTGGGATTGATGTGGAATATCTACTTTGGTAACATTTTCTTTCCTTGAAAACCGCTTGTTAGTTAAGGTGTCTTGCAATTTTCATGACCATTCCACCCTCTCTCTAATTTTAGCGGTTTTTGGTACTGAACCTCTAAGACTCCTGTTATGATTGGCTAATTACGTTTCAAAAAGTTTCCGTTTGCTTTTTGTGTCCAAATGAATGTTGGTATGCTAATCATTATAAGTATGCTCCATAGTTTATCAGTAATATCACCCTGTACTAACTGAGACAGCATAAAGGTCAGAAGCTGTCAGTCACTTACTAAATACATGCACACACTCATATTTTAACCAGGCCTGCAGGGAGATAATGAATGCTAAAATAGAAAGCCAGTGATTCAGACATCAAAGTATGCTGAAAGCATGGTGCGTCTATATGTGTGTCTAGCTATGGATAAGCAGTGTGAGAGACATGAAGCTTTCCAGACACTGTAAAGTGACGAGAAACTGAATGTGACAGGTTAGTTATAAGAACAAAGTACTTGTACACTACCTTTCAAAAGTTTGAGATCGGTAAGATTTGTCTATTATGCTCAGCATGTCTGCATTTAGTAATCAAAAATACATCACAAATACATTACAGATCTATTTTCAAATATGTTTCAAATGTACTTTATTCCTGTGATGCAAAGCTGAATTTTCAGCATCATTACTCCAGTCTTCAGTGTCACATGATCCTTCAGAAATCAGTGTCATATGCTGATTTGGTGCTCAAGAAACATTTATTTTTATTATCAATATTTAAAACAGTTGTGCCACTTTTGTGAAAAGCATAATCACTTTTGTTACGACTCTTTGATAAATAGAAAGTTCAAAAGAATACAATTTACATGAAATAATTTTTTATGTAAAAGTCTGTTCCTTTTGATCAATTTAATGCAGCCTTGCTGAATCAAAGTATCAATTTCTTAAAAATAATACTGACCCCAAACCTATGAATGGTAGTGTAGAGATTAAGAGATTAAAGTAAACACTAAAATGAACAGTTCAACAAAACAAAAATTGTATTTTTTGAAGAGGATAAAAGACTAAAAAGTCATACTTGAGTTCCTGAGCAATCGCAGCGATCTGCTCGACTCTGTCTTGGTGGGCGGAAAGGTCACTCTCAAATGCCTCGTGTTTCCGCAGCAAAGCTCGAACTTCCATTAAAGATGCTGACTCGTAGTCCTTCCGGCTCAATATCTCCTCCTTACCTATTGCAAAACGCACATAAAACATATATCAAGCATCATTTAGTGGACACTTTTTTATCCAAAGTGGTTTACAGAATGATGATATTTCATTGATGACAGCACTTCATGCCCAGGACTCACCGGAAGCCCAAGTCTCATGGTTTGTAGCTTTCTGTCTGAATTTCTCTGCTAGATGGTCCAATCTTTCCAGTCTCCTGATCTCAGTAAGCAACCATTCCTCATAGCCCTTCTCTGCCTGTTCCAGTCCCTGCCACGCACTCGCGATGTCCTACATAGACAAGCACCCAGTTTTATATGTGTATGTGCTTGTATTATTTGCTTGAAAAAATGCCCCCCAAAGCTAGTTACTTAGATTTGATTTAAAAAAAAAAAAAAAATATATATATATATATATATACATATATATATTAGGGCTGTCAAAAGATTGATCGCGATTAATCGCATCCAAAATAAAAGTTTGTGTTTACATAATATATGTGTGTGTACTGTGTATAATTATTTTGTATATATAAATACACACACATGCATGTATATTTAAGAAATATTTGCATACATATACTGTATATATTGATATATAATTTATATTATATATAAATATAAACTTTTTATATATAAATGACAATTTTTTCTTAAATATATACAAGCATGTGTGTGTATTTATATATACAAATTTAATTATACACAGTACACACACATATATTATTTAATTACAAACTTTTATTTTGGATGCGATTAATCGCGATTAATCTTTTGACAGCCCTAATATATATATATATATATATATATATATATATATATATATATATATATATATATATATATATATATAAAATACATCGAAAAATAACAAACATAAACATCAAATAAAAGAATAAATAAAGTCATAAATATTAAAATAAATAAATGTTTAAATATACAAAAATATATAACAGGCATGAACATAAAATAAATATAAAATACATATTACAATTGAAAAAGAAAAAGAAAATAACAAAGTAATATAAAAAATGAATAAATAAATACATATTAAAATAAATAAATCAATAAAATATTAAAAGCTAGTAAACGCATGTGTGTGTGGTCCAGGTATTTGCTACTCTGCGGAGACCAAGTGTCCCCGCAAGGATAGTTAAACCTCAAAAAGAGCTTATAAACCATACTAAATAGTTTTTTCTAATGTAAAAATGCAGAATGTTTATGTAAGGATTAGGTGTAAGGGTAGGATTTGGATTAGGGTATAGAATGTTTGTACAGTATAAAAAATCATTATGTCTATGGAAAGTCACCATAAAACACAAAAACCCAACATGCGTGCGTGTGTTTGTGTGTGTGTGTGTGTGTGTGTGTGGTCAAACTCTCACCGACACCATCTTGCCCTCAGAGGGCATAAATGCAGGCCGGTTGCTGATGCGAAGTTTAGTCTGCAGGGTGTTGAAGCTGATCTCTAGCTGACACTTCTCCTGCACTTTGGGAGGTTTGTGCATCCTGCGGTAATCTCGGAAATCCTCCAGCTTCCGCTGCATCTCTACCATGGTCTTCTCCGCCACACGATTCTCCAGCCAGGGAATAGTTCGTCTGATCCACTCCAACAGCTAGAGAGAAGAGGAATATTGAGGAGTGAGAGAAATGTGTGTCTGTGGGCAGTGTGGAGTGTATCAGATATGTCCCCTAACCTCACTAGCCAGGCTTTCATAGTCCTCCATCAACTTCTCATTTTCCTGATTCACTCCTAGGATCTTACAGATCCTGTTAGCAGCAGTTTCAGCCTGAGGAAGAGAAGCACAGTGAGAACGAAGGGCGAGATAGATGAAAAGATAGCTGATTCTCTCATCCTAGCACACACAAAACTCAATACCTGTTCAGCTCCAGCAAACGCATGGTAGAAGCAGGACACGTATGTCATAATAGCTCTCTCATCAGGCTTAGGGGTGCTCAGGATGTCTGCAGGGAGAGGAGAGGAGCTAAGGAACAACTACATGAAGTGATGGTGGCAATAGTGTACGACGGAGGAAAATTTAAATACTACAAGGAAACACAAGTCGTGTTTATCTGCTAAAAATGAGGATAGGCCTATATGGACTAAAGGGACCATACACTCAGGTGTAACTAACATTTCTAGAATAAGCTCAGGGATCAGATGTACCTTCTGAGCCTCTGCAAACATGTGATAGTAACTGGAGATATACGTCATGACTGTCCTCTCATCTGGCCTGTCACTGCTAACTAGGACTGTAGAGCAAAAGCCAAATTTTGTAATATTTTAAAGTTACAAGTAGGCAAATTTATGCTTGTTGCTTATTTAGAATGTGCACCCAAGGTTTCCGACCAAAATACATTTTAGGTAGTTTTTCCTACTGTGACGAATAGACCTTATTCAGAATAGATGCCATACATTTTCATAGTGTTTCATAGTATTTAGGTAGTGTCAAATGTCTTATATCACAATTTTTTGACAGCATAACATTTTTGTTGAAGATATTTTTAATGTTCACAGGCTGAAAGCTCTACATTGAGCTGGAATGGTTTGGAGTAGAGCTGCACGATTGTGGATAAATTGAGAATCACGATTATTTTTTTTTAGTTTTTTTGCTTCAAACAGAGATCACGATTCTCCCATGATTCTGAACAGACAACTAAACAAAATAACGTAATTTACTAGAGGTTCTGAGAAAATTTTATTTGCTGCAGTCTATTTAAAATGTTTAATGTCTGAATTGATTAAATTAAAAAAAAGTTTGAATGAATGATTCAGTGACTCACTGATTAAATAAATACTTCACATTACTGGATGAATCAGCGTTTTTGAACACGTATATTTAATGAATGATTCAATGACAAATAAATGTATCAGTTGTCGCCAACAGGTGGCGTAACGATGTGATCGATACAATCGCCACTTGAAGCTCAAGTTACTTTCAAAAGTGATTTGCTCTATTTTGATCGCTTCTGTAGAAATCAGTGTGTAGTGTAATGTGATCACGTGGGTGTTTGAATCGATATCGCAATCTTTTAACGAATAATCGTGCAGCTCTAATATGGAGTACTGATGAATATTCGCTTACCCTCTGCATCCAGCATTTTGGGGATGTCCAGATGTTTTTCAGCAATGTCAAATGCCAGATTCAGATTACCAAGTGGATCATCCTACAGAAAGACAAAAGGAGAGAAAGGGCGTAATTCTTGACCAAAAAACATTAGAAATAAGACATCACTTAAAAACTAAATCAAGTCAACATAATCTTTTTCCATGCAAAAGTGAGGGTCAGTATTCAAGTGCCACCAGAGGAGAGGGAAAACATTCAAAATATTTCAAATGATAAATTAGTTAAAATGTATCTGAAAAGGAATTAAGCAAAAAAATTGACAATACTATAATACCGGTTTACTTTTAAATATACAAATGCCTTTAAATTACAATAGCTACACTATAATTCGAACATTTGGAGTCAGTAAGAAAAATTCATACTCGTATTTAGCAATTGGATGCATTTAATTTATCAAAAGTGACAGTAAAAACATTTATGTTACAAAAGACTCACATTTAAAAAAAAATGCTGTCCTTTTGAATCTGATTTCTGAAGGATCATCTGGCACTAAAGATCAGAGTAATGACTGCTTAAAATTCAGCTTTGCCATCGAAATAATTTATTACATAATAAAAAATATTGAAATAGAAAACAATACCATTTAAAATGGTAACAATATTTCACAATATTGCTGTTTTTACTGTATTTTTGATCAAATAAATGCAGCCATGGCGAACATATGAAACTTCTTTCAAAAACAAAAGCATCAATATATGTGCAAAAATAGTGCAAAAGGAAAGGGTCAGATTTTCTGAGAAATGCAATGCTGTCCTGCACAAGGGGTCTGGAGATCAAGCTTTTGTTCTCTGTGTCAATAAAAAGCAGCTGCAGGGGATCCAGAGAGTCCTGGACTCTCCTGATGCTCGTGTCCAAACTGGGACCATGGGGTCCATGCTAAACACTGGATTACCCCATTCAAGCTCACCTGGAGCCGTCAGTGACAGCTGAAAGGGATAGGCATGTCTGTGTGTGTGAGGGGACTTTTAGTCACTCACTGTTGAACTGACTGGCCCTGACAAGCTAAATAAATCCTTAATCTTCAGTGGTCCGATCCAACTAATTAAAACCATAGTACACATCCACTCATTCACACAGACTTAGAAAATGTCTGACAAAAATGTCCCATATCCTGCTTTTACCTCACACCCTGTTCTGTATTAACTATCACTGTTCTAACATGCTACTAGAACTATAGCTCTAGTGCTAGTGGTACGTGTATTACTTTCCCAAGTTCTATTCTGGGCAGGATTATTGTAAATCCAAACAGGCCTCTGGGAAAAAAGTTATGGAATGGCTTTATCCAATTGCCTCTTGAGTACCATAACAACTGAAGAGTTGTATGCACACTACCATTCAAAAGTTTGAGGTCAGTAAGATTTTTTTTTTAAGAAATAAATCCTCTTATTCAGCAATGGTGAATCAAAGAAACTTAGGGGGAAAATGTATCACAGTTTCCACTAAATATTAAGCAGCAACTGTTTTCAACATCAATAATAAGAATAAATAGTTCTTGAGCACCAAATCAACAAATTAGAATGATTTCTGAAGGATGTGACACTGAATATTAGAGTAATAGCAGCTGAAAGTTCAGCTTTGCCATCAAAGGAATAGATTACATCTTAAAATATATTAGAACAGTTAAAACAGTTTAACAGTTATTTAAAATTGTATTAATATTTCACAGTATTACTGTTTTTGATCAAACAAATGCAGCCTTGCTGAGCATAAGAAACTTCTTTCAAAAACATAAATCTTACAGACCCCAAAATTTTGAACGGTATGTTATGTCTAAGTAAACTAAGCTAACACAAGCTACTTGCTAATTACAGCAAAAAAAAAAAAAAACTAACTATACAAATTTGCTCTTATCAACAAAACATCTCCATGTTTCAATCTCAGAACCTCAGTCCTGCTCCTACAACATTTCTGCAGTTTAATAACTTCAACCATAAAACACACCTGAACTAATCAAAACGGCCCAAACTATCCAAAGGAAATAGAAAAACATTCTAGACAGACAGCAACTTTTAAAGAATCACACAAAGTACACAGATGGCACTCTTCATGTGAAGTGCTAAACTATCACAGATTCTAATAGAGTTAGCATGTAGCTAAGCTAACAACTTGATACTCTAACAAGCACAAAAAGAAGCCAGTAGGCCTATAGCACACACAAATGGGCAATTAGGATACTACTAGGAGAAACCATTTTTTTTAAAAGATTATCAACATTTCTCTCAACTTTGTACAGAGTGCTTTTCTAGACGCAACCAGAGCAACTGCCACTGGTATGAATAAGAATGCTAACATACAGCTTTGTCCAGGTACATTATAGCTCCTTAGTTAGAACTTAACTGCAGGAATTTAGTTGTCCAGCAGGATTGAGCATGTCTAATCTATTAAATTCATATTGTTACAAAAAACCACATCCAACAATACTATAAACCACGTATGATACCTTCAAGTTCTGAAAGTCAACCAGTTCTGGTCTGTGCCTGTGAATAAGGGCACAGAAGGCCAGTCCATCCTTCCAGCTATTGAAGCCACAAAACCAAAAGAAACAGTGGATTTCTGATCATTCATGCCATAAATTAGGTGTGAATGAAGAACAGACAAAAGTAATCACGCACACTCATCCTCCAAAAAACATGTTAGACAGATCTGTGCAGTAACATCATTGACAGGGAACATCAGGATATTGTGGCAGACATGTTATTTTACTACGGTGATTGGACTGTTAGACTAATGTCCCAGAGGGTCAAATGTTAATCTGGGAACACACTTGAGACCTTGTTGAGCTTGGCGTAGTCAATGAGATCAGGCCTGTGCCTGTGGATGAGAGCGCACAGCGCCAATCCATCCTTCCAGCTTCACCAGAGAGAGAATCAGGGTCAAGTTGGAATTAACATAAAAACATATAACTGAAATTAATAGCGTCTGTTTTTTCATCTAACGGAACAAATCAGATGGTCAGTATGATCATCAGTATTTTTTGTATTAAAATACAAAACATTGATATGGCCTAACAACATTTTTGCACGCAAAAAAGTGTCTCACCTGACATGAAAGTTTTGAACATTGACATTCCTGTAGGGGGCAGTCTTCCTCTGACACCAAAGTAGAAGTCCTTCTTTGGCCGAGGTTTCTGAAAGATTTTTAGGGAATCATTATATCATACACATATGACTAACATCTGTTTTGCTAATTACATTTTTAAACTGCTAATTACAGTTATTAAATTCACTATCGCACAAAAATACTATGCTTTTTTAATACAATGTTTTCCATAAATTGTAAATTTGGAATTTACAGATTTTTAAAAGACGTGGAATTGCAATCTTCTGTATGCACCTTTTGTAATAAATCAAATTATTATTCATTGACATAAACTGATTTAAACATTCTTGAGTTTGTGAAATGTGTGACAGATAATAATAATAATAATAAATATATATATATATAGCTGCGAGCAGCGATTACGGGCCCAAGCCGGTGGCACCGCAACCCCCGGTGCCTTTAGGGTGGCGGTGCCGCCGGCTTTGGCCCTTCATCGCTGCTCGCAGCTATATATATATATATATATATATATATATATATACATATATATATATATATATATATACATATATATATATATATATATATATATATACATACATATATATATATATATATATATATATATATATATATATATATATATATATATACATACATATATATATTTATTTATTCATTCATTCATTCATTTTTTTATTATTATTATTATTATTATTATTTTTTTTATTATTCAGATTTTATGATACACTCAAAATATTCCACAACAAATCCTTTAAATTTAATGTAAAAGTAAAAATGAAAGTAAGAAGTGTTGGGCTCACGTAACCCTCTCATCAGAATCAAAATGTTTCAACATTTGCGATGTATTTGGATGCTAAACTATTCTTTATTATAGGCTTTGTTCTTCACTCGTGTTCCAATATTGATGGAAAAAATCATCCTCTTCACATGCGCAAAAATTTGCTTGGAAACATCACAGTGGAGCGAGCGGTGCTTACTGTGAATGTACGAATTGTACTACTGACTATTTAGAGCAGTGTAATTTTTATATGTTAGGTTGACTATTTTATTATTATATTTTATTAAGGCTATAATGAACAGGCTGCGATGTCAAGATTGTAATTCTGGAGTGTGTGTGTGTGTGTGTGTGTGTGTGTTCATGTTTTTCTATCCCGGTGGGGACTTTAACCTGAATGCACACAGACTCATGGGGACTCGTGTCACAGTGGGGACCTAAATAGAGGTCCCCATGGGTAAACAAGATTATAAATCATACAGAATGAGTTTTTTTGGAAATGTAAAAATGCAGAAAGTTTTATGGGGTTTAGGGGTAGGGTTAGTGTGAGGAGATAGAATATACAGTTTGTTCAGTATAAAAACCATTAAGTCCATGGAGAGTACCCACAAAGATAGTAAACCGTGTGTGTGTGTGTGTGTGTGTGTGTGTGTGTGTGTGTGTGTGTGTGTGTGTGTGTGTGTGTGTGTGTGTGTGTGTGTGTGTGTGTGTGTGTGTGTGTGTGTGTGTGTGTGTGTGTGGCGTGGGCGCGATTGAACAGTAGACACATAAAAACATACTCCGTCATTATACAGGACGACATTCAAACTGCAAAGTGTTAACTTATATTTGTGTACAGTTGCAATAAAACACAAAATTGTGCTTTTGTAAAATAATTTCAAGCAATCCACCCCCCGAAAGGCGCTAATTTTAAAATGAAACTAAAATGCTCATGGCTGCACGGGCATTCATAATGGTGCGCGTCCACGGCGAGGAACGAGCAGAACAGAGTGAACGTTTTTCAGTTAATTCCTACTTCCATAGGAATTCATTTGAAACGCTCGCTCAACCAATATAAATGTCAGTGCGGACGAACATATTTTACTTTCGTTTTTAAGTTAGCGATTAAAAAGCCCCCAGCGGTGTCACACGTCAGTTAACCGGTGGTAAAATATTCTCACCGTGACATACCTAGTATATTTTTATATAGATATAATAGGCCTACCTGATTTTGAACACAAGAGGGCAGTATAGCACTATGTTTGACTTTATTTATGTATTGTTTAGACTAAACAACCATTCTGGCAGTTTTTAAACTTAAAATTCATTCTTAAATTGAAAAAAAATAATAAAATGTTTAGTTGTGATGTTTGTATACTTTTATATAGAAATAAATGGTATATAATTACATTTTTAGAAAATTTGAGGCTTTTAGTTTTTCCTTTTTGGACATTACTTTAATCCCTCGCCATAGCAAAACCGTTTGAGATATTTATTATCCGTTCACAATTTAGCATATTTAATGTATTTTCATCATGTTGAAAAAGTTTGGTGGGAATAAAATAAATAGTTTAAGAGGAGTGGCTAAAAATTCATAGGCTGATTTTGCAAAAAAATCCACATTCAGACCAAAATATCTGACTTCCTTTTGCTCTGAGCTAATGAATGTAAATTAGAAAGTTGTCCGGCTTGATGAGAACAATATAAAAACATTTTTTTTTTTACTGTATTTAAAACTAACCCCCCCACTTTTGTCAAAAGTATGTTGAAAGTGACACACTTCCTGCTGCCAGTTGGTGGCGCTATATAACTTTGACTCACAATAGTCACATCCATCTGATCGGCCTCTTACCACGAACACACTGCTGAAGTTTCATCAAGATCAGTTGATGTATGCAGAAGTTATAACACTTCGTGTCTCTCTTTTCTCGCCATAAATTCGTTTCCTCACCACGGCCAAACCGTTCAAGATATCAAAAATCCGTCCGCAATTTAGCATCCTCAATGTCTTTACTTCATGCTGACTGAGTTTGGAGGTGATTGAATGAATTCTCTAGGAGGAGTACATCACATTCCACAGCAAGCGTTTTCCAAACAACCCATAATAGCTGACTTCCTGTTGGGCTGGCGTGAAACTTGACAGAGGGAAAGTTGTTCGGCCCGACGAGATCTATATGTGTACCGAGTTTCATATTAATTCATGCAAGCGTATTTGATATATGGACCAAGTTTTCAGACCCTGTTCAAGAGGGCGCTGTTGAGCCCCCCTGCCACGCCCGTTTCTGAAACTTTTCACATGTCTACTGGCTAATAAGTGTTATGTGTCTGTCGAGTTTCATCCAATTTCAAGCATGTTAAGAGTCTCAAAAGCATCCGAAAAGAATATTAAAACTTGATGCGTTGCCACGGCAACAGTATCTAAGATATCAATAATCCTTTCACAGGTCTACATCTGCCGTGTGTTTACATTATACACATAAAGTTTGAAGCAAATCGGGTAAAATTAAGAGGGTGACTTCAAAGCATTTTGAAAGTGACACACTTCCTGCTGCCAGTTGGTGGCGCTATAACTTTGACTCACAATAGTCACATCCATGTGATCGGCCTCTTACAACGAACACACTGCTGAAGTTTCATCAAGATCAGTTAATGTATGCAGAAGTTATAACACACTTCCTGTGTCCCATTATTCGCCATAAATTCGTTTCCTCGCCACGGCCAAACCGTTCGAGATATCAAAAATCCGTTCGCAAGAATTCATCCTCAATGTCTTGACTTTATTCTCACCGAGTTTGGTGGCGATCGGATGAAATCCCTAGGAGGAGTATTTCACATTCCATTGTATGCGTTTTCCAAACAACGTATAATAACCGACTTCCTGTTGGGCTTTTGTAAAACTTAGAGCACGAAAGTTGTTCGGCCCGATGAGATCTATATGTGTACTGAGTTTCATATTATTACATGCAAGCGTGTTTGATTTATGGACCAAGTTTTCGGACCCCATTCCAGGGGGCGCTGTCGAGCCCCCCTGCCACGCCCCAGTACCAGCTTCAGCCCGGCCCTGATGGCCGCAGGTTCTGACGTGTGTGCAAAATTTCAAGAGTTTTTGAGCATGTTAAGGGCCCCAAAAGTGGCAAAAAGGCAAAAAAAAAAAATAATGAAGAAAAAAAAATAATAATCCTTACGGAAACAATAGGGCCTTCGCCCTTTCAGGGCTTGGGCCCTAATAATGTTTTGCTGTTGTGGTAACACTTTAGTTTAGGGTACAATTCTCACTATTAACTAGTTGCTTATTAGCATGCATATTACTAGGATTTTGGCTGTTTATTAGAACTTATAAAGCACATTTGAATGCCTTATTCTGCATAAGCATATTCTACATCCCTTAATCCTACCCAATACCTAAACTTAACTACTTTTCTAACTATTAATAAGCAGTAAATTAGGAGTTTATTGAGGCAGACGTCATAGTTAATAGTGAATATGTGTTCCCCATACTAAATTACCGCTGTTGTTTGCGCAGATGTCATGTCATTTCATGATTGTGATTTGTTTTCTTTACCTTCAACAGATATATCCTGAATGGCGAAGCGAAGGATGATGGTCCAAATCATACCAAGAGTCATTTTCACATTCCCATCCACAATTTCTGCAAACATGTGACAGAAAAATCACTGCTTAAATATATAAAGGGCTGAGTAAGTTAAAATTACATAAAATTTTGTATTTTAAAAATTAAACATATGTATTTGACGTTCAGAATTAATAACCCGCATCTCCTAATAACTTTATTACAAAAATATCAGCAATCAAGTTAAAAAATAAAGCATACCTTCTGCTCCAATGGAGACCAGTTTCACACCTTTACTGGTGATGAAATCAAGGGCTTTGTTAACATTGGCTATCTTGTGAAAACGCATCTTCCCTCTGTCAGGCTTGGGTAACCTCTCACCTGACAAAATACAGCTTGGTATAAAAAAAATGTTGGTAGATATAAAGTGGATATCACTATTTGGTTCAGCATATCTACTTTGGTTGATATACAAAACTGTCAAATATTATATTGTAATCATTACAGTCACATGCTGTAATCATTGTCTAACATGTTCATTGTGTCTGTCTGCTTAACCAGTTTCATTACTTTGATACACCCATCTCTGATTGTGAAGCTGCTTCGAAACAATATGTAAAAACGCTACAAAATGAACTTGAATTAAATTAAATTTACCTGAGATGACTTCAAGCAGCAGCATTAGTTTGAGGCCATTCCTGAAGTCTTCCTCTATGTTCTCGATCTGTGTCCCAGCTTTTCTCAGGTGAGAGTTACACCAGGCCGTGAACGTCTAGGAAACAAGTGCAATGCAATTTAACATACGATCCTCCAAATTCACAAAGAAACTCCTCAAAATTTTTGGCATAGCATATGTATTCTACACTCAACATTTATGCATTAAAATGCTACCTTTAACAGAATCCTTGCACAAAACCACACTGTGAATAGTGTCACTAAGCCAAATGTGTGGCAGTAAACCAGATTTGATCATAAGACTGTTAAGTCTTACCAGGATTCTTGTGATACAGTAAAAGCCTTTGACACCACTTTCAGGTCAAAACCTCACTGCATGGGTGACTACAAAGGACAGTGCTAATGAAACTACTCGTCTATGCCAAGAGATGAGGTAGGTAGTTCTTCAACTAGTTCTCAAACTCCATATAAAAAATATGCGAGTGAAACGGAAACCAAATGTAACTGTCAATAGCAGAGATTCTGTTATTTAATCAATAATCTTTGAATTATGAACAATCAACGAGACAACAGAACAACATTGGCATTGTAAAATTCCCCAACACACACTTGCACTGTATCTACACTTGAGTTGTACTGATGAGTTCATCCTCCAGAAATAACCAGCACTTAACTACATGTACAATAAGCTACATAGCTAAAAACTGCCAGCTGCTATCATCCTCTGTATCATCCTATGACTGCTTTCCAGAACCACTTTTAAAGGATTTGAACGCTTAAAATTCAGGACATCAACATCAGCACCTCAATTCCAGAGTGAATAACACTTTGTCTACTCAGGTTAATGCTTTTGGAATACTTTGGGACCAACAGACCCTTATAAGTATCATTTATTGAGCATACAATGACTTCAGAATATCTGCTTCAGGCCTTTTACTACTATACCCCTGTTTCACAGACAAGGCTTAAACCTAGTCCCAGACTAAAGTGCATGTTTGAGCTGTTTTAACTGAAAGCCACTTATCTTAAAATATATCACTGCCATTGTTTTGTCTCAAGATGCACACCAGTAATGTTTTTTTTTTCCTAAGACATGTCATGTCTATAAAAGCTACTTAAATGCTAGTATGCAAAAATTAATGCTGGAAAGAATTTCTTTTAATAGAACAAAATGTGGCTGAACTGCTGCCCACTCCCAAATCAACTGCTACCCTTTGGCCATTTTTTGGACTCAAGATGTGTATTTTTAATCCCTGAAAGCATGCTCGGTCCTTCCACAGTCATTGCTGGGCCAATGAAAGCTTTACTGGACTCCAGAGTGCATTCCTGCGAGGTAATAGTGTAAATTTAGCTCTCTACAGAGTCCATTTCTGATAAGAGACCTGATGAAGTAGCTCACACTGAGATGAGAGATACGAGTGAGAATGCGTTGCATATAACACATTTGTTTATCGCATTGCTGCTTCATCTAATCGGAGAGGAAAGAATTTCACTCATTCTGTAAAACTGTAGGGTGTGTCCACAGTAACATGCCTGTGGAATGATGATCTCTGGAAGAATAGGAAAGAGTGTTTAGACAGTATCCATCTAACATTTAAGCTTCAGAATTCATAAATATCTAAGTTGATCTGACAAGAAAAGATCTGCTAAGTGAACGAGGTTCAATTTAAGGCCTAAATGATTTTTATTATCATCCAACTATGCCTGGACAAGCAACCACATTTTATTAAACCAACCAAGTTAAACTGAGGATTTAAATGTAGATTAAGACTTCCTTCCTTCCTATTTATTAACTGAATGGGCTACATTGTATATTATAGGCTACAATATACATAAAAAAGACTACCGAGGCACTGTTATATTTTTGCTACGCTAAAATTGTCGTAAATACTGTATGGGTTTGTCTGATATTTTGTTGAATTTCATCATTTTTCAATCACCAAACATGTTTGGAACTTCAAAATAAAAAATATTACCGATTAAACACTTATAAACTGACTAAATTATTCAGAAAGTGTTCAGCCATGACAATCAACGTACATTTTTTTCTTTGCTACATCAAGAGAATGAATGAATAATTCAGGCAATTCCACATGTGGATATAGTCAATAAAAGGATTAAAACTGTGGATTGTTCAGATAAAGCAGAGGGTTTAAGATCATCTGCTTAAGACACAGAGACCCTAAAAAACTAAATCCCAGATAAGGAATCCCCATGTGTTTATAACCCTGACCATCAATACTGTCAAAATAATCTCATATACACCATGTAGGCTATTATAGGCCAAAACATGATATGAAATCTATTATAGGCTACCTGTCAAAAAGTAGCCTATCTGTCTACGTCGATTCAGAATATAGGCTATCTGAAAAACACTATTATAGACTACAAAATGGAAAAGGTGCTGTTTATAGGCCTATACATAAGAATTCCCCTCCAAGGACACCGGATTAGGCTACTATAATGCCTTTTGGTCGTGGAGTTAAAATTAGCCCCTGCATCCATTCTAATCCCAAGGACGTCATCCTGTGTTGGAAGCATCTGTTGACAGTCCGCATTCCAATCGTATCAGCAACAGACACACAGGGTCGCTATTGTTAGTTCGGTAATCTGTAGGCTACCCGCAGCATCCATCCTGGCGCGCGCTCCCGACGACCAGACCCCGGCCTCCGTGACACTAACAGACCACAGAGCCCATAGCGGGACGGCATTCCTTTGCAGACAACTGTTAACTCGCCGTTTTAAATGATAAATAAATATAAAATATATTAATTCAATTATTAACAACAATAATCTCAAAATGAAAACATCAAAGTCTTGATGTTTTAAAGCTTCAATGTAGAATTAGTTGAAAAGTTTGGTGATATTTTTAACTTATTATCTGTAAAGCATTATAATAATTATAATAATAATAGGAAAGTGCAAAGAATGCTTTTATTCTGTGGTGTTTTGGGACCCAACTTTCTCTTACCTTTCGTTGCTGTTTTTCCCATGCTGGGTCCAGCAGTAAATCCCGGTCCCATTCATCCTCCTGCAACATGTAGTCCTCCGGTTCATATCCATTATCATATGGCACTGAAAGCTCCATCTGATTCATCATTTAACCGTTATGTTCTCTTATTTGATGGGAAACTTGTGATATTCGGCGTCTGAGCGTAAGTTTTGCTTCTGAGACTCTTCGGTATCTCGGGTCTCTCTCTCTCTCTCTCTCTCTCTTTCGTTCGTGTTGGTTTCCAGTCTCGCGGCCGCAGTGCTCGAGCAGTGACAGCAATGAGAGGAGCGACTGTCAATTAGTACTGATGGGTCACATGACCCGTTGTCCTTCCACCCGCAGTAAACTCAACCTTCACAAACGTTATTTTAACATGCAAATAACCGTTTCCATTTCGTTAAACAAAATGTATGCTACCTAAACTCATAATTAGGCTACAGGCCTATTTAATTCATTGATCGAATTATGTTATATGTAGGCTATATTAGGTTACCTTTTATTCCAATGGTCCACTTTAGACATTCATTCTATAAGAAACTTTGCAACAACATGTCAACTAACTCTCATTTGAGTAATCATATTAGACTAGGTAAGGGTTAGGAGTTAGGGTTCAGGTTAAGTTAGCTGCAAAGATATGATTTACAGTCTACTTTTAGGGCCTAGCCTACTCTCTTATGACTGGTAGCAGGGCTGCCATCTCTCACACATTTCAGCGTTCGAAATCGCATACTCTCTTGAGAGTAAGTACTTATTTTGAAAAAGTTATTACGACCACTAAAAAAGTATGTTCTATGAGTGTAGTCTGTACATATATTCGCCATATGCTGTCATTATCATAATTTGTTACATATAGCGCTTTTCTTGGTACTCAAAGCGCTTTACAAATGGAAGGGGGAATCTCCTAAACCACCACCAATGTGCAGCATCCTCCTGATGATGCGACGGCAGCCTTACTGCACCAGAACGTCCAACACACACCAGCTTACTGGTGGAGAGAGATATTGGGTGGAGAGGAGACAGAGTGATGAAGCCAATCATTATATATGGGCAGAGGTGGACAAAGTAGGCTACACAACTTCCTTACTTGAGTGAAAGTACAGATACTACTTGTCAAATATTACTCCGTTACAAGTAAAAGTTGTAAAGACCTATTTTTACTTAAGTAAAAGTACAAAAGTACTCATTTTTAAAAAGTACTTAAGTATCAAAAGTAAAAAGTAAATGTCAATGCACTGTTTTATTATTGTTGAATTGTTATATGTAATACTTATGGATCTGAATCTATGCCTGCCTACTTACCCTCATATCAATATCAAATGTATTTCTAGAACACAGTTCCAATAGTGGGGTTGAATGTGAGATTGAATAATTGCACTCAATAACGTCCACAATGGTTTCGGACACCCAAATGGATGTTCCCTCAAATAGTGCCCTATATTAAAGTTTTTTGGCTTTTAGTATGAATATGTTAGCCTTACTGTTATCTATAAGCTAGTGTGCTCCAAAACAATGACAAAATTCGCATTTAGAAGACCAAACCCAACGTTGAAAATGAAAATCAGGTTGATGTCAGAATCCAACGTCAGATTGACGTTAATCTCCAAAATTTGACAGACAGGTTGACGTCAGAAACCAACATCAATCGGGTTCTGACGTCAGCCCAACTTTCATTTCCAACCAAAAAGCAAACCCTGCAACCAAAATCATCCCCTGACTGACGTTACTACTTTCTACTCAAGGACCTTGACAGAAATGTGGTAGAGTAAAAAGTACGATATTTGTCTTTCAAATGTTAAAGTAAAAGGTTTCCAGAAAAAAATAATACTCAAGTAAAGTACAGTAGATTCTCAAAAATTGTACTTAAGTACAGTACTCAAGTAAATGTACTTTGTTACTGTCCACCTCTGTATATGGGGATGATTAGGAGGCCATGATGGACAGAGGCCAATGGGCACATTTTATTACAATATTCAAACAATAAATACTGTTTGGCGCTCTTTAATGAGGCCTGACCTCTGTATCACTGTAGCGCCTCAGTTCAAGCGGCAGTTGAACTGATCATCTCTTCCTCTTTACTAGGCTACTAGTTATATTATGAAATAAACATGAATGAACATCAGATAGGGTATGTTGAAAGGAAAACAGAAATAACAGAAAACAAACACAAACAGAACAGAACTGTGACAAGTAATGTACCAGATGACAGGGTTTCCTAGTTCAATACCCAGCCCTAAAAAATACAAAGTGTGTCTGAGCCCCGGACATTATCAGGAAAGCTATTCCAGAGTTTAGGAGTAAAATGTGAAAAAGATCAACTCTGATACAGTATATCCTCTGTATTATCAATAGTTCAGTTTTGTGAGCTTATTGGTGCCCAATTTTTGCTTATTTTGCTATTTTGGTTGAATCACATTATTTAGACAACAGACACACAGTTTATGGGCAATTCTTAGACTACGGGCACTTTCATGTCCTTTGATCATATTTTATAAAAAACATTTAATTTTGAAAAATTAACACTTTCATAGTTAAATTTACAATGAAAGTACTTTAGGAACTTTTTACCGGTAGTCTACGATGATTTTTTCACCTTTTTAAACATCATTATACATGCAAATATTGCTGTTTTGTGCTTGTCCCACACCCAGACTTTTGATCTTCAATAATGAGAAAGAAGTGTAAAAAAATTATTTATCTTTTTTTTTTAATTATGACTGAATAAAGTTTCAGTAAAAGAATCAAAACATAATTGAGGTATTTAAGGTCAGACAACTATTAATGTGATTTTATATACAAAATGTAGTTGTCCCACAGTATTGCCGTCATTTCCACCACAACGCTGTAATGTCCCTTTAAAAAGTTTTTTTGAAAGATTGTTTGGGTAGTTTCTATGGAGATGAACAATGACATCACAGCACATGTCTGACATGGAGGAGATTTTAAATTTCTTCAGCAACTTGGATAAGAAAACTCAAGGTAAATGTTGCTTAAAATGAAAATATTTTTATTGTATGTCATTTCCAAACATGGCGTAACAATAAATGAGTTTGTAAATAAATAGATTTTTTAACACAAATAGATGTATTTTGCATGCATGCAATGCTAACTACCAATTCATAGCTAATATGTAATACTAGCTTGGATTTTTTTACAAAATACTGTAGGATTATCATTTCCACCACAGTCATTTCCACCACATTTCCTCCACATTACCTTCTTGGGTGGAAATGACAAAGGTGTGGTGGAAATGACATTTATGCTTACAAGGTGGAATTCTTAGATTGAGTGGCTACATATGAATATTTTATTTATTGAAATGTACAACACTAATGTATTTATTCAAATATATATTTGTTTAAATGCCTTTTCATCTATTTTTAAGATGCTGCGGAGGTCATCTGGATAAAGGTCTCACTATTTGTGCTTAAAGTTGTTTACAGTAAGACTGTAACTGTTCATCTGGTTATGGAACCAAACAGACTAATGACTAATGATTTGTTAAATGGGTTTCAACTAAATGTTTTCTGTTTTTCTACATGGACGTCCATTCATTGTCATTTCCACAACACCCAGTCATTTCCACCACCTCATAACTTTTTTAAAAATATGTACAAAATTCTAATCACTCATTAAAAAATTCTGCATATTTTATGGGATAATGTTCCACTTAATGTAATAACACAAGTAGTTATTTTTCTGAAATGTATCTAACCAATGCAATATTATATTTCAGGTTGTGGTGGATGTAAGCTTTGTGTTTGGGCCTCATGACAATTAATTTACTTAATCCACAAATCTATGGTAATTGCAATATAGGTATAAATTGGTAAAACTATGTGTGGAAGTGGTTTTACACTGTTAAGAAATTATGGATATCATAAGAATTTTAAATAATAATCAAATATTTGCATGTGATGGAAATGACATTTGTTCAGTGCGGATCGGAAAATATGTCAAAAAACACCAATTTGTCTTATAATGTAAGTGCGTTCTCTTATGGATCATTAAACTAGACTAGTTATATTTAACTGTTAGACTGTGACCATTTTGATTTGAACAATTTTTTTTACATCAAGTTCACAAGGCCAAAAGTGCCCGTAGTTGAAGAACCACCCTTATATGGAAAGGATATGCCATGGTATAACTTAAGTGGGTGGAACATAGGCCATCATAACTGTAATTTACAGTAGCCTACTGTTCTGAAGTTTGGGGTCGACAAGATTTTTTGTCTTTGAAAGAAGAGTCTAATGCTCACCAAGTCTGCATTTTGTTTGTTCAAAAATACAGTAAAACAGTTAAGTATTATTACTATAAGTATAATTTCAAATCACTGTTTTCCATGTGAATATTTTGTAAAATGTAACTTATTCCTGTGATTAAAGGGGTGGTATAATGCCCTTTTCACAAGATGTAAAATAAGTCTCTGATGTCCCCAGAGTGTGTATGTTAAGTTTTAGCTCAAAATTCCCTACAGATATTCTTATATAGCATGTTAAAATTGTCACTTCTTGAGGGTGAGCAAAAACGCACCGTTTTTGTGTGTGTCCCTTTAAATGCAAATTAGCTGCTGCTCTCAGCACAGGGGGCGGAGCTTCAAGAGCTCCCTGTCCTTTTACCTCACACAGACATGCACTGGAATTGTCAATGTTTATGTTCAAACTGGAGCCAGACAAAGATGGAGAGACTCAAGAAGAAGTGACAACATGTAGAAGCAACAGGACATTTCTGAATGGTTAGTTGATGAATTTATGTAGCTTATGTGTAGTTATCATCTAGTCATTGATTAGCATATTCTGTCATGATATTATGATAATCTATGAATCTTGTTCCCAGGGGCGGGGTTTATGTAAATTATAGGGTTAGTGATGTCACTAACCCAGGAGGAAGCTTGTGTAGTCCCTACCAGCTGTTTGTTGTAGTCCTTAAAAAACGATTTCTTTAAAAGCAAATATCTTCCTTTGCTTTGAACTTTGAGCATTGTAACTTTGCAGATGTTGCTTATGCTCAAACAGCAACATTACACACTAACTAAAGCCAGAAAAGTGAAATCATAATCAACCACCCCTTTAAAGCTCAATTTTCAGCATCATTATTCCAGTCTTGTGTCACATGATCCTTCAGAATTCACTATATGCTGATTTGATGCTCAAGAAACTTCTCTGATTATTATCAATGCTGAACAGCTGTGCTGATCAATATTTTTGTGTAAACCATTTGAACAGTGTAAACCGTTTTACCAGGATTCATTGTTAAATAGACCCCAAACCTTTGAACGATATAGTGTACACTACTATTATTATTTTTTAAAGAAATTGATACTTTTATTCAGCAAGGATGTATTAAATTTATCAAAAGTGAGAGTAAAGATTTCAGTTTCAAATAAATGCTTGGTTTTTTTACCTTTCATTCATCAAAGAATCCTGTAAAAAAAAAAAAGCTAAAATATTAAGCAGCACAACTGTTTTCAACATTGATAATAAGAAATATTAATTTCTGAAGGATCATGTGACACTGAAAACTGGAGTAACTAATAAGGTTTGTAGTTTGCGCAATATGCAAGAACGTCGGCTGTTGAAGTTGTGTGAGGTGGCAAAACTAAGTATTGTATGATCATGAATTGTATAGAAAAGCATTATTTACTTTAGGGAGGAGGAAAAAAGAAAAATCAGAAGAAAAAAAGTAAATGTAAGTATGCAAGAGTGTAAGAAAAAAGTATGCAAGAGTGTGAGAGTTGTGGAACTCTTACATTTCTAACACATCTCACAATTTTATAAAACGAGGCAAAAAAAAAAAGACAACTGAAAATGATGTCATAGATTTTATTTCTGTAAAAAACTATCACACTTAAAAATATTTCCATACGCACATAAAAAACAAAATACAAAACAAAGACAAACATTGTTTGCATTGGCCCCAGGAATAAAAAAAATACTTTGGTACTTTAAATGTTTCAGGGGTTTACAAAAACAATTTTGTAACAGATTATTTTCCTTTTCCTTGAAAAACGTTGGTCTTGCACAGTGCCGTGTTTTCTTTAACAATTATATTAAGGTTTATGGAGTGTTCAGTGGTTTAGTGGTTTAGTCAAAGTTCAAGGCATTGACGCTTGCTTACAGATCTGTCACAGGCTCAGCTCCCTCCTACTTTCACTCACTCCTACGAGTCTACATCCCTACCAGACGCCTACGATCGGTCAACGAGCGACGCCTCGTGGTTCCATCACAGAAAGCCACAAAATCACTTTCCAGAACATTCTCATTCACAGTTCCGTGCTGGTGGAACGCACTCCCCACCCTCATCCGGAATGCAGAATCCCTGACAACATTCAAAAGACAGCTGAAAACCCATCTCTTCCATGAGCACTTAACCTCTTAAAAAAAAAAAAAAAAAAAAAAAAAAAATTGCTTCCCCTTTGAAACATCACTTATCAGGCTTATGCTACTCTGAATAATGCCTAAACTTCGTATCTTGAGCACTTCTTGCGTTGTTGTTGTTTTTGCCTCTTCATGATGACTCGCTTAATTTTGTCCTAACTTGTAAGTCGCTTTGGATAAAAGCGTCTGCTAAATGACTAAATGTAAATGTAAATGTTTAAATGAAAAAAAAATAGAGGTCTGTTGGAGTTTAAGACATGACAGGAAGAGCAAAAGAAACATACGGAGTTCAAATTCAACCCTAAATAAATAACTAAAATAAAATATTTGATTGGATTTATGCATATTCATCGTTTCTACAGTCAGGGAATATCCTGCCCAGAAACCTCACAACATTTCTGGGTCTTGATCAATAGAAGAAATGCATAGATTGATGCAGTCATTCACTCCTTGTACAAACACACATCATATTGTCTAAAACTGACACTGAACAGGAAATAAGAAAAGAAAAGAAGTGATCATTCCATCTCGGACACTGCACAGGGTCGTCTGAATTCTTGACCTCGTTCATGTATCCATTTGTTTGATACTGGAGGAAAAGAGTAGAAAAAAATAAAACAAGTGAGAATACACACACACACACACATATATACACACACACATGCACATACTCACCCCATTTGTTTCCCACTAATACCGGACAGGCAGCATGTCTTGTGCTGTAATCTCCTTCTCCACTGGCAAAAAGGTTATACCAGAATACTGCTGTACCCTGAAAGGTAAGAGAGAGTGAATATTAAAATGAATTGACTAGTTTACACATTAAGAAAATTATTTATTTTTAGTGGCGTTTCACCTTTTTAGGCCACACTGCTGCGCCTACATCAGGGAAGACTGTAGCGCCCCCTGCTGACACGTCACTCATCTGCAACAGGTAATATAATGTTAGCCTGGTAATACCAAACTCTGCTACTTCGCTTCGTAGACAGAGTCTGGAATGGCATAATAGAGAAGTGTTTTCTCTCTCGCGGGGGTTGCTTGTCTGAAGTTTAAAATCATTGGTTACCCGTAAGCCAATCACATAACGTTATGGCGTGTGTTATGCGCATGCTCAGCCGCATCTAACTTCCACTGTAAACACATGTATGATGCGAAAACAAAAACCATCGAGCGAAATACCGGAGTGAACATGGCTGTGAACGACTTTTGCAGATTATGTGAAGTAAATCTACGCATCCATGGTACAATCAGCGTCTCGTCACGGCTCTCAGCCCGCCCTCTGTTCGTTGATTGGCCCGGCTGTTTTCAGGCCGGAGGAAGACGGAAAGCTATGACGCTGTCTCAGACTGAGTACAGAAGCGAAATGAAATTGAATCTGACGTAGTCAGGCTAATATAATATAATATAATATATAATATAATGTCATGATGATACAACATTTCTATAATGCAGGGGCGGAGCTACGGGTGGGCCTGGACCAGATTGACAGCTTGTCCACCCTGTCAGATCAATTGAACTATATCCTAAAATCATACAAGGCTGCCAACTTTCAAGCCTTCGGCGTCATTCGCGCAACTCACACTGTTGGTTGTCGATACAGATATTGCGATTTCTCTTAGTGATACAGTGGTTTTGATTTGATAATTTTTCACGTGATCGCACTCCGCAATCAGAGCGGTCACTATTCATCTATCAACAGGTTTCACTCTTTGTCACCTGGACACCCCTTTAGGCTCAGCCCTGTTGCTGGATCTGGACTTGGTGATTGGTTTTCAATAAAGCATTGTTGATTTGAATTAGCTTTTAGGTCTTTTGTTGCGGAACCTGACAGTGCTAAAGTCATGGGAGATTACTGCCCATAAATTTTTTCTCCCAAGTTGATATTATTCCAGCCCACCCACACTTTTAGAGTGTGACTTTTTGCACCCGCCACTGCTATTATGTTATATTGCTTTACATTTTATTGCAAGCATTTTAACAAGCATATTTACAAGCAAACAAGCAAATCAGATATGTGATAAATCATGTCAAATAGCATAAAATGTTGACAGTTATGATTGACATTGATATATGTGTGTCTGCACGTCAAAGTCAATTTACTCACATAGAAGAGCCAAGTTGCAATTCTGTTTCCTGTTCCCAGTTCTTTAAAGGCATCTGGTTCATCTTTCTGTTTATAAGAACACAGTGTAAAAATTAAATTAAAAATAACTCAAGACACAAGCTTACCCCACTGTTTACAGTTTTTCTCGATTGTTTACTCACATTTTCTGAAAGCATGCCTCATATTCTCAGAACTCTACACACAAATCCAAAAACACACACACAATGGGCAAAACCCCTCAATTCTCCTGCAAAATTAAACTTTACATTCAAAACAATGTTATTTCTTCTCAAAATGGTATTTTGTTTTCAAATGACACACACAAACCATCATATGAATAGACATTTATAAGAACCAGTTGAACACTGATGTTCTCAATGTAAAACACTTCTTCTCCATTCATCATAATGATTTAGGCCTTTTTTTGTTCAGTGTTACACTTTCTACAGACAGTACATACATAAGTGTGTTGTAAAATATCTGAGAATATTGTTTTTATACTCAGAACACACAAATACACGGTAACGAATATATTTTATTTTTCCCACAAAAACAATGTACACAGTGTACATCCCAACCAACACAAAGTTGTACATACAGTGGTCTACATACAAAACAACAGAAGAATTTACTGTATACAGTTACAGTAATAAAAAATAAAATCCAATGTTGGCATCCATTGCTCATTGAAGAGCTCACCTGTTGCCCTTTTATGCTAAAGCTCTGATTGCTAATTGTAAAACTCTGTGATGGGTGTTTGCCCATGTGAAGAGTGAGTGTGCATATTTGAATGGCAGTGTGTTCCTTGAGAAAACAAGAGATTTTCTGCATGAAAATTGTGCCAAAAGCAGAGAATTGTGTGTAGTGTTTTGAAAAAAGTGTGTTTTAGAACTGTAATTTGAGTGTAAAGCAGGAATTGTGCTTGTAGTTTAGCAGAATTGGCTCAGGGGGTTGGTGAATGAGTTACATGTTGTGGTCATTGTGTCTCAAGTACCAGAAAATGTGTGTAAACAATCGAGAAAAACTGTAAAAGTCTGTGGTCTGTTTTAAAAAATATGCTCACCAAGGCTGCATTTATTTTTATCGAAAATACAGTAAAAACAGTAATATTGTGAATATAATTGCATTCTTCAGTCTTCAGTGTCACATGATCCTTCAGAAATCAGTCTTATATGCTGATTTGGAGCTCAAGAAACATTTCTTATTATTATCAATGTTGAAAACAGTTGTGCTCCTTAATATTTTTGTAGAAACTGTGATTTTCAGGGTTCTTTGATGAATAGAAAGTATACATTATAACATTATAATGTCTTTACTGTCACTATTGATCAATTTAATGAAGACATGCTGAAAAAGACATGCATTTTCTTTTTTTAAATCTTACGCCAAACTTTTGAATGGTACTCATAAACAATTTAATAATCCTACGCTGATTTATAGTGCTGATGTGTGTCTTTTTATCTGTGAAAGAAAGACACAGGAACTCACCCTTCCAAAGTCAAAATGAGGTTCGTACTGACCACCAACTCCATAATTTGCAACCTGAGATGAAAAACATTGCTTATGACAACCTTTTTAACAGAGCAACATTACAACAGCTGGATTCTTGTTACACGAATGAGTCGTCTGACTAAAAGCATCTGATTGGCTGGTTGTGTAAAAGTTCCTCTTACCTGCAGCTCTTCTGCTGTGTCCATTTCCAGGCCTGTTACATCCTCGATACGCTGGTTAATCCTTTCAATTGTAGAATGCTCATATCCAGACAGCCAAGCACTAGAATGAGGGGAGAAAAGACTAGAAATTTAAGAAAAGTGAAACAACTATATACAAAAGCAATTCATATTCCATTATACATGATAAACCAACCTCATGCCACACCATGCACATGAATGATTTTCAGACGTTTTCACATCCTGTTTTCAGTGACAAGATTTCTAAAGTTGGATTTATTTTATTTAGTTATAAATGTGAAAAAGTCTGATTGTGATAAAGACAAACCGGCAGGGGAAGCGATGAATGGCGGAAAGAGAAATTAAAAAGAAAGAGGAGGCAGCAAGCAGCAAAATGAGTTCACATTCCTCATAGAGAATATCAGAGTAAAGGAATTCAGCAAACACTAATCTCATTCAGGATTATGAGTGAGTGAGTGAGTGAGTGAGTGAGTGAGTGTGTGTGTGTGTGTGTGTGTGTGTGTGTGTGTGTGTGTGTGTGTGTGTGTGTGTGTGAGAGAGTGTGTGAGAGAGAGAGAGAGAGAGAGAGAGAGAGAGAGAGAGAGAGAGAGAGAGAGAGAGAGAGAGAGAGAGAGAGAGAGAGAGAGAGAGAGAGAGAGAGAGAGAGAGAGAGAGAGAGAGAGAGAGAGAGAGAGAGAGAGAGAGAGAGAGAGAGAGAGAGAGAGAGAGAGAGAGAGAGAGAGAGAGAGAGAGAGAGAGAGAGAGAGAGAGAGAGGCCCCTCGGTTACTGCAAATCAACATTAAACATTCATCTTAACCATGATTTCTAACATGATTTCCATTTAAAATCATTGCTAATTGACACCTACATCGTTGATTTAAATAAAATATGTATACAGCACTGTTCAAAAGTTTGGGTGCTCCATGCTTATTTATAAAGTCTCATGCTCATTTTTTTTTATCAAAAAAATACAGTTATAAACAATACTATTGTGAAATGAATATCACAGATGAATGAATGTTCCACATTTGAAATAGAAATCATTTGTAATATTATAAATGTCTTTACTGTCACTTTTGATCAATTTAATGTTTCTGCAGAATAAAAGTATTACTTTTTTTTAAAACGTTACTGACCCAAACTTTTGAATGGTAGTGTATATACCATTTATTTTAATATATTTATCTTCTCAACATAATGTTTGAAGTCTTAAACTCACAAACTGACACATTCATAGCTTTTGGTGTGAAAGGAGCCCTCAAGTGTTCCAGCAACTCCACCCAGTCTGCCTGTGCTGGGACGTGCGTTCTCAAACATACACACTCATAATAACTAGGATAAGTTAAACCACTCTGGTGTGGGAGGAAAAATGAGGGAGACGATAGAACTATGTATAGCCTATTAAAAAAATTATTTTAGTTCACAGACTCAAACGGCTGCTCATGCAGAGACTGAGACTAAGGCGCAATTCTGTATGTGTGCACAACTGTTCATTTATCGATTCTCAAACATTTCAGATAGTCTTAATATTAAGAGGACTGTAGTAGAAGAAAGACTCTAACATTTGCTGCCTGTGAAAGTGAGTCACCAAAACTTCTATGGCCAAGTGAAGGTTGGATTTTAAAATTTTGGCACACATTATGAATCTCCATTTCACAGGGGAGCTCTCTAGAGATGATGATGGTTTTGGATAGGATGTTTTGACCTTTGACTTTTGATCCCTTACCTCTTGGAGACTCTGTACTGGGCAGTGGTGAGTTTTCCCGTAATGGGATCGTGCACAGTGGCTCGCTTTAGCTATTCACCATTACACAAAGCAAAGAGGAGAAAGAAAGAGGGAAAGTTGAAAGAGGAGCAAGAACACACAAAAGCACAAGGACATGGACAGAATAAGTGCAGATAAAAGAGAGGGAAAAAAAGGGGGGAGAGAGAAAGAGAAGTCGCTTTAGTATCATTTTCTGAACTGAAGCCATGTAAATAACAGGGACAGAACTGTACACCAGCAGTGATGCAAAATTTCTAATAATTTAAAGGTAATTTTGTTGTTAACATAAATCCTTGAATTACAAAATCCCAAAGTTTCAAATTATAATTTTGAATCACTCTGTCCCTGTTCAAGCCCTCCACACAGAGCACATGACAACTACAGAAAGGAAAAGTAACAAAGTAGAGCATTGCTTACTCTGTCTTTTTACCTTTTTATCCATCACAATGAAAAAAAGACGACAAGGCGGAAAACTCCTCAGCATGAATGCAATGTCTATTTTGCGTTTACAAAGTTACAAGTCACAGCTAGTGCCTGTGAATATGCAATGAAATATTTTAAATTCTAGATTTCAGTATGCTCTAAATTAATAAAAAAGAAAAAGAAATCATATATACACTCACCAGCCACTTTATTAGGTTAAACTCGCAAGTACAGAGTAGGACCCCCATTTTGCCTTCAGAACTGCCTTAATTCTTTGTGGCATAGATTCAACAAAGTGCTGAAAAAATTCCTCAGATATTTTGGTCCATATTGACATGATAGCATCAAGCAGTCCCAAAGGTGTTCTATTGGATTGAGATCTTGTGACTGTGGAAGCCATTTGAGTATAGTGAACACATTGTCATGTTCAAGAAACAAGTTTGAGATGATTTGAACTGTGATATTGCACGTTATCCCGCTGGAAGTAGCGTGAAAGTGTGCGTGAAAATACCAGCAGTTTCTGAAACACTCAGACCAGACCGTCTGGCACCAACAATCATGCCACGTTCAAAGTCACTTAAATCACCTTTCTTTCCCACTCTGATGCTCAGTTTGAACTTCAGCATATTGTCTTTACTATGTCTACATGCCTAAATGCATTGAGCTGCTGCCATGTGATATTTGAGTTAGCGAGCAGTTGAACAGATGTACCTAATAAAGTGGCGGGTGAGTTTTTATTCTCTGTTTTAGTTATTTAAAAAAAATATATATATTTTTTATAGCAATTGATTTAACAATTGTGATTTATGATTTGCAGTGTTTTGCATTGTTTCTGCTAAGGAGTTCTCAGGTTCTAGGGATCGGTTAAGGCATGACGGTTCGTCTTTTTGGCGGTGTTCTATCTAGACTCCCACACTTATGGCCTTACCTCTTACTGATCCTGTAGGGGGCGGTCTCGAGCACGCCCGTGATGGGATTGGATATAGTAGCCCTACGGAGCTGAGGAGCCACATATGGATTACACACAGGCTCCTGTAAAGCACTTTCAACCCCTCACTCATAAATACTACATTTATATATAAGTTACTAAGTTAATAAAGTTACTCAAACTCAAAAACTTATACAATTAATAGACTACTTCTATATTCTTCGATTTCTGTTAGCATTTAAAACTATTCACATCATTATTTCATGCTTATAAACTTGACTTTTGAGCTTCAAAAAGTATGTTTTATGATTCAACAGTCACATAAGCTATCTACAAAAATTGTAATGACAGCTAATATTTGCAAAAAACTAAAAAGGTGTTGTACGCGGTTAAGGTCCACATAAACAAGTCACTGTCTGGAAGATTTATACTAAAACAATTTTTTTAAATAAAAATGCATACATTTTCATTTAAAATGTGTAATAATTTTTTTTTTTAAATACAGTAAATACATAAAAAAACCTTAAAAGAATAACCAAATCACAAGTTCAAACTGCAAAACACAGCATAACTTCAGTAAGTCCAACTCACTCTGGGTTTTGCCATCTCCTTCACTGTCTCGATCTCACTGTCAGAGATGATGTCATGATAACGGACAATACGTGGGCGGTCCCACTCATCTTCCTGCTTCACTGGAGCCAAAAGCAACAGTGGATTATGGTTGTTATCATAGTAACGGCAAAACAGGCGGCTTTGTCTGCGTGGGGTCTAGTAAAGTAAGCAAAAGAAAGAATATGAGAGAAAATTTAAAACATGTAAAAAGTAAGGGGGGGAGGAGAGGGAATAAAACTCACCAGTTTTATTCCCTCTCCTCTGCACAGCATTTCATATTTCTTTCTCTCTGGCAGAGGGTCTTTGGACCGTTTCCTCTCAGCGTCACGTTTGTCCAGCACTTTCTTCTCTCTTTTTTTATCTTCCACTTCCTTCTTCTCAGCCTCTGCCGTTCTCTGCTTCTCCAGCTGGAACTCAAAGTACTTTAGGTTCCCATTGGCCCTGTGGTGATCTGGGTCTGAGATTCACACATAGGCAATTGTAAGTTTGGAGAAATATCATTATCATAGTGTCATCAGTCATAATTTCTTGTAAGTTAATTGGCTCCACCATTGTCCTTCCTTACAAAGCCATACAAGTTGTTCCATTCATTCATTCATTCATTCATTCATTCATTCATTCATTCATTCATTCATTCATTTTATAGAATGGGAGGCTATTTTCTATGTAGGCTACTCAAAATAAACTAAAAAACATATATATATGTACTGAAATTCTGGCTGTTCCCAATAAGCCAATAATTATTTTCATACTAAATAAATAAAAAATAAACATTAAAAAATAAAACTCAATTATTTTAAATGCTACAGTGAGTTTGTGAAAAATGTATATTCATTTTAAGATTTAATGATTACATTTACAACAATAACAACAACGAGTGTTGTTATTGTTAACTATAACTAAAACAATTACAAATAATTTTCATTAAATTAAATAAAACTTAAATAAAACATAAATATTAGATTAAAAAAACCTTAATCTTAAAAAACTCAAATTGCTAAAACGAAAACTGAAATAAAAATTAATTAGAGCTAAACAGAAATGTAAAAAACTAATAAAATGCACATAACATAATTACTAAAACTTAAAGGGTTGGTTCACCCTAAAATTAAAAATAAGTCATTATTTACTCACCCTGGTGTTGTTCTAATGCCGTATGCAAAAGTATCACAGAATGATCTCAAGTGACATGTGCCATATATTACAAGTGTACTGTGGGTATACGACAGGGTTTGGAGAAAAAACAAACCGAAATTTAATGTATTATTTAATTCAATTCTTGACCTTGGCTGTTGGGGTCTTCTCTGCACGGCTGCATGAAGTGTGCATTCATGAGACTCTATTAGCGCCACAGTTCACTCTTTCTCACCCAGAAAAAGCACACAAGTTGTAAGAAATCAAGAAAGAAATCAAGATGATTTCATTAAACCAGGGTTCCTCAAACTCGGTCCTGAAGGGCCACTGTCCTGCACAGTTTAGCTCCAACCCTGATCAAACACACCTAGGTGTGAGTTTCTAGTGATCCTGAAGACATTGATTAGCTAGGTGTGTTTGATCAGTGTTGGAGCTAAACTCTGCAGGACAGCAGCCCTCCAGGACCGAGTTTGAGGAACTCTGCATTAAACCTTATCGTATACCCACAGAACACTTGTGATATACGGCACAGGTCGGATGAGATCATTCTGTAATACTTGTGTATACGGCAATAAAGGGCATATGGCAATAGAACAACACCAGGGTGAGTAAATTATGACTTAATTTTAATTTTAGGGTGAACTACCCTTTTAAAAATATAAAAATAAAAGCTCATTCAAAATCATAATAAATACTCTATAATATATAAACAACACTAAAATAGCACTGCATTTAACCATGTTATTAAATGATTAGTTTGAGATTTTTTTTTACCCAGCTTCAGCATCCTCTTGGTGAGCTCGAGGGCTCGCTCTAGTTCACCCTGCTTGTAGATGGCGTAACTGAGGTAGTCCAAAACTGTGATCTTGTCTATGGTGGATTCCTCGCCTTCGTCCAGCTGTGTGAGGGCCTGAGCCATCCAGAGCTCTGTGTGATAGTAATCTGCCTCAGAGTAAGCAATCTTCCCCAGCTCATAGCAGTCTGCCACCGTCATCCGGCTCTTGTGCACAACACCTGAGGTCACACCAGTAAAGGGACGCACAAAAACAAATGGTCTCTTAATTGGATGTCATATATTCGGTAGCGTTTTTCTAACTATCATGATACTAATATGATTTCAATGTTGTTTTTTAAGATATTTATTTTGTTGCGGTTACAAAGGACAGCCTTCCCACCTGTCAATCAACCATTCGACTACAACAAGGGTTCATTTTCTAAATAACCATCTGCGGTTAAGTAGTCACAGGAGACATTTGAAACACACATCACCTCCAGGTGTAAACAACTAGACAGTGGTGTGTGTACATTTCTTTAAAATGGCACAGACATTATCACTCTATCCCATGGGAACATTTTAAAGAATTTCTAAAGAAATATAAAAACAACTTATCACAGACACAGCATGAAGAGTTCACGCAGTCCGTGGTAATGCAATGTGCTTGATAAATATTTTCAAAGGGTCTGGAATGCATAAACACATAGACATGCACAGTCGCTCACCAGGCAGGTCTCCATTAGAGATGGTGTTGGCAGACAGCTGGTATGTGTCCTGTAATCTAAGCAAAGCTTTGGCTGCTCCTGTCTGGTCCTCGTCTGTTGGGAAAAACTGTCTCTGGACAGTCAGATTAGAGATAAACCCTACAAAAGAGAACAGAGAGGAGAGGCTTGATCTTGAGGACTACAACAGCTTAAGACGTTTATAACACATATAGAGACATTTTATGCAAATAATTCTAGTATGACAAAAATCATACATAACAGTAACAGTACAGTACTGTTCTAAGGTTTGGGGTCAGTACATTGTTTTACAGTAATTCATATTTTAATTCAGCAAGGATGCAATAAATTGAGCAAAAGTGACAGTAAAGACATTTGAGGTTATAAAAGATTTCTATTTTAAATAAATGCTGCTCTTTTGAACTTTCTATTTCTATTAAGTATACAGACAAAAATGATCACCGTTACTACAAAAACATGAAGCAGCACAACTGTTTTCAACATTGATATTAATGAGAAATGTTTCTTTAGCACCAAATCAGAAATTATTATTATCAGTAGGATTTCTGAAGGATCATGTGACTCTGAAGACTGGAGTAACGATGCTGAAAATTCAGCTTTGCCATCACAGGAATAAATGGTTTTTTAAAGCATATTAAAATAGAAAATCATTATTTTAAATTGTTATATTTACCGTTATTTTAAATCAATTTTAAATTTCACAATATACATTTCTTTTTTACTGTATTTTTGATCAAATAAATGCAGCCCCGGTGAACGTAAGACTTCTTTCAAAAGCATTCCAAAAAAATCATACCAACCCCAAACTTTTAATTGGTAGAGTATGTCAGATAATACTGTTATTTTTGCAAAAAATTCAACCTGAAAATGTTTTATTTGTTTCCGAACCATGTAGAAAGAAGGACTTGATTGGTAAATACAAATCAGTCATTTTTAGCAAATGAATAATAAGTCAGATATCAGTTCAAAAACAGCTTCACGTTATGCAACACTTGAGATAGTAAAATACAGTAACTATATAAATATATCTTATGTATACATAAATAATTACTCTGATAGTGACTGTCACTAACCATTGGTGGTGTCTTTCAGCACCAGGCTCTCCAGGTCGGCCCACTCACTGTTGAGTCTTTTCATCAGTTTGAATGCATTGACCGGGTGCCCCAGGAATCCCTCTGGGTCCTCCGTGGCTGTGTTCGTCAGTGAGTCCAGTTTGTCAGCCCACCTGATGCAGGTAAAGAAACAAAGTATTCACCAGCTATCAATGAGCTATCAAATGACTACCAAAAAGAAACACATTTTTATGAAATGATCTGTAAAGTAAATGACAATCACATCTACCCATGTAGATGTGTGTGTGTGTGTGAGTGTCCAGGTAAACCCCACATTATGGGGACAAAATATCCCTACAAAGATGGCAATATCCAAAATCTTTGTCATTGAAGTGACATTTTTTTGGTTCTGCATGAGGAAAACAGCTTATAAATCATACTAAGTGATGTTTTTTGAAAATGTAAAAATGCAGAAAGCTTTCTGTGATGGGTAGGTTTAGGGGTAGGGTTCTATCTAAGGTGATAGAATATACAGTTTGTACAGTATAAAAATCATTATGTCTGTGGACAGTCCCCATATAACACAACGTGTGTGTGTGTGTGTGTGTGTGTGTGTGTTTACTCACTCTTTGACCTGCTCTAGTCTGTTCTCCTCTTGTCTAATGTATTCTTTTAGTGATTTTACCAGGTCCTTCTCTGTGTACAGTAGGTCTGTCATCTGGCCTACAAATCAAAAAGTCAAATGTCAAAACAGAAGACTAAACATTACACAAAGCTTCAATGACAATTTTGTTAAACATAGTCACATTGTTTACTGAAATTGCCATGTATAGATAACAGCATCAAACTAAAATGTACATGGGTTGGAATTACTTGGGTGTATCAAAAGTGATTTTTTAAATGGTCTCTCCCAAAGGCCACTATGCATTAAGGGAGTCCAGCTCAGTTGTGTAAAAGTAGGCTACTATTTTTTTTTTTTTTTTGCTATGGGAGTATATCTATTTTGTTCATTGATTGGCATAAAAATTCTTCTTATGAAATCCCCTCAGACTCAAACGAAACTCTAATAGATAGATAGATAGATAGATAGATAGATAGATAGATAGATAGATAGATAGATAGATAGATAGATAGATAGATAGATAGATAGATAGATAGATAGATAGATAGATAGATAGATAGATAGATAGATAGATAGATAGATAGATAGATAGATGCTTCCTGCATGTTTCATATGTTTGGCAAGATGTATAGCCTAATCAGAAATGGATACAAGGCAGAACAACACAATGGAAGATCATCTTACCTATAGAAGTGAAGAAATCATTGTGGGCGTACAGGGAACGGAAGAGGAAACTCAACAGGAACCAAGACAATGCCATCCTGAGAGAAACAGACAGTGTCAATGTGATACATCTAACAATGCATTGCACATCATTGCACATCTTCCTGACAATATCGGAAGAATTTATTATTTCTGTCTTTTGAGGTGTTCACACAAACAGATAAAATGCTTAAAATGCAAACAAATACATTGGAAAATTGGGTTTTGGTTGCCATAAACCCCAGTGCACTCCCATTTGGATACATGGAATACAGATGGCTGCATTTGGTCACTGATGGCTCAGAATTTTGGCACAAATGTGGCGTCCAGAGAGCAAACAAAGAGCATCCCGCTGGGCCTATGGGAAGATCCCTTTTATGTGTTTAAGCCAGTGTCAGCGTGTATAAACAAGATGTCACATTTGTTTGTTGAAAAGAACAAATACGGCAACCAGGGGTAAGCCTTAGAGCAAAGAGAACGCCTCATTGGACAAATGCCCTGACAAACTCCACACAATGAGATCCACTCAAGTGTAACACACATTATCACAAGCACTATTTGCTTTATTAGTAAAAACTATTGCATCATAGCCTGTTAACTATAAGGGACACTTGGTGCACTTTTTAACGCCTTTTCCCCATCACATATTTTAATAAACTTTTAATATGTTTAATATACATAAATAAAAACAAAGTATCATTCTTAAGCTTAAACTCTAAGCACTAAGGGGGGTTATAACTTCTCACGGTTAAGGTTAAATGTAAATCTGAGTTTAATATGCTGCAAATGTGTCATGGTATGCAAAAGGCATCTGACACATGAGATATGCAAACAAAAAAGAGGCCCTCAAGGCACCAAACTAACGGGACCTGGTCCGCTGTGTTTGCTCATGTGCTCTGCAGGAACTTCTAAACCACCATGTGAACAACAGAAGGCTTCTTGGCTAATGTTAATGACACATCATGTACAGTATAACAGAATAAGTATTAGCAATTAATTGGAGTAATTGTCATAATCATAATCAGTTATAATAATTTCAAAATGAGTAGACACTCTCATTTAATGTAAATATTAAGTCCTTAAATTAGCAATGACTAGCTTTACCGTCCTTTTTTAGACACCCTGTCATTGTTTTTTTTTTTTTTTTTTTTTCATATTTGTCTTGTATATGCGAAAAGAAATTATTTCATAGAGTACATTCCTTAGATTGTCAAAAGTTCAAAAGGTCCTGCATAATTACAGGAAAGACCATACAGTGGTGTTCGTGAGCTCGTGAGGGTCCAGCATGGAAGCCAAACGCAGTTCATTCGGTGCAGACCGCACTGCCACGTCTTCGCTCCGCCCCCTCGAGAGCAAGAGAAGTGACTGCAAACTCTTCAAAAGGTTCACAGATAACAGATGCCAAATAAAAAGTTTTTAAAAATCTGCGCAATAGGGCGGGTGGGACTTTTTCTTTTTTTCAAACACGGAATACTCACTGCAGCAGTGTTCCAGTCATCGAGACGCACGCTGCGACGTTACGCGTGCTTGACGCAGAGAAACACTGTAACAACAACGCTGCAAAATATGTAACGTGCTTTTGACTTGTCCACATTGATATCCGCTTCAGAACAAAAACATATTCGTCGTAATAGCGAAAATAAAAACGTATATCTACGGAGACTTTGTCATATCTCAAATGAGATCCGGAGACTGACTTTAAGTCGTGCTTAATGAGCTAAAAGTATTCAGTCAATGCACATTTAGTTAGTTTATTATTGTGACTATATTATTGCGTAGCCTACATTGAAGATTGAGTGCAAGATAACCTCGTGCACGTCCGGTCGGCACTTTTTCTCAGCCAGAAGAAAATCCTGCCCGATACTTTTTTTTATACGCATCAGGAGTTTTTAATATCAAAAAGTTTTCCATGTAGGTAGCCCATAATGCATAATATTACATTTGCTCTGTCGATTTAAAAAGTCATTGCAACAACAAACAAATAAATAAATAAAACAAATCAAACTTGGAAAGCAAATAACCTCGTACCTTTCAGGCTGTCACGCGCGGCAGAGAAACAGTGAATCGATCCAGATGTTGCTCTAGTGGTGCTGATGAGGAGCTCAGAGTGGATGGAGGACTCTTCTGTGTTTACGATGCTTCTGGTGTGCAGCTGGGCTTTATCTGAGAGGCTACACCGCTCTTCTCCTCGACATCTGGCGAAGGGGATTCGCTACGTGCAGAGTCTCACACTCTCCCAAACTCATGGAACCAGGTGGAATTTCGAACCGCGCATGCGCACAATGCAATTCCTATATCTCGTGTTACTTTCTTCTTCATTGGAATGTTGGCGTATTTTACATTTTACTATACATGATTTGGTACATATTATACAGTTTATACGGACACAGTGGCTAATAACAGCAAATTATATCCATTTTGTTTCTTTAAATTTTTGTTGCACCCACGAGCACGGGTAAACTTGTGATTTCAATGCCATCGCGTGTCAGTCAAGGCACACTTCAAGTATGGATTACTTTTTAAAGGCTATTACCCTTTTTATTTTATGGCCGTGGTCCATAATGAATATGCACTGAATTTATTTTTTCTGTGCAAAAAGAAGTGGAAGTTTCTATCTCTTCCCTCTCTCCACGCTTGTCTTTCTCTGTTGCGTCCTCTCTTTTTGATTTATAATAACCTTATGAGACATTCTGGGTTAAGACTTTGCTGGTTTAATTTCTGAATGCAAACTTTGCTTTCCAAATTAACACTTGGCTATAAACGAGGCGACAGTTTTTCACATAGTCTGAAGAATGTTTCTGTTTGTTTGTGAAACTGTAACACAGACACAACAGCAGGCATTTGTTATAAATACAGTTTATTGCACTCTGTGTATAGATGTATATTGAGCATTTCAAAGTTTTAATTAACATTTTCTGTATTATTTGAAATGCTCAATTACAAAAAAAAATTTCATTTTTTTGCTTTAGCACAATCTTTTGAGAGTTGCCTTAGTATTTCTTTTCTATTACTATTGTTTTTAATACATTATTTGTAATGTTTTCGTGTAAAACTGCTGCTTCTCAACACTAGCCAAACATAACTTGACTCATACTAAAAATTATTATGGAGTGCTCCTGCGAGACTGATTCCAAACTTATTTCCTTATCCCAGCCCTCAGTGTAAATCATTAAGGCACTGCACAACACTGCAGTCTGCCGCTGTGAATGTTTTCTTTGCAGTTATTATTTTTTCCACTGATTTAAAGTTGACTTTATTGCCTTTTTTGGTTATACTAGATGAGAAGCTGAAAAACTTATCTTTTCTTACAAACAAAACCTAAACTAGACACAAATACATTTTGTCACCTTTAGCCACATCCTAAAAGAAAAAATTAGAAATCAAAGATAAAAAAAGTAATAAAAAATGTTGGAATTAGCATTTAGGCCTATCGCTTTGTTCCTGTTTAAAGATTAAAATCACATTAAAAAAAAAATCCTTTTCAGTTATTTTTATTTAATTTTTTTCTCATCTGGATGTCTATCTAGTTTGGAGAAAATATGAAAAAAATTGCATTTGGATGATGAAATTTTCGTGTTTCTTTGGCATATGATAGAACCTCTTTACTAATATTCCCTCTCGGGATGAATATAGTATCAAAATGATTAACACGTGCAAGCTATAATCCATGAACTTGATCAAGGTTATGCAGATATGTTTTAACAATATGCCTCTCAACTTGCGTGTGCAAAATTCAAAGAATGTGTAGCAATTTGTACAAATAGAGACATTTTTGTGAATACAAATGTTTTCTTTTGTATTAGTGTATCATAACGCGCATGCAACACAGAAGATGTGCATGTGTGGATCAGGTGACACGCGTGCATTCATTGATAAGTCAATCTCATTTGATTCATTTGGATTTGAGACTTTCCTTTCGCGGTTTTTAAGCATTTCACAACCCACACACAAACAACTACAAATGAATAGGCCTGGTGCTAATTATTAATGTGTGCACAACTACCCATTTCTTTGACAAATTTACAAAAGTCACTACATTTAAACTAATACGAATGTAGTGATATTCAAGCACTAAATATAGTACACAATATAAGCCTATTTTACAGATTGTTTTGGTCGATTTCCATCCTTTGCAATCAATATTTAAACGATTATAAACTGTAGGTTATAAAAATATCCTGAGAATAGGATTAGGTTCACAGCACCAGAGAGTAATCTTGACGGCACTCGCAAGAAAATGGATAAGTAACTTAGGCTACATAATCAAATTTTGATCAAATTCGAATCGTCGCGTGTCGCCGTCGCAGCTGGTTAAGACAAAAACTCTAATTCGAGTTTTTGTCTTAACCAGCTGCGACGGCGACACGCGACGATTCGAATTTGATCAAAATTTGATGGAAAATATAGCTACCTTATCGCGTGTCGCGGCATCGCGTGTAGCCTACTTAGGACAAGGTGTAATATGACTCGGGACTACCGAGTTGTCTCAGAAAGTGATGTTCATTTTGTGTTGACCGCGCATGCGCAACATCCAATCGGTTCTGTACTGGAAACAGAAATGATTAAATATATTTATCTCGGTTGTTTAGTTTTCTTAACTTTATATTGCAGTGATGTGCTGCAGTAGCTTACTAGTGTTTCCCTCAATACGTCATTCCCCATGGTTCCCCTGCGGTCAGGACACTCAATGTTAAGTGTTAATTAAAACTTTGAAATGCTCATACATATTTGAAGATAGAAAAAAAAAAGAAAAAAAAGAAGGGGTCTCTTCATTCCTCTTCTAAGAGATCAAGGTCTCTTATTGTAGCCAATTTCTGGGCCTTTTTACTTTTTATACTTTGCAATGATGGAAAGAAATTGCAAATAAAGTCTCTTTTAAATACAGAAAAATAAGGTTTTGTCTTCATACATTTGCATTTATGAATGACAAATTTGCCCAGAATCAACATTACATTAATAAAAAATTCAGTTCTTTTCTCATCCAACAGCATTCCAAACATAATTTGCTTCCTAGCAAAAGTTGGCAGTGAATGAATCTTTGTCTCCAACCAATAATACATATTTTCCCAAAAAGTATTTGAAAAAACACCAGAAAAAAAAAAAAAGATGATCAGCTGTCTCTATGTCAACTTGACAAAAAATACAGGCATTTTCTTCAAAATTAAACCGTTGTCTTAAAAATTCACTTGACGCATATACCATGGAATATTTTAAAATGGGTTACCTTAGCTTTAGGAGCCACTGGAAAGCTAATATACTGTGTTTGCAATTTTTTAACAAATGGTTTATCATAAGCTTGCAAAACACAGTTATTATACAGAAATGTCGGATATAATAGAATTGAAACAAGAGCGAATAAGTTTGTTGGGAAGCATTGCCCTGAGGTCATTACCATAGAAGAGAAGGGATGGGAGTTCACAAGATCCATCTGGCATGTTGACAGAAGCATTTTGTACAAAATTTATAAAACTTTTTGGAATGGCATTTAAGACACACTCTTGTTTGCGTTCACATTGTAAATTATATTTAGTACAAAAGTCTCTAAAAGTTAACAATCTTCCATCTTCATCCATTAAATGAAGAACTGACCAAATACCCTTTTCAAGCCAATCAAGAACACATGTATCAATAAATCTATTGTTCCATATAGGGATTCTATGTGGAGAAAAGTTGTGGTTCTAGAATAACTTCCAATATAACAAAATCTGCCGGTGAAAGGAAGATAATTTGATTGGCAGTCTGGAAATTTCACCCAATTTTCTAAATATACCTCTGGCAATGCAAAACCAGAAATTAGTTTAATTTGTTATAACATTTTTAAGCCATTTGACCTTCAACATACCATTTATACAATAGAAGTCAAAGGTTTGTAATCCACCATTTTCATAATCTTGTATAAGATTTGCCCTCTTTATGTAGTGCACACGTTTTCTCCATATATAATTGAAATGAATTTGATTAATGGTCTTAATAGCTCTATTAGAAATGGAGAGACAAGATGTAGGATAGATACACCTAGAGAGACTTTCCATTTTAGTTAAATAAATTCTTCCAAAGATAGACAAATCCCTTTGCATCCATGCATCAAGCTTGCCTTTGCATTCATTCCATCTATTCCAGACATTTTGCTTTTCCATCATGACCTCATCCTTAGAAATGTTTAAGGAATCAGGGGAGAATTCTAGCACGCAAACGATGTGTATTCTGTATAATGTTTCACACAGATTCACGAATCACCAGAGGACAAGTGATGATTAATATCAAAATACCCATGGTTTTGGATGGGAGTCATTCGGAACCGAAGCGCGCTCTCTCGCTCTCTCTCGCTCTCTCTCTCTTCTATGGGCCAAAAGGTAAGAGAGAGAATACAACCATCCTGATACACACACTCAAACCAACAGCAGGCAAAATACACACTCACTCCCTACAGCATTTCTTTGCTCTGATACATCCAAATCTACCAAAAAGAACAGTAAGTAGAATTTTACAATTATGTGGTTGTTAAATAAGTTCTCTGCATGTCACTGTTTCCATTCTACTCTCTCTCTATTTTCTATTCTATATATTTTAATTCAGCAGACATTAGTCTTCAGTGTCACTTGATCTTTCAGAAATAATTCTAAAATGCTGATTTGGTGCTCAAGAAACTTTATTATCAATGTTGAAAACAGTTTTTGTTGCTTAATATTTTAGTTGAAACCATCCGATACACACACGTTTAAAAGTCTGGGATAAGTAAGATTAAAAAAAAAAAAATGCTGTTCTTCTATATGAATAAATTCTATATAAATCAAAGAATGCATCACTGGTTCCACAAAAACATTAAGCAGCGGAAACGGGTTTCAACATTGATAATAATAAGAACCATCATTAATATTTGAGCACCAATAATATTTGATATAGTTGATATAGTAGCACCAAATCAGCATTAGAATGAAGGATCATGTGACAAAAATTAAGCGTTACCAATGACTTACATTTAGATATTAAAATAGAAAACAATTCCTCAATTCTGTATATTTATTATTTTAATAATTCACAATATTACAGTTTTTAATGTATTTTGATGCAGCCTCTTTCATACAGCTCAAATGTTGTACATTTTCTGTGATGATGACTTAAGGGCAGGGCCATAGCTAGAGGATTCGCCCCCACCACCCTCCACCAATATCATATAGCCTACTGTACAATAGATAAGCATGGAGACCCACATAACAGAAGATGGTGATGTTGTTGTAAAACCTTTATTTTAAAAGTTGAATGTTTATATAAAAATTACAACTAATAAAAACTAACAAAAAGCAAGAAATTGTTAAAAAAAAACTATTTAAAAAAGTAATAAAAAAAGCTAAATAATGCCCCCCCCATCAGTCTGTTATAATCCACAAATCAAAAAGTAAACATTTAAAAATTGACAAGAATGTCAATTTTTAACCGAATTGCATGTTTTTGTGGTTTTCATTTAAATCTCAGGCATACAACTAATATATATATATTATAATTATTCATACAACATGGGCCTATATAGTAAAACTGCTGGATTTTGCTGGATCTATAATCGTCACCACATTTCACCTCACCTAACGACGGCCCTGCTTAAGGGAATGTCCTTTCGTTCATCGACCCATCACTGGCGTTCATCAGTACTATGATCTCACCATATTGGTGTTCTTACTGATATTTGACCTGATTAATAAGTACTGGGTTGTCATGGTGATATTGCATTGACTCTGTTCTATTCTCACCCACCTATAATGGATTTAATGTGCTTGTTTACCCTCAGTACATTTCTCCTTTTATTCTGTGGATCCAGCTGCTAGCCACAAAAAATACCTGATTGTGAGCACACACATTCAGACAGAAATGTTTGTTTTGTTATTAGTGATTTATCATGGACTTAATGGATGTTTTGTTTACCCTGTCTGTGTTATATGTCTAAATTTTATTGGAGGAAGCCATATTAACTCTCAAGCATAACATGAAATGATCTGTACTTTTTATTCCCAGACTGTGGTGAGTCACTCATGTTCACACACTCTCAGCTCCTTGCTCAAATATAAAGATAGGAAGGCGTGTTCAAATGTCAGGTCCTGTCTGCTGAGATCCCTTTTTCGACCTTTATGAAATCAGAAAACATCCTTAGGAAGGGCCTTCATATGCAAACGCTGTTTATGAAGTCAAGTCATGTCTTTGAAACTGTCCGTGTGTGTGTAATTCGTGCTGCTGCAACTTGCAAGAGACCCCAATAATGTGAGCCACAGTAGGCTATATGACAGATTATTTTAGCATGATGTATTTCCCATTTATATATACAGTGCAAATAGATCCGTCTCTTTGGATAAAAGGGAAGTGGAAATAAAAATTAATAATAGGCTGAACTGTACCATTATAATATGTCCGTAACATTTACCACTCTCGTCTTTTATTTACACCAAAAGGCAGGTAGGCGTGTGTGACAGGCTATAAATAATTTTTAAAATTGAATAGAAATAAAGTTTAAATTTATAAGCAAGAGACATAAAAGAGAGAAGCTAGGATCAGTGAGTGTACATACTAAACTGACAAAATTGTATGACAAAATTGACAAAACTGACAAAAGAGCGTAGCCTACATAGGCCTACTGAGAAAATTACCAGGTGTGCAAATGAAATATCGAACCCATAAAACGATTTGTAAACCACATAAGAAAAATAAAAAATCTTCGTTTTTTAAACTAAACTAAAAAAACAAAACAATAAATAAGCTGGTTTTCATTTCTCCTTATTCCATTCCAAACAGGAAATGAAATGATACCATCTTTACCTTTTCCTAATTTCTTTATTTGGCTACATTCATATTATTAACTAGTTACTTTAATGGCTAACATTCAAATATGATTATATTTGTACATTATGCAATTATGTTTTTACATTGTTTGCAGCCAGTATCTAAAGTTTATGTTGAGGGAAGGGTTGTCAATGCATTCGATAGAAAAGTTTGGCAAACAAATGTTCCCTTATTCTGTCTTGTATAAGCATACGTTATCTGTCCAATAAAGAGAGGCAATCGTCTTAAGTACATAACACTATGAGGTTTCAGAGAATTTCATATTTATATTCTCACTGCACAATGTATTTTACAAAGCAATAATGCATAACACGTCGAAATTGTTAGTCACCTGCTTGATTAATTATTTGTGCAAAGTGTAGCACACAACAACAACACTGCGTCGAGGTCAGGAGACTAGTGTTTACCGAGTTTACCGATGCGAGGTGACGTTTCAATCATTAACACCGCCTGACCTCTGCTTTGAGCCTATCGCAGGCTCGCATAGAGTCCGGTTATGTTCTCAATGCACTCCAACGAGAGGGGGCCAATCAAAGGAAAGAACTAAATCCAGGATATAACACTGATCTTAACGGCGGAAAGAAAATCTTTCATCGAGGGAAGTTAGTTAAACTTATTTGTATTTTTAACTCTCAGAGTGACAACAGCTCATACACCCGTATCTCAATCAATCCGTGGTGGAAATATGTAATGGATTGACATGGTCTCATGAAGCAATGTGAGTTGATCTATCTTAACGTCAATAATCTTTTCTGTATAATATATTTTTTTTATTTCTTTTAAAATATATTTAAAATTTGCTCGGATAATTTATTTTCATTATATTTGATATTTTGATTCTATTTGATTTGACTTTACATTTTTATTTTATTTCGATTAATTTGAATTAAGGGCTTTCATTTTAAATTAATTTGAATAAAAAAGTTATGCGTTTTAAAAATGACATATTTACAGGACAAAATATGACATATTATGTTTTTGGTTTAAATTGCTTAAATGATTATTGGCTAAAATAATGGTCTGTGTCTTTATTATTTTTACCTTTAATTGTTTTGATTACTTGTCTTTTGTGTACAGGTAGTTTTACGTCCATCCTCCAACCCCTGATGCCTTAAAGGGGTCAAAATCTAAACCCGTATTCCACTCCACTGGTCCCGGGGTGGGTGGACCACTAGTATGGACCCCTGGCAAAATCTGGTGTCCAGATGGTGAGATCAAATTTTTGATTGTGAATACTTGCTTGCAAATAATGGCCATCAAATCATCTTTATCATCAGTGCTTGTGAAATTATGCTATTACTTAATCAGTATCTCGAATGTGATATTCTTAGGTGCAAAAATGACAAATAATATTAAGCCATATTTATTTTACTGTCTGTCCATTTGTGTTTTAGTTCGGCATGGTGGCAGATGCATACGCCGCATGCTCTCAGAGCTTGTGTGTATGAAGTGTGTAAACCCCTGGTGCCACTCTTGCTGTGCATCGCGGCCCTGGTGGCTGTGATTGTGTACGCTCTGGCGGATAATCTACACAGTTTTGTAAGCAGGATCTTCATTCCCCAGTATCACTATCCTTATGCGGTGCCACTTGCATTCATACAGGTATTGTGCTCACACAGCTACATCTTTATCAGTTCATCTTTATCAGTTCTACATCTGTTTTATGATCTGCATGCATATTTTAAAGTCGACTTATGTAAGTAATGATCAGATGATTTTGCATGCTTTCTAGTCGTGCATTTGAGGTCAGTGCAGAAAGTTCAGGCCAGTTTTGAAGAACCTGAGTGAATTGAATGGAGTAAATTTTAAAGCTTAAAAGGAGACCAAAAAAATGTATTTACTCACAAAGATATTTTGCAGTATATGTCTAAGCTGCTGTTTTTTACACAATTAATATTAACGGGGACAAGGATTAAACAAGGATTATGTTAAATGGACCATCACTATTTAAAGTCACGAGAAATGGGCATTTATACTGTATCATCATCAATGTTAGGAATATATCTGAATGTGCGTATTGATTATCTATAGGGTGTAAAGCACAAGACTGGGCAGCTCTCGGATGAATCATTAGGTGTGCTACATGTGATCGCTGGACTCGTGCTGTAAACTCCTTTTTAGGAGTCCTTTTAGTGCTTATTTATTTGCATTTATGGCTGGCTCTAAAAAGGATGCAGATAAGATTTGACAAATCGACAGAAAATGTATAACTACAGTGGCTTCAGAGTCTGAGACTACTGGTAAAAATGCGTGCTTTTCGCAGTTTTATTATGTAGTGCTCTTTTTGTTACAAATTAAATCAGTATCACAATTTGAGTAAAACACTGAATTAAAAAAATGTATGAAAACCAGAATGTCTTTGCATTTGGTTTTTCCCTCTTTTGCATGCACTCCACGGCTGTGTGCAAATTCACACTCTGTGCTTCTTTTGAATAAGTAATTACTTTACGACCGTGGAATAGGTACATTCTATATAGATTGAATATGTAATTTGAATGTCATCCGAGTCACATGATCAATGTCACAAATTATTTGATTAATGACCTAGAAACAGAGCAGAATTCTAAATAGTTCGTATTAAATTCATGTTTTTTTAAAACCTTGTTTATTTCTGGGATTTGCTATGTAATCTCTGACTTTTGGACCCCACTGTACTGTAGGAAAGTGTAGATTTGTGTGCTGTGACTGGTTAAAGTTGGTTAAAGTGGTGTGTAAAATGACCTAAACTTTTTTAAACTACACCAATACAATATTCAGTGTATTAAATGTGATCATAAAACGGCATGTATAATGATTTATAAAATGTTCTTTAAAATAGTTTGATAGCATCCATTATGTTTATCATTTCCTCTAAAATTGGCTTTAGTGTTATTAGATACACAATGAAAAGTTTGCAGTATGACTCTCCTGACATTTATGTGTCGTTTTTAGGTGCATTGAACTTCCTCTTACTCCTGCTTTGTTCCCACCAGGTACTTCTGAATCTCATGGCACTGCTAGCTTTGCATGGTGTGGGTCTGATCCACTTGAAACCTTTTTCACTGAGGCTAGCCGAGCGTTTGTTTGTGCCGGCAGTTTGCGGGAGCGTCCAGTGTGTTCTGGCCGTATGGGCTGAAGGCTGTTCCCACTCTGGCCTGTACCCTCTAATCGCTCGCTTCCTCCCAATGGTCAGTGTGAGCTTGGGTCACCTGTTTGCACTGAATATGCCGGGCTCCATCCATGTCTCCTGCCTTCTGACAGTTCTCACCTTCGCCTCCGTCAGCGTGACAGGTATGATGGCTTCAAATATGGGACGTTTCACTGGGACACATTTCTCAATATTTTTTTTCCCCTAAAACTCTTCACACAGCTCTCCTACCCAACTTTCAGCTTGGCACAGCAGTGAGTTTCAAATCCAAAATGCAATATATGTTACATGGTCCATGTTTACATTACAGCACAAAATTATTCCTAAGTTGTCTTTTGTACTAATGGAAACTATATTAGCATCCACACCAACACAAGATAACATTCTGTTTATTATAAGCACGCGCTGCAAATATGTCATCTGCCGCTTTAAATGCTCGAGCTCCTTAAAGTCTGTTGGATTCTGATTGGCTGTCAATGCTTTTTTCATTCATCAGAAAAAAAAATCGTTGTGAAAGTGATTCCAACAATATCGTTCCTCTGTGCTGTTATCGTTATAGTTATGGTGTGGACTCTGCTATTCTTTTACATTTGGAACGATTTTTAAAACAACAACTTTATCATTATAGCTATCGTCATTGGTGTGAACGGGCCTTGACCTCTTAACATCAAATTGTTTTGATACTTTCATTTTTTAGATTTGGAAAATATTTGAATATGGTGTTATGGTAGAAATGTAAAAAATATATATCTTATTCAGTTCTGTACAGGAGTTTTGATGGTTGTGTCTCGATACAGTCATGGCCAAAGCTTTTGGCAGTGGCATAAATTTTGCGTTTTGCAAAGTTTGCTGCTTTAGTTGTTGTGTTGCGGATTCACATAGTTCTTAGATTATTGTGCAGAGTGATCAGATTCATGCAAGAGTGATAATGAAGTGGCATGGAGATCATTACATTGAAATTTTGGATTTGTGGCCAGGCAACTCCCTGGATTTTAATCCTATAGACTAGAGAACCTGTAGTCAATCCTTAAAAGGTGAGTTACCTTTTAGAAGTCCACAAATTGTGATTAACTCTGAGCACTAATAAGGTGCTAAAAACTAAAGAATGGATCGCTATCAGTCAGGATTTGGCCCAGAAGCTGATATCCAGGATGCTGGAGTGAATTGCAGAGCTTATGACAGCTTATGGCAACACTGTAGATATTGACTGAGCATACATTGAATGTTTTTGCCAATAAAAGCCTTTAAGCATTTCATAAGTTTTATTGTTTTCCGGTATACCGTAGAAACATAAGACTGAAGCAGCAAACTTTGCGAAACACAAAATTTATGTCACTGCCATTTTGGCCATGACTGTAAATTATCCGCAGTTTAGCCCACATAGATTGTTGTTGTGCTCACTGTGTGAAGAGTTTTGATGCCACGATTGAGAAATGGGTCCTTGTGATTGTTAAAAACAGTAATTCCATTTTTAATCGCATTTTTCTCTTTCCAGCCTGTGAAGGACTGCATGTGATGGAGCCGCTGGAGTACATCTACTCTCCTCTCAGCCTGGTCCTCCACAGCCTGTCTCTTGCCTGGCTGGCTAAAGTCTCCCAAACGGAGCAAAGCCATGCCTCAACCTTTGACCTTTACTACAATCTGACAGTGTCACGTACCCTCGTATTAGGGTTCCTGTGTGTTTTGCACCCTGACGGCCCAAATGCACTGATTCAAGGCAACTGGCACAGTCTGCTGTTTCTGGGATACATGCTCGGGATGTTGCTGCTGGGTATGGTGCAGCTTTTTTTTGTGGATGTAACAGCGTTGTATTTATCTGCTCTCCCAGCAGCCGTGCTGCATGCTACCAGAGGGCTCGTACTGCCCTTGTTCAGTTTGCTATAGGACATACGGACCAATCAGAGTGTAGATCATTCTGAGGAGCAAAAGTCTATGTAGAATAACCAATCAAATACCTGATCAATCAAATACATGATTGATGATAACAGTATTAAAACTTAATTTATAGGCGTGACGACCTTGTGTAAAGATAACTCTAACTAATTATTTCATATGGTTACACTACCAGCAAGCACTGACGTGCGACTTCTTTCTTTGCTTGCACTGAAACTACGACAACGACAGGTGTTTTCATGAAGGAGCTAATAAGTTCTGGAATTCAATTTTAAATACAAAATACAGGTTTCTTATACATCTCAAACCAGCTTTTATTTTGTACAGACTATATTATTCTGAGTTAGAATTACCCATTATTTTCTATTTGTCAGCTGGAAGTTCTGAGAATGAAAATAACAAATTATATTTTGCATAAAGAAAATCAAGCCCTTTTAGGACCTTTAGGGGTTATTGCGTTGTAATGTAATTTGCATGATAGTTTCACCACAATTCCTCCATTTCATAGTAAAAAAAATAAGTTATTGTTGTATTGGTTTTAATTTACGCCTTTATTTTGTGCTTTTATTTTTTAAAAGTTAAGACAGGAAGATGTTCTTTACTGTATTAGTAATGAAAATGACAAACTAGTATCTGAATGCATTACGGTAATGAGAATGGAGAATGTGCTTAACTGGGCCTTAATGGTCTTAAAGATAAGCCTTATTTTTAATGCAAAATATATTTTTTGATATATATTTTTAAGGTGAAAAATGATCTAAGTATGTTCTTGACATGCTTTTTGAGATTCACCCAAGTATATTATACTACAGCTTAATCTTACAGTAACCTTGGCCCGTTCACACCAAGCACGATAACTATAAAGATAACGATATGCGTCCACACCAGCGACTGATAACGGTCTTTTTATTCTAAGCATGCGCGCGCCCGGATGATCCAGATCCATTTTAAATGCGCGAGACCTTTAAATTAGAATGGATTCTGATTGGCTGTCAGTGTTTTATCGTTCGACAGCTGGAAAAAAATCGTTCTGAAAGTGATCCCAACGATATCGTTCCTCAAATCTTTATCATTATAGTTGTGGTGTGAACTCTGTTATTCTTTAATATAGAGAACGATTTTTAGAATTATATCTTTATCGTTATCTTTATAGTTATCGTCCTTGGTGTGAACGGGCCTTACACTCACAAAAGAGCCTTTCACATTGGTAAAATGCATGGTTTCTTGAAATCACAGCCATAAGCAATACAACAATTTAAGACTAATATAGTAATATATATTATTTAATTAGAAAACCTGTGACTCATGTATTTTTTTAGCTCCTTATTTACAGTATTATTGTTAAAGTATGGAGCAAATAAAACATATTGAGGTTTTCTCACACGCAAACTAAATTCCCAAGTGTTTCAGCTTCTTTCTTGTCATTTCTTGCATAAATCTTATGTATTACATTTCCTGCATATTTTCTTAATGACGGAAGCAGTACGTAATGCACAAATGTAGACCACCAGAAATCCTATAACTCATTGTTATGTAGTGTTGTAGTGGCCAAAGTCTTCCCAAGCGAGAATCATGAGGTTAAAAAGGTTCACCCTCGGTGCTGTGTGGCATTGCTTCTAATCAGGAATGATTGATTTATCTGTATAGACTTTAGGTTAATGTTAAACTAGAATGCAATTTGTTTTGTTAATCAGCGTAGATAAGCACAGGGAAACATTCCCCTTCCTTTTCTCTGAAAGATAGCTGATGGGTGGGCGGTATGATCAAAATTCTGTTTCACGATATGACAAATTTTATTTCACGGTAACGATATATTTCACAATATAGTTATTTATATATAGCCTAGAAATCTAGGCAGCAAAATTTATTTTGCAGCCAGGGTAGTCTAGCAATTCTCCGTTGACTTTCGGAGCTGTAAAAACCTAAATTGGGTCAGGCCAATCACATCGTGTATAGAGTAGGCGGGGCGGGCTTAACATAATGACGACAGAGTTGCGACTGTTCCCTGCTACTTGAAAACAATCCGTGAGCTAGTGTCCGTGTGTTAGTGGTGTTGACGTTTTAAACGCGTCGAAAGCAGCGAGGTTTTTCTGCTTTACACGAAAAGTTATATAAAAAATTCACAGACAACATATGTTCATATTCATGGCAAAATTCAAACGGGACCAGAAAATAATTATTTTCTCCCATTCACTTGCATTGTCGATTTTTCAACCTCGAGGTCCAGGGGGATTAGCGGAAGGGGCGGGAATGAACTGTTGTTGTCAAGTAAGCTTAATGCCATCCCCGTTGTGAACACACACTCCTCTAAACTGTAGCCTATGGGTGCTGCCCTGCTCTAGTTGCGGCTTTTCCCCCCGAAAATATTACGTTAACAACCACCCTTTAGAAAACATAATTCCTTCGTGGATCCTCTTGATCAATTTTCTTCATGTTTCTTTGACAAATCTGTATCTCAGTCTCACGCACGCTGCACGTGAGTTAACCACGCCCACTTATTTACATGTTGCGGTATACACGGAATAAAAAAAATTTGTTAAGGTTGACATTTTCTACCGCGGTAACGATACCGTCATACCACCCAGCCCTAGCTGTAGCTGATATGTTCTGTTGTAGAGCATAACAATAGGTTTTATTAATCTCCAACAAAATGACACTAATTGTAATTGGAAACATCTCAGAAAATATTATCTTTATTCAAAAAGAGGGAGTAAAATGCATTTTAATTATGAACAACATGATAAACAACTTTCTCAGATTTTGTGAAGGAAGAAATTCCCCGTCAATTTTAATGTAAGTGCTCTGTTTTGAAGAAAATATCAATGTTTGGAGGTAATAATTCCCAATTCAGTACTAGGTGTGGAAAAGAACACCATAAATTCAAATATAGTCAGCTGATAGAGCAACAGCTGAAGTTTACTAGGTGAAGGAACGCTGAGTGCATGATAAGTGTGTGATAAGTCTCGGTGAGTTGATTTTTCTATTTCAGTTAGGCTTATCAGGGCTGATCTGCGTCAGGTGGGATGTGGATGCCAAGACTCTGCAGTAGATTAGAGGCAGGCCCAGCTAGACCCGCCTGAGAAGCAAGAGATTCAAGTAAATTTGTAACCAGGTTGAGATCCACATCAAGCGGCTGGATTTCTTCCTCAACAAGCTCTGAGCCCGAGGTGGCTGATGAGCTTTTAAATGCATCTGCTTTATTACTGGCCTACAAGGAAGCAGAAAATAAAAATAATCAAGTTTCTACAAAGTTATGGGCACAGGATAAACAACATCTGTGGATACTTACTCTGTTATTGTGTGTAAAGCTTTGGCCAATATTTGTGCTTTGCAGTTCCTGGTCCATTTCATCCATGTACTTCTTCAGATTCTCCAGCTCCTCTGAACCTGCCTGCTCCTGAAAGCCACCATTCTGCACTTCTTCATTCTCATCCACATCATTGTCGTCATCATCATCATCAAAGTCGTCAGAGTCTAACTCATCATCCTTAGTTCCTGTAAAACAGGAAGTGCTAATTATTAGTAATTTTCTGTAGTATAGATAATTCAGGCATAAAATTCTAAATAAATGACAGATTTAAGTCAAGAAAAAATTAACAGGCTTTATGGAAACCAATTTAAAATATAATAAAAGATATAAAGATTAGTGGTTGATCGATATTGACCGATATTTTTGATGGTCGATATAATATTAATAAAATTTAACTACATGGTTGCAAAACCATATAATAGTGATATATTATAATGGTGATATTAGGTGACGTTTCACGGGTATCTGTTTACAGGTAGCAGGAGTTTAGATTAGATTAGATTTACATTAGTTTCAACTTTGTTATCATTGTGCAGTTTACCATTATAGAGACAATGAAAGGCAGTTAGCGTCTAACCAGAAGTGCAAAAATGCAGAAAAGTGCAATGTGAACAGTATAGACAGGTAGTGCAGTATAATCAGTTTAAGACATATAGTGCAGTGTAGACAGTAGTATACAGTTAATGAAGTGGAATGGTGTACAGTAAAGGCCCTTGCACACCGAGTCCGAAATTATCGCATGCGTTTTTTCGCATTCGTGATTCGGTGGCTCTGAATTGTCAAAACACCATTCAAAATGCTTGCTACGAATGCGAAAAACGCAGAAAATCGAACCTGATTATAATTTTTTTTTTACAGACGAAAGTATTGGAGGCTGTGTGCAAACGTGACTGACATAACGTGAGGTCGTATTTATTTTTTAACTTGCGAAAATTTCGGACGCGAATTTCGGACTCAGTGTGCAAGGGCCTTAAGGATATGGGGATTTGCCATCACGATCGGTAAGAGGAGAGTTAACCTCATTTAAGCCTGCATAGCCGACATGAGCTATCCTGTTGAATAGGCAGGGCAACTATTTAACATAGCATATTCAACATCACATAGTTACAGGCTAACTTCAGTGCGCATGACACAGTAACAACTTTGCATTAGCATTGAGACCAGGCTATGCTTGAACAAACAGTCTGTGAATAGGCTAGTATAAATTATGGCCGTGAAAGAGACTGTGAACCCATTGAATAGGATATGTTTAGTTGGTGAGTAGCATAGGCTACTATTACACAGTAGCGATAACGTTAAGCGCACCAGAATAAAATCTAATATCCAGAAGTAAACAATGTAGCTGACTTACAGATTCAGTTAATATCCACAAATGTGACAAAAGTGGCCAAATAGATACAAGTGCTGTCACGATAAAAGTCCTGGTCCAGACACACTGGACAAACAGAAAAACGTATCGAATCGATAATTGAAAAAATGACATGATTATATCCAAAATATATATAGGCGATATATCGGTCGACCACTAAAAGATTTTAGAGCACTAGGATTCATTAATATCACAGAAAGTCAAACTCACCTAGCAATCTATCAAGAGCACTGGTTACTGCATCTGGATCAAAACTGAAGGGCTCAACCAAGCAAGACCTGAAACACAATTTCAGGAAAAGAAAGTCAAATTATCATGGCGCTATAATAATAACTGAAGTATTGACAATTATTCAGATGGAGTATCATTACCTGGGTATTTCAGCACCTTCATGAGAAGACATGGCATTAATGAAGTTCTTCATGCCTTGCGTTACAGCTATCAGACTGTAGCCAGCTTCTTCCTCCTGCACCTCCTCATGAGGCTGTGCCGTCTTACGAGTGCCATCACTCACCCTTCGACTTCCTTTCTCCTCAAGCAGCCTCTCCAGCTCCTGAGGTGAGATGTCCAACCACGCATCACCTACAGGGGGAGATTGAGAGGACAATACTTGATTAAGAAAAGACTCGATTAAGAAAGGCTCAATCCACAGGCTAGATTCACTTTCAGCATACGCAGAGAAAAGACTCGATATGCACAGGCCTAAGAGAAAACAATCCTCTTTTAAATGGGAGAAAAACTGGTACATACTGTCCTCTGGTGGTAGATGTGCCTCTTGGTTTTTGAGGTCTTCCAAACTGAAGGAGGAGCCCTCCAAAACTTTCAACACCTCATCGCCAGGATTATGAATATCAGGGCTTGAGAAAGATTAAAATGATATATACCAATATTATTTAAAAGTTTGGACTCAGTAAGATTTTCTAATGTTCACCAAGGATACATTTATTTAATCAAAATACAGTAAAAAAAAAAAAAATGATTGCGACTCATTATATTATTCTAACTTATATTAATGGCAAAAATGTTGAAAAGATTATTTGATGAATAGAAAGTTCAAAAGAATTTTATAACAATGCAGAAGTCTTTATTGCCAATTTTGATCAATTTATTGTATTATTTCTGTTAAATGATAAAACAAAATGTACTAGTATTTTCATCAAAAAAAAAAAGGTTTAAAGTCAGTTATTTATATATTTTTCTGTATTGTATCAGTAGGAAATATCAGTTTACATTTCCAAACATTCCTTCTGCCATTAAGTGTAATAAACCAGTGAGATTTGACAACAGCCGGTATGATCTGATCTCACCATCGTCGAGTCCGTCTGTGATTACATGTCTGTGACACTTGAAGAAACCGACCTGCAAAGCTACGCTACGTTAAAACTATGTTTGGTGTGACTAAGGGTGGTCACACCAAACATTGATTTGATATATTTAATAAAAGTTCATTGATAAATAAAATCTATTTATCACATGATTTTTGAAAGAATCTTCACTTTACAGCATTTTTACACAAGTGTCTAAAACTTTTCACAGTACTGTAGCTTTGCAGGAAGGTTTCTTCAAGCATCTTGGAGATGTTGCCGCAGTTCTTCTGGATTTAGTCCATCTTAGTTTTTTCTGTTTCTTCATGTAATCACAGACAGACTCGATGATGGTGAGATCAGATCATAATGGCTGTTGTCAGACTCCTTGTGTATACAAAAATCTCACTGGATTATTACAATTAATGGCAAAAGGAACACTTGGAAATGTAAACTACTTTGCCACACAGAGAAAGTAAAATTAATGCCGAGTTCAGACTGCACGATTTTAGCCCCGATTTTGGCTCGCCGACAGGTTTTGAGAAATCGCAGACAAATGCCCGAAATCACAGGCAAATCGGTGCTCGTTCACTCGAGTGACAATCACGCAGTGTGAATGAGCAAAGACGCGATCTGAGAGAATCGCCGACGAGTCGCCGACACCCGTGAGATATTTGGCATGCTAAATATCTGGACCTGTCGGCGATTCAAAATCCTGCTGTGTGAAAAGTGTTCTGACTGAAAACTACATTGGCGATGACCGACAGCCAATGAGAGAGCAATATACAGAGCAGCGGGGAGTTCGGGGAGGAGTTATAGACCACAATATCAGTATTTTAATAGATATATTTACAATTATATCAAACAGAAACAAAGCACAAACATTTGCTTGACCAGTAGCAACAGCAGCACATTGCAAAATTATTTATTTACCCCCAACTCTCTGTGAAGAACACACAGTCCTTGCTCCCCTTGTCTTCCCAGCCATTTCCTCATGCATAATATGTTTTTCTTTTTCTCCTTTTCGCTGCAAATCAGTGCACAGACAATTTGGATCGCAAGCCTCTTGCAGGCTATAATTTTTAATAACAATTTCAGTCTCGCGCAAGAACTGCGGTCTACGCACGCGGGTTTTTGCGCTATTTCCTTATCACTTCTCGCGTGTGTTTGGTTGTGAAACGTAGTTTGTGGACCAGACAGAAGTTGTCGGCGATTCTTTCTCCTGAAAGTCATGCAATGTGAAACCTCCTGTCGCCGATGCATCGTGCAGTGTGAACACACCAGCAACTGAATGTTACCCCAGATAGTCACGCAGTGTGAAAAGAACAGTGACCCGACTACTTTGAAAATCGTGCAGTCTGAACTCGGCTTAACTCTGTGACAGTAAACTATAAATAAAAAAAGCCACTCTCACCGATGAGTGCTGGTTACCGACTGCCTGAAGAAACTTTCTGCTGATGTCAATGAGGCTTGGTATCGAGCAGATCCTTCTAGTTCACTCTGGGTTCACAAAAATAGTCAAACACATAAGCAAAATCTATATCCACACACACAGATAAAATGTATCTCTCAAGGAAAAGAAATCTTTGCATTATCTGCTTCAAGTATTTTCAACACAGAAACTCTTTCCTACCTTAAAGTATCCATTTTTTTTAAGGCTATCTAAAAAGCCTCTCCATAATGGGTTACTGCTGACTGAAGTCTCTTGCTCTGATGAAGACTGACTGCTTTTGGAGCACATGATTTCAAAGCCATGGGCCTTAGGCATGAACAGAAGGTAGAATGCATTAGCACCATGTACTCTAGTTACAAAATGTATTACATGACAAACTGTATTTCTGAGCATATGAAAAATTCATTCCAATGGCACAAATTTTTAGAGAAAAACACAATCTCTATGAAATGAGATCTGCATTTTAATAGTCAGCTTTCTCTGTACATGACTCATTCCATGCGCTCACCAGTTTCATTCCCAGCTCGTGAGCTCTGTACTGGGGATGAGAGCGGGCGGGAAGCGTGAAACCACTCCGCCGATCTGGAACAAAACTCTGTTGTTGCAGCTGTGCGTACAAGCATCGAGTAAACTTCACCTACAGGAAAGGGGGAAGGGAACAGGTTTGTAGTAACTGGAGGAGTTCTCAATAAATACATAACTGTTTAAAAGTTTGGAGTTAAAAAGTAATTTATTCCTGTGATGGTTTCAGCATCATTACTCCAGTCTTCAGTGTCACATGATCCTTCAGAAATCATTCTAGTATGCTGATTTGGTGCTAAAGAAACATTTCTTCTCATTGACAATGTTGAAAACAGTTGTGCTGCGTATCTTTTGTGGAAGCTGTGACATTTTATTTCAAGATTTTTTTGATGAATAGACAGTTCAAAAGAACAGCATTAAATGCTCATAAATAAATATATACATTTTATTATTTTTATTTAAAAAAAAAATGTTTTACATCCTTGCTGAATATACGTATTCATTACTTTTTTAATCTATTTTTTAATTCAGACCCCACCGGTAGAGTGCATTCGACAGAATTCAGCAAGTACTTTCCCACATAAAGATAAATTCAGAACAAGAAAAATGTTGACTGCTTCTTACTGATGTCATAACTCTGGAGTCAGGAGGAAAGGTGCGGAAAGTTCGGCAGGCCTGGAGGTCAACAGGGTCACGCAAATAGAAAGCAGACACAGCCGGGGCTATAAGGTCAGGCCTCCTAGACAACACCACAGCGATGCCCGCAGGCACGTAACAGTGGGCGCGGTGGAAATTCTGCTGGATTTTATCTGGATACCTGCACACATACATACAAACAAAAAAAATGAGTAACAGAAACAACTGAATTGCTTATTTTAAAGTGCCCCTATCATGCTCCACATCTCCAATAATAGGTTTACATGCATCCAAGGTTAAAAAACACAAACATTTTCATAACGTACAATTGCAGCACCACCTCTTTTCTCACAGTATCTGAAACGGTGTGTATCAGAAATGTAACGTTCATTACCATATTAGAATTTTAGCTCCGGAGGCCTCCTCCACACTTGTATACACAGTGATACGAAGAGCAACAATGGAGTCGGTTTTACCGTATCAATCCGTGCACGAGTCCTCATCCTTTGGAAGTGCATGCATGATGCAAAGTGGATTTGCTTTCCCACGCAGAAAACTTGTCGACAACACGAACCAAACTCTTCCAGGCCTCAGCCACAACTACAGCGTTTGAGGGCGGATTAAAGTCGACATTGCTCAGGGGCAGCCAATGAAGACCATATACTGGCTTTATGCAAATGTTACAAACCTACACAAGTTTGTGCAGGAAGTGAGGCTGAAATTCCTGACGGCTTGTTTCAGGCAGTTCTGAATCGGTTCTGTCTTTTGGGAGATAATTACTCTATTTATCGTGCACTTTGATCTCTGAAACTTTGCAGTCACAAACAGCTATATTACACACTACACGAAAGGTAATATCTGAAAGAGCATAATAGGGGCATTTTAAACAATGACATCACTCTCACCCATCCAGCCTCCTGGCCAGAGCGGAGCGTATGGGCTGTTTGGCTAAACAGCTCTCAGTGTGTGAGTGCAGCACCTCTAGAGCCTGACCCACAGCAGGCACTGAGTCTCTAGGCCAGCCAACCTCTCCAGAACGTGTATGGTTGGGTAATATGTGCAGCTCTCCCTGGTACAGGAACACCTGAGAAACACAATTACAAACATTACAAGTCATAAGCCAAGGGGAACAGACTATATATGCACTATATACGCAACGATGACAAGAACAGCCTTACTTCTAAAAGAGAGAGAAAGAGATATGTATATATATTTTTCCTGCAAATAATAATAACCATCCATCACTGATTAATACAAACTGTGGTGACAGTGCTAGGATCAAATGTTACTACAATGGTCCTAAATGTGTAAGAGCCACAAGTTACTTATTTCTTTATATAGATGTGGAATTAATAATTGTGAATAAAGTGTATCATAATATTTCTGAAAACTTGAAAATTAAGCTCCAATAATATTGCTTAATGATGGTGACGTCATTTCCTACAATTACCGTTTAATGAAATGTAAGATTGGGTAGTTTTTCGAGTTCAACTCATCCTCATATATAACGGCGGTCCACAGGAATGCACCAAATTGTACGGATTGATGCATATCAGTGGCATTTGCATGTACTTCAAAGAATACCATGGTCCAAAAATCATGATAATATCATGGTACTAGGATTTCCAATTTCCAATACAAACCCTGTTTTCACTGCTGTCTGGGTCCAGCCACTTCGGCAGGTGTTCAGCGGCTTCAATCAGAATAAACTGTCCATCATTATCATAGACAACAACAGCTACATCACTAAAGGTGCGCGTGATCTCTTTTAGCAGGTAAACGATGAACCATTCATCCTCCACATTATCTCCAAACTCAGTAACACCACCCAGGTGTGCGGGCACATCACCTATGGAGTGAGAATAAAAAAAAGAGAAGTGAGCTGTTTATAAAGGCCTCTTTGAAAACGCATAATAAAATAAGCAATTCTGTGGAGCGTATACATTCGTGACTAGCAAAAAAAGAATGGCAGAAATTATACTCTCTCTCTCTCTCTCTCTCTCTCTCTCTCTCTCTCTCTCACACACACACACACACACACACACACGCATATATGTGTGTGTATTACTCTTACCTTTCTCAGGGTGATATCTTATATTGAAGGGCTGATGTTGCCAGATGTACGGCACCAGAAGAGGGGCGATCTCAGCGAGGATGTTCTGCAGGATCTGTTTAAGGGATTTCTCATTGGCTTCTGCGTCTGATGGGTCAGGGTGAGCCAGAAACAGCTGATACTGGACCGCGTCTTCGGGAATGGCAGGTCTTCTCAAAACATCCATGTTCATGTCTCATTATACCATAAAAGCTGAGGGGAGAAGCACAGATCACGTCACTGATTTGGTTCGAGGTTAATGTAACGTGCAGACGCCATACATTATTACGGTTTCAACAGCATACTATTTTTGTTCATGTAACGTTAGATATAAGTCTGGAAATTACCTGTGAGAGTTTATTAGTTCTTCCTCTTCATTATAATTATACTTATAAATATAATTATAAATTATACTATAGCTTGATAAAAACTGCTGAGAATGACGGTCATGTGGACATCTTGACTTGTTTTGAGTCTTAGCTCGCGGGATTTTCCTTACACGCCCCGGAAGCGTCGTAGTTTAGGATACAAGTCCTCAGTTCAAAATAAAGGTCGTTTTGAGCCATTTGACCTTTTGAGGTTAACACAAAATATTAATGTGTAATAAATAAATGTGGTTATATTTTACATTTAGTTTATTTATTTATTCCTCTTATTTTAGTAAAAAAAAAAAAAAAACTAAAATAACTAAAATACAATTTAGCAAAATCCATCTCTAGGGTTAAAACTTTATAGTTTTAACAGATATATGCTAAATTAAATTATTAAGTAGTTATAATAGTTCTATTCAGCAAGGATGCATTAAATTGATCAAAAGTCACAGTGAAACATTTATGTTACAAAATATTTTTATTACAAATAAATGATGCTCTTTTGAACTTTCTGTTCATCACAGAATCCTGAAAAGAAAAAATGTTTCTTAAGCAGAAAATCATCATATTACAATGATTTCTGAAGGATCATGTGACACTGAAGACTGAAATTTTCACAATTTCACAATATTACTGTTTTTAGTGTATTTTTATCATAATAAATGCAGCCTTGGTTAGCATAGCCTTCTTTCAAAAACATAATAATAATAATAAAAAAAAAACTCTAACTCAAACTGAACCCAAATCTTTTAATGATAGTGTATACAAATAAAATTGAATTAATTGGTTGGCTGGTTATATCAAAGTTAGACACTAGAGAACACAAGGAAAGGTTACCAAATGTAACAGCTGGTAAGTTAGTTAGTTAGTTAGTTAGTATAGTTAGTTAGTTAGTTACTTAGGAACATAATTTATAGGTGTATTTAAAAACAATCCCAAGCGAATGCTTGATTGGAAGTCAGATGATTCAGTCCTTGTCTCTGACAGAGCCATACCAATTTTTGGCCTTTATGTCTCATCTTTTCCCCTGTGTGTTGATCTGGCCATCAGAGTGTCTCTTTGGTCCATTTAAACACATTATTTAATAAATCTTACACTTTAAACAGGTCCATTAGCTAGGTCCCCACGACAGCTCTTTATCAATTTTGGAAATCCAGCCCCAGGTGTGCATTAGAGTGTGCATTAGAGAGAAACCTGCACCTGCCCTGTGGTCGCAAGACTCCCAAATGACGAAAGAGCATTGCAACTCATTTTAAGAGGACTGTATAAAGGAGACCAAGAACAGCACACTTCATCTTGATCAAAGACAGCAGGTAAGACTTGAAAATTCTGTATCACTGTAAAAAAAATATTTTCATGATTTGTTATCACAACATTTATCTTTTGTCAAATTAATGTGGTTCAGATAACATAATATTTAGAATTTATATTTATTAATCTCCTTCATTGTATTAACTTAATTTTTTATTTCAATGAACTCAAAATTGTATGGCAACCAGGTAACTTTTTTAAGTTCAACCAACAATAATTTTTTTCAGTGTAGTGTTTTCTGAATATCTTTAGATTTAAACTTAAGATTTAAGTAGCCTAACTCATTTAAAGAAATGACAGATTGTAACTAACTTGTATTTAATTGCTGTATCTTTGTACCCACTGCTTTCACCTCTTAAATAGACTTGAATTTCATTTATAGATATTTATATTGTTAAGAGAAAACAGGCCTATAGTATTTCTGTGCATGTTTTGAATGGTTATGTTGAGCTGTTGCGTAAATTGTTAGAAACTGGGGTTGAATGTCATTACGTTGTACTTTGACAATACATTTTTCGCCTCAGACTGAATAAGTTTGAGCTGTAGGCTACTCATATCAATACAGATATTGATATATCAGTATTTTTATGTTAAAACAGCTCCTACAGCTGAATTTAAATTAAACAGCACTTTCAATCTTCTGTAATTCTTCCATTTTTCTTGTTTTTATTTTTACTTTTACTTTCTTGTACAGCACTTCGGTCAACCCAGGTTGATTTTAAAATGTGCTTTATAAATACAATTTTATTTGATTGAAACAATTTTATTTGATTGAATTAATATTAGTATACTATAATCAATAATTTTGTTCCAATAGATTTATAAAAACCAAATAATTGGATAAAATTGTTGTTGTTTTTTTCATTGTAAGATTTTTTGGCTATCAACAACTAAACAATTTTCATATATTTTATATGAAGGTTTACATTAGAGTATGATTTTGCCTATTACATGTCTTTGTTTCAGTTTTAGCATGGAGTGGAAAGGAAGGGTGCTGGTCCAGTTGTTAATGCTAGTGTGTGTGTTGGAGGTTAGTCTTTGCCAGCACTGGTCATACGGTTGGCTTCCTGGCGGAAAGAGAAGTGTTGGTGAAGTGGAGGCAACATTCAAGGTGAGATTATCCTCTTGTCCTCTTCTCTCTTCTGTCATTTTGAAAAAAAAAAAAAATATATATATATATATTAAGTATGGGAGACCGGGAGTAACACGGGGTGGACATCAAAAACTAAGAATATTAAAAGTATTGAGATGTGTGACTAGAGTAAAAATCTGTCTCTGTCAGATGATGGATGCTGGTGACACATTGCTGTCTATTCCCGCGGACACTCCAATGGAGCAGCTTTCACCTATACACATCGTAAGAGCATGACTGTTCCTCTTTCTTATTGGAAAACATCAGCAGCTTAATTTCCCAGTGTGAAACTGTACTTGATCAGTGATCTCTCGTCTATTGTGATTACAGATGAATGAGGTGGACGCTGAAGATTTGCCTCTGAAAGAACAGAGATTTCCCAACAGACGAGGAAGAATGTAAAAGCATAAAAGATGAAGATGAACCCTTGGAGCCAATGATAATACAATTTTGTGTTATTCCATGGGAACAACATGTATGAAGTCCTGATGAAATATCCTCCTCATGGTTTTAATAAAAAGCCTATACTGCACTAGAGGTGCATATTTGTTCAAAATCAACCCTCGCTCATTTATTATTAGACATTAGGCTATGTTTTGAGAGCTGAAGCAAGAGTAGCACCAAATGCCTTTTTCACCTCAAAATACAGACTAACATTTAGGATAGGCTTTACATCGCAACTGTGCTTTCACGTCGTGGTGCTCTTGTATCCATGTTTACACAGTGATTTCACAAAAGATTTGTGACATTTATAATTTGTGTACTTTGGAGATTAGTCATTTATGCTGATATTTATAGCCTAGGCTATTAAATGTGTTGTGGCCAATAAATATATCAAAAATGTTTAGGGGAGACCTGGGAGTGTTGTACAGATAGTTCTCTAGCTTTGCATTCATGCTAACTTCAACCTACATGCTAAAACTTTAGCCAAATTATGCCTGCCCTGTTAAAATAAAATCACGTGAGTTTTTTTGTTGCGCAATGAGGGATTTATGATAGGTACTAGGCCTAAATATGTTTCCAGCATAGTTTATGCGCATGTCTTCTTATCAGATAAAAACATTATAGCGCATTCGATTTTTTTGTGCACATTTTTAGAAATAATGCGCATCTCGGCAAATGTAGATTGTGTGGATCTTATTTCAGCAAACCTCTCTTACATAAATCCCCCGATAGTGTTTCAACTCACCTCAGTGGTGGGGTAACAACGGTCGGGAACTCTAATGTGTTTGACAATAACGCACAAAATCTGTGATTGTGTTGTACATGCCCAAGTGGGTTATATTTAAAGCAGACAAATGTAGCTACCATGTATCAAATTTTGAGAGATAATAGCATCCCCGCGGTCTCCCCACATAGATTATCAGTTATCTTGTTGCATTTGTTAACGGCTATGGACACCTGATCGCTAATATGATTAAAACTGCATTATATCACATTGGTGGTTTGAATCATGCGTTGCAAACTACGAAAACTGAATCAAGTAGGCTCTATAGGCTAATGCGAGAAACAAACACGACAGCCTGTCTATTTAACTGACTTTAGCATTAAAGGGATAGTTCACTTTGAAAATAAATTTTGGTATGTTTTAGCTTACCTCAAGGGCATCCAAGATGTAGGTGTCTTTTTTTCCGCAGTAGTTTCAATTTGGATATTTTTAGGTCAAACCGTTCTTGTCTGTCAGTCAGATAATGCAGGTCGATGGTCACTGTATCAAAACACAAGCACAGAGTCCAAATTAAAACAATTCCTCATCGTCCAAATTAAACAATTTCCCATCGTAAGTACACATTGATGGCCTAAGACACGAAACGAGCGGTTTGTGTGTGAAAATGAACAGTATTTATATCGTTTTTACCTCTTGTAACACAGCACACGTCCAAATGATCTGACGGCGCGGGCGGGTATAGATGTATACATAGATGTCGCCTTGGCTACGGTTTCGTTCTAATGAACTGCAGTAGCAAAGGCGACATCTAGTGTATACATCTATACCCGCTCGCGGGCGGGTATAGATATATACACTAGATGTCGCTTGGCTACGGTTTCGTTCCAATGAACTGCGTAGCCAAGGCGACATCTATGTATACATCTATACCCGCCCGCGCCGTCAGATCATTTAGACGTGTGCTGTTTTCAAGAGATAACAACGATATAAATACTGTTCGTTTTCTCACACAAACCGCTCGTTTCGTGTCTTAGGCCGTCAATGTGTACTTACGATGGGGAATTGTTTAATTTGGACGATGGGGAATTGTTTTAATTTGGACTCTGTGCTTGTGTTTTGATACAGTGACCATCGACCTGCATTATCTGACTGACAGACAAGAACGGTTTGACCTAAAAATATCAAAATTTAAACTACTGTGGAAACAAAGACACCTACATCTTGGATGCCCTTGAGGTAAGCTAAAACATATCAAAAATTTATTTCAAAGTGAACTATCCCTTTAAGTTTAACTTTCAGTAAGCAATTACCATGCTCAATAAAAGTGTCAACAATCTGTGACTCAGCAGGTAAATAAACATTTACCTTTTAGCGATTGAACATAGTCCTTCTCCAAAAGGTCTTCTAAATTTGGATTCTGATTGAGTCAGCTTGACACCTTTGATAGTGATGACTAATGGCTCCGCTCCACATAGTTCATAAAATGAAGTTGAGGAAATTCATATGTGAGTGTCAGAGGTGAGATCTGGCATTGCCTCTTAACTGCATAATGGTGTGAGTCTGACATATTAATCAAATTTAAGTGCAATGCATTATCACCTGAGAGCGTAAAGAGCAATGAAGTAGGCTACCTACACAGCATGATACATTCACATTTGACAGAAACAAACTGAAAATCTGAGAATCAGGTGTCAAAGTTGAGGGTTAGTTGAGGTAGAGCAAAAAGCTGCTCATAAAGATTTTAAAAATAAAATAAAGTCTGAAGCATTTCTTTAAGTAACCCATATGAATGATGTGTCCTGACACATTAAATGCTTTGAAGATTAAAACACCAGCATGGGACTAATGCAGCACAGGGATCATATTGTAAATCACCATCATTCTGTCAATCAAAAGAGAATCTTTAGACTTTAATCAGAGTTTATTCTCATTCTGAACCATTAATCCAGTTTGATCAAGTCTTACCCTGACAAATGACTTACAGCAGACTAATTACACGGATACTCCCCTATGGTTTCCCTTGTTCAAGTGTATCGTGGTAATATAATGTTAAATCTAAATGTAAAATATTATACCTTACATGGATTTAACAGTTTTAACTCATTTGTTAGTATGTGGTCTTATCCTCAGCAGATTAGCTTTCCATCTCTGCCATCATGACATTTAAAAAAAGCATCACCCAACATTGCTTCATTTAAGTTTCTATAAGTTTCATGCAGTTTATATGGGCTCCGTATCCCATAAGTTTGGTCTAAAAAAAAAGGTAAACATTTTTCTGCAATTAACCGTTTAAAAACGAAGAAAGACAGACTTTATGTTTTGTTTTTCATTTAAACTACTGCTATTAATTTCCACAAATTTAGTGTCCCGTTACATTATTTTATAGCATAAAGGAACAAATTCAATGTAAATACAAATTACATATATACACACGTTACCCAATCTTTTAAAAAAATATTATTTCATGCATTTTTATGTTTATTGTACAAAATGACACATTACTCAGGGTTTTAGCAAAAAAAAAAAAAAAAAAACAGTTCTGGCAACAACAAAAAAATACAAATATTATAGAAATGATTAGAGTATACTATAATGAATAGAAAATAAAACGGCGCATTTTTTCTGATCATGTACTGAAAAGAAGAAAATAAAAGAGTTTCAGACTCCTTCTCATGGAAAATGTCACAGGAAATTAATACAGATATAGATTAAGACACACCTTTCACATAGTCTACAGAGTTATGATAACAGCTCCCACACTTCACTGAATGATTTGAAATTACAGGGAGGGTTTGTGTTCACTGAGCACGATCCAACTGTTTTTCTGTCAGGCACAAATTGCTGTTCTGTAAGGTGGCATGATGCCGTATGTGAAGACTTAGTGAGAGATCAGCACAGCCTGAGGCAGTGGATGCAGCTCATGTCACATATGATCAAACACAATATAATGCAGTAGCACACTACTGACTGTGGGTATCTCACCAGGGACTTTCATCCTCCCATTAAAGAGATCTAAAGAGACTGTGTGTTTGAAAGAGACTTCATTAAAGAGACTGTGTGTTTGACATCCAGAGGAACTAAGAACACTTTTGAAATACTTGACTACTTGACCCTCGGCCATATGCAGTATGCATTTGAAAAGTTGTGGAATTAAATGAAATGCTTTATGTAAAAAAATAAAAACACTCAGATGTTGGTAAGGGAAATCTTTGATAATTGTGCTTGAGAAATAAATGATTTTTCATTATGACACATTATGGAGGAACACAAAATAAAACTTGCCACTGATAATGTGTCTTGTACACATTTGCTGGTATATTTATCAGTTTGACAAAATAGATTTTGCCATCACAGGAATAAATTACATTTTAAAATATATTGAAATAAACAGTTATTTTGAGCTGTAACAATATTTCACAATATTACTGTATTTTTTGATCAAATAAATGCAGTTTTGGTGACCGTAAGAGACTTTTTTCAAAAAAAAAAAAATATGAACTTAATATTTCACGCTTTGACCGGTAGTGTAGATAATTGATCCACCATTAATAAACATCTAATTTGCTATATAGAGCTGTTTATTTGCTTAAACATTTCTTATAAAACTCTAGTTAGCATAACTTATTTAAGCATAACTTGCTGCAAAAAATATCCATATGAATTTCAGGAATAAAAGATTACAAAATATGCAACAATAAAAAGAGAAATGACAATTTATTTAAAATAATTTTCTGTAATCCTTTGGATTAAACATCTTGTTTATAAAATGATTTTTCAAATCACATTTAACAATGTCAATGTAACACTGACAACCATAACACCACCTGCTCTCAAAAACACAATTCCAAACAGATTCCTCTAAAACTGAAAATCTGTCATAATGTTTTTCAAACTCAGACTTCATAAAAAAAAAAAAAAATTGGAATGTAATTTCTGCAAACAATCAAAAATCTGTCATAATGTTTTTCAAACTCAGACTTCATAAAAAAAAAAAAAAAGCAGCATGAAGATTTTGGGGTCCATCCGATGGATTATTCACTCTTTGAAGCATTGAGCTCCAATGCTTTTTTCTCATGAGTGAGCAACCAGACTTTAATATCATCTCCCTTTCCTCCCATGTATGATCCACTGTCCCCTGAACTGCGCAGCACCCGGTGGCACGGCACTATCAGTGGAATCTGAGAGAACAACAGAGAAAAAGATGCATCAGATGAGATAAATCAATCTGTCATGATGACCATTCCAACAAAACTCACAGGGTTTTTCTTCATGGCTGAGCCCACGGCTCGCACAGCATTTGGATTCCCAATCATTTCAGCAAGCTTCTTGTACGAGACCGTTTTCCCAAACCCCACTTCCTTCAACAGAGTCCACAGCACATGCGCTTTAAAAGAATCTAATAAAGAGAGACAAGGAGAAAAGCAGTGAAAAAGAGTGGCAGTGTTTCTCAAAAGCATCGTGAGCCGAGTTGATCATAGAGACGATGGTTCTACGATCTACTTAGGCTTAAGATGTTTTTGAGAAACGCAGCCCTGGTTATTACTTTAAGGTCTGGTTTCACAGACAGGGCTTAGATTAAGCCAGGATTAGACCTTCAATTAGGACATTTAAGTAGCTTTTATAAACGTGCTTAGAAAAAAAAAACATTACTGGTGTGCATCTTGAGAAAAAACAATGGCACTGACATATTTTAAGATATGTCAGTGCAAGTTGCTTTCAGTTAAAACAGCTCAAACATGCATTTTAGTCTGGGACTAGGCTTAAGCCTTGTCTGTGAAACCAGGCATAAATGAGTCAGGTGAAGTGGGGTAATGCGTATGTGACTAACCGCTCTGCATTTGTGGATGGTGTATGGCAGGCAGAGGAAGAGTGCTGATGGACTCGGGTTTCATGAAGTAGCACTGAAGCCAGTCAACACAGCACTGTAACTCAGGGCTCATTTCTGACTGGCCAACGGGGCGTACACTACAACAGGATACACTTAAAGTCAGCATGAAACGGAAGTTGCTTCCTATAGTGACGTATATCTGAGTGAAACGACATCGCGAACAAGGAAAAATGTAGGACGGGACTTGATTTTGACCATCGAGAATTAATTGGGTCATTGGATCGTTGTGGTTTGCTATTGCTTTGATCTCATGCAAGTGACAGGTTGTCCCATCCTAAGAGAAGTCATAAGAGGAGATGTTATTGGCAAAAAGTGTGGGGTGAAAGTTATTTTGCGAGGGCACATGAATTTAAAAATAATAATAATGATGTGCACGGATAAATCATTTATATTAAATACTGCAAAATTCCATAAAAAAAATAAGAATTGTCAATTTTGACTTCACTTAAAGGAGAACTCCGGTCAATTTTAACATTGAGCTCATTTTTTTGTCAATTTGGAGTGCTGTCAATACAGAGAACAACGACAAAAATCGGTGTTGCCTACACAGTGTTATCCTCTTTTTAAAATTTGCACCCTGTTGACTTCAATGGGGCAATATTTAAACCTGCTTTTAGTTAGTAACCTGTTTAGTTACCTATGATCACGCGCGTGAACCCGGCAATCGACTACTTTGGACTTCAACCGAAAACAGGATATAAATACAGGTATTTGCGCTGGCTTAAATAACATCATTTTTATCCATTTCTTTCACATCTACTGCAGTCAGATTCACCCGTGTTCACTCTGAAGGAATCACTCACATGACCTGTGCACTTGTAATGACACATCAAGGATGTTAAGAGGCTAAAAGCAGGTTTAAATATTGCCCCATTGAAGTCAACAGGGTGCAAATTTTAAAAAGAGGATAACATGGTGTAGGCAACACCGATTTTTGTCGTTGTTCTCTGTATTGACAGCACTCCAAATTGTCAAAAAAATGAGCTCAATGTTAAAATTGACCGGAGTTCTCCTTTAAGCTTTCAGTGTTTATGTGAACATCTTTAAGAATTAAAACCAAGCAATTTAATTCACAAACGACATCCTCTAGTTTATTATAATACCAGTTGTATAATACCATCAATTGACAGAACCTGTGGCACCACAGAATGTTGACTCATACATTAATTTTTTCAGTTTGTAAAAAAAACGCTCTAATGGAATTTAATTAGTCAATATGGCAAGGCATTCAGGAGGGTTTAAAACAGAAATGTACATCATCTTATAAATTGATTCAGAGTTTCGAATAGCTTCATTGCTCCCATAACTGCACTTTAAGTGTGGTTTACATGTTGTTACTGGGTGCTGCTGACTCAATTTGTGTGCATGTTTGTGAGAGTTACCTCTCCTCCTTATCTGTTCCCAGTTTGATATTAATGGTGTGGACTCCCTTCTCACAGCCGCTCAGCAGGATCTCCCCCACTGGCGAGCAGAGAATCACATCACGCAGCACACAATGACCGCTGTCAGTCATCGCAAACTGCACACAGCAAGCAATCTGTTGTCAAAACCCCGTCAAACACATGCAATATAGGCTACTAAAGTCATGTGTAACGCATACAGCCATGACAACCAGCTGTCACACACAGTCTATGGTCACACATCATAATCCCGCACGTGCACACAAAATATCAAGTTAGTTTTTTGCGCACAGGTAAAATGTCACAGTTAAATATCACCGACAGTTAATTAATGCAAGATGACATTATTTGATTGCAGTTGTGAGCAGTAAAATTACCTACACGATTACAACGACGACTTTTTTTTATATATATATCTTTGGAACATGACCGAAAAAATTCACTTCCTGCTTAGAAAATGTACTAAACAAAACAGGAGAACTGACCAATCACAGCACAGCATGTTTGTGCTCAGTTCTGTGATTGGACAATATTGCTCTCAGCCAGCCTCACTGATGCAGTCCGCCGAAAGGGGGCCAGTAGCGGTATGATACTTTAGACCTTTTACAGTTGGTAAACATGGTGACGTATTTGTGTGGGCGGGGCTTAGCTGGAGGCAGAAAGATCCCTCTAGCCCAGGGGTCGGCAACCTTTTTGTCATAAAGTGCCATTTTTAAGTTTCCGAGTTCATCACTGTGCCACAACACACATTTAGCCTATATATATATATATATATATATATATATATATATATATATATATATATATATATATATATATATATATATATATATATATATATATGAAGAGTTCAGATGCAAAAGCCTCTAAAAGCCATTTGAAATTTTTTTTATGGAATGATAATTTTTATCAAGCTCGTATATTTAAGTTCAGTAATTTCACTTAAATGATAATTAATAGGTAATCTTCATTGCCATTTAAGTGAAATTATTGAATTTAAATATACAAGCTTGATAAAAATTATTATTCTATAAGAAAATTTCAAATGGCTTTTAGAGGCTTTTGCATCTGAACTCTTCATATATATATATATATATATATATATATATATATATATATATATATATATATATATATATATATATATATATATATATATACACACACACACACATTTTACATTTTCATAATGGCTAACACAGAAATAGTACAAAAAATTAAAATATTCTCTTGAAATTTGTTTTAGATTTAGATAGACAATTTATAGTATTTATAACTCCTAACTAGAGATGCACCAATTACAATTTTCTAGGCCGATTCTGATTTCCGATTTTTCATTGAGTTTGACCTGCCGATACAAATTTGAGCCGATTCCTATTTCATTTTACACTTTACAGCACACACAAATATTTATTTTCTATATATATATATTTTTTTAAATAAAATACCATATCCTTTTACCCAAACTGAATAATAAAAACAAGTTTAAATGGGTACATTTTTTATAAATATTTTTGAGTCTTCATTTTCTTTTCTGACATAACCTAATCCAGTTAATGTTAAAACACACTAGACATGCACATTCTGTGCATTTTGGGCACTTTTGTTTGAAATCATATTTATTTTGGCCATCAAAAGTGTGCTTTCACTTTCATTCAGCGTGAGCAGCGCAGACAAAATAGACTCGGCGGCGAAACCCGCGCTTCACTGCTGCTCACGCGCTGCTCCTGCTCCCGCGTGAATGCACTCATTGATTAACATGCACGCCGAAAAAAATATGCGTGAAACGCCGTAATTCACGAGGTTTCCTACATGTGCGTTGGAATGTCCCAACTTTCAGCTTTATCTGAATGAAATGCATACACTTCTCTCGCATTTGCGCGCGTGCCAGCGATTAACCCTCCGCGTGCCAGTGTTGGCACGCGTGCCTTAGGTTGCCTACCCCTGCTCTAGCCGCTTCACTAACGCTAGTTTGCAAGTTTTGTTCGCTTGTTTTTTTAATGTGCAAGGTCACTCACTGTCCAGGACCGCGATTGTTATTTGCAAAAGTTAATTTTAACGAACGGAACCAGATGACCGTACACGCTCAGTCAATGGACGAACTAACAGGATTAACGTTAATGCTACCCTCGGTTGAGTGGCCTGACTTCTACACCTACCCGATAGAGAAACCGAGGGTAAAGAGAAACTGAGGACATATAAAGATGCCTATAACTATGTGCTGAATGGTCATGTAAAGACGATCCGCAGTTCTGCCTAGCCAGCACCAAGAAGACAACAATGTAAAGAGTGACACTACGGTGCGTGATATGAATATTTTCTAGAAATAAAAATTCCAGATACAGCATACTCATTTTTCATCGATTCTTGCACCCAACAACACAACAAGATGACATTTAATAACAAAAATAATAATTTAAGCTCTTTATTATGTAGCCGAATCTGTGCTGGTTTGTATTGGCCGCCTCTAGTTTTCCGTTTGTTTTGCCTCCAGCTAGCGCCGTGACGTAACTGTGACGTCCGCGCAAAAGGGGTCTATATATTTAATATCCATAATTGACATATGTTGGTCTAGCAAGTCTTAATAACAGAAAAAAAACAATAATCTTGAATCATATACCAACTCTTATTAGTTAAAATAAAGGGGATTTCAATAGACATTTTATACTTCTCATTTTGCACATAATTTCATTAAGGCCAAGACAAATGTGTCTTGTGTGTATGTTGTAAAGGGTTTGAACATCGACAACAGTGGATAATTGTGGTCATGACACAGTTATCACACAATTGTGTTCTTTGGTGTTTTATGAGTGTGCAGCCTCCTAATGCACAGGGAGGACACACTCAGATTTATGAGAGACAAACTCCATATTCAGCATATGATTTTATTTCTGATGCCTCCTCCTCATAGTAAAACTTGATGGTTGATGGAGGGCTTATCTGAGAATTCAGTGAAGTATCTTACAGAAAACAAGCAGAGCTGCCTCCCATGACACGAGCAATTCTCAACAAATATGAGAATTTAATGAGACATGAAGAATAGACTTGCCGAGATAGGGGCCATGTGGAACCTGGGCTTCAATGAATCTTCATTAGAAAATAACTTTTGTCATTGTTAACAGTTAGTCAAATATGAATCTATGTCCAGTGTTTTTACCATTTTCTTTCCCTTAAATAGTAATACGTTTTTTGAAGACAAATGTTCTTGTAAGAGTGTAAGAAAATGCAGGGCCGGCGCTAGCCATTTGGGTGCCCTAAGCACAAATGCTTGGTGGTGCCCCCCCCCCACCCACCCACCAAGGGAATAACAACCATTCAGAATTTCTTAGTTAGGTTCTCTTTACTTCCAAAATAACTGCTGCAAATAAATAATTTTACATTAACAATGGCACCAAACATGAAAAGAAATAAATAATATAAAGGTTAAAATTATAAATACCAAATACCACCACAATTACTAAAAACACAGATTTGGAACTGAACAATGTAAACACAGAAAGTTAAAAGTGCAAAGGTCAGGCACAATATAATAATTCTGTACATAATTTGACAACTCTGTGAATATGAAAATATACAAACACTGAGATTGTGTTTTTTTTTTCTTTTCTTCTAATTGCAGTTTCAAAGTTTAAAAAAAAATATATATATATATTAGCCATGCAGGGCTAAAGCCCCGGATCTTTTGCACTACTATAGCGACGCCCCTGGACATGCATAGGCGTAATTTGCGGGTAGGAAGTGGTGCGGGTCCCCACCACTTTTGAAACATCTCGCGGCACGAATGTACCAATACAAACAAACAAAACATCTCCAGTTAACCAGCAGAGCATTCATTTAATTCGTTTTTTAAATAAGAGTCGATCTAGCGCTGAAATGTGTTGTTTTTTTAAATCAACTGATCAAAGTGCTCGTTGCCGAGCGATCAGTGGCGCGGATACTATGTTTGTTTCTGGCTCGCGCACAGCCTTCACTCAGACGCGCGTTTCAATCCGTTGTGGAGAGACTCTCTATTCGCTCCGGTACAATTAGAAAACAAAAAGCACAAAAAGTGTCCCTGCCTGATATACAACCACTAAAAAACATAATCGGTTTTGATGAGAAAAAAAAAAAAAAAACACTATATGAGTGCGGATTAGAACTCAGAACCTCTGACACGCTTGGCAAAAATTCTACCACTGGACCACTTAAATACACACATAGTTTTCGTCGGATCAACATATAATAGGCCTCATTGAACGACCACTTAAACCCAATATTAACATGCTTTAGACATATTTTATTTGTTATTTATACTAGTACCCTATTGTGATGATTTTTCACGATCCAGATTTTTTGGTGCCCCCCCAAGCACTTGGTGCCCTACGCGCAGTGCGTGATGTGCGTGTGCGGAGCGCCGGCCCTGAGAAAATGTCTTATTGGTATATACAGAGTGATGGGAAAAGATTTCCTCATACAATACCATTCAAAGGTTTGTAGTCACACTTTTTTTTTTCAACAAGGACAAACGATTTACAAAATGTGACAGGAAAACACCACTTGTTCCACAAAAATATTAAGCAGCACAATAATTTTCAACACTGATAAAAATAAATTTTTTTGAGCACCAGTTCAGCATATTAGAATGATTACTGAAGGATCATGTGACACTGAAGACTGTAATAATGATGCTGAAAATCACAAGAATAAAACAACCTTGCCATCACAGGAATAAATTACGAAAACAGTTCTTTTCAATTGAAATCAAATAAATATATATCAAGTAAATATTGAATGTCTTGGCCACACATAATACAAACACTCTAATAATAGACAGGTGCATATTGTTTAGACACAGAACAAAAAAAATGCTTTATCACCAACCAACACGATTTAACATATAGTTTCTTGTTTTTGTATTGCTTGCACTGAGAAAACATTCAAAATGCAAAATAGATGTTGTTGTTCCCCCACCACAAAGAGATTCCTTCACTTCTGAGTTTGTCCATGTGAAAGAGCGACTGGTGTCACTAGTCCATGCAAGGCTGTAAAAGACAAACAGAGAAGAGACATGAGTCTTGTCAAATGTTCACACTCCACAAATGTATATGTGTGTATGCTCTTCACACTTCGTACTCCCTAAGGCTGTGTGTGTGTGTGTATATATACACTTTATGCAGTAAATAAAGGGACAATGTAGAGGTGGACGAGAGAAGAGTTGTGTGTATGTGTGTTGTGCTCTCACCGTGCAAATGGGAAGACTTGCTGTTGAAGACTGCATCTTCAGAACTGGAGCAAATGCACTTTTTTGCTTCACTATAGAACCACAAGAAAGAGAAAGAAGACAAGGAAGGATTAAATAAACATGTGAAACCACCAAAATATATATTTGTCTTCAGGAGTGTAAATAATTGCTGATGATCATTACATATGCAGTTTGACCATGATTCAGTTTAATAATGTCATGAAAAGCATAGGTAGAAAAGTTAGCAAAATTAGAAAAGCAAAATTTGTTAAGATACATTTTGAACGTTGGCTTTTTTTGAGAAAAAAAGTCTAAAAAAGTCTTGAGGTTCGACAGTTAATATAGAAGAGAAAGACGTGTTCTTACCGATGTAGTGTTGTGTGTCCTCTGTGGGACTATCTAAGAATGCTTGTGTGGCAGCCATGGTGAAGTTTGGCACAGAGGAAGTTTGGCGTCCGTGTGTTTGTGTGTGCCCGGCCACGGATGGGTGTGCGTTTGAGTGTGTGTGCCTTGGCATGTTGGAGTGAAGGTGAGAATGTGCGTGTCCATTCACGCATGAGTTGATATTAGTGAAATCAGACTGTTGGGATGCGCTGCCTAAAACAAAGCCAGTGTTTGAACTCCGACTGAATCCCACTGAAAGAGACATTAATTTATTAAAACACTGTTGTGGGGCACATGTACCATACGCACATGCACACATACTGCATACCTCGTTCTACATCCTGTGATACCTCTGTGTTCGCAGTTAACTGTCCATTAAAAGAGTTTACACCCATTATCCTGTGTGAATTTGTGTGGGATGGGTTTCGTGGGCTCCCATGGAGTGCCTCGGCTATGTCGGACGCACGCTTCAGAATCATCTCCTATTGTCAGGCACATATAGAAGCACAGAAATGACATCACTTCCCACTCTGGATTTCAGCAGCAATCAATATTGTTTACAATTATAAGTGGATCCTTCTTAGTGTCACAAGAGTCACTAGTACACATCCAGGTACTCGCATAGATTTTAAGTATTTAAAAAGCCTTTATTTGCAGGGCTACAAAAGCAGATATTGTAGAAATTTAGCAGAAAGTTCTAGGCTGATTTGGCTGTTGCTACTGGAATGGTGGGTCCATTAAAACTCATTCAGTCATCAAGTACTTTTCCCAGTTTATTTGTGGTGACATATAGGAGTAGACATTTCACAGATGGCAGTGATGGTAATTGTTGGTTTCTAAAACCCATAAACAAAACCATTAATTAATACAAACACAATTGCAAATCTTAAATCATACATCTGAAATCAGCTTTAACAATCAAATGAGTATAACATTAAAGAACTACTAAACAACTAAAACTCAATATATCAAACACATAATCCTTTAAACTAAACAATCAAAAAGGAAACTTACATGGTCAACAACGCAACAATTCCACACAAGCCATGTCTGAACAACAGCTTTTTGGTTCAAACAAGAGGAGACTGCAACATAATTAGTAAGGGGCCACAGGTGCTCTTTATCAAGACTCAGTCAGCCAATCAGATCACAGCAGGATTTTCTACAGCCGCCCCCAAATATGTTAACATATTTGCATTTACAGAAAGTTCATGTGATTGAATTATCAGAATCAGTCAATTCAGGAAGAACAATCAGACGGCTGACTGGACGAATTAAATATTTTCCTTTGCTGAAAATCTCAGCAACTCTCACTCTTCCATCAGAACTTGGCAAAATCTTACTGACAGTTCCTATAGGCCAGTGTCCCCGAGGAAGCTGAGGTTCCACAATCATGACGATGGCAGAAGGAGCAATAGGATTACCATCAAGTTCCCACTTTTGACGAGTCTGAAGACTTGGAAGATAATCTCGAACAAAACTGACCCAGAAACGATCCGCAAGAACTTGGCTGTGTCTCCACTTTCTACGGGTAAGTAGTTCTGAATCTGCATACACCACTTGAGGAAGAGATGCATCTCGCCGCCCCATCAGTAGGATATTTGGTGTGATTGGATCAGGGTCTGAAAGATTTGAAGATACATAGCCGAGAGGTTTCGAGTTTAACAACTCCTCAATTTCAACGAGCACTGTATACAAAACTTCCTCTGAGACTACTTGTATTCCCAAAACTACTCGTAATGCCGTCTTAACAGACCGTATCTCTCTCTCCCAAGTACCTCCAAAATGGGGAGAATATGGCGGATTGAATGAGAATTTAATTTGCTGTTGGGCAAGTATCTCTTGGAAAGAGGGACTAAGCTGCGAAAATGCCTCCCGGAGTTCTCTTTCTCCTCCCTTGAAATTAGTTCCTTGATCAGATAATATTTCATAGGGCCTACCTCTACGGGCTGCAAATCTTCGAAGGGCCAAGAGGAAACTGTCAGTATCCATACCAGAGAGGAGTTCTAAATGAAGACACCGTGTCGTCTGGCATTTGAATATAATGCCCCACCTCTTCTCATGTCGGCGACCTACTTTGATGGTTAAAGGCCCAAAACAATCCATACCTGTCGACCAAAAGGGGGGCTTATACAGGCGAAGTCTGGAAACTGGTAGATCGGCCATTCTAGGAACTGAAGGCACACCTTTCCACTTCCTACATTCAAGACATGATCTCTGAATCTTCTTTATTAACTGTCGCCCTCTCAGAACCCAGTATTTCCGACGAAGCTGAGCGAACACTCTTTGTGGTCCTGGATGGCACAGAGTGGAGTCATAATCAGCAACCAAAAGTTTGGTAACATGATTCTCAGGATCTAAAACAATTGGATTAATAGCTTCAAGATCCAAATCCTCACTCTGACGAAGTCGTCCACCCACTCTTATCAGCTCTGTAACGGGATCATACTCTGGTGCCAAACCAACTAAACGGCTGTGTGAGGGAGCTCCATGACCATCTTTAAGCAGTTTATATTCCTCAGGGAAATCTTCCATCTGGGCTTGACGCAAAAGACATAATTCTGCTTGTGTTTGAGAAGGTTTAGTCTCAGCTCTTAATTCCATAGAGAGGTGCTCAACAGTTGCTGCAATCAACTCTGACCAGGTATTGAATTGAGATGCATCATACTTTAGAGAGTTTACTGATGCTTGATTAAGTCCACAAAACAAAGGTTTTCTCAGCTCTGTCCCATCCTCTTCTGTTCTTAAGGCTGGAGATTTTGGCCATTGCTGATGGGGCAAATATAGAAAGGGAGGTCCTTGAAACCAGGAACTGGTTGCGGACAATTGATCAAGTCTCTTGCCCCGAGTGATGTCATCTGCTGGATTACTTACAGTGTCAACATATCTCCACTGATCCGGACTAGTATACTCAAGAATCTCTGTAATACGGTTTGCCACGAAGATCTTGTACCGGTAGGATTCGGATTGGATCCAGGTCAACACAGTTGTGGAATCAGACCAAAGTGTCACCCTTTCAACATCCAAGGTAAGTTCCTTTTGCAACAGGCTTGCCAGCTGAGCCCCGGTCAGAGCAGCACACAGTTCCAAACGAGGAATAGAAATGGTCTTCTTCGGTGCTACCCTTGAACGAGCCATAACCAGAGATATAGAAATCTCACCATTTCCGTTTACCAGACGCAAATAGGCAACTGAACCATAGGCCTTTTCGGATGCGTCGCAGAATATGTGAAGCTCTCTGATGACTGGATCTTCCCAGTTCGTTCTTGGACCATACCATCGAGGTACTTGGAGCTTGACCAAATCTGGCAACTCTCCTTCCCATGCCTTCCAAGCTGCCTTGATCCCCTCCGGGATATCTGGATTATCCCATCCTCTGTTAGGTTTCATCCATAATTGTTGCAGAAGAACTTTAGCACGTGTCGTGAATGGAATAATAAAACCCAGAGGGTCATACTGACGAGCAAGTACCCGATATACAACTCGCAAAGTTAGGACAGTATACTCCACTAGACGGTGCTTGTAGCTCAAAGTATCCTGTAAGCAATGCCAACTTAGTCCAAGAGTTCCCTCACATGGATCTGTGCAGTCATGACTTAACCACAGGTCAGTAGCTACTGAACGAGCTTCGGCTGGTAAGTGGTCAGTCACAGAGACATGGTTACTGGCCCACTGTCGAATCTCAAAACCTCCTTCAGCCAAGGAAGAACGCAATTTCATAAGCATCTCCTTGGCCTCTTTAGTAGTTTGAAAACTTTGTAGGCAATTGTCCACATAAAAGGAATGCAAGACAGAAGACTGCACATCTTGAAATTCAACAGGAAGGTTTTGAACACATTTCTGGAGAGCATATATGGCACAACAAGGGCTACATGTAGCACCAAAAGGCAAGACCTGCCATTCATAGACATCAACTGGATCATTTCTTCTCATATTTCGCCACAAGAAGCGTAGCAAAGGAGAATCAGAAGCCAGGAGGCAAACTTGATGGAACATTGATCTAATGTCTCCACTTATCGCAACTTGATGTTCTCTAAACCGAAGTAAAACTCCTATCAAGGTAGGGCCTAGAACCGGTCCAGGTAACAAATAGTCATTCAAACTCTCTCCGTGATACTGATAGGAACAATTAAATACCACACGATGTAAAATGTAAATTGTTGATATCAAAAATGCTGTTCACCTGGTTGTTGTGAGGCATTCCGTAAAACGTCTCTATGAGATCAGCTGCTCTCTTCAGTAAGACCTCCTGTCAATCAAAAATAAAAAAATAAAAAATACAGCTATTTGTGTATTTCCAAGAGTTAAATAAAACGGTGAGCACAGAACCTCCATTTGGAAATTCCAGTTGGTGATTAGACATGCTTTTTTGTGACTGAAAATTCTGATTGTCATCATTTACTCACCCTCAAGTTGTTCCAAACCTGTATACAATTTCTTTGTTCTACTGAACACAAAGGAAGATATTTAAATACATTTTTGAAACAGATCTCGGACCTCATTGACAACCATAGTATTTTTTTAAACCTACTAGTCAATGGGGCCCATCAACTGTTTGGTAACCAACACTTTTCAAAATATCTTCCTTTGTGTTCAGCAGAAGAAAAACATTTTTTTGAACAGGTTTGGAACAACTTGAGGGTGAGTTAAAGGGGACATATCATGCTAAATCCACTTTTTTAGCCCTTAAATGCATTTTGTTGTATATTTGGAGTGTTTAGAAGTACAGAAAAGTTGAAATTATTCTCTTCAGGTGCTTCGTTGATATCTTTATATTCTGTTTTGGTCATATTTTTCAACCTGTTCAGATTTTTCTGTTATCTATGACGTTTTGTGAACAATCACGTCACAGTATTTGCAGCGGAACTGCCAAATAAGGACATTGACTTCCAGCCCAACACTTCGAGCGATCCGCCATTATTATTTCTCGCTGCAATTTTGTAGTCCAAGCTAAAAGATGCAGAAGTTACGAGAGGGTAAGTTAAAATGTTCGGTTGTTGGATGTAGTAACCCATACGCTTCATTACACCGTCTAATGTAGATGAACTGCCGCGCTTGTGACGGCGCATGTTTAACTGAAAGAACGAGCAGAGAGAGAGAGACCCGGTCGCGCGCGCGTTCACTCTCTCTCTTCAGACCCTGGCGAAAGTGTAAACCGTCTCCAAACTAGACGCTGTCTTGCTCTCTCTCCCTCGCACATATTAATCAAAATAAATCGACACGGTGGTAAAAGGTCGGAAGACCAAAGTTTCATGTGTAAATACAGTAAGTAACACACCATTGCGATACATCCATATGAAGACGTTCTTCTGCAGGTTCGTCGTCTTCATTTTCATCTCGCTCCGGCTCCGGACTCTGGCTCGAACATGTAAGGCTGGCTGGACAAGTCTTCCGTTGTTGACATTTTGTTAATAACGTGTGAATAAAAAGTTTCTGTGCCGCTATAATCGTATCTCTGCTATTAAACTACAAAAATGGCCGAACGGGGTGGAGTTGAACCTCTACAAACTGGAAAGGGGGCGGGGTATGATGTGTCTCAATTGTATTTAAAGAGACCGCACCAAAACGAGTTGATGTCAGACGCACACCAGAAAAGGGGTAAAAAGGGGGCCTGTGGAGCTATAATAATGAGGAATTCAGACCCAAGCATTGCAGTTCTGCTTTATATAGACTACAAATGTATGATTTATATGTTAAAAGGAACGATTTAAAAGCATGATATGTCTCCTTTAATGATGATAGAATATTCATTTTAGAGAAGCTATCCCTTTCAATTTTAATTAAACACTCCAAGCAGAACCTAGAACAGTTAAAACAGAAAACACAGAATTTCTGAAGAAATAAAATGTAAATTGAGAAATGGGAAGTCCACTTAGTATTTCTGGCTCACTTTTGGAAGTCTTTCCACATCACCAGGATGATGAGAAATGACCTTCTGCAGCCGCTGGAACCCGCAGTCAATGGTTGGCTCATTTAAAGCTTAAACAGAGAAACACATTTCTCAGTTAAACTCTAATGCATCTGCCAGCAACCAAACAAATAAGAATAAGAAGTCCAAAAAGGCATAATGTAACATAATACGTTTTCACATATTCGGTTTTTTTTTATTTATTTATTTTTATTCTCGCAAACTCATAATTCTCACCAGTGTAAACAAAACGACCTGGGGGTCCCCTGCACAACCGTTTGGATCTGTAGGACAGCGTAACTTCCACAACACCAGGGATGTGACGAGGTGGAGTCTGCACACGAATCGCATGTGGTGTGATGACCTGTCATAAAACAGAAAAATTCCACAGGAAGTATAGAAATTCTGATTAACTTCACCATCACATTCATCGGGAAAAATTTATTTCACACCTTGCAAAATTCGCAAAGATTTGTGGGAGATATGTGGTGGCGGATGGATGGATTAGATTTGACCAAGGGAAAAAAAAAAAGACCAACTGGAATGATGAGGCTAAAGATGAAACAAAAATGTATTTATAGTAATTCTTTGATTGGCAACAGAGCTTGAGACTGTTACACACCTCACTCCAGACCAGCACTGTTCCGAAAACCACCTGTAGACCATCGAAGAACTGATCTCCAATAATAATCACTGAGGCTCCACCTGAAGTCCAACCTTCACTCGGACTGATGGCCTTGATGCAGGGGATCTCTGCTACATTCACACATACATATATTAGCTCAATACACTCAGTAACAGTATTGCACATTACAAATACAGAGTGATTACAGTAATTCTTTTTAAATGTAAAGGTGTATAAAAAGAGACTTTTTTATGTTTTTTCAGAGACAGCATAAATGCAATCCAATAATTGGCCTTAACTATCTGAAACAATAGGCCTATATTAAACAACAAATACTAAACCAACCAAATATTTGGTAGCATTTCTTCTAACTATATATTTAAAAACTCATTGCCATATGATTGCATAGTTAGGTGTGCGTTTGATTCAGAACCGATTCATTAGAGTCATTTGTCTCTAATTTGGACTACATTCATTGCTCTATATGTTTTTGATTCACTAAAAGGAACTGACTCATCAGAGTCATTTATTATGGAATCAAAATACACTGGTCGCTGTGTATGTTTCTGAACTACTTCATAAGAGTAATTCTTTCGGGAATCAGACTACACTTGTCACATATTTGTCGCGCTGTTGATTCAATAACGCTGTAGAGGTGCCGCTGAATAAATGTTGCTACAATCAGAGTATTTTGGTACAATATACAGGGTGGGCCATTTATATGGATACACCGTAATAACATGGGAATGGTTGGTGATATTAAAGTCCTATTTGTGGCACATTAGTATATGTGAGGGGGCATGAGTTATTTACAAGTTTCTGACCACTTATAAAATGTGTTCAATGTGCTGTCCATTGTGTTGGATTGTCAATGCAACCCTGTTCTCCCACTCTTCACACACTGATAGCAACACCGCAGGAGAAATGCCAGCACAGGCATCCAGTATCCGTAGTTTCAGGTGCTGCACATCTCGTATCTTCACACCATAGACAATTGCCTTCAGATGACCCCAAAGATAAAAGTCTAAGGGGGTCAGATCGGGAGACCTTGGGGGCCATTCAGTGTGTGAAGAGTGGGAGAACAGGGTTGCATTGACAATCCAACACAATGGGCAGCACATTGAACACATTTTATAAGTGGTCAGAAACTTGTAAATAACTCATGAACGAATAAAGTTACGTTGAAACCAAGCACACCATTGTTTTTCTTGTGACATTACCAATAAGTTTGATGTGTCACATGGCCCTCTTCCTATTGAAAAAACAAAAGTTGTATCCAAGATGGCCGACTTCTAAATGGCCACCATGGTCATCACCCATCTTGAGGAGTTTGCCCCCTCACATATACTAATGTGCCACAAACAGGACTTTAATATCACCAACCATTCCCATGTTATTACGGTGTATCCATATAAATGGCCCACCCTGTAGTATGAAAGGCAAGTGCAGGAACTGTTAACAAAATACTGTACTGATTAACTGTATTTCCTCTCTCTCTCTCTCTCTCTCTCTCTCTCTCTCTCTCTCTCTCTCTCTCTCTCTCTCTCTCTCTCTCTCTCTCTCTCTCTCTTCTCTCTCTCTCTCTCTCTCTCTCTCTCATATCCATCACCAACACTGTTCTTTTGGTGTAATTTTGTTAAATTATACAAAAAGTTGCAGATATGTTTATAATTACTGTACCTTCACTTAACTCAAATCGTCTTCTGCCATGCTTAGAATTGTTATGGACAAATATGTTATCAGAAATGGCTAGAATGTGGCCCTTAACGGAGACTGTGGTAGAGACCAGCACCTGCAATGCACAGGACATTTTAGTGTAGCGCAGGAAATGTAGCACTCGAAAGAATATTCTGATGTTGGACAAAGATGGTTAAATACATTTCTGAATTAATTAAATTAATGCAAGCTACATTTATAATTTTTACCATTGTGGTTTTAATCTAAAGTGTGATCCAGGACTATAAGGGACAGTCTTTTCTTTTTATAAAAAACAACAACAAAATGTTTATTCAATTTATTAGTTACACTTTACAATAAAGTTTCATTTGTTAACAGCAACATTAGTTCATGTGAATTTACAATGAACAATACTTTTAATACTTTTAAGATGAAAACAATACTTTTCATCTTAGTTAATGTTAATCTCAACAATTACTCATTTTTAAGTATGTTAACATAAGTTAATGCACTGAATTAACATTTTTATTAGCTAATGCAAATAAATACAGTAAAAATATATTGCACATTGTTAGTTCATGTTATTATTATTGTAAAGTGTTGCCAATCTATTATCAGACACATAAAGGACATGTAATATGATTACTGAACTTTTTGTGTGTACCTGGAAACGACGTGTGTCTCGTGGGTTCCCTGCGTTCTTCAGGCAATTTTGATTACATTTGAGAAAAAATTTCAGGAAGAACCTAAGTATAAAATAAAAAGAAAAGGGCATAATTTGGATGGCAAGACTAACACCTTTCCTCTGCAAACATGTGAAAGTACCATATGTGTGGATCAGGGAATGGAGAAAAATAATCACTGAGAGAATGATGTAAGAAGATGAAAAGTTTAGAAACAGAGAATTGGAGAGATGAAAGAGTAAAAAGTGTATGTCTGATTTTATCCGATGAATCTAAATTTTGGAATGAATAGCTCATTAAACAATACACTTTTTCTCTCCCTCATTTTTCTCTTACACACATTACAGTATTTACATTTCATTACTCAATTAAAATGTTATACGATGTAACTGACTGTCCTACCTGTCAATAATGACGGGGTCTGAAGGCGTTTCATTCCTGTTTCCACAACTTTTCTTATCACAACATCGGCTGTAATATTCACATATAAAGACACACAATTACCACTGCATCAACTTTTTAAAAAGTAACCTGCATATTGCAATTAAAGCAAACAAACACTAAATTTTAAAGAATATTTTATGAGTATACGTGTTTGTTTGCAGCATGCATGGGATTTTGTCTTAGTGTGTGATAGTGCAGTTTTGACAACAAAAGTTACCTGCACATTGTCTCATGAGTGAGAAGAACACGGCGCATTTCAGGGTTTTTATCTTGACCCTCAAACATAATTGCCTGACATAATAGAGGTAATGTAGGCAAATGGCAGGTTAATGTTATGCATAATAAAATATATAAAACGTATCATGATAACATCTATGAGTATTTCAAATATCATCTTAGCACTGTGGACAAAGCACGTTTTTTTAAACATTTAATCTTGACTGAAGCGAACTTTCAATGCTAAGATGCATACCACATTCTTGCAAATAATATGAAAGTGCCGAAATTGTCTTACCTGTTTGGTCACAGAGTCTATCAAACGGATGTACAGATCTTGCTCTGTTCTGACACCTAAATGACAGGAAAATTAATAGCACAACATCAGTACAAAACGACATACAAATGACAGTTCAAAGTAAGTGCATTTCTATAGTAATAGTAGACTATTTGTAATGCAGGCATTACTCACCATTGTTGTACAGTAACTGGAGTTTGTAATGGATTCCATTGTTTGTTTTTTCACTTACTGGCTCCTAAATCAAACAGAAAAATCATAAATATGCTTTGTCTTACATGGCATCATAACTTCTAATCTAATCAATAAACCCAATGTTTCATATATTCCACATTTCTCAGGGACCCTTGTTGTAACATCCTACAAGGTTAAAAAAAGGATGACATCTAGTCGAGAAGACTAGTAATATTCATGTTACTCATTGGTTATTGGTTGTGTCTGAAATCGCCCCTATACCCTCATATCAATATCAAATGCATTTCTAGAACACAGTTCCAGTAGTGGGATTGAATGTGAGATTGAATAATTGCACTCAATAACATCCACAATGGTTTCAGACACTCAAATGGCTGTTCCCTCAAATAGTGCCCTATTTAAAGTTTATTGGCTTTTAGTATGAATATGTTAGCCTTATTGTTATCTATAAGCTAGTGTGCTCCAAAACAATGACAAAATCACATTTAGAAGACCAAACCCAATGTTGAAAATGAAAATCAGGTTGATGTCAGAATCCAACGTCAGATTGACGTTAATCTCCAACGTTGGACAGACGTTGTATTGTGTATCTGACGTCAACCCAACTTTTATTTCCAACCAAAATCCAACGTCTCTCTGTCGGGTTCTGACGTCAACCCGATTTGCAACCAAAATGCAACCCCTGCAACCAAAATCTTCCCCTGATTGACGTTACTACTTGTCAAGGACCTTGACAGAAATGTAGTGAAGAAAAAAAGTATGATATTTGTCTTTCAAATGTAGTGAAGTTAAAGTTTCCAGAAAAAATAATCCTCAAGTAAAGTACAGATACTCAAAAAGTGTACTTAGGTACTCAAGTAAATGTACTTTGTTACTGTCCACCTCTGCTCCTCACCTTCTCCTTTTCAACAAAGTCCACAAATGCAGTGTGCTCAGTCTCCACAGACTGACCTTGACTGTCATATAAAGCCAACACGAAGTGAAAGAAGTTTGACTTGCGCAGGTTGGCGGGCGGCTGTTTCTCGAAGTGCGCCCGGGCAAGACCAACACCTCTGTTGGAAAAAGAGCAACCAGTTATTTGCAGTTTAAAATAAAGTACTTGAGTGCTGCTGCAATTAAAGCAAATTATGTATAGCAAATTAGGTATACTTTATATTAGGTGCCTTTAACTACTATGTACTTACATAAAAAAAAAAATGGTTAGGTACATTGTGTTTATTGTGTTGTTCATGTTGTGTTGAAAAACACTTTTGCTGCTAATGAGGATACGAGTAAGGTTAGGGACAGGTTTAGTTTATGGGTAGGTTTAAGGGTGGGTTAAGTGGTAAAGCAAGGGTCAACAGTGTAATTATAGATGTCATTAATTAATTACTGCTATAAATGACTTGCAGATATTTTTAAATATAAAATAATAATTTGATACAATTAGCTTTTTTTATATATTTTTAGTAATTCCTGCTTGTAATTGCATTTGTAATTAATTGCAGTAATTACATGCATACCATGTAATCTACTCATACCAAACCTGTCCCTAACCTTACGTGTAGCTATCCCACCTCCTTAGCAGCAAAATAACATGAACACAGTAAGTATATTATACCTAACAATTTTTTTTTCACTTAAGCGCATAGCAATTAAAGACATATAAAGTGGGACGTAATTTTTATAGAATGAAATAAGTATCTTAATTCAATTCTTTCCATAATTATGCTTACGAATGCTGTATCCATCTTACACATAAAAAATGACATTAAAGTTGACTGGATTAAGAAATGGACAGAAGATAATGGGATGCACCTGCTTACCTCTGAGCAGAAAGGTTACCCTCTGCCAGCCCGAAGAGAGTTGAGCCCAGAGCAGACCTGACCTCTTGCTTCATCACTCCCAGTCCACAGGGATGCAAGAGAACAGCTGACAACAAAGTTCCTTCTCCCTCTGGACTGTCGTCTGTAGACTACCCAAACCGCTAGGTAAGGTGTAATAATGTGTTGTATGGGCGTGGCTGTGACGCACAGAGACGTAAAACAGTCACGCTGTAAAGCACTTTGGAAGTTGGAAACCGTGTAGCGCGCGCTGCTGCATCCCTATCAATGACGTGGAGTATGATCATATGAGTTATTTCATTCTTCACCTGCTACTGATTATCATGGAGGATTTTATCTTTTTAAATTATATGCCATTTAAAAAAAAAAAATCATCCGTGTATGCTATAGCCTACTATATATCATATACATACAACTGTAATTTTTTGTTTGCATTAAACACTAAATATAGGCTAATTAAACCATCCATAACTCAGCCTATATTCAAAATGTAATTTTCAAGTATTAATACAAATATATCTTCAGAATGAATAAATAATCCAAATACACTTTCGAACATCATGAGTTTAATAATAGTTTGATGCTGAAGAGTGACTAATTTTGTATGTGCGAAATAGCATAATTAATTCGGTTTTTTTTTTTTAAATGATAACACATAAGAAAGGCATTAATGAAACCTCATGCTATTTATAATGTCAAATCATCAAGTCCTCAATTTCATATGCTCTTTTTTTCTCCCTCCAAAACAAAAATGAATAGGCATAAGTGAAAAGGAAAACATAAAACGAAAAAAGCATGAGATGAGTGGAAATTGAAACTGTTCTACATAATATTCCCAAAATAATTTAAATTAAAATAATTTAATCAAGGGTACTGTCACACAATTACTTATTCTATAGGCCATGTCATTGATAATTAAAATAGTTCTGATGGTTTCTCATTAAGCAGTTTCTTCTTTAGTTACGTTTAATTATATATTTCAGATTTAATTATGCTGAATAAGTACAGTTATCCATTATTTGGAGTACTTCAGTTACAAAGATACTAAAGTAGCAAAACCTGATGTTGCCAATGATCATATAATTGTCAGTCACTGATTGGTTGTTTGAATTAATTACGTTAATTTGGTACATTTTAGAGAAAGCTAGTTCCAAACTAGAATCAAACAGACTGAAAGTCAGAGGAAAAAACAGGATCATACCGCCACCTGCTGTCCCAGAAAGGGCAGTACAAAATATAAGACGATTCTAGAGGAGTTTGGCAGCAAGCGAAACACTGTTAAAGGTGGTATCAGTGATTTCAGGCCCAAAAATATTTTTATCACATTCATCTAATCTTTCCTAACGATCCGCTAGCTGCCCGCCCCATAAGCATGCCGTCAAAAAACGCGTCTCTGTAGGCAGCCTAGGCTCTGAGATCTGCACACAAAAACAAATGGTTTAGCCAAACACTCAGAACCAAAACAAATAGTGTTCCAACCAATCACCGACAGGGGGAGGGTGTTGTGAGGTTTTGAGCCAGCTTTTTCTTCAGCTCTGACTTCGCGTGCAGCCGTGCACGAGCACAAAACCTCACAACACCCTCCCCCTGTCGGTGATTGGTTGGAAATATTATAAAAGTATTTTTGGGCCTGAAATCACTGATACCACCTTTAATGGTCTGTAAAAAAATTATTATTCTTTTCCTGCTGTACCTGAAAATGTTTGCTTATACTACTAATGAGTAAAACATAAAAGCTCACTGAATATCGATAATAAACAAAGTATTTTTATTAAACTGGTAGGATGGATTCAAAAGTATGCAAGTATTTTTTAAACAAATAAATTTGAAGATGATTATAATTTTTGCAGTACAGTTTATTATTTTTCCATCGCATGTCACATTCGAATATATGTAAGAATATGCATTTATATGGCTCTGAATTTTCTCTCAAACAAACATTTGCATTTAAAAAAAAATAATGATTCGGAATGCTGTAAAAAAGCAGGTCAGCTGAAGGACTACAATGTGACCTGGTCAGTAAAACAATATTCATGCTGATGCATTTAACAATTATTTTTAATTTCAAGCAAAACCTGAAATTTATTAGGCATATTTCCTGATATCCATACACAACTGGATTCATCTTTATTAAAATCCAAAATCCACGCAGGAGAACCAAAGAAAAAACAATGCTGAGAGTTTTAGTCTCTCATCTTATTTTCATAGTGTCCTCTCTTACTCCTGCATTTCTCCTAGAGGAAAACAAAAGTGTTCCAGCAAAAGGCTGTCGGGATCTTTCTAGAGACTATCCCAGAGTGACACTGACACACAACATTCTGACACACACACAATCATCTGCTATGACTCAGATAACAGAGCATTGAGTGGAGAGGCGCCGTCCAATACAGATCCTGCAGAGAGAGATTAAAAATAGTCAAACAATGAACAAAAGAGCGGCAAGCAAAAAGTCAGACTTTGTAAATTCACGAGTGTCTTACCCCAACCCAAGCATGAGGATGTGTGTCAAAACTAGAGAGGGTAACAGTAACTTCAGCAAGTTTGTGTTCATTTCTTTGTCGTTTTTGTCGGAGTTTCTGCTGCACAATCTGTTCCGCTTTGGCCGTTTAATAATCAGTGCTGGTGGTGGTACATTCTCTGGCCGGCTGGACCAGTCACAGATCCTTGCGACAGTCTCAACTTCCTGTTTGCTCTCTGGAACAACTTCCCCCTGGAAGTGAAAGATCTTTGACAATTTCAATAGAGGTTGCTCCGAGAATTCATGATTTTACATGTATGGCCGGGCATGATAAGTAATTAATGCAAAATTTGTACCACTTAAACCCACTGTTCCTGACTACAAGTTTTGTGATTTTTAAAAAAATTATTATTAAATGCAATAAAGTAAAAAATTACCTGTGCATTGGCGTGTGTCGAAGGAGGCTGTGTGTTGAAGGAGGCTGCACTGATGAGTGGAGGTGTCTGGACATGTCGAGGACTAGGAGCGAATACATGTGGTTAGAATAATCACACAAGTTCTTGTCTTGCCTGTACACACAGATCTCTTGAAGTGGTTTGTACACACCTGCTGCAGTGAGAGCTTGTCCGTGAACTACTGCTGGATTCCCGCTGTGCTTCCAGAAGCATTTTCTCCAGGTCTGTGATATCAGACAGGGATGGTGTGTCCTCACTATGCTCACTACATGAATCAAAGTGGAGCTCCACCCATGAGTCTGATAGAGAAAATTGCATCAAAGTATTTAGAAATGATTACTGAAAGTAGTTTCTTCTTTTTAGAAGTGCTGAATGTTTGCTTTGGTCTTTCTCATACATTTTTACAAAAAACACTCTTGATCTAACAGTAACTGAACGTAACTGGATGTTAGTAAATGAATACCAACTTAATCAGTACAAAATTGGGTCATTGTAAATGCCTCTTGTCCGTTATCAAATATGTGTACTAACAAAAATAGAACAAATGTTTGTTTTAGCAAACTCGTAGTTGCTGACTTGGCAGTATGACCGGATTTGAACACAGATCCTTGTTTGCAATCCCTGCATTGTCCAGATTTATAAAAGAAAACCATGATGAACATTGGTATTAAACCCAGGAATGTGAATAAATAATTTACTGTTACACAATTTACTGTTACTATTAATAATCTTATTGTTTTCATTAGCTGTCGATGTAAGTAGGTTGTTTAATCGAACTTACCGTGCAGACTTTCCTCCTGAGTTATAAGTTTTTGCGTTGACATTGCTGTTCCTTGTAATTTTGCTTCTAAATGTCTGTGTCCTAAATTTTGTTTGTTTGTCTGTGGAACAAAATATAAAGGTTGCTCGCCCTTAGAAACATACGGGAAAACACTGACGAAAGCGCTCTTGGAAAACACTGACGAAATCTTTTGTTTACAGACAGACACCGCGCTCTGATTGGTCAGACGTTAGACCAATCATCTCAACCTACGTGAGTCGAGCGATTGAACTTTGGCGCGAGCACGCTACACCAAAGTGTTGAGTGTTATTAAAATACAAGAAAATATACTGATTTCTGTTTATTGTTATAATAAAGTTTTTCTTTTTGGTAACTGATGTACTGATGCACACAAGACTAGTCAAATTCACAGTAAAAAAAAAAAAAAATGAAAAGCAGTAATCAGTGAAAATGTATATTGTAACCATAGAGATTGTAACTTTGATTAGACTGTTGTAAGGTTGTAATAATAAGTTGACCAATTTGAGTCAGCACTCATTAATTCTGGAGTTGGAGTTAACTTTTACCTCTACTACTACCTTTATCTGCAAACATACATTCACAATCACTGGCAGCAATTTTGACTTGCCTTTATTTGACATTAAATAAAATGTGGTAGCCTACTATATGGTCAAATTACGAACTGACAGTTTTATTAAAGTAGCCTCGGCTATTTATTATGCAGAAAGTTGCAAAACTACAAATAATGTTAGTTATATTTCAGGACGAACATACGTAAGCAGCATAGGTTTTCTTGATTATCCATACATAAAAAAAGAAGCAGAAGAAGAAGAAAAAAATAATAATTTAAAATGTAAGCATCGAATAGGATAAATCAGGCTTTCGCTTAATCATCTCTGTATGGCATTCCATTACAGGCCTATACTTTTCCATTTCAATGACATTTTTTTTTTATAAAACTATTAAGAATTTAAACATATCCTTATAAGACATATTATTAGGAAATATAGAGTGATATTTACCTAAATTGTATGTAAGAAGTCTGCTTGCTTAGATGTTATAAAGATCTAATTAATTTACATTACAAACTATCAGAATTTCATAATAGGTTTTTTAAAAAAAATCCTCCTAGAGTGACTCTACTTATTAGTGGAAATAAGTAGTTCCGCACTCTAGTAGATTGCGGAACTACTTATTTTCACTAGCCTATATGAGCTATAAAAGCCTTAAGTATAAAATAAGATTCAAAATCAAACTTTATTTCAAAAACGAAAAAAGTAGTGTTCATTTTATTTCATTTTACTTACCTTTCCTCTCTGCCACAGGATGGCGCGACAACATCGCGACAACAGTTTTATCACGCGAGACTGTGGCGTCACATCCGGTAAAAGGTCGAAAAAACGATACCACGAAGAGATACAAACGTAGAAGGAACGGCCGTCTTTTTCACGAAAATACTATCGTACATGGGACACTTAACACATTAATTAAACACTTTTTCATATAATTGTTATATTGGGAATATTTAAAGGTAAGACGCATGGTAAAGGATGATTCGAGTATACTGTGTTTATAGATATAAGTTAAACATGTCTTCTGCCGAGCGTGCGGCCTTGCGCTCTATTTATGACTCTCCTCATCGCTTTTGTATTGTTTAACTGGATCAAAACAAGGCTTCGTGAGACGCGGTTTGAACGAATTCCAATACGTTATTAAACAAAGCATTTAAATTGAAAACGATAAAATTGGGGAGTAACGTTAATTAAAAAAAATTGTCGGATTCAGATAACAAATATTGGGATTCCTGTTCTAGAGAACATATTTGATGTTTATATATGTAAGGCAAGGGTGGGTGTGTTTTCACTCTTTTATTGAAAGGTATGCTATGTTATTTTTCAGATGTCTGAAGAGTTGGTAAAGCAGTTGAGCAACTATAAAGCTCAGCTGCAGCAGGTGGAGGCGGCGCTCTCTACAGATCCAGATAATGAAGATCTGCGTAAACTGCAGAAGGATCTCCAGGTTTGGGGCACAATTATCTTCTGCTTTTTTTTTTTTTAGTATGTGTTTACATTGATGAGACCAGAGTCTTTCAGCGGTCTAGTTTTTGTCACTGAGGTTGACGCTTGATAGCCTCTGACAAGAAAAAGTGCCTTTCTATGCAAGTATGTTCATCAACTTTGCTGTTATGTGTCACTTATAGGAGGTGATTGAGTTGACAAAAGACCTGTTGACATCACAGCCTGTGGAAGGTACGACCAGTACCAAAAGCTCAGAGACAGTCGCTCCCAGTCACAGCTGGAGGGTCGGAGACCATTGCATGGCCACCTGGAGCCAGGACGGACAGTGAGTATCACACACCAACACAGTACTGGGAGGTATATAGGGATTGTGTTCGGCTACATTTGGAAGAGGGATTCGTGTAAATATCCGTACTCACCTGCTTACAGTGGTGTGTGATTGGCAGGTTGTATGAGGCGGAAATTGAAGAGATTGACAGCGAGAATGGCACGGCAGCCATCACTTTCGCTGGCTACGGTAACGCAGAGGTGTTGCCACTTCACGTGCTCAAAGAAGTGGAGGAGGGCAGGAGCAGGGAAGAGAAGGACGGAAAGCCCAAATCTAAGTAAGTAGACATGAATATAACTTTTAAATCTGTTTTAATATAGGGCCTGTTTACACCTGGTCACTTCAGTTGCTTTTACTTTTCCGATTTGTTAATTTGTCTAATCTAATGTGTTAACACGTTTTTCATTTACACTTGGCCTCGTAAATGTCTCCACAAAACGAATATAAATCCGATCTTCAATTCCCGCTCTATATGCAAGTTTAACGGAGGTCACGTCACCGAATGCAACATGTATGAGCTGCATTTTATTTATCATCAGCTAATTTCAAGATCAGGCCGCAATAGGAGAGAGAGCGGCATCAGCACTGGTAAGATCATTTAGTCTCACTTTTATTGTGTGTTGAGCGTCTGCGACTTTTATATATGGCTATAACATGTCATATAGCCTATAACACGCTCTCTCATGTTTATTTATTTTTTTATCATTTTGGGAGGAGTAAACTTTACATATGTGTTTTCAATAACCAGGTGCATTTACACTTGTCCAGTTTAGTTTGGAATGCGTCTCAAACCACCTCCTGAAGTGGTTTGAGTGATCGGATTTAAATCTGTCTCAAAAGCGTGTCGGAGGGCATTTACACCTGGTCTTTTCAGAGAAAATGCATGAAGTGACCAGGTGTAAACAGGGCCATAGTGTTAAACAGAGCAACATATCTTTATAAGGTATAATATGATTTAAAAGTTGTAAATGAGCACAGTTGTTAATACTGCAATTTAAAATGTATATTTAAAATATGTATTCCTATTAATTGAATGGTAAATATATGTAAATCTGAAAAATATTTACGTGTTTGTGTGTGTATATATATATATATATATATATATATATATATATATATATATATATATATATATATATATATATATATGTATGTGTATGTGTGTGTATATGTATATACAGTGAGGAGAAAAAGTATTTGAACACCCTGCTATTTTGCAAGTTCTCCCACTTAGAAATCATGGAGGGGTCTGAAATTGTCATCGTAGGTGCATGTCCACTGTGAGAGACATAATCTAAAAAAAAAAAAAATCCAGAAATTTTGATTTGATTTATTTAAAAGGGACAACGCACATTAATCAACATGAGGACGAAGTCCAAAATGTAAATGTGCCAGATTTAGCCATACAGGCTAATTTTCATCTGCAGTCCCTAGCAGGTTGATGGTTAAGAGAAAAACAATAAATATACTATAACAATACAATAAATACATATCAATAAGAAAGCTTTAGATAAAAATAAATACGAATAACACTACTATTCGCGATCTGGACAACTGGCAGATTAATCAAAAAACAGAAAGAAAAAAGAAAAAAAAAGAAAAAAAAAAACAAAGACAAGTGTCATACACAGTAGACACAGATCAAAGTGAATAGACACACATTTGAATACATCAACAACATATATGCAAACACAGAGACACCACTATAACAATGAATGCAAATATATTATTCTGTATTATGGCAGCATATTTGATTTGACTAACCAATGTTTTATGGATTTGGAAAATGATTTAATAGATGTGTTGTTCCTTAGTTCTGTGGGTATGGTATTCCATGTATGAGCTGCTCGAAAAGAGAAAGCTGACTGTCCAAAACTACTTTTTCTACATGGTATTTTACAATCCCCTCTTGTAGACGCTCTAGTGGATGCGTTTAGATTTTGTTGGATGAATTTATTGAGCGGAGGGGGGGCCATACCATGAAAAATTTTATATACAAGTAAGATATCAGCAAACTTAATCATGTTTTCCCAATTTAAAAGATCATATTTAATTAAAATTTTACAATGGTGATATGAATTGGACTTTTTATCTAACGTTTTCAAGGCTCGTTTATAAAGTATTTCAACTGGTCGTAATGTGGTTCGACCTGTCTGTGTCCAACTGGTAAGACAGTAATTCATATGTGATAAAATCATAGCATTAATGTATAGCATTGAGGCCTGTGTAGTTAAATTATTCCTAATGTGTCTGAAATTTGCCAAATTAAATTTGATTCTATTTATGACCTTTTTCACCTGTGTTTTAAATGAAAGACGTGAATCTATTATTATTCCCAAATATTTGAGCTCTTGGACCACTGGAAGTCTTTTCCCTGCTACTATGACATCTGGGTCTAGGTCTTTGTTTGCAGATTTCGAAAAAAACATACATACTGTTTTATCAGTATTAAGGTGAAGACACGAATTTGCTAACCAATTGGATATAGTGATCAATGCAACTGATAGCTCTTCTGCAGCTTGCCTCTTGTTTGCAGCATGTAGATATATGACAGTGTCATCAGCATACATCTGGCAGGTGACAGTAGGTGGACAGACCTCAGGTAAATCATTAATGTATAAACTGAATAACAGGGGACCCAAAATGGAACCTTGGGGTACTCCCAAATTAATGTCAGTTATTTGGGAGATGTTATTATCCACACAAACACATTGTTTTCTGTCTGTAACATATGATTTTATCCATTTAATTACATCTGATGAAAAATTAAATTTTGATAACTTATTAATTAGAACGTCATGATTTACCAAATCAAAAGCTTTTTTTAAATCAAGAAAAACGGCTCCGACCACCCCACCCTTCTCCAGTTTAGCCTTTATATTTTCCAACAGAAAGACATTAGCCGTTTCCGTAGAATGATATTTTCTAAATCCAAATTGCATCGGATGTAATGGGAAGGAACCTGCATTTAAATGCGTTGTAATCTGTTCCGATATAAATTTTTCTGCAATTTTGGAGACTGCTGGAAGAATGCTTATCGGTCGATAGTTGCTGATGATACTATGATCACCGGATTTAAATACTGGTGTTATTATTGCAGTTTTCCAAGAACTGGGAAACACTCCTTCATTAATTGACCAATTTATAATTTTCGTAATAGATGGAATAAGTGCCTCCTTATGGGTTTTTATAAATGCTGTGTCCATCCCATATATATCTTTTGCCCTTGAACCATTAAGAGAAGAGATGATTGAATTCACTTTAAAGTTTGTCACTTCTCTAAAAGTCATAATGGGGGCACCTGTATCTAAAGGAGTGAGAGAGTAATTTGAACTGGCAAAACTCTGAGATAGAGCATTTATAGAATTAATAAAATAACAATTAAATGCTGCTGCCACTTTACTTGCCTCATGGGTTACATTTCCATCTATATTCAATTTTATTGGTTTATTGATGGTACATGATTTCCCTGTTAATTTTTTTAAATTATGCCAGATTTCTTTTGTATTTCCCTTAGCTTCACGAATAGCATCAATAAAAAATGTTGCTTTTGCCTGCCTGAGTTTTTTTAAAACCTTATTCCTCAATGTGGTGTATAAACGTCTCTCATGAGCCAGTTTATTCTTGAGAGCCATCTTAAGGGTGCTGTCCCTCTGTTTCATTAGTGACCTTATAGTCTCATTTATCCAAGGTAGATGGTTTCTTTTACCAGGTTTACTTTTAATTTTTCTCATAAAACTATGTATAATTGTTTCAAGTTCAACCATGAGAGATTTACAATTTTCATCAACACTTTTATGAGCAAGATGTTCATTCCAATTGATTTTTTTAATTGCATGTTCAAGACTAGGTAACTGACTTTTAGGCATTACATACTGATTTAACTTTGTATAAGTTGATAAATTTAATGCCGTTTTGGGGAGTTTTCTTACGATCAGGATCATATTGTGGTCTGATAACCCCGTGACCAAATTGTAAGATTTTCTTATTCTTTCTGGTCTATTTGTGAAAGCCAAATCAATAAGTGTCTCTGATGAACTAGTTATCCTCGTAGGCCCTTCAATTACCTGTTGTAATTCGAAATTACTTGTAACACGTTTTAACTCTTTCCTTTTTATTTTATCACTCCAATTTATGTTAAAATCTCCTAATAAAACAACCTCATTTTTAGTATCACATTCCTTTAAAAGAGCATTTAATTTATCATAAAAAACTATTTTCGTGGACGGTGGTCTGTATATTCCAATCAGAATTAAAGACATTTGAGTAGAGAGAGTCAATTTAAGCACAATGCATTCCAAATCATCAGCACATGACAAGTGAATTTGCGCACAATTTATATTATCCTTTACATAAAACAATACTCCACCACCCCGACCAACATTTCTGTCTCGTCTAAACATATTGTAACCATGGACTTTTAATATGTCAGCCGGGGAGTTTTCGTGTAGCCATGTCTCTGTCAAGCAAAGGAAGTCCAAATTTGACTCATATAAGAGATGTTGCAGTTGGTCCTCTTTAGGAATTGCGCTTCGGATATTTAAATGTCCTCCTAATAATCCGCTTGGTTTAGCCTGAAAATCCCACAGCATGCGAGCCTGATTTACAGTGCGGAAGAGTTTATTACCACGATGTTTCACAATTGCAGGATTTATCTTACGTTTTGAATTGTTTGGTAATGCACAGTTTGTTAGTTTTTGCACATGATTTTTCACACAAGGCATCACAGCGCTCGGCAGGATCACTGCTGGTAATGAAGTAAAGTCAGCTGGAAACTCACCCATAGTGGCCGTTTCAGTAGTATGCAAATTGCTGTTTAAGATGGTAAATTCATACCCCGACATAGTCCTATTTTCCAACCCAGGATATTGCCTGTTCATCTCCGTAAGTGCCGCTCGATGATTTGGACCCACGTCCAAATCATCCAAATCACAATGTATGATTTTTTTAACTATTTATTTGTATGATACAGCTGCAAATAAGTATTTGAACACCTGAGAAAATCAATGTTAATATTTGGTACAGTAGCCTTTGTTTGCAATTACAGAGGTCAAACGTTTCCTGTAGTTTTTCCAACAGGTTTGCACACACTGCAGGAGGGATTTTGGCCCACTCCTCCACACAGATCTTCTCTAGATCAGTCAGGTTTCTGGGCTGTCGCTGAGAAACACGGAGTTTGAGCTCCCTCCAAAGATTCTCTATTGGGTTTAGGTCTGGAGACTGGCTAGGCCACGCCAGAACCTTGATATGCTTCTTACAGAGCCACTCCTTGGTTATCCTGGTTGTGTGCTTCGGGTCATTGTCATGTTGGAAGACCCAGCCTCGACCCATCTTCAATGCTTTAACTGAGGGAAGGAGGTTGTTCCCCAAAATCTCGCAATACATGGCCCCGGTCATCCTCTCCTTAATACAGTGCAGTCGCCCTGTCCCATGTGCAGAAACACACCCCCAAAGCATGATGCTACCACCCCCATGCTTCACAGTAGGGATGTTGTTCTTGGGATGGTACTCATCATTCTTCTTCCTCCAAACACGTTTAGTGGAATTATGACCAAAAAGTTCTATTTTGGTCTCATCTGACCACATGACTTTCTCCCATGACTCCTCTGGATCATCCAAATGGTCACTGGCAAACTTAAGACGGGCCTTGACATGTGCTGGTTTAAGCAGGGGAACCTTCTGTGTCATGCATGATTTCAAACCATGACGTCTTAGTGTATTACCAACAGTAACCTTGGAAACGGTGGTCCCAGCTCTTTTCAGGTCATTGACCAGCTCCTCCCGTGTAGTTCTGGGCTGATTTCTCACCTTTCTTAGGATCATTGAGACCCCACGAGGTGAGATCTTGCATGGAGCCCCAGTCCGAGGGAGATTGACAGTCATGTTTAGCTTCTTCCATTTTCTAATGATTGCTCCAACAGTGGACCTTTTTTCACCAAGCTGCTTGGCAATTTCCCCGTAGTCCTTTCCAGCCTTGTGGAGGTGTACAATTTTGTCTCTAGTGTCTTTGGACAGCTCTTTGGTCTTGGCCATGTTAGTAGTTGGATTCTTACTGATTGTATGGGGTGGACAGGTCTTTATGCAGCTAATTTAGGATAATAAATGGAGTGGAGGTGGACATTTTAAAGCAGACTAACAGGTCTTTGAGGGTCAGAATTCTAGCTGATAGACGGGTGTTCAAATACTTATTTGCAGCTGTATCATACAAATAAATAGTTAAAAAAATCATATATTGTGATTTCTGGATTTTTTTTTTAGATTATGTCTCTCACAGTGGACATGCACCTACGATGACAATTTCAGACCCCTCCATGATTTCCAAGTGGGAGAACTTGCAAAATAGCAGGGTGTTCAAATACTTATTTTCCTCACTGTATGTGTGTGTGTATATGTGTGTGTGTATTAAAAAGTGTATATGTATACTTTTTATATACAACTTTTCATCAGTGGCACAGACATTATACACTACAACAGTTTAGATTGATTATTTTTTTTTTTTTTTTTTTTTTTTTTTTTTTTTTTTTTTACAAATCTTTCCTTTTGTGTGTTTTCTCTTAGAAAAGAGCTGCTGGCAGAGCAGAGGGAATATAAGAAGAAAAAGGCCCAGAAGAAGGTGCTGCGCATGAAGGAGCTGGAGCAAGAGAGAGAAGTTCAGAAGTCCAAATGGCAGCAGTTTAACAATAAAGCCTATTCAAAAAATAAGAAAGGACAGGTGTGTATATAAGAATAAAGCCTGATTAACTTTGCAATGTTCTCTTAAATGCTGTTTTTTTTTTACCCTGTTATATTGTTCATGTTGTATGATCTTCCTCTGCAGGTGAAGAGGAGTATATTTGCATCTCCAGAGAGTGTGAATGGAAAGGTTGGCGTTGGCACGTGTGGTATCGCAGATAAACCCATGACCCAGTACAATGATACTTCAAAGTATAATGTCAGGCATCTAATGCCCCAGTGATCTTCTCTTGTGTCTGTGACCATCTGTAATCATCCACCATAAAAAAATGAAACAAACTGAAACCCACTTAGAAGTCATAAACAAATGGATTGGATATGATGAGTATAGTAACACATTTCCCCCTTGTTTTATTTGCAGTAATAGTGGGTATTTAGTATGTGGATGTTGGAGCTGTTCTGTACTGAACCGAGTCTCTGGATGTTCATCAATCCTCAGTGAAGGACAGCTCCTGTTTAGTTTTACTGGTTCTCCTCATGCTCTCAGGTCGAGTCTCTGCACGAGCTGCTGAGGATGGAAACTGCTCTATAGGTTTTATGATGTGTTGAACAAATGTATATGGAAAGCTCTGGCCGCCCTCATACACATTTGACTGGTGTTGTTGAACAGATTAACAGATTGTTTTGCTGTCTTCACCTCTGTGTCTAATAAGCATTCTGCTGCAGTCCATTTGTTGTTACATTTGCTTTTCAGTTTTGTATATTTACATATTTGAGAGGAATAAACATTGATTTCTTGACATTCTTAAAAGAATTTGTGGTTTCTTTTAATTTGACTTTTTTAATTGGACGTTGTTTTCCAAATGACAGCTTAAATCTGTGTTATAAAAAAATTGCTTCATAGTAAATTGCAGCACACTTTTATTTCACAGTGGTTACATTACATTTACACATGTGACCATGAGACTGCAAATTACAAAAGCAGTATTTGACCATGGAAGACAAATACCTTGGTGAGCACAATAATACATCACTATTAACATAAATACAGCATAAGATTTTGATTAAAAATGGTGTATTTGATAGTATAGTGATAACAGCTTAATATAATCAACATATAGTGAGTACAACATAAGCTGTATATAATCAGTCAATAAAACGAAGCAGAATAACAATGTTATCAACCACATCTCTTCATTTATAAAACCAGCAAATCAAAAAAGCTTCATATCACACTGAATGGCCAGCTTCCCATTTCTTTAATATTCCTAATATGCAGGAATCCAGATGCACAGTCTTTCATACAATTCACTGTCACCTGATTATATCAGCACAAAACATCAATTCATTTACAAACAAAATGCAGAGCCATCAAAATGTTTCTGATACTTCTCAAATGCAGAGTTTAGAGTTGCAGATCAGCACTAGAATTTCTATTTTGTGTAAGTGTGCTTTTATGTACAGTTTATAAAAGTGTAGGTGGATATTCTTAGGCTATTTAGACTTTTTGCTCTAGTTATTATTATGGCTTATGGCTGTTAGAAAAGTATTCTGAAATATTCCGTTTAATAACAATACATACAAGTCATTGCTTTAACGCTAATATCCATATCCATATCCCTGCTAGTCATCACGTTTATCATTGGACCCTCCTGAAACTACATTACCCACTAGCCCCTGCACAGCATGTGTCTAACAGACTCGTTCACTCAGTCCTTTTTGCATTCCTTTTCTTCCTCTATCTCCTTTTCTTGCTCCTTCTCTTTCTCCTTCTCTTTGTCTTTTCCTTTCTCCTTTTCTCTTCTTTCTTTCTTTTTCGTCATTCGCAGGAAGGAAGGAGTACGGAATTTCTTTTTCTTCTTTTTTGGTGACTTTGGCTGACAATCAGAAGAGCTGGTGACTGAAATGTTGTTGGCGACAGTGGTAGTTATGGAGACCTGCATCTCTTTAGTGATGCTGAGCTCCGTGACCTGTAGAGTGAGGTCATCATCCTGCGTCAGGTCATCGCCGTCACTGCTCTGCAGTAGAGCTGAGAGACAGTCTGAAGATGAAAGGAAGAGACTTTTCAGCATGAGGTCATCCAGCTGGAAACCATAAAACAGCAACTAATTTGGTTATCAAATACCAGCGTGATAATATGCTCATACAATCCCAGCCAACAGTTTATACGAAACTACATGAGATTATATGAGAGAATCTTGACCTCCTCTTTCAGGGCTCATGAGAGGTGAGATCGACAGGGACACAGTGGAGCCGTCATATGTGGTCATTTCTCCGTCCGTGAACTCCTCATCGGCCTCTGACTGAAGAGCTTATGTCAAGAAAACACATTTTAACAAACAAGGTTAAGAGAAGCCTTACAATCTTGCTAAATAGAGATGGTTAATGCTGAAAACAGTCGTGCTGTTTAAAATGTTTTTTTTTCAGGATTCTTTAATTAATAAAAAGTTTTAAAGAACATGCACAAATCTTTTGTAAGATTATTAATGCCTTCACTGTCACTTCTAATCCATTTAATGAGTCCATACTGAATAAAAGTATTAATTTCTTTCAAAACTCTAACTGACCCCAAGCCTTTGAATGGTAATGTCATTCTGTGTCTTTGGGTGCTTCTCAATATCCCTCCTCGTCTCCTCGCTCCTCCGTCCTCCATCCTATGACCCGGAAACCGATTGAGCTCAGCCATCTTGAAGGACATCTCAATTCTCTAATTGCACCGCGAGGAGTTGAGGATCGAGGAGCGAGGAGGCTTCCAGAGGAGTCATGAGCGAGGATACACAGGTGGATCCTTTGCGGAAGAGTTTTACCGACTAAACGTGACGCACGTATCAATTCTCCTCCCCTTTCACATCGGTCACAATAATTTTAATTTATGCTTTACCTTTGCAGTTTAAATAAACCACACATCTCACATATTTCAACAGGGTGTCTTGCTTTATTATTATTTATTATGAATTTCTTAAATAACCAAACTTTAACAACATAAGGACAGATCCTTTGAGCGCTGATGATGACGCTGTGAAGTGACGCTCGAGTGATCAAGTATTCCAATGTATAAAAAAGCTTTCATTCAATTCCTCCGTCCTCCTTTTCTTTCCTTGCATCCTACAGAGATGCGAGGATGCACAAATAAGAATTGAGAAGCACCCTCTGTATGCAGAGTGTGCTTGTACCTGATTGGCTGCTCTTATTCTCCACAGTTTGTGTGTATTCCTGTAGTTCTGCCTCTGATTGGTCGAAAGGGTTGGGTGGTAGAACAGCTGCCTGTTCCTCATCCTCATAAATGAATGCCTGAAAATAATAATGGCAAAGGGATTGACTGACACTTGTGTGTAATTTTTGTTTATGTTTTGCAAGGACACTGGTTTTGGACTTTATACTGACATCTATCTATGAAATCATGTTTCTACATCGGAGAGAAAAAATTAAAAGAAAGAAAGAAAGAAATTGTTGGTATGTAAGGAAGGACAGAAGGAGGGAGGGAAGGAAGGAAGGAAGGTATTAAGGAAGGAAGAATTTGTTGGTATGCTAAAAGAACTAAAGAAAAGGAAGGAGAAAGAAAGAAAGAAAGAAAGAAAGAAAGAAAGAAAGAAAGAAAGAAAGAAAGAAAGAAAGAAAGAAAGAAAGAAAGAAAGAAAGAAAGAAAGAAAGAAAGAAGTAAGGAAGGAAGGAAGGAACATTTTTGGTATACTGTAAGGAAGGAAAGAAAAGTCATTTTAAACATACCTGTCAAAAGAACTATTACAGAAGAAAAAGTTTAGTGCCCTTTCAAAGGTTGTTTATTTAGTATTTGTGTTAGTGTAGTTACGCACTGGTCCAGAAGGCTTGTCTATAACGATGTCTGCCAGCAGCTGAGACTTCGGTCCAGATGTCATCAGATCTACTCTGTTCTGCTCTCGAATCTAAACCACCACAAAGCAAGCAGTGCTTTAGTGTAGTGAACACAATCTGTGGACACAGTCTGTTCAGTCTGTACACTCACTCACTCACCTTATTTCTTTTTTCCAGTACTTCACTGGGGTTAGTATTAAGTGGGACAAACTGGTTGGGGTCCTCAATCCTAATTGGAGTGTCCTTGCAGCTGCCTGAATCTTCTGACTTCATCCACTAAAAAGATAAAGAAAATAATGAATTTAAGAAAACAGTGAATATTAAGCACATACATAAATATAAATATTAATTTTTCTCTCAAAGTTTCTGATCTATGGAATCTAATTTTCCCGTAGCATAATAAAAGAAGAAAAAATGTATTACAAATTTGTCACTATTTCTTGTAATTGTGTACATTATGTTATTATTTTAAAATTGATCTCACAATAGACATTAGTCAGACCAGACACCATATTGAATTTGTGTGGATGAAAACAAGGCAGTGAGGGATAGATTACAGTCTTTACAATGGTATTTACTATATAAATGTATTAGATCACATGATTTTCAAAACCCTAAACTTTCAAAGCTGTTGGCGTTTTTGTCTACTGAAAGATTATTTGGGAAGATGTTTTGTCAGCTAAACAACTGATCCATTGAACACACTTTACTTCAATCACTCACAGCCTCATTTTCATTCCGGTCAAAAATGAAATATGGCACCACCCTGACTAAGACCTGTTTATTTTTTTATTCTTTGGTGGAAACATGCTTCCATACTGATCCATGATTAATCACACTGAAATATGACTCATTATGTTGCTGAAGTGAATTTATGAAGATACCGTAGTTTTGGACCGGGGGCTGCATGTCCCGTTGAAGGACTCTTCAGGTACATTGACCTTTAAGTAGCTGTTCGGAGAGTTTAGCCATCGGATCCTCTCTCTGTCCCGCTTCTGTGCCAGGACGTGCAATGGACTCTGTGGAAAGACATCCTTTTCCTCTAATGCCACCCCTGTGACGGTTGCTGGGATCTCCACATCGTTATGATGTCGAGGTTTCTCTTTAACTATGGGATGGCGGTAAGTGTAACCGGTTCTGTAACCCTGGAAATGCAGGTGGCATGTTAGTAGGCACTAGGCACTATTGTTTTTTTTCTGTTAAATGTTTAAAAATACATGCTCCATGCCATCAAAAGACAACATTTAAACATTGCAGACACATCTAGTATAGATTAGCTCACAGGCCACTCACTAAGTTATCTAACATCCTCATAAGCGACTCAAATTCTGCCTCTCCAACCCTCCATCTGATCTGTCCGTCTGGTATTTGTCCACTGGGATTTTTCGTAGGAGCTGTTTTCAGACTTGCTCTGTCTAACACGCAAAGGTTATCAACGCCACCCGCACATAGCAGAGCGCTAACCTGAGGAGAAACAAAGGCAGAAAGACAGAGATGATGTTGAATGAAAGTCTAACCACTCCATTGGGCTGCATCCGAAATCGCATACTTCACTACTACAGAGTAGGTGAAAAACAAAAGTTGTATGTCCGAATTCACAGTACTCATAAAAGAGTAGGCAAAAAGTACCCAGATGAGGCCACTGTTGAGGATTTGTGATTGACGCTGGTAGGTCACGTGATAACGACAGCATGGCAAAATTTATTGGCAGTTTGATTTGTCAATCCATTCCATTTTCTGTGTAGGCTACTTTGATCCACATATATTCCTTTTCCATTTAGTATTCACTTCTTTAAAGTTTATTTTAATATTTGTTTATTCATCCACATATATGCACATTTCCTTTTGATTGATTGTGTGTATGTGAGTGTGTACCTGTATCTCACAGGCTTGGTGGGTGTGATACAGATAGTGAAAAGCTTCCTCTGTCGTCTCTCCAAATGCCAGAAAACCTTGATTCCTCAAGACCAAAACCTAAAAACAAGCAGAATGTCATCAGTTTTGCGAATCCACTGTAACGCATCCCAGTTATGCACAAAATAAAATTATAAATATGATACTTTAAATATTATTTAACGGCTATAAATTTAACATAAGCATTGACTAAACAAAAATGAACAAATACCAACGAAAAAAAACATATTTTAATGTGCCAATGAATATAATCTTATATTTTTCCCTGCTTAAGCTTTTCCATGCTGAACTATAGTGAATTACTAAGGGTTGTCATGCCAACGAGTGGCAGAATTCACAGACAGTCACCTTGGCAGTGGGACCCAGAGCTTTCTGAAGTTCCATCCTCTCCTGCTCGTCAGCTAAATCACCATGGTAGCTAAAATAAGACACCTCTCCCAGCAGCAAAGCTTCATGGGAAATGGGTAAGATGCCACATTTCATAGAAGAGACCTACAGGACACACAGAAAGGACATATAACAGGCAGAGTGGATACTGTGTCTGTGCTAGTGGTTTTTAACCAAGGTGCCAGGGCCCACAAGGGGAGAAGGGTCTGTCTGCGTCCTGCAGTACTACAAACCACGCCTCTACAAGAAGTTACGCCTCCCACGAAGAAACAAGCATGGATGTCATTAACTAAAACAATCTTTTGAAGTAATTTTTTTAATGTTTTGTGTATGAAATCTTATATTGCTTTTGAATCTTATGAAGTATGAAATAACAGCTAGTAAAACATAAATTATACTATCAAATGAATCCAGACTCATGGTAATAATAGCTAAAACCAAACCTATACCTTACCCTAAAGCTGCCCTTTCCATAAAATTAAAATTTACTGCAGATTTTCAAAAAGCTTAAAAAGCGAGGAATGTGAAGTAGAAGAACAGTAGTGACGACATCAGTGATTTCAGAGGGAGGGGCTCTGATGACATCACAAATAGCTGTTTCATTGTAGGGGGCGTAGTTAGTGGTCATGGTTTGTAGTACTGCGGGCTGCAGTCGGACACACTTGCACTAGGGTGCCTCAGCCACAGGATGACTTTAATTAATATATTGCAATGCTTAATGCTTTTGTCACTTGTTTCTGCTACTTTTTTGCCTGTGTTTTGATCTGGAGATTCTCTACTCTTTACGAAAATGCATAATAGTGCCCCCTATCATATAACAGTGAAAACATGGAAAGACGGAAAATTCTATCAATGGCAGGGAAAGAGTTAACACACTTTTCATTCCATTGACTTGCATTCAAACAAATGCGAATGTGGGAGACCTGGAAGGCAAATGTGTGTGTGTGTGTGTGTGTGTGTGTGTGTGTGTGTGTGTGTGTGTGTGTGTGTGTGTGTGTGTGTGTGTGTGTGTGTGTGTGTGTGTGTGTGTGTGTGTGTGTGTGTTTGTTTATATTACATTGTGGGAACCAAATGGCCCCAGAAGGATAGTAAAACCTGAGATCACCTCCATTGTGGGGACCAGCCAGCGGTCCCCATGAGGGAAATGGGTTAATAAACATACTAAATTATATTTTTTTGAAAATGTAAAAATGCATAAAGTTTCCTGTGATGGGTAGGTTTAGGGGTAGGGTTAGTGTAAGGGGACAGAATATACAGGTTGTACTGTATAAAAACCATTACGTCTATGGAGAGTCCCCACAAAGATATGTGCGCCTGTTTGTGTGTGTGTGTGTGTGTGTGTGTGTGTGTGTGTGTGTGTGTGTGTGTGTGTGTGTGTGTGTGTGTGTGTGTGTGTGTGTGTGTGTGTGTGTGTGTGTGTGTGTGTGTGTGTGTGTGTGTGTGCATACTCACTGCAGCTGTAGTTGGTGTGTATGTATGTATAACACATTTGGCATCTGGTCGGGCAGAATACACTGCAGAATGTGGTTTGAATCCCAAAACATCCACGGGTAGTGCAGTCGCTCCTTGATCAACCACCTCACCAATCAGATTCACCTTCACCTGTGAACAACACATGATACAAGAAACAGACGTTTCTTGTATAGTATTTTTCCATATTTTATATACAATATGGAATTTACATTCAACTGCTAATGTGCATGGTTCCCAACCTTATAAATCTTATAAATAAATGTTCAAAATGTGTGGGGGTGTATGTACCAGACTAGCTGCTGTGGCCTCGGAAAATGACAGTCCTCTAGGAAGAATAAGAATATGATCTTGCTCTTTGTTGATGCGCAACTGAAGAAGAAATTACATAGAAATTGTATTGAGAGAGAGAGAGAGAGAGAGAGAGAGAGAGAGAGAGAGAGAGAGAGAGAGAGAGAGAGAGAGAGAGAGAGAGAGAGAGAGAGAGAGAGAGAGAGAGAGAGAGAGAGAGAGAGAGAGAGAGAGAGAGAGAGAGAGAGAGAGAGAGAGAGAGAGAGCATTATAGTATATTCTGGAATCAAATAGAAAAAGACAAGAACTTCAGATGCATTGGAAATCACCAATTACAATTTGATTAGCTGCTTTTGTGCAATTGGATTGAAGGATTAGTAGCAAGTAAGCTAGTTATCTTAAACAGCAAGCTCCACAGTTAAACAGCATGTAAAAAACAGCACAGGTGGCCTCTTCCTTTTTAGGTGGGCGGCATTTGGCCAGAATAAGCTAAAATGAGGATTGGACTATATGTTCAGACATCTGACTATCTAAAAAGCAGTGTTGGGGAGTAGCTAACTACAAGTGGTGATACTACTAACTTAAGTACATTTTTCATTAGCTTGACAGTAGCTCAGTTGCTTCTAAAACAGTGTAGCCTTTCCAGTAGCTAACTACTTTTTCCAGCACGTAGCGCAACCAAAAACTACATTCTGTTTTGCGTCTTGATGAACAATACATTCAAGCAGTGCAGCATCTAAAATTCTTATTAGATCCCAAACTAAAATTGTGCATTACCACTATCTATTGTTTCATCAAGCATCTTGTGGCTTTACAGTTCACTGAGAAGAGATCGTCTGATGATTATGTGAAAGTAGTAGTGTGTTGATATTTCACATGAATCAACTAATAAAGGTTACACTACAGTATGTAAATTATGCAAACCAAAAATTAAAACGTTGTCTACGTTGAAGACCTCAAGCACATACAGTTGAACAATAGGCTTTTTAAGTTGATTAATTGTAGAGCTTTACTGCACTCTATATCAAATGTCAATTTTTGATTTTATGATGACTTAATCTTAATAGGTGGCTTAATAGCTTAATCTATCCCACCACCATTTTGTAATGAACCTAAAAGTTCACAAACGTGTTTTGCACCATTGCTTTGGCAAAGCATCTGTCAATCAAACGGGAAACCGTGATCTAATTAAATAAGTTGCGACGGGTTTCAGAGCGAAGCCCACTGTGTTCATGATTCGCATCTCAGAGCTCCATCACTACATGTGCTTTGAGTTTAACCAGCATTTTCGACTACACCTGTGTATCCAGTTTATGTTGCATACATTTTGTTCTTGCATTGATGTTACATTTGTAGCAATTTTGCACTTTGACAGCCAGTTTGAGATGTATATTTGTGCATTGTGCGTGTCTTTGGATAGTGTACAAAATAAAACAATACCCTTCAAAATAATAATTGTATTATATTTCATTGTTTTAAACCCCAAATATTTTAAACCATTCTTCATTAACAATTATTCAGTTATTTGTAATATAAAATTCAAAGTAGTTTTAATGTAGCTAACTACTTTTTGATAGTAACTTGTAGTGTATAGCTAACTACTTTTTCAGAAGGGTAGCCTGACTGTATCTTAACTTATGAGTAGCTTGTAGCTTGTTAAGCCACAGTTTCAGAGTAGCTTCCCAACACTGATAAACACCAAAAAAATGCTTTGTGAATCAGAATGAATTCTGAATGGCAAATAAGATTTCAATTTTATATTGTTAAGGGTGCAAATGAGTTTGATATCCTACACAAAGTGCACTGGTGACTACAGCTGTCTCAATTCACTCATTTGCACTCACATGTGCCGTTCACTAAGAAATGAATGGTGATTGAGACGTCACATATGCATGAAGCACAGTAATCCATCAGAGGCTTTGGTTGTTCGATGACTATATAGCATCACGGTGACATGTCATGATAGAATAGAGGCAGAATGAACAGTTTTTCGTCTATTTTTTCCACAATGGCAGCTATTCTCTTCTCTCTTTGCATTGTTCTGACACTTAAGCCATCACTATGACAACCAATGTTGTCTGAACAAAAGCATCCAATTTTATTGCATGCAAAATGACAGGGAGCACAGTCAGTCCTAGATCAGATTTGAAAAACAATTTGTGTGCTGAGGTGGAAAAAAGTGTGTAATAATGACTGTGAGTACTCACAGTTATATATGTATTTGGGAAGTGGGTGTGTCCGTACAGGTCCAGAAGTCGATACAAGCAAGCGAGTTTACAGCGGCCCTGCCTCTCAGCTTTAGAACAATTAAACCACTCCATACCACACAGATCATTCACCGGACTGATAGACCCTGCACCTGGAAACACACAAACACAGCGACACAACAATAATAAATAGCTGGTGATATCTGTGCTTTCAGAATTATATGCCTGCCATCTGTTGACCATGACAACAAAATATTTTCAATGGGAAAGTATAAAGTGTTAATAAAAGTGTTTATGTGTGTGCACTCACTGCTGGGACTGTACACTCCAGTGTTGCTAAGTGTGTTGCTGATGATGAGGTGTGCGATGTGACCAAATAAACCACCGGAGTTACTGCCTTTAGAGCACTGCTCCTTTACCATACACTCCAACTCCTCCTTAAAGTCCTGCAACACACACACACACACACACACACACACACACACACACACACACACACACACACACACACACACACACACACACACACACACGTTAACTAAAATGTAATTAAAATAAATATTTGGACATTTAAGCCACACTTAAGAATGTCATTGCATTGAATAACAAAATATCAAACCAAGCGGCAATTATGTTAAAGTAGCACTTGTTTTTCAAGCAAAACATTTTCTAAAATTATAGATATGCTGTCCGTTTAATACATATTGATTTTATACAGTGACTAAAATTACCAGTTGGTTAAATGTAATTGTGAGAAATTCAAGAAAGTTCTCTGGGTGTTTAGCATGGTAATGGGTATGACAATGTTGATATGTTTGGTCTTGGCGGAATAGATCTGCTATGCTGCTGATGCTGCTGTTATTGCTGCTGCTATTGTTATTGCTGCTGCTGTTGGTTATTGTTGCTGCTGCAGAGCAAGTATGGGACTTGCTGCGACTAACATATACACAACACGCTTGATGTGAGCAAGTAAGACATGCTGCTGCTGTGCAATATAGCATACATGAATTACCCAGCAGATCTATACAGGTGGAGGTGTTTCTGAAAGCACACTGCAACAGAAACTACCGTGACCAGTATTTGAAGGGGTTGAGCAGCAAGCTCATTGGCTACTGATACACCAGGAACCAATCAGCAGTGCCCTATTGAGAATGATGTGATTACAAGCAGATTATAGGACCTATCAGCCTGCACCATCTAGAGTTTCATGACAGAACTTTGTATTTCTAAGATGTAGATCTAAGAAAAGGTTTAGCATGCATTGCTTGCATGTCTACTGAATATTTTATTCTAAACCACCAATCAAAAGTTTGGCCTCAAAAAGATTTTTTAGCAATCAAAATCAACCTTGATAATAATAAGAAATGTTTCTTGAGCACCAAATCAGCATATTATTAGAACGATTTGTGAAGGATCATGTGACACTGAAGACTAGATTAATGGACTAAAATCACAGGAATAAATGACATTTTAAGATATATTGAGCTATTTTAAATTGCTATAATATTTCACAATATTACATTTTTTTACGTTATTTTTGATCAAATAAATGCAGCCTTGATGAGCATGAGAGACTTCTTAAAATAAATCTAACCAAGCCTAAACTTTTGTATGGTATGTGTATCCAATGAAATTGATTTAAAGTCCAACTGAAATCAAAATTGACCCTATTTACTTTGTTAGCGCATATTACTAGTCTTGTGGTGAAAAATGAATCCGTGCAAGTTAATACACAGAAAAAATTGTTTGTCGTCGTAAACTTTAATCAAAGTCTGAAAAGTTACTTCCGGTCAGGAATGGCGTTCCTTCTCTGATGATGTAGGTTTGTCGGCTTGGGTTGGGAAACGCTTAACCACTCCCCTCAAACCGTTAGTCTGTTATGAGCAGAGATGGAGAGGAGGAGCGCTAGAGTAAAACCCTTCCCTCTGTTCAATATTCCGTTTCACTGGGAAATACGTCACAACACTGGAGAAAAGTCGTTTGCAACTTCCGGTTCACGTGGACTTTAAAGTTTGGCTTAAGTGTGGAAATACTTTCCTTAAATATAGGACATTTCTGATTTGTTCATAGCTTATAATTTCATGGTAATGAATAATCACTGACAACAAAACAGGCTTTAAGAGAAAGTTCAGTAAACAGAAGGTCCAGTCATAAGTGCCTTTGCTGTGAAATAGTTCTGGGAAGTTGACAATGACATGTCCTGCGGTGAGACATGCTATACTTCATTTAATACTATTTTAAACAGCATTTTATGTGTTTTATAATTAGGCTCATGCATGCAGCTTTTATGGCCTCATATAAATTGAGAGACTGCATGGAATATCGGTGCTTTTTAATTTGATAACAAATTATTTTGTCACACCACAGGACCATTTGTACAACTAAAAATTCACTAGTAAGGCAAAAAGATGATTAGCATTATTTAAAAAAATACGTACCTACTTGTTACAGGATAAAAATATATAGGCCTACACTTTATAGGCTACCTTTAAACTTAAATCATGATGTTGGTTTTAAAACAATCATGGACATATTTTAACATCAATAATTTGCTGTATATTCAGGGCATTATCATCATGCAGTTTTGTTGATTATACCACTCCAAATTACTTAAATTACTTAGAAATTACAACTAGATAAAGCTATAATCACATAAGAGATGAGCTTCATCTAAGACATCAGAAAGCGTACCTAGACTACCTGCCCTGATACAGCAAAAACATGATACACAGAAATCACTTCAGGTTTTTTATTTAATTCACTCATTCCCAGCTTTTCTGGTGATCTGTGCATGGTTACTAATGGCAACGGGTCTCCACTTGTTGGTTGTTATGCAATCAAACACAAGCGTGGGCTCCATAAAATGCACAGGGATGGATGGAGAGAGAGAGAGAGCATGCGAATTCTCACTTTGGTGCGAGTGTGTGTGGGAGTGACGTCTTACTGGACTATGCAGAATCTGTGTGACTCTCTTTCTCTGCTCCATCATGTTGAAGTCCTGCCTCAGGTCAGGTGACATAGCGTTGCTCCTCAGAACCTCTGGGGACTGGAGTTCTTCTGCGCTCTCGCTGTAGACCTTCTTCACATTTAGACTGGATGGGGGGCGGATGCGTAATCCGCTCTCTTCATCGCCCGCAATCATCTCAACGCGCTCACCCTCGCTCATACATAAACACAACACACAACCTTCTGCTTAAGAGAGAGAGAGAGAGAGAGAGAGAGAGAGAGAGAGAGAGAGAGAGAGAGAGAGAGAGAGAGAGAGAGAGAGAGGAGAGAAAAAAAAGAGGGGTAGGCTATTTTTTGCTGATCCACTTGAAGCAGTGTTCACAATTGCTGCTTGAATACAAAAAGGCCAGGGCACTTTGGATTACAAATTAATTGTCTGTACACACACATACAAATAAACATGCATTCACACAACGCCTGTGTGTCTGCTCTCCAGCTGACATCCTATACAAGTCATGCATATCTGCACGCACCCCACAGAGAACAATTCACACCTTTAGTGCCCCCCCTCCCCCTCCTCCACCCTGATAGCCTGAAATCACCCCGCACCCCCACACAAGTTTTTGCATCTGAATTTATTTTGTTTACATTTTATTTAATTTATATCTTTTAATTTAATTTTAATTTATTTAATTTATATTTATATAACTTGTTTTGAATCTGCATTAATATATTTACGCAAAGAAAAGCAGCTCCTGATCTCCCTCATCACTGACGCGCGTCTCGCGACCGCAGCCTGAACGCGTAAAAGCAATTAGCTGTCTTAAAACTCAGTGAGCTGCCTACATAGACAGCATTTATTGGCATTATGTTCATCATTTTTCGGCGTCATAGGCGTACACATATTTTGGGGGGGCATCAGGGGCGCACGAATGGTTTATTTGCGCGTTACGAATCAGTTTGCCACAGAACTGCGCACGAATTTAATGCTCCGAAATGCTGTCTAGGTCGGCAGTTCACTAAGTTTTGATGCACTAACATTGTGTAGTTGCTGCGTTATAGTATAACTAAACATGACATTTTTAACTAATTCAACATTCATAAAGATAAGAATTCTTTAAGATCGAACACTCATGTTGTATTTTAAGATAACCAAGTTGCTGCTGTGCAGACGCACTTTATCAAATATTTTGCGTCTGTCCAAATCCAAACAAGTCCACGAGTAGTAGATATAAAGGAGTTATGGCTATACTCACTTTTTTGGTCTCAGCTTAAGTTTATTCCCTGAGCTGCAGCAGGAAACATAACTCTACAAATCAGTTCACCCAGGAAACCTAACAACAGCACATTAGATGAATCCAAGTATATTTCCCCCTCAAGTCTCAGTTTCTTCTCTCAAGAACCGTAGGACTGTGTTGCGATCAGGGCCGTGAGCGCGCAGCGAAAGCGCGAGCGCGCGTGGATGTGTGAGGAGTGTTTTGCGTGGGAACTTGGTGAAAGGATCACGTGACTAGTCCTGTCCGCCCACTGCGCCTTGGCAGGGCCACCACGACCTCCTCGAGCCTTATCTTTCAAACACACAGAAGAGTTTATACAAACGTGAAGATACGAGCCAGATGTTAGACATCAAACACACATTAATACAGCCTTGCTGACGCTGGGATGTTTGGCAGCTTTATAGCATCTGTTCTCTTAAACATCTATAAATAACGAACATGTATATGTAATATATTTCATATTCCCTATAAAAAGGCTATTATTTTTATGTTGCACAATAAACTGACCTGCATCTGTCAAAATAATTCTAAAGCTTTTATTAAATGTCGACATCATCCAACTATTGAATGATCTGCACAGGTTTTTAAATAGGCCTACACCACATAAAAAAGCACTAGGATTATATCCCCAAACACACATTGTTCTGAAAGTTGGTTTAGCTCCAAACTCTCAGCAAGAACTCTGAGCACAAGAACTCCCAAAGATAAGGATAGAATAAGAAAACAAAGTGAAGTTGTCTCTTTTTCATGATATTTCTATTTCTTACACTTTCAGCCTCACACGTTTATATCACAAAACACAGCATATCTGTGTCATAACTGCCTTTCAGCCTCCCGGATCTGACATCTCTCATGACTGGTTCTGTTCTTTTTCACCCACCATGCATTCAGTAAATCATTTAACCCTGCACACGCTGTGGCCATCCTGCCCCCTTTTTGTGTTTGAATGTGGATAATTACACTAATTACTTCAATACCCGAGCAAACAAATGACAAACAATGATTCATTATTCTTCACATTATCACACACATGAACACCTGCTTTAGTTTGGCCGCTATGAGAATTTCCTCCATTGCTAGATGAAATTAGAATTTTCAATTTGTATAAATTTATGTCAAGGGTCCCTGAAAATACTCCAAGGGGTGAATGGAGAAAATATATAAAACATATAAATTCATTTTTAATGCTATTTCTTTTTATTCTGGGGTCTCTGGAATTGATAAGTGTATTGGTGATGGTCCTTGGGTCTCTAAAGGTTGAAAACCCCTGGTATGTGATTCCCAATTATTTATTCTATACATAAACGGCACAAATAAGATTTGCCATTAAATGAATAGGAGGAATCTGCTTATACATGTCCCATACAAATGTGTGGATAAAGGAATCATTCTTGGTGTGTGTGTGTGTGTGTGTGTGTGTGTGTGTGTGTGTGTGTGTGTGTGTGTGTGTGTGTGTGTGTGTGTGTGTGTGTGTGTGTGTGTGTGTGTGTGTGTGTGTGTGTGTGTGTGTGTGTGTGTGTGTGTGTGTGTGTGTGTGTGTGTGTGTGTGTTGTGTTGTTTTAGGGCCAGTGTAGAAGATACTTATTTTATGATATAGTTACTTATGGGAGTTACATATAGTAGTTTTCAGTTTTAGAAAACTTGCTTGAATTTGAGTCAATAGTGTTTGTATTTTGTTTGTAACAACCCCTTTAGGATGATGGAGTTGGAAAGAAAGACTTCCCATGTACATGCTGTTCCACCTCTGACCTTATGAAAATGGCAAATACAATTTAGGCATAACTATGTTGTGCTCCATTACACTCATGACCCCTGTCCCAAACTCTTGTCATCAAAACAGGATGGGATGCAGGTCCATAAACTAAGTGTTTAAACATTTGTAAGATCTGAGGGTGACTGCTTCTATATTTTGGAGTTTCCAGATGTCACAGAACTGAAGTGTACATTTAAAGGACAGAAAAGAGAGTAAAAAGTCTCATGTCTCAGGCACATCTGGACAGTTTCCCCTTGAGGATCTTGCATAATCGCTGCTGTTTATTCTTGAGACATACACTCCCATACACACAAACTGTTGACTCTAGTGTTCCCATTCAGCTCTGTTAAATTCCGATGATCTGTTCTGGAGATGCTTTTAATGTCATCATGACATCTCATGACTGTAATTAAGCTCTGTTCGAACTGAAAATAAAACTTTCTAACGGTTTTTGCAGCAGTCAAATAATTCAAATCTCTGCATTTTAGTCTGTGGTGTTTTATATTTAGTGCTGTTTTGGAAGGCAAAGTGATTGCTGGCATTTTAGAGGTTATTTGTATTGGTGATGTCATAATCAAAGTAGTTTTTTGTGCTGTTGCAGCTGTCATGGTTGACTGTGGTGATACTGTGCTCATGAGCAGTCTCTAACACACTTAAGAAAATACCCTGTGAAATCAAAATGAGAGTTTTGTGGCTTTTGGTCCACACATAAAACGGTAGCGTAGTAACCAATCTGTATTGCTCTACTGAATATTATGTGTCCATGCTGCATACAATACAGTGAGCTTCTGCAGCATCTTTCCCTTTACAATACGCTCTCACCTCCGCCTACACTCACTTCAGCCTGACTCACAGTTCTCGCGTGTATCTGAAAGACAAAAAATAAATGGAGAGAGAGAAATTTTTTTTTTTTTTTTGCAGGCGAGTAAGAAAAATTAATTAATGAATTATGCTTTGTCCTCGTCAAGTAATTCTCTTTTTCATTTAAAATTCACATGTAGAATAAAAAGGCTGACCTGAGATCAGCTCCCACTGCTTGCTGAATTGTTTTTATTGGAACATAAATCAGGGCCTTCTCTCAGCATGGACTCAAGCTGTTCTCTGGTGGATGTTTGTTAAACTACATAAATAAGAGATTGTTGATATCTTGAAGCTTTTGGATCAACTTAGAGGGGTACCAAAAAATCTTTTCATCATTTACATGTGTTTCCAAACCTGTATATCTCAGTCAGTCAGTCAGTCAGTCAGTCGTTTGGACACTAAATATACTTTTGACGAAGTCTTTCCATATCCACATTTTCTGGATAAACTCTAATCCAGGATTTACTAGGTGTCTGTGGACCCCTAGGGGTCTGCAAAGGTACTGTAAGGGGTACAAATTCGATATCATAATACATTTTAGGCATCATGACATGAGATATTTAACAATACTCATAGGGTACAACATTTTTATTTTATTAATTTATACATTTACCTTATTTCTAAGTTCCCATACAAAGCTAATATACATTATGAAAATTAATCAACAATGAACAATAGTATATTAAAAAAAAATGAATTAACCAAGATATAACAAATGTTGTAAAAAATTGTCAGTGTTCATTTATGATTTCCCATGCCCTAATTATTACAGAAAATTGCTAATGATCTGATTGCTAATGATCTGATAAGAATTATATACTGTAATAATGTTGATATTTTACTTAAAGTTATTATATGAAATCTTTCAGATGGCTGAGAATTTGAGTAGTGGTTTCTGGGTCTGAAAGGCTGAAATACCATGTCAAAGATAATCAATGGTAGAAGTTTTGGTAGGTTCACAGACAAAAAAGTACTATCGTAAAAAATACCATGTTTTTACAAGACCAAAACGTTTTGCGTGCAACTCATATTTGAAATAATAGATTTAGGGAGACAGCAGGGATTTAATCAGTGATGCATACTTTAATGATGTCGTTATCATCATTCGAGTGTTACAACATCTTCATTAATGAACACTATCTATTTAGTCTGAATGGATGCTTATTAATATAATCAGCATTTTTGTGTCATATTATTAACATCAATGCTCAAACCTAAAACCAGGGAAGAATTAGATGTGTAAATATTTAAAGATGATCACTTAGAGAGGTGTGAGAGTTCAGCTTGTTCAATTACTTCATGCCCCAGCAGCCACTGACCTGCTTTTGAATCATCTGAACCCTGAAACCAACAATTGAAAGCAGGACACCACCCGGGGCATCAAATCAATCTCCCCTGCTCTTGCTCTTTGTGTCCTGCTGTGAGTTACCTGAATAATATTAGTTACAGCATACAATATTTGTGACACCTCTGGCTTTATTGCTCACACACACACACACACACACACACACACACACACACACACACACACACACACACGCACGCACACATGCACACACACACACACACACACACACACACACACACACACACACACACACACACACACACACACACACACACGTTGCGTTTTCATGTTTTATGGGGACTTTCCATAGAAATAATGATTTGTTTTACTGTACAAATTATATCCCTTAATCTGAAACCTACCAATACAGAAAACGTTCTGCATTTTTTTACGAGTAAAAAACAAACAAAAACAACAACAACACACATTTAGTATGATTTACAAGCTGTTTTCCTCGTGGGGACCAAAAAAATGTCCCCATAAGATCAATAAGCAGGTGAGTTTGATCAAGGTTGGTGTTAAACTCTGCAGGACAATAGAGTTGAGAACCCCTGCCCTACACATTGATTGCAAATGGTCTGATTCTTTGTTATTGTTCGGTAATGTCACGGATCTGCCAGGCTGTCACATCAGCCATTCACACAGCACACCTTCACCAGAGTACTAAACACTCACACCTGCACCTCATCTGCACCATCATCAAGCCAGCTACAAAAGCACACACCTCGTCTCACATCATTGTCCGGTCTTGTTCCTATGAAGTGGACTGCATACTTGGTCTCCAGTGGTGGTACTCCAGTGTATTCCTCTCCAGTGTATTCCTCTCCAGTGTATTCCTCTCCAGTGTATTCCTCTCCAGTGTATTCCTCTCCAGTGTATTCCTCTCCAGTGTATTCCTCTCCAGTGTATTCCTCTCCAGTGTATTCCTCTCCAGTGTATTCCTCTCCAGTGTATTCCTCTCCAGTGTATTCCTCTCCAGTGTATTCCTCTCCAGTGTATTCCTCTCCAGTGTATTCCTCTCCAGTGTATTCCTCTCCAGTGTATTCCTCTCCAGTGTATTCCTCTCCAGTGTATTCCTCTCCAGTGTATTCCTCTCCCTTGTGTTCTCCTGTCATCATCCTGCATCACCAAACACGAAGAGGTGTGTGCGTCCATCCAGCATCCGTCCAGCTATCGATGATCTCCTGCACCTGTAAAACAAGGAAGGTCTTCATTACTAAGCTTTACTCATTCTTCAAAGTCTATTTGAACTGCATACTCATCTGTATTCTCCATTCTGCTCAGTGCTGTTAATAAAGCTCACATTTCAATGTATTTCTTTGTGTCTGGATCTGCATTCTGTAACAGGTAACACTTTACAATAAGGCTTTATTAGTTAATTCACTAGTTAACATAAACTGACAATGGACAATACTTCTAAAGCAGTTATTAATCGTGGTTCATGTTAATTTCAACATTTAATAACACATTATTAAATTCAAAAGGATTTAATGGACCTGAGCTAACATGAACTAACAATGATCAGTTGTATTTTTTTTTTTTAACTAATGTTAAAGAATAACTATGGTAACAAATGTAGCTTTTGCTCATTGTTAATGTTGGTTAATGCATTAAAGGTGCAATATGCAAGAATTTTGCATTAAAATATCCCATAATCTCAAGGCCAGTGTTATATATTTTGTTAAGTTGATTACTTACAATACCCCAAATGTTTCCAACTATTTTTAAATCGTGAGAAAATTAAGATTTTAACCAAGGAAACGGGGCGTTAGAGCAGGGGGGAGCTGGGAGTCGCCAGTCAGTGGCGTCATATCCGCGTTACCCTTGGTTTCCGCTCGTACTGCGTGGAGTCCTCTGGACAAATGCGGAAGTTGTAGTTGTAGCATCTATCAAGCAACAAACGTTAGCTTGTTTCGTGCAGTCGTTATGGAACACAATTATTCTTTACCGATTGCAGCTGGTTCTGTCGACAAAGCATGCTTAATTTTATATTTTCCAACTGTAGCATTCGGTAATAGTTATGTTTATGTAAGGGAAGTATTATTGCTTTATATTTGTGTTTAGTTTATTGACATAGTTTATCACGTCTGGTGTTTATGGCCATGTAAATAAATATAGCATGTGTTATACATAAAGATTAATCAGTATTTTGGCAAATGACGTGAGTATGTTCGAATGTACTTTTACAACAATTGTTTAGAACATGTAAAACTGCACCGCGTTATCACAACAATGAATTCGACATACAGTAACATCTATGATAACCAATTTAGTATTAAACCTTACTTTTTCTTGCGGTTAATTCATTTTAATGAAATAAAAGTGTTATGAGGTTCAAGAGTCAGGAAGGAAGAAGACAGGGGTCGCGTGACTGGGACTCGTTCTTTATTAAAATAAAGCAAAACAAACAAAAGTCGTGCACAACGCGCATTCACCGTGGCAACCGCGACGGCACAAAAGAGTTCAAAAATGAGAGCTCGGATCCACCGGTTTTCTTTCTCTGAGTCCAATTTTCTCTTCAGTCGCTCTCTCGTTCCAGCGCAGATTATAAGCGGTCTATCCACGCGGATCACAGCAATAAGACACAGGTGTTCGTCATTTGCACTTGACCTACTTGCATCCCGCTCGTCTCTTCTCTTTCCCATTACAGACCGCGCTGAAACACAAAAAGCATGTCATTATATACATAGAACTTAGCCTCATCCATGAACATGATTTTTCGATTCCCGTCTGACTGATTTACATCCACAGTGGAGTTTAAAACGACAGTTCCCATCATTCCACGCTCCTTCACATCGTCATCAAGCTACGCCGTTGTTGTTGTTTGGATGTAGCGCCCTCTAGTGGCAAAAATGTTTTTGCATATTGTAGCTTTAACTGACTTTACCTTATTGCAAAGTGTTACCTATTGTTCTTTATAATTCTTTATAACATTTTAATCAGTTTAAAACATTTGTTTACTTTATGCAGTTTTTGTGTGTATTGCTTTATTGGATTTAAATATAATTTAGAGTTCTTTTTGTCTTAAGAAAAATATATAAAACCTGTTATTGTTTGAAAATGCCTATTTCAATATCGTGATAATATCATATATCCTATATTAGGTCAAATTCATGAAAAAAAAAAAAATATAATAATAATAATTGGGACACGACTTAATGTCCATGGGAAAATGTGGGTCCCATGGCCAAACCAGATGAGAACTGCTGGTACAGTATAAGGGACAATTTCAGATACAGCCGTAGTGTCTTAGTGACTGTTCAAAGTCTTGTTTGTTAAATATTTCCATTTGTAAATATTGTAAATAAATAAAAATCAGCTTGCCCATTTATTTGTAATTTTACTTATAATGGCAGTAATTCTGAGTTTACAGATTTAACCAATAAAAGCAAGACATTGCACTCATGATGTGGCCTAATGCTGCGTGACCTTGAAATGGAATGGGAATATGACATCTGTGAAGAACAATCCTCTTCATACAGGCCTCTGGTAAACTTGTTTGGGGTCACAGTCACACCATGCAAGAAAAATCTGTTCTGTCAAAAACTCACTAGTGTGTATGTTGTGCGATCAAAAATGGATGATTGCATTATTCAAATTACTAATTATCCCATGCTTTATTTTACTTGTCACTGAGTTAATTTTTTTTAATTAATTTTAATATCTTTGTTACTGTGAAGATGTTTAATTCAAAAGGAATTGATCAAACAAAACTCTATAATAAATATGTGGCCAAGACACAAACTGAACAAATATATTCAAGCTCTACAACTATGATGTCACAAAGACATTCTATAGAACTCTCCTGAGCAAAAGTCCCCACAAAGACAAAATCCTGAGGTGACTTTAATCAGAGTTTGAGGTGAGAAGACTGAATACATTTACAGTCCTGAGAGAACATGGAGAACATAAGAGCAAGAGCCTTTGACGTGTTTGATGAAGCACGTTTACTGGGCGAACACACTGACATGATCATCAAGTCAAATGACAGAGAATTTCAAGTGCACAAGATCATCATGTGTGGCTGCAGCTCCTACTTTAGGTGAGAAGAAGCATTTAAACTGCAATTGTGTGCAAATTACCTAGAAAGAATTATAATTATATGCATAATTTCCACTGCCAACATTATACTGTTGAAACTGCCTAAGTCCAAATATATAAATGCATGAAAATGAATGAGTGTATTGCCAGAAAAATGAATGTTACTATGATATCTAGGAAAAAACATTCTTGAAATTTGATTCTGGAAGTGGCTATGAATGAAGTTTTACCCATTTCAAATATAATATAAGAAACGAATCTGTTTCTCTAAGTAAATTTGGCTGAAATTAAAATGTAAATATCGAAAAGTTATTTTATATATGCTCATTATTAATGTCTGCAAATATTTCTTTGTCAAATGTGTTCACAGGGCTCTTTTCTCCGAGAACTGGAACAGCCCAGCACAACAATTCTGTGAAATTAAAGGAATATCCCAAGACATCATGCCTCTTATTATCCAGTATGCGTACACAAGATCTGTGCTCATAACTCAAGAGAATGTGTTGGAGCTCTTGGTGGCGGCTGAAATGATCTTAGTGTCAGGTCTTGTAGATTCCTGCTGTCAGTTCCTGGAGTCACAGTTATGCCCAGAGAACTGCATTGGCATCTGCAAGTTTACAGAGGACTTTTACTCCTGCTCAAAGCTTCGCTGTAAAGCAAAGCACTACATCCTGCAGCACTTTGAGGAGGTTCTGCACGTATCTGAGGAGTTCCTGGAGCTCTCCCTGGAACAGCTTGAGGAAATCATTGATGAGGATGAGCTGAATGTCAAACAGGAGGAGGTGGTTTTTGAAGCCGTCCTCCACTGGATTAATCATGCACCAGAAAACAGGAGGCAACACATTGCCGTGCTTCTGCCAAAGGTAAAACAGAGATTTTTGTCTTGTTTTTATTACAAATATCTTAAAACTCTTAAAATCGAGATACATTTTGTGCTATTATTTTAATGCTAGTTAAATGTAAGAAATTTTGTTTTGTGGTTTTGCCATTTTGGAAAACCTTTTTCGTTGTTGAACACCATATAACTGCTTAGTAACAGTAACAAGTCTCTGAAAGTCTAAACTCTCCCTTGTGCTTCAGGTTCGATTGGGGTTGATAACATCAGCCTACTTCATCAATAATGTAAAGTGCAATGCACTAGTGATGGAGAATGAAGCCTGCATGCCTGTTATCATCAATGCAATGAAGACTTTGTTTGACCTCAACATGGATGAATCCACCAACTCAGAACTCATGCATCAACTGACACGTCCACGTCTGCCCTCATCGATCCTATTGGCCATCGGAGGATGGAGCGGCGGCAATCCCACCAATGAGATTGAGGCATATGATGTGAAGGCAGACTGCTGGGTCAGTGTGACTCAAGAGGATGAGCGTCCCAGAGCCTATCATGGTACAGCAGTCCTGGATGAGTTTGTCTACTGTATTGGTGGTTTTGATAGTGTGGAGTATTTCAACAGCGTGAGGAAATTCAGTCTTATCACTCAGACTTGGCATGAGGTGAGTAATGCTGTAGGTCAACATGTAACTTTAATTTAGCACAAAACAGTATTGTGGTACAGTGATGGTACCGGATTGCACTTTGATATGGACCATAGTGCTGAATGATGTGCTGTACGCCACATTACTTCAAAGAATACCACTGTATTACAATATTACATGTCTAAAAAGTGGTAAAACCATGATACATTTTTTGTTTGTGTTCCAGCAATTGTTGTAGCTTTGTATAATATAATATAATATAATATAATATAATATAATATAATATAATATAATATAATATAATATAATATAATATAATATAATATAATATAATGTAATATAATATAATACACCAGAGTTACCATCATGATTTTGTCAAAAAATACCATTACAAAATATAATAATAGTACTACCATTGTATTTATTTGCAACTTATAGGACAGAACCAATGAGATGGTGTATTGATGAGTGTTCGCACACTGATGTATTTGGTGTGTTGTAGGTGGCTCCCATGTATGAACGCCGCTGCTATATTAGTGTTGCTGTTCTGGACGGGCTCATTTATGCCATTGGTGGTTTTGATGGACAACAACGGCTTAAAACAGTAGAGCGCTACGATCCAAACACCAATCAGTGGACAATGATGGCACCCATGAATGAACTGAGGAGTGACGCCAGCGCCACCTCACTGCAGGGCAGGGTAAGAGCACTTACCCATGATTCCACACTCTTCTGCTGGAGACTCTTAATGCCTGTAAAGCATGAAGGAAAGGGGAAATAGAGATATGGCATAAGGAATAGTGTTAATATGGAAAGGAATATCATAAAATTTACTGTGTTTTAAACACTGGTTTTCTGATCAATCTGTGATGATTGTGCACAAACATCATGCATGTTATTTTTGTGTTTGTCAGATTTATATCTGTGGTGGTTTTACTGGGAACGAGTGTCTCTTCTCTGCTGAGAGCTTCAACCCTGAAACAAACCAGTGGACTCTCATCGCTCCCATGAGTAGCCGCCGCAGTGGTGTTGGTGTGATCGCTTATGCAGATCTAGTGTATGCTGTGAGTATTAAACACATATCAGTGTTATAGTTTTAATCTATGATAACCATGACACAAATACAGAAATATGGAACAATCACAGTTTAAAGGTTGCACTTCTGTAAATGCATGCATGGATGTGCATTTACAAATGCACAGAATAGATAAATAAAAAGTGTATTTATTTAAAGGTTGGTGGTTTTGATGGTGCCAGTCGTTTGCGGAGTGCGGAGGCCTACAATCCGCTGACTAACATCTGGAGTGATGTTGCATCAATGTACAACCCACGCAGCAACTTTGGCATTGAGGTGAGATGCGGACAGTTATAATCTGTATCTGGTGAAACTATGAAATAACATTACAGTAATGATTTGATGATAATGAATATGGGGGAATTTTTTTTTTTGGTTCCATATTTAGAATAATTGGAAAGTTGCACCCTAAAATTGTAGAAGGCTTCAATGATCAATGTGTGTCAACACATTCTAACTATGTTTAAATTAAGTGTTGCATCTATAAAAAGATTTATTAATATAAAGTTAAAGACATTAGCTGTACATGTACGTTTATTTTCCTATTTACCTTCCTCAAAATCCAGGTAGTTAATGGTCAGTTGTTTGCTGTCGGAGGCTTTAATGGATTCAGCACGATCTCTGATGTGGAGTGCTACAATGAGAAGACAGATGAATGGTAACTTCCACAAACACAAAATCTTACAGATCATTTTACACTGCATTAGATATAAATATAAGTCTATAAGTCTAATACAGACTATATTTCATTGCATTCCTTGCATCTGTTTTCTATACAGGTTTGATGCAAATGAAATGGCCATTTCCCGCAGTGCTCTGAGCTGTTGTGTAGCATCAGGATTGCCTAACATGGCACAGTATGCTGCCCTACGAGACACCGTACAGACACAAGACGAGTCTGACAGTGAATGATCTCCTTCTAGCAGATCTGACAGTCTGACTACAAATGGAGAGTCATGTTTCCTGAATAAATGCATTCAAAAAAAGAGGCTGTATTCTAAATGTTAAACTTTCTCGCAGGTGTAGTTTTGTTCATTTAAAAAATGAAACCTTGCAAGGGATCTCAACAGCTCAACAAACCAACATATAATATTGAGAATTCTGTTTACTGAGTAAACTATTTATTGCTTTATTAAACTTTGTATGAATTACTGTAATTTACTGGCTTCTTTTATATGTTAATACATTGTGTACGATTGATTTAACTCATAGATAGTCTTTGCTAAAGAAGCATTGATTATGTTATGTTTTTATTCCTATAGGCATAATCTGCACATGGAAATATAACTTTTGTGTTACGTTAAACAGTCGAGCCTATACAATAATTTCTGCAGTGTCATTATTGACTTCTGAAAATAATAATTATTATTATTATAGATATGCACTCAGTCATATATACATTCTCAGTCAGAACAATCACTATTTATCAATAAAGTATAAACAAACACTTAATATTGGCAAAATATTCAAGGTGTGAATTACAGATCTGCAGAAGCATCAAATCCATCGTAATTAGCATAAGTGTTATAATATTTCTACATCTATGTGACCCAATTTTTCATGCCAATTATATTTAATATCTACCTAAATGTATGTGAAACATGAGTAGAAGAGTCCCATACTTGGCTGTTAAAGCCTGTTTAGCGCCATCTAGCGTTTGAGATATTACAGTGCATTGGCATTGTTTTGGTTAAGACTCATGTCACTTCCTGTATTTTAAATATGGCAGAGAAATGAAAATGTCCTGTGCTGCGTCTCAGTTTGCCTACTTGTACTACTTTTTACTTAAATAGCGTCTTTACCGGTTGCTCTCTGTCGCTTAGTTACATGCATCCTGTCACGTAAACTGACATGTCAATCATCTTGTCAAAGATAAAATCCTCCACATTTAATTTAATTCAATTATACCGTATCGGAGAGAAATGCAGTAGCCTGTTGATCTGCAGTCGCGGGTCTTGCATGCGGAGACTCTTCTCATATTCATGCATAACGATGCCAAATGGCTAAATAACGGATCTTTATAAAAGTTCACATTGTTGTTGCAGATGAAATATAACACGGATAACATCAACTTAAATGTTGATTATTAGTCCCTTTATTAACCCCTTTATCCAAACCTCTCTACTTAACCGTCGGTCACGCACATCCGCCATATTATGTAGTTTTCTGAACACTTTTACTTGTGTTTGTAGTTCTACCAGAAAGACTCGGGAGAATAAATACTGTGACAATTATACATTTATTAACAGCCCAGCAAGCAATAAAGTTCTTTGGCGCAGGCCCCGTCCGTAGCTCGCAATCTGAAGGTCCAGACTCTGCATATCCTGCCTGAAGACGAAGGCAGGGGCGCAGCTGACCCCCTGTGAGGTATGGGAAGGGACCATCCTGGTGGTGGTGGTGGGGAGAATGGAGGGAAGGATCCGTCTTGGAGTTGGTGGGGAGGATGGAGGTGAATGGAAGCGTCAGCATCTGCGAACTCAAACGTGTGTAAGTACCAATCTTTTATACCACGAGTATTAGAATATGATTGGATAGATGAGAAGGTAAAGTGATGTAACAATTGAGTCTTCCCGGCAGAACTTATGCCAAAGCTTTCATTTTTGAACTGGATCCTCCTCCAAAGCATTGGATTGTGGGCAATATTAGCTGAGCACGGATCCACACTTCCAAAAATCCACTGGAAATAGTAGACCATCCGGGGACTTCTGGCATACACTTTTCAACATACAATGCTTTGCAACACTTATTTTAATCTCACATACTGTTTAGGATGGACAGTATGGACATTGAGACGCAGGGCTGGTTTCACAGACAGGGCTTAGATTAAGCCAGGATTAGACCTTAGTTTAATTAGGACAATTAAGTAGCTTTTATAAACGTGCCTTAGAAAAAAAAACAAATAAACATTACAACAAAAAAATGGCAGTGATGTAGCTTTTCAAGCCATCAAAAATTCACAGGGGCAGGATTGCTGCATGAGACCAAACCAACTGTATTTTTATTCTCAACTTCTGCGTCGAAACAACGCATCAACAAAACTCGAACTTGTCTTCCTGAACATGTGCAGTGACGTGAGGTTAAACCTCCTTAACAGTTTGAGATTTCTCCCTGGGGTTTGTCCCATTGTTGGTGGCTGGACGACCCAACCCCCCCCGTGATGTCGACCAGGAACTTTTTGACGACTCAAAACGGCCCATCAAATGAGGGCGTCAAAGAATTTTGGTGAGAGATGAAAAACTCAGCCCTTGAGAGCCTTTGAGAGGCTTTGGGCATCCAAGCTACCGTCAGTCCATGCTGAGCGGAAGGAATGGGTTTGAAAGTATTAATTGAATTAAATGAATTAATTTACATTTACATTTACTCATTTTGCAGACGCTTTTATCCAAAGCGACTTACAAATGAGGAATACTGCAAGCGATTCATCGTGAAGAGGCAAACAAATGCAAGAAAAATACAAAGTTTTAGACAATGCTTAAAGTAGCAGAAGATAGAATAGGGAGGGATTAAAGGAAAGTAAAGGCATATATTTTTTTTATGATGATGAGGTTAAGTTCTCATGGAAGATTTGAGTTTCAGCTGTCTTTTGAATGTTGTCAGGTATTCTGCATTCCAGATGAAAGCGGGGACATCGAACAGTGAACAAAAATGTTCTGGAGATTGATTTTGTGCCTCTCTGTGATGGTACCACCAGTCGCCGCTCATTTACCGATCGTTGGCTTCTGATAGGGATGTAGACTCGTAAGAGCGAGTGGAAGTAGGAAGGTACTGAGCCTGTGGTCTGAAAGCAAGTGTCAATTCCTTGAACTTGATTGCGAGCAGTGAGTTTTAGCCAGTGCAGAGAGATTATGAAAGAGGTGTGACGTGGGCCCTGCGTTCTGGATCATTTGTAGAGGTTTGATTGGGGCACACAATGGAAGTCCAGGCAGAAGAGCATTACAGTAATCCAGCCAATAAATTACCAGGGCCTGGACGAGAAGTTGTGTTGCATGCTCAGTTAGGAAAGGCCTGATCTTCCTGATGTTGTGTAGAGCAAACCTGCATGACCAAGCTGTCTTTGCAATGTGGTCTTTGAAGGTCAGTTGGACCTCAAAGATTACTCCAAGATTTCTAGCTGACCTTGATGGTGTAATAGATGATGTACTTAGCTGGATGGTGAAATCGTGCTGTAGAGACTGATTGGCAGGGAAAACGAGAAGCTCAGTCTTGGCCAGGTTGAGCTTCAAGAGATGTTCTGTCATCCATGCCAAGATGTCCGCCAGACAGCTTGAGATTCTGTGGGATCTTCTGGTTGAAATGATGGGTAGAGCTGTGTGTCATCAGCATAGCAATGGTGATAAGAGAAACTTAATGTAGTGTAAATGGAGAAGAGAATGGGTCCAAGAACTGAACACTGAGGAAACCCTGTGATCAGTTAATGTGATTTGGATACCTCCTCTCTCCAGGCAACCCTTAAAGACATACCTGTGAGAAAAGATTCAACCCAGTGAAGTGGAGTTCATGTGATGCCCAGGGATAAGAGGGTGGACAGAAGGATCTGATGATTCACAGTATCAGAGGCAGCAGACAGATCGAGAAGAATGAGAACTGATGATTTGAAATCAGCTTTTGCAAACCGCAGGTCTTTAGTGACTGACAGTAATGCAGTCTTGGTTAAACGGCCATTCTTGAAACCAGATTGGTTGATGTCCAGTTGGTAACTGTCTACAAATGACGTGTTTAATGTGATGTTTTTAAGCAGTGGGGTTACCCGAGCCTGCATAAATGCGGTAGGGAACATGCCAGTATGGCGAGATGAGTTGATGATCTGTGTGAGTGCTGGTAAAAGTGTAGGAGAGATGGCTTGTAGAAGCTGTGAGGGGATGGGATCTAGTGGGCCAGTGGTAGGGGAGGAGAAGTTTAGATACTTCTGCCTCAGTGAGGGGAGAGAAGGAGGAGAGAAGATTTCTGGAGCTGAGAACTGACTGCTGATGGTTGTTGTTTTGTCAGTGAAAAAATTTGCAAAATCATCAGCAGTTAAAGAGGTGGTGGCGGAGGGGGACAGAGGAGAGAGTTGAATGTTTTGAAAAGTGTGCGTGTGTTTGAAGCACTGTGTATCATGTTGTGGAAATATGAAGATTTAGCAGCATGAACTTCAACAGAAAAGGATGAGATCAGAGACTGATACATGCTCAGGTCAGATGGGTCTTTTGATTTGCGCCATTTTCTCTCTGCTGCCCTGAGTTTGGTCCGGTGTTCACGAAGAACATCACATAACCTGGGGTTAGAGGGAATAGCACTTGCTTGCCTAGAGGAGAGAGGACAGATATTGTCAAGGCAAGAAGTTAAAGTTGAACATAAAGTGTCCGTTGCGGTATCCATATCAAGAGATGAGAATTGTGTGGGTGAAGGAAGAGAGGATGACACAACAGAGGAAAGATTGGAAGGAGAAAATGAGCACAGGTTTCGTCTGAAAGTAACTGGTAGAGGGGTTGTTGGTGCATACATAGTAAGTTGTAGATTAAAAGTAATGAAGAAATGATTGGAAATGTGCAGAGGTTTCACCAAAATGTTGTCTGGGATGCAGTTTCATGTGAAAATTAGGTCAAGTTGGTTGCCTGATTTGTGAGTACTTGTGGTGATGAGCCGTTTGAGATCAAATAATTCTAGGAGAGAGAGGAAGTCTGTAGTATAAGGCTTCTCTAGATGTATGTTAAAATCGCCAAAGAGTACAAGTGGACTGCCATCCTCAGGGATTGAGGACAGCAGCACATTCAGCTCCTCTGCAAAGGTGCCCAATTGACCTTGGAGGCGATAAATTACTACAATGTGGATTTTAATAGGAGTTATAACTGTAATAGCATGAAATTCAAATTATTTTTTATTGCATAGAGAAGAGTGGATTGAATTTTTCCAATTGTGAGAAATTAGAAGACCTGTGCCCCCACCCCTCCCAGACTGGAGAGGAGTGTGATAGAAAGAGAAGTTGTTAGAGAGAGCAGCGGAGGTTGCTGAATCTTCTGGACGAATCAGGTCTCAGTCAAGCCCAATATATTGAGAGTAGATTGAGTTGCAAAGGCTAGAATGAAGTCAGCTATGTTGACTGCTGACTGCTGATAATTCTTCTGCTGAAGAATTATTAAATTAATACCTGGTTCTTCTCAAATCAAAACTAATGCGGGACAGTACACCACTTAAGTGCAATAATAACTAGCAATTAGAGTAACAAAAGGCAAGTAATTGCGCCTGACCACGGACACGGACACCACCATCTCCGGCACTGTCTCTGACATGGACACCACCGTCTCCAACACGGACACCGACACCACGGTCTCTGGCACGGACACCGGCACGGACACCATCACCGGCACGGACATAAGATGGCAGAAAACGTGAATTTGACTTTTTGACAAATTTGAATTTGACTTCACAGCATCCCTCCACCACCCCAGCACCTCACTCTTGGCTGGTTTTCTATCCCAGTCAAAAGGGGGGAGTACTCTGGGTTCGGGCCAAATTCCGAGTTCGGAGCCCTCTCCTGGACAGCACGCCAAATACACATAAATTACATTTACATTTATGCATTTGGCAGACGCTTTTATCCAAAGCGACTTACATTGCATTCAAGGTACACATTTTACATTTTTGTCAGTTCTTGCTTTCCCTGGGAATCGAACCCATGATCTTGGCGTTGCTACCTACAGGAAATTACTACATCTAATTTAATGTATGTGTGAACTCATGAAGCTATTATTAAAGTTTTCAGAACATTAGTTTTTTGTTGTTTTATTAACATTAAAGGGAAAGTTCCCCCAAAAATGAAAATTGTCATCATTGAGTCTCTCAAGTTTTTATTAAACCCAAATAAGTGTATTTATTCTAGTTTAACACTAGTTTATGAATAAATAATTAAAACATCTCCCTGCTATTTTTTTTTTTTTTTTTTTTTTGACACATTCATAATCATTACTTTTACTGGTGCCTTGCGGCAAGCTTTTAGTCGATTAATGGCTTAAATTAATGACTACTGGTCAACCTTAAAAAAAACTTTTGTCAGGGGCATCCTTAGTAAATTTTGCTGAAGGACATTTTGAGCGTTGATGACACCCTGAATTCATTCCGATTGATGAATCTGAATGCAGTGTTTACATGAATGCTAAACAAGTGATCAGGTTGATGTGCGCACTTATGTTGCAAGCTTCACATCAGAATAGATTTTTTGACATGCGTACACTGCACAAATATACAGAGGTGACCGAGAGAGCTCAACACGCTGCAACTGAAGAAAACACATGCAAACAGAAAAACACCAGCAAATTAAGAAAAAGTCCTCATCAGTTTCACAACACATGTGTGCTCCAAATATTCACAACACAACCAAATACAGAAACGCGCTGCAAAAGTTCACAACATCAAGACTTCGTAAAAGGGCATAATAGGACCCCTATAAAGTGTTTCAGTGCAAGTTGCTTTCAGTTAAGACGGCTGGTCCCAGCATGTTGGTTGCTGATTTCTTTTTAAAAATTTTACTGAATGCCTAGACAGTGGAAAATAAAGGCAGATGGATGTGTCCCGGCCAGTGTTTTAATAAAAAGGAAGTTCTTTTTGTCTTAAGAAAAATATATAAAACCTGTTATTGTTTGAAAATGCTTATTTCAATATCATGATAATATCATATATATTAGGTCAAATTCCTAAAAAAAAAAACCAACAATAATAATAATTGGGACACGGCTTAATGTCCATGGGAAAATGTGGGTCCCATGGCCAAACCAGTTGAGAACTGCTGGTACAGTATAAGTGACAATTTCAGATACAGCCGTAGTGTCTTAGTGACTGTTCAAAGTCTTGTTTGTTTAATATTTCCAGTTGTAAATATTGTAAATAAATAAATAAATAAATAAATAAAAATCAGCTTGCCCATTTATTTGTAATTTTACTTATAATGGTAGTAATTCTGAGTTTACAGATTTAACCAATAAAAGCAAGACTTTGCACTCATGATGTGGCCTAATGCTGCGTGACCTTGAAATGGAATGGGAATATGACATCTGTGAAGAACAATCCTCTTCATACAGGCCTCTGGTAAACTTGTTTGGGGTCACAGTCACACCATGCAAGAAAAATCTGTTCTGTCAAAAACAAACTAGTGTGTATGTTGTGCGATCAAAAATGGATGATTTCATATTCAAATGACTAATTATCCCATGCTTTATTTTACTTGTCACTGAGTTAATTTTTTTTAATTTATTTTAATATCATTGTTACTGTGAAGATGTTTCATTCAAAAGGAATTGATAAAACAAAACTCTATAATAAATATGTGGCCAAGACACAAACTGAACAAATATATTCAAGCTCTACAACTATGATGTCACAAAGACATTCTATAGAACTCTCCTGAGCAAAAGTCCCCACAAAGACAAAATCCTGAGGTGACTTTAATCAGAGTTTGAGGTGAGAAGACTGAATACATTTACAGTCCTGAGAGAACATGGAGAACATAAGAGCAAGAGCCTTTGACGTGTTTGATGAAGCACGTTTACTGGGCGAACACACTGACATGATCATCAAGTCAAATGACAGAGAATTTCAAGTGCACAAGATCATCATGTGTGGCTGCAGCTCCTACTTTAGGTGAGAAGAAGCATTTAAACTGCAATTGTGTGCAAATTACCTAGAAAGAATTATAATCATTCATATAATTTCCACTGCTAACATCAAACTGTTGAAACTGCCTAAGCTGTCCAAATATATAAATGCATGAAAATGAATGAGTGTATTGCCAGAAAAAAAAAATTAACTACGGTATCTAGGAAAAACCTTTCTTGAAATGTAATTCTTCATTTGAATGGAATTGAAGTGACAATGAATGGTGAAACTAATCTGAAATTAAAATGTAAATAACGAAAAGTTATTTTATTTTTGCTCATTATTAATGCCAGTATTTCTTTGTCAAATGTGTTCACAGGGCTCTTTTCTCCAACAACTGGAACAGCCCAGCACAACAATTCTGTGAAATTAAAGGAATATCCCAAGACATCATGCCTCTTATTATCCAGTATGCGTACACAAGATCTGTGCTCATAACTCAAGAGAATGTGTTGGAGCTCTTGGTGGCGGCTGAAATGATCTTAGTGTCAGGTCTTGTAGATTCCTGCTGTCAGTTCCTGGAGTCACAGTTATGCCCAGAGAACTGCATTGGCATCTGCAAGTTTACAGAGGACTTTTACTCCTGCTCAAAGCTTCGCTGTAAAGCAAAGCACTACATCCTGCAGCACTTTGAGGAGGTTCTGCACGTATCTGAGGAGTTCCTGGAGCTCTCCCTGGAACAGCTTGAGGAAATCATTGATGAGGATGAGCTGAATGTCAAACAGGAGGAGGTGGTTTTTGAAGCCGTCCTCCACTGGATTAATCATGCACCAGAAAACAGGAGGCAACACATTGCCGTGCTTCTGCCAAAGGTAAAACAGAGATTTTTGTCTTGTTTTTATTACAAATATCTTAAAACTCTTAAAATCGAGATACATTTTGTGCTATTATTTTAATGCTAGTTAAATGTAAGAAATTTTGTTTTGTGGTTTTGCCATTTTGGAAAACCTTTTTCGTTGTTGAACACCATATAACTGCTTAGTAACAGTAACAAGTCTCTGAAAGTCTAAACTCTCCCTTGTGCTTCAGGTTCGATTGGGGTTGATAACATCAGCCTACTTCATCAATAATGTAAAGTGCAATGCACTAGTGATGGAGAATGAAGCCTGCATGCCTGTTATCATCAATGCAATGAAGACTTTGTTTGACCTCAACATGGATGAATCCACCAACTCAGAACTCATGCATCAACTGACACGTCCACGTCTGCCCTCATCGATCCTATTGGCCATCGGAGGATGGAGCGGCGGCAATCCCACCAATGAGATTGAGGCATATGATGTGAAGGCAGACTGCTGGGTCAGTGTGACTCAAGAGGATGAGCGTCCCAGAGCCTATCATGGTACAGCAGTCCTGGATGAGTTTGTCTACTGTATTGGTGGTTTTGATAGTGTGGAGTATATCAACAGCGTGAGGAAATTCAGTCTTATCACTCAGACTTGGCATGAGGTGAGTAATGCTGTAGGTCAACATGTAACTTTAATTTAGCACAAAACAGTATTGTGGTACAGTGATGGTACCGGATTGCACTTTGATATGGACTATAGTGCTGAATGATGTGCTGTACGCCACATTACTTCAAAGAATACCACTGTATTACAATATTACATGTCTAAAAAGTGGTAAAACCATGATACATTTTTTGTTTGTGTTCCAGCAATTGTTGTAGCTTATAATAATATAATATAATATAATATAATATAATATAATATAATATAATATAATATAATATAATAGTAGAGAAACATTATCATGTCAAAAAAATACCATTACAAAATATAATAATAGTAATACCATTGTATTTATTTGCAACTTATAGGACAGAACCAATGAGATGGTGTATTGATGAGTGTTCGCACACTGATGTATTTGGTGTGTTGTAGGTGGCTCCCATGTATGAACGCCGCTGCTATATTAGTGTTGCTGTTCTGGACGGGCTCATTTATGCCATTGGTGGTTTTGATGGACAACAACGGCTTAAAACAGTAGAGCGCTACGATCCAAACACCAATCAGTGGACAATGATGGCACCCATGAATGAACTGAGGAGTGACGCCAGCGCCACCTCACTGCAGGGCAGGGTAAGAGCACTTACCCATGATTCCACACTCTTCTGCTGGAGACTCTTAATGCCTGTAAAGCATGAAGGAAAGGGGAAATAGAGATATGGCATAAGGAATAGTGTTAATATGGAAAGGAATATCATAAAATTTACTGTGTTTTAAACACTGGTTTTCTGATCAATCTGTGATGATTGTGCACAAACATCATGCATGTTATTTTTGTGTTTGTCAGATTTATATCTGTGGTGGTTTTACTGGGAACGAGTGTCTCTTCTCTGCTGAGAGCTTCAACCCTGAAACAAACCAGTGGACTCTCATCGCTCCCATGAGTAGCCGCCGCAGTGGTGTTGGTGTGATCGCTTATGCAGATCTAGTGTATGCTGTGAGTATTAAACACATATCAGTGTTATAGTTTTAATCTATGATAACCATGACACAAATACAGAAATATGGTATTATAGTATTACAATAATAATGCAATCACAGTTTAAAGGTTGCACTTATATAAATGCATGCATTGATGTGCATATACAACTGCACAGAATACATAAATAAAAAGTGTATTTATTTAAAGGTTGGTGGTTTTGATGGTGCCAGTCGTTTGCGGAGTGCGGAGGCCTACAATCCGCTGACTAACATCTGGAGTGATGTTGCATCAATGTCCATCCCACGCAGCAACTTTGGCATTGAGGTGAGATGCGGACAGTTAATATCTGTATCTGGTGAAACTATGAAATAACATTACAGTAATGATTTGATGATAATGAATAAGCAGGGAAAACATTTATAAGTGGAAAGTTGCACCCTAAAATTGTTGAAGTCTTCAAAGATCAATGTGTATTTTTTTTTTACTATGTTTAATTGAAGTGTTGCATCTATAAGATTTATTCATGTCAAGTTGAAGACTTTAGCTGAACATTATTTATTTTCCTATTTACCTTCCTCAAAATCCAGGTAGTTAATGGTCAGTTGTTTGCTGTCGGAGGCTTTAATGGATTCAGCACGATCTCTGATGTGGAGTGCTACGATGAGAAGACAGATGAATGGTAACTTCCACAAACACTAAATCTTACAGATCATTTTACACTGCATTAGATATAAATATAAGTCTATAAGTCTAATACAGACTATATTTCATTGCATTCCTTGCATCTGTTTTCTATACAGGTTTGATGCAAATGAAATGGCCATTTCCCGCAGTGCTCTGAGCTGTTGTGTAGCATCAGGATTGCCTAACATGGCACAGTATGCTGCCCTACGAGACACCGTACAGACACAAGACGAGTCTGACAGTGAATGATCTCCTTCTAGCAGATCTGACAGTCTGACTACAAATGGAGAGTCATGTTTCCTGAATAAATGCATTCAAAAAAAGAGGCTGTATTCTAAATGTTAAACTTTCTCTCAGGTGTAGTTTTGTTCATTTAAAAAATGAAACCTTGCAAGGGATCTCAACAGCTCAACAAACCAAAATATAATATTGAGAACTCTGTTTACTGAGTAAACTATTTATTGCTTTATTAAACTTTTTAATTATCACTGTCATTTATTGGCTTCTTTTATGTGATTGTTTATTGTGTATGATTGATTAAATTCATTAATAGTCTTTGTTAAACTCTGTTTGATTGTGTTTTTATTCCTATAGGCATAATCTACCCATGTAAATATAACTATTGTGTTACGTTAAACAGTCGAGCCTATACAATAATTTTTGCAGTGTCATTATTGACTTCTGAAAATAATAATGATGATGATGATGATAATAATAATCATAATAATAAGCATTATTATCATAAATACACACACATGCACACAGTCATATACATTCTCAGTCTGAACAATTAACTATTTAGGCTATCAATAAAATATAAACAAACACTCAATATTAGCAAAATATTCAACAAGGCGTGAATACAGATATCTGCAGAAGCACCAAATCCATCAAAATTAGCCTATGGATTATATATTTCTACTTCCATGTGACCCAATTTTCTAAACCAAATATATTTCATATCTACCTAAATGTATATGAAACATGAGTAGAAGGGTCCCATACTTGGCTGTAAAAGGCCGTTTAGCTCCATCTAGTGTTTGAGATATTACTATGCATTGGCACTGTTTTGGTACAGACTGACCTCACTTTCTGTATTTTTAAATTGGTGGAGAAAACCATGAAAATGTTGTGGTTTCACAGACAGGCAACATCAGCTTGCTTAGAGCTCAAACTTGTCTTCCTGAACAAGTGCAGTAACGTGAGACTGCAGTAGGTCAAACCTTCTCCCTGGAGTTTGTCCCATTGTTGGTGGCTGGACGACCCCTCCTAAGAACCAGCGCCAGCATCATGATGGATAAAAACAAACTCAGCCGTAGAGATACTTTGAGAGCCTTTGGGCATCCAAGCTACCATCAGTCCATGCTTAGAGGTAGGAATGGGTTTGAAAGCATTAATTCTGTCTAAGAGAGCAGAGCATTCAGAAGATAGACTCCAGGGCTTTGTGCTGTCTGGAATTAAATCTCCCGGGACACGCAGAGTCTGACCGTACACCAACCGCCATTGTCTTTGAGGCCAATGATACTGCTTCCGGCCACCTGGTGGTTCGATCCACATTAGTTAGAAGGTGAGTAATCCCCAGGGAGGGGAACAGTGGACCCACCAGGTTGATGTTAACATGATCATAACATTGCTCTGGTACCATAGAAGTTTCCAGTGGCGCTTTGATGTCTCTCTTCACTTTATCCCGCTGACATGACACACAAGCTGAAACCTAGTTTCGAACATCCTTTTTCAATCCATGCCACACAACTATGTTATGTGTCAAACACATCTGCTATTTTCAAACTTGACATAGCTGTTCTGTAAGCCTGCACCTCGGGGTCGGATTGCTGGTCAGCTGCTAACTGGCAAAATCCATACTCATTCTGCTTGCACAGTGGCCCTGGAAATCTGCCACGATATTGTTTTTTCCGTCTATGTGCAAGATATCCATCATGATCTCTGATATGAAGGCCAGGTGGCGTTATTGTCATTATGACCAGGGCTCAGAAACTTTAGATATAGTATGAACCAAGAGTTTATGACCCACAAACGCTGTGAAAACACATCCTTCCAAAAAGAAACAAAAGTGTCTTACTGCCAGGTCCAGCGTGAGCAACTCTCTGCTCATATGAGCGAAGCTGCCAACTGAAAAATGCAAGGTGTTGCCAAACACCATCTACCAGCTGTTTGTGTACAGCACCCACCCGAACAGCAATCGCAGATGAGCTAGGTGCTCTTTCCTAGAGGCACTGGAAACTACAATGTTGTCCAAGTACAGAAATAATAAAAAAGCCAAGGTCTAGTAGGATGGAGTCCATCATGCCCTGAAAGGTTTGTGCTATATTTCCAAAAGTGAGTCCATGAGTCCAAAAGGCAAACTCGGCCATGGCAACAGGCAATTTCACTGGATCTAATCGACGGGCCCGGGCATGAACCTGTTTCTGGGATGTAGAGATACATTTAAATGACATCCCGTTCTTAATCCGTAGAGTTTAATATGGAGCTATAACAGCTTGAACTCTTCTGGGAAGGTTTTCCACAAGGTTTAGGAGTGTGTTTATGGGAATGTATGACCATTCTTCTAGAAGCACATTTGTGAGATCAGGCAATGATGTTGGACGAGAAGGCCTGGCTTGCAGTCTCCACTCTAATTCATCCCAAATGTGTTCTATTGGGTTGAGGTCAGGACTCTGTGCAGGCCAGTAAATTTCCTCCACACCACACTCGCTCATCCATGTCTTTATGGACTTTGCTTTGTGGACTGGTGCGCAATCATGTTGGAACAGGAAGGGGCCATCCCCAAACTGTTCCCACAAAGTTGGGAACATGAAATTGTCTAAAATGTCTTGGTATGCTGAAGCATTAAGAGTTTCTTTCACTGGAACTAAGGGGCCAAGACCAACCCCCTGAAAAACAACCCCACACCATAATCCCCCCTCCACCAAACTTTACACTTGGCACACTGCAGTCAGGCAAGTACTGTTCTCCTGGTAACCGCCAAACCCAGACTCGTCCATCGGATTGCCAGACAGAGAAGCATAATTCAAGACTTGGATGCAGCTGCTCGGCCATGGAAACCCATTTCATGAAACTCTCTATGCACTGCTCTTGAGCAAATCTGAAGGCCACACGAAGTTTGGAGGTCTGTAGCTATTGACAGCAGAAAGTTGGCAACTTCTGCACACTGTGCGCCTCAGTATGTACTGACCCCACTCTGTGATTTTACATGGCCTACCACTTAATTGCTGAGTTGCTGTTATTCCCAATTGCTTTCACTTTGTTATAATAGGCTACCACTAACAGTTGACCGTGGAATATTTAGCAGTGAAGAAATTTCACGAATGGACTAATTGCACAGGTGGCAACCTATCACGGTACTACACTTGAATTCAGTGAGCTACTGAGAGTGACCCATTCTTTCACAAATGTTTGTAGAAGCAGTCTGCATGCCTAGGTGTTTGATTTTATACAACCGTGGTCATGGAAGTGATTGGAACACCTGAATTCGATGATTTGGAGGGGTGTCCCAATACTTTTGGCAAAATAGTGTATGATGTATGACACCATGGCTGGTCACTGCTGAGGAGATTTTACAAAGTAAAAAAAATTACAGGAATTTTTACCCAGGAAATTTACAAAGTTGTCGGGTGAACTCGCAGTCATCCGTCAATGTGCTGGACAGAGTGGTTGTGAGAAAGGTGCTCCTTGAACCGGGTAAGACTTTGAAACCTTCTGCCGTGCCACCAGGGCTGCCAACTCTCGTGCACTGAGTGTGAGACTCACGCAATTGACACTTTTCACACGCTCCCACGCCACACATCCATTTTCTCACGCAGAGAAAAATCGCGAAGCTAAGAGGACACTGACACCGACAGACAAGACAAAGCTGGTTACTTTTGATACGAAACAAATTCCCAGCTCTCAGATTCTGTCAATTTAATTATGAATTTCAAACAATAAAATACCGTTTTGGCACTTGTATAAATGGGACATGACAAATCGCTGTAGCGCCTCAATTCAAGCGACTTGTGAACCGATCATCTTTTACTCTACTACTAGTTAATAGTAGCCTATATAAACACGAATGAACAATAGGTAGGCAGGCCTATGTTGAAAGATACATTAAAACTTATCAAAATGTATATGCCTCATTATGAAATGTCTATGACATGTATATGTCTATGAAACAGCTGGAGAACAAATAGGCTATGTCACATAACGTTACATTTAACGTTATTACCTCAGGAAAGCCCTTTAAAGGGTTAGTTCACCCAAAAATGAAAATTCTGTCAGTAATTACTCACCCTCATGTTGTTCCAACCGCGTAATACCTTCGTTCATCTTCGGAACACAAATTAAGATATTTTTGACATAGGCTGCTATTGTGTCCGAAACTTGCTGGCCCAGAAAAGTTATTAAAGAGATCGTTAATATAGTCCAAGTGACTCCAGTGGCTCAATCTTATGTATATCAAGCGACGAGAATACTTTTTGTGCGCAAAAACAAACAAAAATAACGACTTTATTCCACTATTCATTTCCTTCTCTCTGGACCTCTAGTTGGTTTGCGTAGTGTTTTTGCGCAGCGCGTCCATGTTACACGTCACCACGTAGGCTCACTATTGGCCGACGCCAGTCATGTGTGTGATGCGTGATGACGTGCAACACAGACGCGCAGCGCAAAAACACTACGAGGCCCAGAGAGAAGGAAATGAAAAGTGGAATAAAGTCGTTATTTTTGTTTGTTTTTGCGCACAAAAAGTATTCTCGTCGCTTGATATACTTAAGATTGAGTCACTGTAGTCACTTGGACTATATTAACGATATCTTTAATAACTTTTCTGGGCCAGCAAGTTTCGGACACAATAGCAGCCTATGGAGGATTCAGATATGGCTCAGATTTCATCAAAAATATCTTAATTTGTGTTCCGAAGATGAACGAAGGTCTTACGCGGTTGGAACAACATGAGGGTGAGTAATTACTGACAGAATTTTCATTTTTGGGTGAACTAACCCTTTAATGACCACAGCACGTTAGTTGGCTAAAATGAGCAATAGCGAGGAGTAGCCTATTTTACTAAATATGTGCACTATATTACATATTTATTATAATTTTACTTAGGCTATATCATTAAAATATAATTACGTAGTTATTATAATAAAAAAAGGATCATATTTCATTTGAGTTGTTATTTTTTTTTCTTGAGAAAAATTAACATGTAGGCATATACTGTACGTAATTTATCCAAATGAATCGATATTGAATCAAAATCGGAATCAAATCACAAGAATTGAATTGAAATCGTGAAATTTGTGTCAACCAATAATTAAATCAATAGCCTCGTTGTACCATGTAAACATTGTAACATGTTGTCACTTAGCTTAATAAAATTCTGTTTAGTTAACAAATGTTTTGACAATCACAATACTCTTTTTTTTATCACAGAGAGAGAGACATAGTTTTGTATTGTTCTTTTGTATTGTTTCAATGAACTTGTTTTTGAAGCATATTGCATGGTGTGGCCTCTGTTTTTGCTTCTTTTAGCCTACTAATTGTTACAACTCACCTCAGCATTTGTTACAGCATACCCCAGCAGCGGGGTAAATTGTAACAAAGGGACACCATGTATTTGACATCAATTCATGAGGGCTGTTACACTTTTACTCTTGGTTTATTTTGGGGTAAACAAATGTGGGTACCCCTCTATCAAAGTTTGAGCAGTCTTCTTTTTTTTCTTTTTTTATTCAGTGAGTTACAGAAACTGAAGCAAAGTGTTGCAAATTTACCCGGTCACTAGCGCGCACAGAAAGCCCACTCAGTCTCACATATAGCATGTGATCATGAATTCAGTTCTCTTTAGTGACAAAATGTGCTTCACGGTCAGATAGGCCAACACTACATGGATGAAAAGCGCATGGCAGAACGAGTGAAGGAGGCGCGCTGAATGAAAATGCACATTCACTCTCTGACAGCAGATGGCGCTTATGGAACAGTAGAAACCAAAAGCAGCCGTTTCCCCGGGGCTGTAGGCTACTTTCTGTTTCTGAGCAATACTTCAGTGTTGTAAACAGCCATTTAGATTTTTGTACTCGCAATGGTTATCTGAGCACCAAATACTTAATCGGCTATTTATTTTTAAATGTAAACATTTTTACATTCTAATCTGGACTATAACATGCCCTAGACCAGGGGTTCTCAACTCTGGCCCCCGCGATCCACTTTCATACAGCGTTTAGCTCCAACCTCAATAAAACACACCTGAACAAGCTAATCAAGGTCTTCAAGATTGCTGGTGTTTCCAACGTATGGTTTATGTTACCCTAATCCTAACCTAGCTTTCTTAGCCTGTTGGTTCCCAAGCCCTAGTTTTTATATTTTTGGATTAGCTTGGATCTAATTCCATACCAATTGTTCTCCTAAACCTACCCATATTAGCCCCATGGATTGGGAACTGAGTTCTCTTAATTCGAATGCCTTTTACTCTGGGCCCGATTCCCATTTGGGAGAATCTCCTTGTCAAGAGTATGTTATAGTCTAATATGCATCGGCCCCTGCCCTTTTCCTCAGTATCTCTATTACAAACCTCCCTTGACGAGTTCTAGACAGGGTGGAGTTGTTGTCATTTTCAACACCTAACCCTAACCCGAAGACCACACATACACACTACCCCATCCTATACAATTCAAAGGAACCAGTTAAAGGGTTAGTTCACCCAAAAATGAAAATTCTGTCAGTAATTACTCACCCTCATGTTGTTCCAACCGTGTAAGACCTTCGTTCATCTTCGGAACACAAATTAAGATATTTTTGATGAAATCTGAGCCATGTCTCACTCCTCCATAGGCTGCTATGTGACCGAAACTTGCTGGCCCAGAAAAGTTATTAAAGAGATCGTTAATATAGTCCAAGTGACTCCAGTGGCTCAATCTTAAGTATATCAAGCGACGAGAATACTTTTTGTGCGCAAAAACAAACAAAAATAACGACTTTATTCCACTATTCATTTCCTTCTCTCTGGACCTCTAGTTGGTTCGCGTAGTCTTTTTGCGCAGCGCGTCTGTGTTACACGTCACCACGTAGGCTCACTATTGGCCGACGCCGGTCATGTGTGTGATGCGTGATGACGTGCAACACAGACGCACAGCGCAAAAACACTACGAGGCCCAGAGAGAAGGAAATGAATAGTGGAATAAAGTCGTTACTTGTTATTTTTGTTTGTTTTTGCGCACAAAAAGTATTCTCCTCGCTTGATATACTTAGGATTAAGCCACTGTAGTCACTTGGACTATATTAACGATCTCTTTAATAACTTTTCTGGGCCAGCAAGTTTCGGTCAGATAGCAGCCTATGGAGGAGTGAGACATGGCTCAGATTTCATCAAAAATATCTTAATTTGTGTTCCGAAGATGAACGAAGGTTTTACGCGGTTGGAACAACATGAGGGTGAGTAATTACTGACAGAATTTTCATTTTTGGGTGAACTAACCCTTTAACATATTTTCACAATCATTTAGTCATTATTTAGAATAGACTTTATGCAGATTTTACTATCCTTGTGGTTACATTTGGCCCCCACAATGTAATCAAAATCAGACCCACACACATAGGCTATTCATATTCACATTACCCTATTTTGTATCAAATGCAGGTGTGTGTGTGTGTGTGTATACTTTAAGCATGTGTTTAAGTGTCTGTGCTCATATCTCATAATAATTCAAGGCCGCTCTCCAACACAAGAACAAAAAGAATAAAACATCCTCCATTCATAGCCACCTATTTCATCTCACCCGATTCCGGTTCAGATTGATGTGACAGATGCCCTCAGATTGCTTGGAGCAGATTATTTACACCCTCCTTTTCAACTCCAAGTATAAATGTGTTTCGCTTGCCTATGATACTTTGACACATTCAAATAAATAGATAGGGGTCAGAGGTCAAGGCTTGGGATTCGCAGACCTATCCACCTCAGCTATTCTTTACGATAAAAGATGGCTAATCGGCTACACTCATGTCAGTTATAATGCTGTGTTCCAGAAACATTAGGATCAAGGGATTTTCCCATTTCCAACTTGAAAATAATGGAATGGCTCTCTAAAGGCCCATTCACACCAAGGACAATAACTACAGCTAATACATGTTTTAATAATTGTTATTATCCTATGGAAGTCCACACCACAGCTATAATGGTAAAAAAACGACACAGAGGAAAGATAATATTGGAATCACTTTCAAAATGATTTGTTTAGCTGATGAATGATAAAAACATTGACAGCCTATAAGAATCCAATCATTTTGAGAGCTTGAGCAGTTAAAGCAGCAGACGACTTAGACGGTATTGTTAGAGTTATCTTTATAGTTATTATACTTGGTGTGAATGGGCCTTAAAGTGGGCATGCAACAGAAGTTGTGATAGTATTTGGTGGATCATGCTGGATTTTGTGCTTTGTAACTTTGCAGATTGTTTACATGCACAAACAGCTATATATACGCACAAAAGGAGAGATTCAATAAAAAAAGGCATATCGGCTGCCTTTTAATTAGGCATTTGCATAATGACTGTTACTTGTATTGTAGTTTTGTCTGTTGATTACTCAGATTACAAATTCATTTGGCTTTTATAAAGATGACATAGAAATGCATAATTCTCAATCTGAACTGGTGAACAGCTCAGAATAGAACATTGTGGGTTGTCATCTATAAATGATGATAATTACGACATGGAATGAACGCAGCATGAGTTTATAACATTTTTTGCTTTTTGAAAGCTGTTTTTAAAGCGAATGTGAAGATTTCTTTTTCATGTTTGTGACATCTGTTTTTGCCATATTTTGAATAAGAACACGTGACCAGTGCTGGGTATCTGATGACATTTAAATTACATAATTAGATTTCCAAAAACTAGTACTTGTAATTAAATTATATTACATTTTAAAATACTAATATATTACATTTTAAAGTAATCAGACTACAGTTACACATAAATTTGATTAAATTGTATTGATTTAATTTAATTAAGTATTTAATTGATTAAATACTATTGATTAATTGATTATGCTATTCTCACACTGGCAGTAAATTATTCATAGCCTAATTCATTGATTCTCCCAACTACTACTTTTTTTATCTTTTAAATGTTCCTTTCTAAAAAATGATATACGGTACGTTCAGAAGATCTTCCAGGTTTGTGAAATTGCACACACAGACCAGACACTAGTCATGTGACTATCACTGATCACTGGATTTACAAAAATCATTGAGTGTTTTCTCAACATTGCAACACTGCATATCTAATCAGCTCCTGACAAACACATTAATTATTATTTGCATTATTACTCAGTGAGTCATTCAATGTATTACTGTCTTTGGAAGTTTGTCTTTCAAACAGATTAAAATGTACAAATTCTCATCATTTCATATTTACATGCAATGCAGGGATTCCCCAGCATTTTGTCAGCTGAACCTCTTTGACCTTATATATCTAGTGGACGTACCCCCTGAGATTTTAAAGGGATAGTTTACCCAAAAATTTTAATTCTGTCATCATTTACTTACCCTCAAGTTGTTCCAAACCTGTATGAATTTCTTTCTTCTGCTGAACGCAAAATAAGATATGTTGAAGAATAACAACAACTCAACAACTTGAGGGTGAGTAAATGATGACAGAATTTTTATTTTTTTTGTGTTAACTATCAATTTAAGTTAATAAATTCGGTCAATAATAAAATTAAGTTCACTGTTCTCTGGTGTTGGTTAATGGTCACATCATGATATGCAGGTACAATCTTTTTTAGTAAGCGTTTTATTTTGATTGTTTTTTAAAAATGTATTTGCATTTTAAATTTGTATGATTTAATTACTTAATATCTTTTCATCAAACTCACAAACCCCCTGCAGGTCCATCACAAAGTCTAGGAAACTTTAATGCAATATTTTAATGTAATATTTAATGCACTACATGTTGTTGATAACAAAGAATGGAATATATTCTCTTTCTCTTTGTATTTTTATATCAATATGGTACATGATTATCCTGTTCAAATCAATGTGATAAATGAGTTAGTCAAAAGTAATCTAAAAGTCAAAAGTAATCTAAAAGTGATCAAAAAACTCTCTACAGAGTTCACCTGCATGTGCAGCGAAACAACATATCACTGACAAGCAACGCATATTGAATTGAATAATAAATGATGCATGAATTATAGTTTTAGATGTTAATAACTCAACATTTGGACTAAAATATATGTTTTCCAATTAAAGCTTGTTGTCTGGACTAAGCCTGCTGTCTGCAGCATTACTTTTGTAATACATCAAGCGTTCAGATTTAAATAGGTTAGTAGTTTATTCGAGCTCTGGGCACATTACGACTTCCATGACCTTACTGTAATTCTCGTTCCCTAGAAAACCGCAATTTCTCATTCCTGCTCACTATATCCGCTGCCCTCAGCTGCACTACCTGTAAACTAGCATGTTTTCGCTTGTGAGTGTTTATGGATAATACAGTCTACAGGGGTTGGCAGCTCATTACTCCACATTGCAGTCATGACCTATAGCGTATTAGTCATATACGAATTGCAGCAGTTGAGAATGGGGGTGGTGTGGGGGGGGTGTGGTTGCCCTAAAGCAATGGATTGAGTAAACAGTGTTGTTGCTGACAACATGGGTACCAATACCAAGCTGCTATTATAGTTTGACACCAGAAGAGGTTAATGACCTCACCGATGGCTATTGTGAATATGCAAACAGACAATGAGAACTGTTAACAAGGCTGGCAGGTTTAAATCAGTGCATTTGACTAGTCACATTTCAGTTTCTGGCTTTATCGAATTTGAACTATGACCTGTTGGGAATATAAGGATTTTTAATGTTTAATTGGTTTTAATTCGACTTTTAAAAGACACAGTACTACATACTTCTATCACGTGTCACTTTAGAGACATCCGGAAATATTGCTGTTGGTGTCTAGATGCATGTTCAGTCAATACCCCAAGTTTGATAGGACTCAGTCAAACATAATTTCAACTCAGGAAACTGGAAAATTACTTCCACAAAAGACACATTTTCTGATAGACCTATAAAAAAATGTTAAAAGCATTTTTCATTTTAGCTTGAAAAAGGATATTTAAAAAGTTACAATTTATCGATACTTTTCTTAAAATGAATAAATTTTTCCTAAAAAGAATCAATACTTTTTTGAATACTTTTCTTAAAAATCTATACTTTTCTTAAAAAGAATCGCTACTTTTCCTAAAAAGAATCGCTACTTTTCCTAAAAAGAATCGCTACTTTTCCTAAAAAGATTCGCTACTTTTCCTAAAAAGAATCAATACTTTTCCTAAGAAGAATTGCTACTTTTCTTAAAGTGAATCGATACCTCTTCTAAAGTGAATTGATACTTTTCCTGAAAAGAATCAATACTTTTGGTAAAGTGAATCGCTACTTTTCTTAAAGTGAATCGCTACTTTTGGTAAAGTGAATCGCTACTTTTACCAAAAAGAATCGCTACTTTTCGTAAAGTGAATCGATATTTCTCTTAAAGTGAATCGATACTTTTCCTAAAAATAATTGCTACTTTTCCCAAAAAGAATCGCAACTTTTCTTAAAGTGAATTGCTGCTTTTCCCAAAAAATAACCGCGACTTTTCCTTAAAATGAATCAATACTTTTCCAAAAAAGAATTCTCCAGGTAATTATATCCAGTGCTGTGAAAAAAGGCTATAAATCTCCACCTTCAACATCCTCACACGCAATATAGCCTACTAGCCGGAACACCTTCTTTATGTGTACAGATGTGACGTAATGACGCAAAGACATGCTTGAATTTCCCACGGAAATCCACCAGTACCACTGGAATTAAAAACATTATTACAAGCTTACCGTTTTGATCGAGCTAAAGCAAGCAGATAGTTTTGAACACTGGCTGGTTATGTACTTGCTCAAAAATTTATTTGGGATAATTTTTAACCTAAAAAAGTTACGGAATGCAGTTTTAAATTGAATCGATACTTTTCCTAAAGTGAATCGATACTTTTCCTAAAGTGAATCAATACTTTTCCTAAAAAGAATTGCTACTTTTCCTAAAGTGAATCGCTACTTTTCCTAAAGTGAATCGATACTTTTTCTAATGTGAATCGATACTTTTTAAAATGAAACACTAACAATTTAATAATAAAACAAACACAAAACGTAAGTAAAAACACACACATAAACAGAAAAGTCCAGGCCTGGTCCTCTCTCGTCCTACACTGTCGTCGCTCTCTTATTTTATGCTTACGCTCCTCTGTGGTTTTGCGAAAGCGAAGAAGTGTTGCAAGATGGTCCCGGCGGAGAGAGCATGCTCTTATGTGCGCTGTACCAGAGTTTGTTTAGAACTGGACCGAGACCACCTCTTCAGCTGGTTCTGAAGAGTACAGTACGGTTGTTTGGTCCGCACCCGAGTGCGATTGCTGTATTCACACCTGCCCAAAAAATCCGCACCAAGGGGGGAAACGAACTTGAGTTCGATTTAATCGAACCAAACAATACAGGTGTGAATACACACTATTTTTTCTTTTCTAAGAAGGCTGGATGGATCATCAGCTGTCTGTTAGTAACTCAGTCTTGTTATAGGCCTACTATTGAAACTATCGTGGTGCAATTACAAATAACTATGTGGTGAGAAAACGAGAAGCAGTTGGTTTTCACGCTTGCATAGATGAAATTTGTCTAAATGAACATATGAAATGTACATAATTTCTCAGCACTAATTAAAGATGATTTATAACGGTAGAATAAACAATGAGCAGATGTTAGATTACAGTTTGATGGCATTGAAGTGATTTAGGTTGGTAGTTATTGTCATTATTATTCAGTATAATTCCATCACAGTCCGTACTGTGGTGTGGGAGTCTGAAAGGCCTCAGTGGAGCGTTAACACACACATATATACACACGCGCACAATCTCGCTCATAGTATGTGCAATATATCAGTGGTGACAGGCTGAGAGAGATGTGTCTGCTTCTTTATTAGAATGTGTAATTGATTTACTGACCCTTGTATGGGCCATAAGACACTATCATTAGTCACAGAGTAGGAGTTAACACGCGTGCGTGAGGATATGTGTCCGCAGTGACGCTTCGAATGTGTGTGTGTGTGGAACGGGTTCCAGCATAGGACGTTGGACACAGTCATTAGTCAGACCGGACTCTTTCCCAGCAGTGACACACTGGGGAATCGGTAGAGAAATTCTGCACTAGCGAGGATGGATTCAGCCCTCTGTATCCCTCTGTACGGCACTTTTGTGAGTGTGTCTATGAGCTTGGTTCAGTTCACAGATCTGAGAACAGTGCTTCACTGCATTAATCACAGAGTCTTTTCACTTAGCGGACACTCAACATTAACCGCAGACTTAATAAAAACACTGCCAATAACGAGCTTCTTGATGTAATGGAAATGATGATAAAAGAGCATGAAGGACGGCTGTTTATTTCCCAGGGTTCCTGGTTGTCCCTGATCGTTCTGAAGCACCTGGACTCAGAATTCCTGATTTAAGTCTTTAAGACTCTTGATATCATTAGTACTGCTCTACCAATCATTAGCCCTCTACCTTTGTGCTATGGACATGAAAGATAGCTCAAATCATCAAATGTGGCTTTCTGAGGAAAAATGTATCAGTGTTGGGGGTAACGCATTACAAGTAATGCGAGTTATGTAATCAGATTACTTTTTCCAAGTAACTCGTAAAGTAATGCATATCTTTTAAATTTGCAAGAAAATATCTGAGTTACTTTTTCATATAAGTACCGCAAGTTACTTTCAGTAACTAATGCCGAGTTCAGACTGCACGATTTTCAAAGTAGTCGGGTCACTGTTCTTTTCACACTGCATGACTATCCAGGGTAACATTCAGTTGCTGGTGTGTTCACACTGCACGATGCATCGGCGACAGGAGGTTTCACACTGCATGACTTTCAGGAGGAAGAATCGCCGACAACTTCTGTCTGGTCCACAAACTACGTTTCGCAACCACACACACGCGAGAAGTGATAAGGAAATAACGCAAAATCCAGCGTGCGTAAGACCGCAGTTCTCGCGCGAGTTTGAAATTGTTATTAAAAATGATAGCCTGCAAGAAGCTTGCGATCCAAATTACCTGTGCACTGATTTGCAGCGAAAAGGGGAAAAAGAAAAACATTATGCATGAGGAAATGGCTGGGAAGACAAGGGGAGCAAGGACTGTGTGTTCTGCAAAGAGAGTTGGGGGTAAATAAATCATTTTGCAATGTGCTGCTGTTGCTGCTGTTCAAGCAAATGTTTGTGCTTTGTTTCTGTTTGATATAATTGTAAATATATCTATTAAAATACTGATATTGTGGTCTATAACTCCTCCCCGAACTCCCCGCTGCTCTGTATATTGCTCTCTCATTGGCTGTCGGTCATCGCCGATGTAGTTTTCAGTCAGAACACTTCACACAGCAGGATTTTGAATCGCCGACAGGTCCAGATATTTAGCATGCCAAATATCTCACGGGCGTCGGCGACTCGTCGGTGATTCTCTCAGATCGCGTCTTTGCTCATTCACACTGTGTGATTGTCACTCGCGTGAACGAGCACCGATTTGCCTGTGATTTCGGGCATTTGTCGGCGATTTCTCAAAACCTGTCGGCGAGCCAAAATCGGGGCTAAAATCATGCAGTCTGAACTCGGCATAAGCAACACAATTAGTTACTTTTTAGTGAGTAACACACTTTTTTTAATGCATTACTTTTTAAAAGTAACTTTGCCCAACACTGGTTACTAAGGTGATACAATGCACAATATTAATCTGAAAATACAATACCATTTAAAAGTTTGGGTTTGGCAAAAAAAAAAAGTTTTTGAAAGTCTCTTATGCTCATCAAGGCTGCATTTATTTTACCAAAATACAATAAAATACTAATATTGTGAAATTTTGCAATAAAAAATTACAGAGTGGGTGGTTGATATATGTAGATATATATGACAGATCTAAGTAATTACAAAGTCACATTCACCTTTTTACTGATTGTACTGTGCGTGTGTATGAGTGTGAGTTTGAGTGCATTTGAAAATAAAATATGCACAGTGACTTTTAACTTTGAAGCAGCTGGCTCTATCTCAGCCGGTCCTGCCTTTATCGTGTTCAAACACGATACATAATTCAATGCATAATTTACATTGATGGCAAATACAATCACAATATATATTTTATTATTAACAACACTGATACACATTGACTGCGATATCAAACCAGCACAGCATGAATATAAAATACAAACTGCATACAGGGAACTGAAGCTGAATTACAGGCTGTTTGCACACATTATGGCATATCTTAGAATCGGAAGTCAATATTATTAATCTCTCCATTATGAATACCAAATGAGAATCGAGCAAATCTCTAAACTCACAGGGATTACATGCAAGTGTAAATTTAAAGGAAGATGATGCATCTCAGGTGTAGAGTTCTATGTTAAAATGTTTTGCACACATTTTCACTTTAGATAATTTTGTTCTCATTAAAATGTTTTAAATAAGGGAAATAACACTAACCTTAGTAACCATCAAAACACAGTAACTGCATAGCAACACCCTAGCAACCAACCAGAACACCCTAGCAACCATCTAGCAACCACCCAAGTCAACCTGGCTGTACTGTCACATGCAAGAAGCACTCAGATTTTATCCACAAAATCTAAATTTACATTTGTCTTCACATTTAATTATTCCAGATAATTACATAGTTTGACATTTTCTCATGAAAATGATCTGTAAATATATATTTTAGATTTGAAGTAAAACATAGCAAGCAATAAATTTAACCGAAGTAGATCAATCTCTTAGGGATTAAACCGCATATTATGCCAAAATGTTAAATTGCACTTTATCCATTTAAAATGGACATTAATTTGAAATCTTCATGCTCCCGTAATTGCCTAGTAGTAAAAATAAGATATGAATCCATAAAATATGGAATCACAAAGCAGCTTCACAGATTAACATGCAATAAACGTTAAACATGGTCACAAAAGCAACAAACAAATAAAATGTCATTCTGTAAAGTCTGAGGGGAGAGGAGGTTCCTGCAAATATAAGCATAATCATTAGTTTGATATCACTAAGGACAACCATCTCGTTTAATATCCTTTAATGAAGCACATAAAACAGAATGGCGTTTCATAAAGTTGGTCTATTGGAAGGTCACCATGGAAAAGGATATTTCCAATATCAGTCTCTTGCTTGGATTTTATCCAGTTGGGAGGCGAGCTGGCATCCAAATTTTAAGCCTGGCAGTTATTTTTGGCATAAGTGAATATAGTATATACTGTATTAATGCCTAGTATGTTAGATATTTAGAAAAATAACTAAAAAAGTCCACATTTCAGGAAATGCAAAGTCTCCTACTGCTCTAATGATATGTTTTGACAACTCGGTGACAACATCTCATTTCATTGTATTTTTTTTATAAAGGTCATGAATAATGATTGAGCATAAAAAAATGAACACGATTGTTTTTCTAAGAATTGCGCCAGTCAGAATGGCACTGAAGTGAAACGGGCCTGATGAATGTGTCATGTGTGAGGTGAACTCCGTAAGTAATGACAGACGGAGGAGATGGAAGTACTCAAACCAAAACAGGCCTTTTTAATAATTCATCAGACATTAAATAATCCCTCTGACTTTATCAATGTTTCTCCATCTCTGAAAGCGCAGGATGACCTTTGGAAAATGTTAAATCTTTTTTATACGCGGCAGTGATGAGTCTGGCAGGAAAGGTTGAAACCTAAACAGTCCGTCAACTACAGGAAGTAGCCTACACACAAGAAATATTCACGCACACACATTCTCATGTGCTGACAGCCGAAGCTCAATCACTCCGACATAGATTCATTTTTCAGACTTTATAACGTGACAGCTGTCTGTCTTTTTCCAAAACTTAAAGTTACATGGAAGTCGAAATGCACTAACTGCAGAAAGTCTGAAACCTGAAGTTTACAGCAACGTTTTCTGGCTGACAGTATAGTCTAATGTATGCTTTTTAGCTATTTATCTACACACAGATCAATTAATGCACAAATAGGGAAAATAAAATTGGCAAAATACATTATTTATTTAAGTTGAGCAGAGTGGGGAATTTTTAATCAAACACTGCAAAACAAGTTTGCACAATAATGTGAAGTGGCCTACTGCGTCATGGGACATGCAGTTTTACAATTTATGTACGGTCTCATTAACTTGTAATTATGCCGGTCACATGTGAATATTGGCTGAATTTAAAGTAGGCCCATCACTACAAAATACAGAACACTTAGCGTAGAGTGTGCGGCGAGACATCCAACTATTTTCTTTGCTGTACATTTAATCATAATGGTAAATGAGATTCTAAGGGAAGCGGTAGTCCTTGGAGGCAAAGCTCTGTGTGCTTTACCATAAAATCACTCAAGCTCTCATCCTACCCTTCTCTCCCTTATCACATAAACATGACGACTGGGACTCCCTAGAATAGATAAAGCTAACGTTGTTTCATGCAGAGTGTTCTATTGTCCAGGTTACTGAACTTTAATCTTCAAATGCAACCGCACAAACTTTGAAAAATGCTTAGAGCTATAGAAACCGCTGGATATGTGAGTCGTCTGCGGTTGTACCTGTGTGTGTGTCTGTGTATGTGCAAGAGAGAGATAGAGAGAGCTAAAATGATGAAAAATATGACATTCTAAAGGCTACTGTGGTGCAGGATATTTAGACAGCCTTTGTCCAGACCAGCAGCCTGCACATTTATGGGTGGATATTGAATAGAGGCATGTTTGCATTTCCTTTGTGTACCGAGTCTTTGAGCAGCTTTAGCAGATCCTGGAGTCAAAATCCTAACTGAAGACTTTCCTGTTTTGTTTCACTGTTTTGTGTCCATCTCAAAATACGATGAAACATTTCAATTTAAAGTTTCCTGATAAAATTGGTGATTAATAGATGAATGAATTTGCTCGATTAAATCTTTCTCTTATTAGTTGGCTAGACCCTGGCTGCACTATGTTCCAAAGTTTTTTAATGTTTTTGAAAGTAGTTTCATAAACTGACCAATATTTTTATTTTAATATTCATTTGAAATGTAATTTATTCCTGTGTTGCAAGTCAGAATTCTCAGCACAATTACTCCAGTCTTCAGTGTCGCATGATCCTTCAGAAATCATTCTAATATGCTGTCACATTGTTTTGTTCAGTTTAGTCTTAGTTTCCATTCTCATAGACCTTATTCACACCAGCGCCATCTTTGATTTTTAACGGGAATGAAAGCAAACGAGAATGTGAGGGATAGACATACATCTCTCCAGAGGGTTGTACTGTTATTTAATGTGTTTTTGGATTGTTCTACTTGCGAAACATTGCAAAAATATCTTTCCAAGACATTTCAGTCGACAAAAAACTCGACAACATGAGCTCTGGAAATTATATATAAGTGATCTGGGAGCTTAATACTGCTTTTTACAGCAGATGTCATTGAGAAGATGGTAAGTATATTTGTCACAGCCTTGCTTTCATACCAATCATGGCACTGCTCTGAATAAGGTCTATTGTTTGTCTTGATTCTCGTCACCCATCAATTGTTATAGTTTTTATTTATTCTTACACCTGTTCCCTGTTGTTTGATTACCCACCCTCTGCATTTAAGCCCTAGTCGTAGTTAATAGTTAAAGTCCGCGTGAACCGGAAGTTGCAAACGACTTTTCTCCAGTGTTGTGACGTATTTCCCAGTGAAACGGAATATTGAACAGAGGGCAGGGTTTTACTCTAGCGCTCCTCCTCTCCATCTCTCGCTCATAACAGACTAACGGTTTGAGGGGAGTGGTTAAGCGTTTCCCAAACCAAGCCGTCAAGTCTACGTCATCAGGGAAGGTCCTCCAATGCAGAGGGGAGGGGCATTTTCAGATTTTGATTAAAGATTACGAAGCCAAAAAATTTTTTTGTGTGGATTGACTTGCATGGATGAATTGTTCACCACAAAACGATCAATTTAGGCAAACAAAGTAAGTATGGTCAATTTTGATTTCATGTGGACTTTAACAGTAAGAATTGGAGCCTAATCTAAAGTGTGACCAATGTTATTTGATCGTCTTTCTGCATCACGCATCTTTGTTGGAATCATCGCTACAGCTGACCTGTGACATATGCTGATTTGGAGCTCAAAAACATTTGTGCTGCCTAATATTTTTCAGGATTCTTTAATGAACAGAAAGTTCAAAAGAACAGCATTTATTAAAATATACATATATATATATATATTTACTGTCATTTGTGATCAATTTAATGCATCCTTGCAAGATAAAAGTAGTCATTTCTGTCAGTGTACTCCTAAAAATGGACAACTTTTCACTAATATATATCTGGGAAAATAATAAAATACAGATGACTGATCCCACACTACAGGTGTTTCACACTGCCATGTTTCAAGGCTTGGCTCTTCAATTTGTCCTACTCAAACTTCTAAAAAAATTTCAATACAGGAAAGAAACTGACAGTAAATAGAAAATATACCTGGAACGGTGCACAATGGAGATTATGCTGAATCGCAGTGTTTACTTTCATTTCAGCAGAGAAGCTCTTTTGTTTCCTTTCATTTAGCGTGATCCTATTAAATATTCTTCAGTGTCAGGTCATCTGCTAGACTATTTACTGGAGAAATGAACAATGATGGGTGGTTGGAAATTGCCTAGAGAAACTGGGACACAGGCCATCCACTTCTATAGAAATGTCATTAAAATCCATTGTAAAGAATCAGTGGGCAGTCAATAATGTAAAAATACATTTATTCAGATTAAAGTGACTTTCAGTTCACAGTCAAATATAAAACTGGCTGTCAGCTATTAGCAGCAATGAAACATGCGCCCAAATGAGTATACTTCTAGGAATACAGTATTGTGAATATGAACCAAATTAAGAATATGTTGCCATCTTACAATAGTAATACACATTGCCAAGGCACAAATGGACACGTTCAGCAGATGAGGCTTCTACACAGATGAAGGTACCAACCTCTATTTGTGCCATATACATCGATTTGATCCTAAAACCATGCTCCTTATGACCTCTTAACATCTCAGAGTCACTATCAATTCAGGTGAGGTAAGCATCAATATAAACATACATTGTATAACTATACAACTATAAGCATATTTCAAATGATTAAATATTGATTTTCCTGTATGAAAGTGTAGCATATGACTTTTTGATTTTCTAAAAGTGAGCTGTTAGTTTACAAATGTGATAATCTTAATATATCTACAAGATAGCATGCAGAGAATGATCTCTTACTTTTACAAAAGGAATTTGGTGCCCCTGCTTAGGAAGAATAGATCAGTTTTGCAGATCGCTTTAAGAAAGAATTGTATTGGGTTGAAAGAAACTACTACTTAAGAGCTGATAAAATTTTATTCTAAATGTTTTCAGTAGAGATTTTGATTTAATTTACACCTATAATTAATAATACCTTGATTAACACTTAAGTAATTGTTTATTTATATAGCTCAAATGTAAAACACCACAATAATAAAAAAAGGCATAAGCACCACAATAACAGGAAAAGTTGAGGGAGAAAATGGTATAATTATACATCTTATACAATTGATATTTCATCATTAAACCTTCCTTCATTTCAGACATTGGTGCAGTTTGGAATCTGTCTGGTCCTTAGCCGCTCTCCAACCCCAAGGCCTCCTAAACACACACACACACACACACACACACACACACACACACACACACACACACACACACACACACACACACACACACACACACACACACAAAGCAGAAATTCACAGTAATTGCAACCAACAGGCAAGGGCAAATCTGTGATCAATGCTTTCCACCTCAGTGTCATGGGATCAGTCCTTGATTACTGTGAATCAAAAACACTCATAAGACAATCACATTCCCTGAGAGCAGAGTAATAAAAGTAGAATGAATGAATTAGGGTCCATCCACTGACCTCACGCTTACAAACAACAGATAGCCACAAAACAAGCATGTCTCTCCCCATGCACCTTGAGCACCAAATCACATCTTTATAAACATTAAAGTGACAGAAAATGACTTAAAAGTATATTTTTTAAAAACTGTATTTTCAGATGATATATGAAATGAAAAGCCACTCAAGTGTACTTAAAGAGAGCACACTTTCATGACTGTTTCTGAACACACTTAAGTAAACTTTAAACAAGTAATAAAAACTGTTATAGTACAATTTTCTCACATCATGGGATCACAACACTAAGAGATAGTAAATTTTTTCCTGGATTTTTTTTTTTTTTGCGTTCCCGAGATTAGACCTTCCTTAACATAATGCCGAAAACCCGAAGTCTCTAGGTGGTCTGGTTAAGGCGTAGATAGAAGTGCAAGATTGGTGCGCACAGACAGAACAGAAATCATGAGTTAACAATCGCAATTTTGTCCGGTGGAAAATTGCGCTAAAAAGTGCACTTTGTAATAGTCAAGTACATCGTTTTTAACATACATCATGCTTTAAAGAACACTTATTTTGTAGTGTTGACTAACATACTAATGCACATGTAAAGTATTTGATTATAATTTTAACTGTAGTGTGTTACTTGATATTACATTTAAAGTTCATATAATTTAAATGTACTACATTGCAAATTCATCATTACAAATACAGTGAGGAAAATAAGTATTTGAACACCCTGCTATTTTGCAAGTTCTCCCACTTGGAAATCATGGAGGTGTCTGAAATTGTCATCGTAGGTGCATGTCCTGCAAATAAGTATTTGCAAATAAGTATTTGAACACCTGTCTATCAGCTAGAATTCTGACCCTCAAAGACCTGTTAGTCTGCCTTTAAAATGTCCGCCTCCACTCCATTTATTATCCTAAATTAGATACACCTGTTTGAGGTCGTTGCATAAAGACACCTGTCCACCCCATACAATCAGTAAGAATCCAACTACTAACATGGCCAAGACCAAAGAGCTGTCCAAAGACACTAGAGACAAAATTGTACACCCCCACAAGGCTGGAAAGGGCTACGGGGAAATTGCCAAGCAGTTTGGTGAAAAAAGGTCCACTGTTGGAGCAATCATTAGAAAATGGAAGAAGCTAAACATGACTGTCAATCTCCCTCGGACTGGGGCTCCATGCAAGATCTCACCTCGTGGGGTCTCAATGATCCTAAGAAAGGTGAGAAATCAGCCCAGAACTACACGGGAGGAGCTGGTCAATGACCTGAAAAGAGCTGGGACCACCGTTTCCAAGGTTACTGTTGGTAATACACTAAGGGCCCTATCTTGCACCCAGCGCAATTGACTTTGTACACCGACGCATGTATCATTCCTATTTTGCACCCGCGCAAAGCGCGCTTTTCACTCCACAGAAGCACGTCGCTAAACTAGGGAATGAACTTGCGCTCCCTGGGCGGTTCAGCGCAAAAAAGGAGGCGTGTTCCGGCGCAAACGTTCCTTCGTGCTATTTTGCAGGTTTAGAAAACAATTGCGCCACTAAGCAGGAAAAAATAGTTTAAAGTCAGTGGCGCGTTGCGCATGTTATTCATAAGCTATTTTAAGGGCGCATGCTTGGCCATAATCAATGTAGCGCGTGCACTACGCGCACTTTGATTCTCTCATCTACACACAGAAGCAGCAGTTTTCATTTTTGCAAATCATACATTATTACGATAGATAGATAGATAGATAGATAGATAGATAGATAGATAGATAGATAGATAGATAGATAGATAGATAGATAGATAGACAATTTCACGAGTTCACATGTTAATGAAATCTGATGTAATATTATAATGCGTATTTGGCTTGCTGTCCGGGGGGAGGGCTCCGAGCTCGGAATTCGGCCCGACCCCAGAGCACTCCCCCCTATGAATGTATAGATCATAGGTATCTATGAGCAGACCCATCTGAAAGTGAGGTGATGGGGTGGTGGCGGGATGCTGAGAAATTTGTCATGAGACAGGAGGTAAGGAAAGGCTTTATTTATACTGGCTTCTTCTTGTATTGATTGGATGATTACCTGAACATGCTCCTCCCGAACTTTGTTACATAAAACTTCATTTATTATAAAAGCATACATCTAGCTTACACATTTACCCAAATTATCATACGCCTTTTTAACCAAAGTTAATTTGGGCGGGTTTTTCCATCCCCAACGTCCCTGACGAGAGCGTTGCTCTCCTTGGCTGTGAACTGCTCCTGGCGCGCGCCTGGCAAATCCGCCGTTATGATAGAAATCTGCTTTAGAACAAGCGCGCCTGCTCTTAAAGGGAATGTGAGATGACGCTCTGATTGGTTTATTTCACGTTACGCCCAAACCACACCTATGAATAATGAAGCTCTTCAGACCAACCCATTTTAGATTTGCGCCTGGCGCAAGAGTCATTTATCCCGCCGGGAAAATAGCAACAGCGCCAAGACCCGCCCACAAAGTTACTTGCGCTTTGCACTTTGACACTTGCGTTTCAGATCGTTAAAATAGGGCCCTAAGACGTCATGGTTTGAAATCATGCATGGCACGGAAGGTTCCCCTGCTTAAACCAGCACATGTCAAGGACCGTCTTAAGTTTGCCAATGACCATTTGGATGATCGAGAGGAGTCACGGGAGAGAGTCATGTGGTCAGATGAGACCAAAATAGAACTTTTTGGTCATAATTCCACTAAACGTGTTTAGAGGAAGAAGAATGATGAGTACCATCCCTACTGTGAAGCATGGGGGTGGTAGCATCATGCTTTGGGGGTGTTTTTCTGCACATGGGACAGGGCGACTGCACTGCATTAAGGAGGGGATGACCGGGGCCATGTATTGCGAGATTTTGGAGAACAACCTCCTTCCCTCAGTTAGAGCATTGAAGATGGGTCGAGGCTGGGTCTTCCAACATGACAATGACCTGAAGCACACAGCCAGGATAACCAAGGAGTGGCTCTGTAAGAAGCATATCAAGGTTCTGGCGTGGCCTAGCCAGTCTCCAGACCTAAACCCAATAGAGAATCTTTGGAGGGAGCTCAAACTCCGTGTTTCTCAGCGACAGCCCAGAAACCTGACTGATCTAGAGAAGATCTGTGTGGAGGAGTGGGCCAAAATCCCTCCTGCAGTGTGTGCAAACCTGGTGGAAAAACTACAGGAAACGTTTGACCTCTGTAATTGCAAACAAAGGCTACTGTACCAAATATTAACATTGATTTTCTCAGGTGTTCAAATACTTATTTGCAGCTGTATCATACAAATAAATAGTTAAAAAATCATACATTGTGATTTCTGGATTTTTTTTTTTAGTCTCTCACAGTGGACATGCACCTACGATGACAATTTCAGACCCCTCCATGATTTCTAAGTGGGAGAACTTGCAAAATAGCAGGGTGTTCAAATACTTATTTTCCTCACTGTATGTAATTACAAATATGTTTAAATACATGACATTCAAGTTTCAATAGAAATTACATCAAAGTAAATTTTAGTGTCCAATAAATGCTTGTCAGTACATGCGGCAGTACACTTTATCCATATTTTTTAAATAATTATGAAATTACTTTGGTGTGTCAAAAAGCACTCTTTAGCTTAACTAATTGCATTTAATATATGAAACAATAATACATTTTAATTTAATTGTAAATAAAATGCAATTAAGTGCCTGAAAATCTTACGTTCAGTTCACACAAAGTGAAATTCTCTTTTTAGAAGTATTCTAAAGTGTACTTTTTTCCACAGATAGATTCCACAGAGTAGATAAATTTAACAACAACACAACAAAACCTAGAACAGGGCTGTCCAAACTCGGTCCTGGAGGGCCAGAGTTTGTCTCAACACACCTGCCTGGAAGTTTCAGGTGTGTTTAATTAGGGTTGGAGCTGAACTCTGCAGGACAGTGGCCCTCCAGTAGCAATATTAGACATGACCTAGAACATGCGTTGTGTATGGTTTGATCACTTCTCTCACCTGGGTTTTGAGCCTCCAGCTCTTTCTCCATCAGTTCTCTCGAAGGTGGCAGATGGCTGAAGCTGTTGTGTGTTCCAGTGTTCGTGGGAAACAGTGTGTGTGTGGTGTGTGTGCTGCATGACGTGAACGAAGTGGCTGTTGTACGTGTGCCGTTCTTCTCCTGTTCGACAGCACTGATCATCTCAGGCTCCTTCTCATGGGTATCCTCTGTCTCCACATGGATCCATGGGATTTTACTGAGCAGACAGAACCAAAAGTAGTGTTGTGGAAAAAAACTGGATGCACTTTTTTGTTGCTAATCCAAGTAGAGGAAACTGTTACTGATGCCAATAAATTAAGGTGATGATCATTTGTCAGCATTGGCTGGTTTTTCCAGGGCATTTGAAAATAACAGTCTGCCATAATTAGCCTAGATTTGTTGAGCAGAATTGGAGGATTTGGGAGAGGTGAGGCTTACCGTTTGAATTTGTAGATGAAGAGAATGGCCAATCCCACCAGGCCCAGAGAAACCAGTAAAAGCATGGCAGAGCCACTGGGGAGAACACTGGAGTCCACCAGAGGCGCTGCAGGCAGACAGCATAACTTTAGTTAGTCTCAATGTCTAGCTATCTCACAGTGTACTTGAAGTCTGTATATAATGCATATATATATATATATATATATATATATATATATTCATTATGTATAATCTATGAAAAATGCATTGTATGTACTTCATATTTAATTGCATGTTCTTGCAAAAAATGTATCATCTTAAATGAGTGATGGTTTCTTATAATTTGAATAGGTATTTTAGCATACAATGATGTGTGCTTATTTGAAGGATAGTGTTCTAAGGCCTCAATACTTTCCCCAAAAACCTTTAAATATAATTTCCAAAATGTGCTCCTTCGTGTGACAATGCATATATTTATTTGTCAAGGGAAACTTGTCCGATTAACTATATGTAACTATGTAATTATGGATATTATAAAATGACTAATTACTATGCTTAATCTTTCATACATTGGTTACATAGACTGATCATATTGAAACCGCTGTATCAAATACGATATAGCAAGTAGTTGAAAAACATTTATTTCAAGAATTTTATATTTATATGTAATGCCCATTTCATAATGTATTATGCCCATTAATGACAATCAAATAATTTAATCATTGCATAAAAAAGAACATTTTCGTTGAGATTTAACTGTTCTGACATTGTTAAAATTGCTGGGATTTTCACAATAACTCTTGCAATGAGTTCCTAGCAATGATTCTAAATTTTTCTTTTCTCAGAAATAATCTCTAAAAACAGAAATAAAGACAATGTGTATATGTTACTGCTATAACAACAACTGTGAAAACAAAAAAAATCGGTTGACCACAAATCTCTTTACTGTCTCTCAGAGCATGTCCATTTCAGTAATTCTAAAAACTGTCTCACTCGTTCACCACACTTACACACACACACACACACACACACACACACACACACACACACACACACACACACACGCGCGCGCACACTGCAGTCCATCCTTCAGCCCTTTGAGGGTTGACGCATGATGATTGTGACCTTTCGGCAGAATGCAGGAGGCAATCTGAACCTTTTCCTGTTCGGAGCAATGAAGACAAATGGCCGTGTCTGAAAAGGGTAGAATTATATGTGGCAGAGAGACACTCTTTATGATCCTGTAATGTCATTTCCAACTCACTATATTGGTCATGCTCAGACAGGCTCCGCATTATCAATATTAATCTAAAGTCCAGGGTAGAGTATCTGTTCTCTAGGATTTCTAGCACCAAGAGAAGTTTGAAGGATTTGACACAATGGAGCCTAAGCAAAGTAATCATTTAGTGTACCTTATATAACCACAGAAGCGTAAAGTCACCTCACATAACCACAGGCAGCGCTGTAATTTACCACAATGAGGCTGCAATTAAATGCAGAACACAATGCGGTAGACAGTTTAAAGGTGCCATGTGTAAGAATTGAGGTAAAAATATCCAAAAAATGAGCTACACGCATCAAAAGAATGAGAAGAAATAAGGGTGATGATGTCATTAAAAAAATTACAAGTTATAGTGCTGCAGAGATATCAACCTGAATTAGCATGCTAAATTACTAGCCACGGCCCGACAGGTGTCATAATACCAGTTTCGGCCATGGGAGGCGGTATGCGGGCAACATAACCACCAGCCAAACTGCAATACACGAATAACTCGCACGGCTTGTGGGCGTACTTGAACCTGATGTCAATCGTGTGGAAAGTACAGCCCACTACTACATTTCAGTTCAGGGAAGAGAGCGGAAGAATGGCTGAAGCCCTTGGCAAGAGACCCTTACCACCAACAACAGTGTTCGTGTTTTTTTACTATTAGCTATTAGTTATATCATAACTAACCTGCTCTGTCTAGTCTGTCGGTCTCCGTGTCCTCTTTGCTTCGCGATTTTTCTGTACGTGAGAAAATTGATGTGTGGCGTGAGAGCGTGTGAAAAGTGTCGGAGCTTGATTGACAGGCAATCTAACCAATCATAATCCGCCATCCGCCATTTTGTCCGACAAAGCAGTCAGGAGAGATAGCAGATTAACATGGGAGGATTTGAACTTGAAAAACGGAATGTAATGACGCCTTTCCGCGGTTTAAAACAACATTCCTTCTTATGTTCATTCATGTTTATTTGATGCTATAAATGAACTAGAAGGAAGAGATGATCAGTTCACAAGCAGCTTTAACTGATGCTCTACACTACAGCGATCTGTCAGACACATTTAAGAGCCACAAAACGGTATGTATCGTTTAAATTTCTTTTAAAAAATGACCAAATTTGAAAGGTGAGACTTTGTTTAATATGTTTAATATCAAAAGTAACCGAAAAGTAACCTGGTCTGTCCTGTCTGTCAACGTGCTGTCAGTCTCCTCTCTGCTCCGCGATGTATGTTTCACTGCGTGAGAACATCATAGACAGTATAAGAAGTGGACAGAGCCATCTCATTGGAACTCAATTGAGACAAGTGAAGCCCATTTTTAGCGATTTTTTTAGGACTTCCGTTCCTGACGCGCAGACTCAAACTGAGCTTGACGACGTAGATGTGACGTGAACAACCTGTCTGTCTTCTAGTGGCTGTGGCAAGAGAATTCTGAATCATTCCCTTCCGAATCTTGCAGAGACGGAGAGCGTGAGTAGGAGGTTTCCATGAGCTTGGAGCAGGAGAAACTTTTGCTAGGTATTCTGATTAATTATTTTGTCATTTTGCCTACACGTCCCCCCGATTGCCCGCGAGCTTCTCCTCCCGTCCATACGGTAATCTCTCTACTGTGCGACAGAGAGTCGCGTGGTTATGACGCAATCGTTAGCCTACTTTTACAAAAACTGCTTCTACGGGGCCATAACATAAGCTACAAGGTAATGGAGCCTTTTATACATTGTCGTGTTTCTTTAGAAATAAATAATGGACAAATGGAGTCTTCAAACGCCTCAGATATAAAGTTATTCGCTGTCAAAGTGACGCCAAAATGAATGGGAGTCAATGGAATGCTAACAGCAGGTGAAGTTCTGCTACAAGATGGTGGCACGCGGCCGGCTTCAACTTCCGGTCGACTTCCTTCCCGCTTGGAGAACATTGGTGTGGCTTGAGAGCAGCGTAGCTTGTCTGACATAGCGACAGTAACTAAGGGGGGCGGGTCTTTGCGAAGGGTCAATGCGTGTGTCTCACGGTGAATGCGTAAGAGTTGGCAGCTCTGGGCGCTAGCTTGGTCAACATCAGCGAATGCTGTCTGTCAAATGAATGTAATTCAAACTAACAATAAAAATGTAATATGAACAAAACGAATATGAACATATTCATTGGTAAAGGTGAAGGGGAGTAGCTTGAAGATGTCATATTTCAAAATCACTTGACATCAACCAGTGTTCCTCTGGAGTCAAAACGTCCTCTATTAGGAGTTGGCTCGGCTTCGGCTATGGCTCTAGGGTCGTTGTGAAGTTAGGGGCGGAGCATAGAGACTATGCCGTTTCTCGGTTGTTACTCTAGAGTAGACCAACTCAGTTTCTGGAGGTATACTGCCCCCATCTGGTATGGAATGTGGAGTATGAATAGATTTTTTGGCGGACATTACACAAGGCACCTTTAATGCAATTCAGAACAAAAGACAACAAGCTCTATAACCACAGACAGAACCAGTGAAATGCATTTTGTGTTCCTCTGGAAGAGTCATCTGAGAACACGGGTTGTCCTATTAAATCCTTAGGAACAGAAACTTGAGTTCAGGTCTTACCCAGTGTGAGCTGAGATAAAGACACAGTGACCCGTGTGTCAGGCTTCAGATCAAACTGGATCAGGTTCTGATTTAAAGCGTTCATGAAGACCTCCAACATCTGAAAACAAGAGGAAGATGATGGTGAGTGATGATGATGAATAGGAGGTCTAAAATAGTGAAGTGCTAATTGAAACCTGTTATTTTTCTAAATGATCTATAATGAAAAGCCTTGTATTAATCGACCAGATCATTATATTAAATATTTAATACGCAATGTTACAACATTAAAGCAGTAAATGTGTGTAAATTATTACTAAATTGATTACTAAAATCACGGTCATTAATTGAACATACACTACCGTTCACAAGTCTGAGGTCGGCAAGTTTTTTAATGTTGTTGAAAGTCTCTTATGCTCACCAAGGCTGCAATATTATGAAATATTATTACAAATATTACTGAAATAACTGTTTTTTATTTTAATATATTTACAAATTTTAATTTATTCCTGTGATGGCAAAGCTGAATTTTCAGCTATTCATTTTCATTACTCCATTCTTCAGAGTCACATAATCCTTTAGAAATCATTCTAATATGCTGACATCTTATCATTATCAATGTTAAAAACAGCTAGACTAATATTTTTGTGGAAATCAGGATTCTTTGATGAATTGAACGTTTAATGAACGACATTTATTTGAAATAGAAATCTTTTGTATAACATTATAAATGTATTCATTTCTGTCTGATTTTTTTTTACAGATCCCAAACTTTTGAACGGCAGTCTATTTGTGTTGAGTTTATCAAAACAATATTTATAAAGGCTGCAAAAAAGGCTTTATTTGTGAATAGTAATCATTCGTAAGCCACTTAAAATGTCTTTAAATGATCATATAAAATTGTTCATTCGGAAAGCCGTACCCTGTAGGTCATCACCCTATATTAGCTGAAAATGCAATAAAAAAATAGTGCTTGTTTTAGCATAAATTTTAATTATTGTCAAGTATTAATTTGACAGGAGTTTTTATTTCCCTTTATGGTTGCTAGGCATTACAAATTCAGCCCATGACATTTTTAAAGTAAGTGTATGTATTTTTCAGCAGGTTTATTCGCTAGTAATAAAGCCTGTTTTTATTGCCACTATAATTTATTTAGCCATCAGAGAATCATAATAGGTTATTTTAACAGATTGTATCAATCATCAGACCTTGTCATTTGAGGAGATCATAGCAAAGCATTTTATTTCAATGTGTGTGTGTGTGTGTGTGTGTGTGTGTGTGTGTGTGTGTGTGTGTGTGTGTGTGTGTGTGTGTGTGTGGTTCTTACCTTATCAAGCTGCTCCTCTGTGTGTGATCTGAATGCCGACTGGTTCGTCTCAGGTAGGATGAAGAGCTCAGCGGCAGTTGGAGATCCAGGAAACACAGACACCAACAACTGGTCCTTAGGGAAGCCACAAACCTAGAAAACACACACACACACACACACACATATTTTTCATCCACTAATAAACATTACATTTATCAGCATGCAACATTCATGACGGGATCTAATTCATGCATAAAAGCTAGTCAATCATTTCATGCCCGTTTGCACATTAATAATATCTCAGTTAATGTTTGCAAATCATAATAAGTCATTCTAGTGAATCTCGAGATGGTTGTAATATTTATGATATGATGTTGTGTAACCATACTGAAAGCACTGTTCAAGTTGAAAATGCAGAGGTATTGGGAGACCATTATATTTGTGCTTGAGCGACTCATTGTAATGGAGTTCTGCGGAGCAGTTCTTTGGCTCTGTTCTTTAATTGGCTGACTGGCTTTAGAGTCTCTCAGTTGCCGCATCAATATTCACTCTGAACTCCTGTGATTCACTCTTGCCAGTAGCACTACATTACCCTATCTCTCGCTCTCAGACTGAGGGGAAATCAGATGGATGCGTGAGAGCACGTAAAGCCTCTCAGCCAAACACAAACCTCGCCAGAGAGCCCAGAAAGAGCCATCAGGCTTAAAACCAGCAGCGTTTGAGAGAAAGGAAAGAGAATAGCTAAAGAGAGAGGAAGCGTGGTGAGCTATCAGCAGCCTTTCAAGAAATTTCATGAGTTCTTTTCAGTGACATGAACAGAGCACTCTAACAAGAACTGATGATGGACTTTAAGCTCAGTATACCTGAGAGAGCGTTGCCCTGACAACTCGCCCCACGTCCTGTCTCCACTCGGTAACCGACGGGTTGTGCTCTTCCAGGTTAGGAGAGAACGACAGCAGTAAAGAACGGAAGAAGTCTAGGAATGAGAGAAACAAGATGGAGGGATAGGAACAGGGTTTATTCTTTTGCAGAGAAGCTCTGCCTAAAATTCCTCTAAATTCTGAGTGTTTTCAATTCTTAGTGAAGCTAAAAATATCACATTCTGTATCTCAAAGAACACTGCAGTGTTCATGACTACAGGAGGTCTTCACCTTTGACAGTGATGATTTTCACATCCTGTAGGACTGTGCCTCCTGCCGACACCTGTACGGTGACGGAGTTAGGTCCCTCTCGTGTGAATGTGTGTGAAACACTTCCTTCCAGTGTGATCAGTGGCTAAAAACACACACATGTGAGACGTTCGGTTCAGATTTAGCTATGCAGAGAAACAGGAAAGTAAATCACAACTCTGCCTGATTTGTGAGTGGCAGAATCATTTATAGCAGAAACCAGTTACAGCCCTACATGACCAAACTCCCGCTGTGTTTCATGGTTCAGTAGTCATGCTTTTGATCTCGGGGCTTTCCGTAGATATATTGGTCTTGGAAATCTTGATCCTTTTTCCTAGTATTTCTTAACATGCCACTCCGTTTGTGAAATGTATTTGTAATAATATGGAGGGCATTGCTGATCTATTTTTGCTTGTTCTGGAACATGATGTTGGGCAGCAGCACTAAAATAGAATGACATTTATAAATGGCTTTTTAACATTCACATTCATTCAAAACAACGCGGTAACACTTTAATGCTGCCTAGTTTTCCATGGTAATGAAAGTAGTGAATACAAAAACATTGTACTTTTAGTCTATAATAGGTTAAGTTCATGCATTTACTTCACTTAAATTATTCACAAGTATATTCTTTTTTTAATATCCCTAACACACTGGAGGCTCTGCTTTTTGCCTGGCTGCACTCTTTGGTGTATATTATTACTTTATTAAACATTAAATGCAACCACAAACAAAAACAACTGGCTTATAAAACAAATCTGGACTGCAAAACTGGGAAACATTTTTGATGCATTTCAATGGAACTGTGTTCTGTTTGCATCACTCTAAAATAATCCTGATAATCAAATAAAACGATGCATAACCATTAAAAGCTGCACAACCACTTTTTGTGTTTCATATTAGAAATGTTAAGACCTGAACTGATTGATCTCATAGTGTGATTAGAAACATAATTCAGTGATGTTTGAAAGCATAATTAAATAGTGATTCATATGCCAATAATAAATCTACCCTAATTCTGCATGACACAAGAAACCAGAATAAAGTATGTGATAATCTTGAGAACATTAAGCAATAATTAAAACAGAGGCAAAAACTAAATGCCAGCAATACTGACAATATATTCTACTGTACAAAAGTTTGGAGTCTGTAAGATGTTTTCATGTTTTTGTAAGAAGTCTCTTATGCTCACCACAGCTGCATTTATTTGATCAATACAGTGAAACAGTAATATTGTGAAATATTATTCCATTTAAAATAATTGATTTCTTTTTCAATATATTTTCAAAAGTAATTTATTTCTGTGATCACAAAGCTGAATTTTCAGTAGACATTACTCCAGTCTTCAGTGTCCCACGATCCTTCAGAAATCATTCTAGTATGCTGATTATGTGCTCAATAACATTTCTTCTTATTATTATTCTTATCAGTTGAAAATGCTTGTGAAGCTTGATTCAGTGTGGAAACCACAATCGCCCCCCCCCCCCCCCTCTTTAATGAACAAAGCTGGAAAGAACAGCATTTATTTTAAATACAAATATTTTGTAACATTATAAAAGTCTTTAGTGTAATCAATTTAATTTGTCCTTGCTGACTAAAAGTATCAATTGCTTAAAAAAAAATATATATATATAAATCATAGACTCCCAACTTTGGAACGGTAGATTAAATGCCCAATAAAACGTTGCCTTATGACAAGAGATCTTAAAATTCTATCTGGGCTTTTTAACTGGGAGCATTTTCCGCTTGTGTTTTCCCAACTATGCCTGTCATTCAACAAACATTATTTTGACAGAGTTAGAATTTAGTTATTCTGTTTCTTTTGGTAGCAGGTGTTCTGCAAAGGGGAAAAACAGTGTACCTCCCCCACTTAAACGTGGCTTTGCTTTTTACTTATTAGACCTCAATCCGAATCCATCCTAAAACAGGTTTACCTCTCTGACCCTGGCAAACACAATATCTTTTGCAGAGCCTTTGCTTTGTTAGAGGTCAAAAGTAATACTGGAATAGCTGCCTAACTGATCTGGGCCTCTGGGCCACATGTATACAAATACTCAGCATTTGAACCTCTGTGCTGTTATTGAACCACCAGTAGAAGGTAGTGGTCTTGGGCTGACTGGGCCACAGCACTGCTGTCAGGTTGGCCTCTCTTCCTCTGATGACGACCACCGGTGTCGAAAGAAAGATACGCTCCACGGGACCTAACACGACACATCGGACGTGATATCCAATCAGACACAATATGAAGTCAATAACGATCACATTTAGCACCGTACACAACAGCAATTTCTGCTTCTACACATCCTTCATTGAGAGCTGGTTCAGAAATAGATAGTCTAGATGTGCAGTGAGTGGCATAGAGGTAATTTAGTGTGACAGCAGTCACTGTGACAGATAGTGTTTTTTTCTTTACAGTGATGGCAGTGGCTTCTTAAAGAAAATTCAAATTCTTAGAAATATATGAGTGTGGTCATGTACATACTAGTGATGTGCAGATAGACAGAGCTGCTGTCAGACCCCTGACTGTTCTGAGCATGTGCGGTGACCCTGAATATCCCAGCGACCCTGTACGTGTGTGTGATGCTGTCACCAAGGCGACTTATATTGGAGTATGACACTGAGATGCCATCTCCAAAATCCACATGGAGACTTGTAGACAACGAGTCACCCTACAAAAAAAACAAAAACAAGAAAAAAGCAGATATATTCTGTTTTCGAGAGACATTGAGGCTAATTTAGTGGTGCACAAACTGTGGTCCGTGAGTTGATTGGCACATAAAAAATTTAGATCTATATATAATATAGAAATAATAATAATAACTGACACTAAATAACACTGAATTAACCAGCTCATTACAATGAAATAAACCAGGTTCACTGTTAACATTTATTTTATGATAAATTAATAATGTAAGTCACAGTTATAGTAGTCAAGTAAAAAAATTATATCACAATACACATTGTTTCAAAGCAGTTATGTTTATGTTCTGTCTATAATGCATTAGTGCTTTACCATAAATAAAGTTTTACACTACCGTTCACGTTTAGATTGACGAAAGATTTTGTAATGTTTTTGAAAGAAGTCTCTTATGCTCATTAAAGGGATACTTCACCTCTGAAAAGATGAATGTGTATTTAAAATAGGTAATTTATGTAGAAGAAATGTGAAGAAATTTTTTAATTTGGAGCTTTCTAGACTGAGAAAAGCCAGAAAATGTATTTTTGGCTTATGTGGATGAAAGACAACAACTCACAGAATCCACTTGCTTCGCTGCCCTAGGAGGCCACGCCTACCGGTTAGAGAGCGCAGTTGAAAACAACAAGGTTAGGCTACCAGTGAGTCTCCGTGACGAGTCTGCCTGGGATTTTGAGATCGCCCAAAATGTCCAGGATTCGTTTTTTTTTGTTCTACAGTCGCCATTCATCATGTTTACTGTGGCGAGCAGGACGAGGCTGACGGCCGCGGGAGAATGGCGCGAGGCCGGTGGCTTCATTACTGAGACGCGCCGGTCTCGTATCTCTCACAGAGGTGCGGGAATTTTCTTAGCAATGTTAAAACGCACATCAACCGATCACTTGTTTAGCGTTCATGTAAACACTACATTCAGATTCACCAATCGGAATTAATTCAGTTAGATTGAAACAAAAGGTGTGCATGTAAACAATGAATGGCGACCGCAGAAAGCAAAAGCTGAATCCCGGACATTTTGAACGATCTCGGCCGCCGGACAAGTCAGGGAAAAGGAGGATGGTAACCCTTACTACTCAGCTTTCTCCACAGAACAAGAGCCTGCAAGCTTAGCTTCCAAAGAAAGACGGCTGACTGTGTGTACATTATGTGAGTGAGATCCCACCCTCTATGGGCGGGCTGAACACATGCGGAACAGCTCCTCCTACTGGCTGTAGTCTTTAGCCTCTGGCCAGAAAATCCTCCGATGACGCAAAATGACAATTTTTGCGTCATCGGAGGATTTTTTCCAGACAAAAAATACATAAATCTCTCCTCTCAGGGGGATATGAGGGTGGAAAGCAGGGTAATTTGAAAATACTACAGGTTTTCTACTAAGCTTAATGCTAAATCCTGAAGTATCCCTTTAAGGCTGCATTTATTTGATCCAAAATACAGAATGAATTTTCGGCATCATAACTCCAGAATTCAATGTCACATGATTCTTCAGAAATCATTACAATATGCTAATTTGCTGCTCAAGAACATTTCTAATTATTATCAATGTTGTGCTGCTCAATATTTTTCTGGAAACGTAATGCATTTTTTCAGGATTCTTTGATGAGCACAAAGTTCAGCATTTAAGTGAAGTAGAAATCTTTTGTAACATTATAAATGTCTTTACAATCACTTTTGGTACATTTAATTCATCCTTGCTAATTAAAAGTATTAGTTTCTTTAAAAACAAAATTAGTTCATTAGTTAATAGTTAATTTAATTGAAAAAATAACAAAACAGCAGTCTAGCAAATTGTGGATTGGTGGCTCAAGACAAGATTGATGAATGAGACTCCTTTATGAGATTTAGGGTTTTGGTTTTACTCTTGAAGTGGTCTCTCATGTAAAAATGTTTGAGAACCATTAATGTAAAGCACAACACCTTACTAAATGAATTACTTTGTGTGTGTGTGTGTGTGTGTGTGTGTGTGTGTGTGTGTGTGTGTGTGTGTGTGTGTGTGTGTGTGTGTGTGCGTGTGTGTGTGTGTGTGTGTGTGTGTGTGTGTGTGTGCAGCTGCTAACTCACATTTTGCAAAGCTACTCTGAAGGTGATGTTTGTTCCCAGTACAGCAGTGAGCTGAGAGTTGATGGTGCTCAGTTGTAGGCCACTTGGTGCTATGGGTTTACACTGTTGCATTCTAGGACTCAGTGTATCCTTCAGACCTTCTCTACAGTTATTCAACAGCACTCTCCTGTACCTGCACCGCCATGCACAAATACTTTAGAAAACATCTCTGTTACCAGCAGAAACACAAAAAGGGACATGTAGTTGATATACAAACAAAAAAAGTTTTACTCATTCTTATGCAGGCTATATATGGTAATCTAGGGCAGGACTGGTATTACTTCATAAACTAAACAGAAGATGTCACAAAGAGATTAATTTTGCATCTATGAATCATGCTGCAATGTGTATGTGTGCCTGTGTATCTCTGTGTATCTGTGTGTGTGTGTTACCCTGTGCTGTTGCGGAAACGCTGTCCGTGGCTGCAGGTGTGTGCTGGTAAATTGACATCATACCAGAATGCAGGTGCACATTTTCCACTGGCCTGTCTCTCAAACCCATAATCACTGCAAGGAAATCATAAAAACACATAAATTATTCAGTTTGGTTAAGCTCCTCTCTATAAGGCCACAGCAGTCTATAGAGAGAAGTGGCTTGAATATATACTATACAGAATGTACTTTACATACACTGCAAAATAAAGGTTTTTCAAGGTCTCTCTCATGCACCACAGGATTCACTAAAAACCTATTTTAAAATTTTCACTGTATTATTCGTGTTGTCTATATGAAAGCTTGCCATACATCAGCTGATTTATCTGTTTATACCGCAGCAGTTCAAATCACTAAATTGCACTCGGAGCAGGGTAATTTTTAGTATGAATTATATACTATTGTAGTATTTAATCATATTTTGAATGAGCTTTTATTTTTGATATTTTTGATTTTGCCATTTGTATTCATTATTTAATATTTCTATTTTGGCTTTATTTTTAATTTTAGTATTTTTTGTAATTCAACACAAACTTCAACTTTTATTTAAGTTTTTCATCTAATAGTTATATTTTATTTTATTTCAGCTATATTTCAATTCGAAAACTATTTTCAAAAGTTTTAGATACCAATAACAACACTGACTTGGAATTAGACTGTCAACCCTATTTTGGTATTTAATTGAAGTCATTATAGTAAATGTAGTGTAGAATATGGGAATAGAAAGCCTAAATTCAATCGGTTCATCATATAAAGTGATCGTGTCTCTTCAGAAAAATTGGTCTAAACCGCTTAATTAATATGGGTTAGTTTTACGATCTCTTTATGAACTTTTTGAAGCGTCAAATTTGTAGTTGCTTAGCTGTCAATGGAGGGACAGGAATCACTCAGATTTTATCAAAAAAGTTTGTGATCCGAACATGAACGAAAGTCTTAGACTTGAGCTGCGGGTTTACAACATTTAAACTGCTGCTGCGGATCAGGGCTAAACTCAGTAACACCAGCTCCTTCAGGCTAATCAGATCACTGCCACATTTATCATCCATTTAAATATTCATTACTTATTCATTTGGAGATAATTAATCATTTGACATTATGCTAATTTTGCGCGCCTCTCATTCGTATGTGTAATTTGCCTAAGAGCAGACGACTCTAATGGAGCCTGTGTGCGGTACAAGAGAGATTTATGTCGTCGTTATGATCAGCGCAGGAGTGTCTCTCCATGTGCATCATGGTGAGCTTGTAAAGACATATCCATCAGTATTGCGATATGATTATGAAAGGCCGATGTAAAACCAGGCTTTTACCTTGCCGCCTCAAGAGCAAACTAATTTAATGTAGCGACTGCAACATTATCATAAGCTGGACTGAGCAGACGTTTGACGAAGGACAGATGAAGAGAAAAACCTTGTTTTTTTACATTCAAATACCACTTAATTAATCTGTATAATTGGTTGGATCCCTGCAGCTTTTGTTCTCTGCATGCAACACTGAGTCCTTTGATCCGCAAGAGTTACTGTCACTCATTTCCTCCACTGGAAAAGCAGCTGCTCTGCATTTCCGCGTGTGTGCACGTATGCATGCCTGTGACTCACCACTCAAAGTCATAGAGGGTGCAGATGCAGGGCTCAGCTGAAACGACTCGAGAATACTCCCGACCCAGAGTGCAGCGTGTGCCAGGCTTCCTCTTCATATACACCTGTCTCTCTCCCATCACACACACCTCGCCCTAAAATGCACATAAATATGTCACTTATTCACATGATTTCCTCCAAAATAGGCTCGCAGTTTTCCAGTTACATTAGATGTTACACTCCTTCTGCTTAGCTAAGGATGGCTACAATAGTTTGTATGAATTTTAAAAGGAATTTCCTTCCAGAAAACAGATTTGACATGCAATTTAGGCTGACTCGGTAAAAACACAAGAGAGAGTCAAAGCTGATGGACAACATGTCACCAACATTATGGTGGTGGCTAGATCTGTTGCAAATCCATTACGACCATTCATTTCCATTCTGCTTGGGCATGAAACCCCAGATATGAAAATAGTCTCACGTGCCACCCTAATTACTAGCAAATTCAGTGCCAAAAGAAACTAATGTTGAATGTTGAGAGAACGAACAGCAAGGCTTGCTGATAAATGTGAGGTGACAACCTTGTTATGGAGGTGCCATGTCTGAAAGTCTCCGTCTGTGCATTTCCGCCCAAACAGGGAGCTGTAGTCAATCTTTATCAGCTGCCAGTCGGAGTGGTAACTAAAGTGCCCGAAGAATCTACGAGGACAGAGGTGCTTAAGTACAACAGGATTTGTTTACTTTTACATTCTTTACAGTTGCTAAGGGACCAAAAGGACACATTTTGCTATGGCAAATCTGTAAAGGACTAATAGGAAGTGTCAGTAAAACTACATTGCTGTCAGTACAAGTAAGTGTGCAGGATCCTAGTCCAGACCTGCAAAAGAAAAGATTTAATCTGATAATAACGATCCCAATCAAGTGAGGGTTCATTACTGACACCTCCTGGACTATTTAGACAAGTTTGTCTGAGAAGATGAGGTAAAATGATTCTTACGTAATGATGCGATTCTCAGTCTCTGGAGTCATCAAAACCCCGTCAACAAATAGAGGTGTAGATGAAAAGCTGAGTTTGTCCCACTGCCGGCCTTCATCCAAACTAATCCTAGACACACATACACAAATCTCTTTTCATTTCACTGACAAAGCACATTAGGTTCATATTCTGATTAATATAATGTACAGTGCACATTTGACAAAGACATAAAAATAGAAGATGCATTTGTTCAGCCATCTGAGAATATTTAGCAGATCCACAAAAACAAGTAATTGCGGAGTCACTGCATTAACATTTAATGTGGGCTGCATCTGCATAATTACATTAAAATCAAATCTAATATATGCTCATTGAAAAATATCAAGACAAAATTATTCACCATACCCCACTTGTGTTTACATTACACTCTAATCATTATTATCGTCATGTATAATGTATATTATGTCTCATTACACATTCAGTCCATTTTGCATTTCATTGTTCTGTTGCATCTCCTTATTCTGCTTTCCTTCTGTCCTTTGCATTACATTTATTATTTTGCTCTGTGTAAGTGCCTCTTCAGTGTGTTTTGTTTTCAGATCTTGTTCTTTCTATGAATATATTGTACTTTAAAGTCCCTGATTGTGTCAATGCCATTTATTCTTGTGTGTTTAGAGCCCTCCTGTTTGTCCTATTTTCTGAGCGTTGAATGTTTAAACATTACACATTAGTTATGCGCTAGTTGTGTTCTTGGGGATCTTTGTTTAGATCAAGTTAATTTAGGAGTAATTTGGTTATATACTTTCAATAACAAACTGCAGCTACCTGGCATTGCCGAGTCTGCAGAAAGTGCATTTCTGTATTCATGCTTTTAATAGTTAACAACATCTATTGTTTATACACTCCATCATTCAAAATTTTGGAGTCAGACTTATTTTAATGAAAATAATACTTTTATTCAGCAAGGACACATCAAATTGATCAAAAGTGACAGTAAATACATTTATATGTGAAGATTTCCATTTCAAATAAATTCTGTTCTTTTTAACTTTATATTCATCAAAGAATTCTGGAAATTTGTATCACAGTTTCCACAAAAATATTAAGCTACACAAATGTTTTCAACATTGAGCACCAAATCAGCATATTAGAATGATTTAAGGATTAGAAGGATTCAAAAGAAAATTGGCAGCTTTGCCATCACATGAATTAATGATATAATAGTAAATATATTTAAAATAGAAAAGTTATTTAAAAATCAAATAAGACTGCTGTTTTTACTGTATTTTGGATCAAATAAATGCAGCCCGGGTGAGCATAAGAGACTTCTTTCAGAACTGTTGAACGATGTGCATATCTTCACTTCACAATGCTTTTAAAAGCTAACTGTTTTCTGTATTTTATTGTTCAACAGAGGTAACAGTTTCTACATTATGGCATCTTGTAATGTAGAAAGGAAAGATTTTCTGGTGTGGTGTTTCTGTTGCTGTAGATATGGGTCAAAGTCACCCAAGTTGATGGCTGAACACCCGCACACACATCAGACTACTGTTCTAACATCAGCATCCCACAGGAGGATACAAATTATCTTCCGCAGCCTAATTGATCCTGACAACGTTTCAGAGCTTAGTACATCAAAGCCACGCGTGTGTGACGTGGCAGGAATAACATGTGAACGGAAGCCCACCGAATCCCACCTCTACTTCAAACCATAACCCTCCACAACATGAGCATAAAAGCCTTGGCAAACACAACCACCTGCACTACAAAGCCTTGACAGGCACTTTACGCTGAAAGGATTCCAAATGTTTGATATGATAAGACCTATTGCCTGCTGTTTATATCCAGTCCCCGTATAAAAGCTGACGTTTAAGCATGAGGGAACTTCAAAAACTTAGTCTGAATAAAAAATATCCCAAAAGATAGAGATGAACTGCAATGAACTCAAAAATGCATAATCTCTCTAGTGTTCTGTATAACATACATATAATTTGTGAAGGCAGAGCTTTTATTAATCTGTGTGTTTGTATGCATTTTATCTTACCATAAATGGCGTGTAGGTACAGCAGATTGTGTAACGGCTAATAAAGCCCCTCCGTGGTCCAAAAACCAGACACTGTGCTCCTCTTCAAAGATCTAAAGACAGTGTTTACAGAGTCAAAAACCTGCAAGGTAATTCAGCTTCCTGTCTCTTTGTGTTTTAGTTAATTTGACTGGTGATCAGAGACCAGATGCTTTTATCTTAAGACTACAATACAGTCAACAACTCTGAGCAGGTGAGCGGTTTACCTGTCTCCATGTGTTGCCGGCATCAGAGGAGATGAACATTCCTGTATTAGAGAAGGAAAGCTCGGGCCCAATGTTTCCTGAGAGGAAAAATACTGCTGTAACTCTGACAGATGTATTATTATTAACCATACATATGCTGGAGGAGGAGATTTTATTCTTTTTCACATAATAGAATATAATAGGATTCCAACAGGTAAAAAAAAAAAATCCTGCAACTGAAAAAGAGGTCTGTGATATTCTGCGCATTTGGGTAATTATGCAAACACAAGCAAAGAACATAAACAAAGCTCTATACTGCACTACAAAGGCAAAACTGTTGAATTTTAATTCATACATTTTCTCACATTTAATCAGAAACTGAGCACAGATGATCCAAATCTGTCAGTCACAAGACAGTTTGTTGTCTAAGACAGAGGTTTTTTAATTCCTTGACGCCAAATACCCCCCCATATGACGTTGCCCACATTATATTCTGTGACACTGTAAAGACAAAAAATCAATTGTTTCCAAAATTAAATAATTTGCTTCTATATTGTCACTCATGCAAATGTATGTATTTTTGTTTACAGCATTTCTGAGATAAACACATTTTTTGTGATGCATTATATATTTCATTAGTTTCTTAAGTACCTCAACACATTTTTAAATCTCTTTTTCGTCAAATATTTTGAGCCCCCTTTGCCGTCCCCATGGGGGTCCTTGGACACCAGCTTGAAAACCCCATGGCCAACGAGATCTGATTTAAGTCATTTAGGTTAGCTCAATTATGTAGTTACATTTTACCTTTTCACAGCAGTATAATATTCAATAAATAATCTATGATGTCCTGGAGAATTCCTCATGCACATTGTCTGGTGGGGTTAATGCCAGTTGGGTATGAGTGCCCTGACAGACCACAATCATCATGACGCCTGATGAAAAACATTTGGTAAAGCTGCTGGCATTGACAAAAAAAAAAAAAATCCCATATTTATAAACTCTGAGCATGGGAAAGTGATTGCGGAACAGCTGTCGGACATGACAGGCAATTATGAATGTGGAAGACACCGGTCATATTTTCTGCGTGATCTGCATGGCTAACTTTTTGAGCGTGCATCTATCTATACTCATGCAGGAAGCTATTTAGGCCTGAGTTTTGAAGATAACTTTATAATGAATCTGACAAGCAAAAGAACAGCGTGAAATGAGTTTTTGTTCCAATCATGCCAAACTCTGCAGCTGCAAAACAGAAAGATGTAACAACTTGAAATCTATGATGTGGCCACTTAAACTACATCTGCATTTAAAAGCACGCACATTTATATGCCTTCTTCACTCGAATTTATCAGAAACACTTGGGGGACCGTACTCAAGATGCCACAATCATAAAAAACAATAGAGGAAGTGGCACAGTTACACACACACCTGTGGCCACTATAATCCCTGGAGCGGAGTGTTTGGTGGAGATAGTGTCAGGTGTGTAGGGGTTTTCAGACATCTGCAGGTGAAGGTGCAGTGAGCACGACGGCTGAAAATTAGAACATTACACAGTATTAAATTATATTTCAATACATTAACATTTATCTACATAATCTCCCCTGCATCAACCGACTGTAGCATCAGCTTTCAAAAGCCGTGCAAATTAATCAGTTTCGGATCTCCGCGGCTTCTGTCCATATTTTTAGTATCCCTTACAATTAGTGTGACCCAGTTCTTGCGGAAACTAACAAAATCAAATATTTGATATTAGAGCTTCAAAAAATCATAATGTAATTACGCCAATTAGAATTCAGCATCAATACAGTGTCAAAAATGCAGTAAAACAAATGCAATCAATCCCCTAGTGATTCAAAACTATTTGCATATGCAAGTAAGCAGCAAACTATTGTTCTCACAAGTTGGCTGTGTGTACAAGCTTCTGAATTCTTGTTCTGAATTCTTCTTGGTTGTTTAAAGTTGGTAATAAGTCCCAAAATACCCAAAGTACAAGGACTGGAAAAAAAATGTTTCATCTTGTGTTTCTAAAGAATGACAACACATGTGCAAACACAGAACCCACTGTCTTTTGGTGCAGCAGAAAAAAAGAGTAATTAAGATTTTCTGAGATCTGCTGATAAGTCAACTCCAGTTGTTCAATGTATGTCTTAATTGAAATCACCAATCTTCCAGAACAGTGTAAAACATCAGTGAAAGTCATTACAAAGATACAGAGAAGGTAGTGTGTCTTAATCAAACCATCAGAAAGCACTGAATTCAGAGCTATCGTTTGGTAACTGGTGGCCACCCTCATCTCACTGTGAGACTAAAAGAGTTCCTCTTTACAGGGCTCCAGTGTAAAAATGCATCAAACGTGAAACGTGCATCAACACTGTAATGTCTTGTTTTCGCCTGACCACAGTCATGTAGGTGTGTCTGAGTATAATGCAATGTATATAGTGGGTGTATCTTCTTTTAATAAAAGTGGGAGTGGCTGTGGCTGCAGTGGTTGTGACACTGTACCAGGATCAACATTATTAATGGCTGTTTTATGTTAAATAGTATTTCACCTACTTTTATTTTGGTGATTTATGTCCTTTTTTTGGCAACGTCTACATGGAAACGTATACCTGCATAAATTTAGTCCAGCACTTCTCACCAAGTTGCAGTTGATGTCATGTCCTGTAGTGTCTTTAGCCGGAGGCTGTAGTAATCTCCATGTCTGGCCTTTGCTGTAGGTAATATATGTTTTCATCTGCATGTCTTCTTTTTTATTGGCTATGATCAGCCCACTAACACCTGCCACCTGTAGGACAGGAAAAATAATCCGAACTACTTAGATTTCCATTTCCCGTGTTCAATATAATATGAATAAAATATAATAAAATAATAATAATAATAATAATAATAATTATTATTATTATTATTATTATTTACATTTACATATATTAGTTGGTGTTCTTTGGCTAGAAGCCAAAAGAGGAGAGCGAAAGGATATCAGGTTCTACATTATTGCAGATAACCCTCTTTTCTCTTTGCATTTTTGCTTACACTACAGTTTCTGGATGTTTTCAGTTGCTCTCATTATCAGATTTTCTTCTTTCTTTGTATTTATAGTGTTTAATGTCGTAACTTCAAACATTGTTGTTTTGTGCTGCATTACACAGTTCCCTGTTCTACTTTAGAAAAATTCCTGGAGAAAGCCATGGTAATTGCAAAAGTTTTTCTAATTGCTTACAATGGCCTGGTTTCATACACAGGGCATAGATTAACCCAGGATTAGGCCTTAGTTCAATTAGGACATTTACGTAGCTTTTATAAACATGCCATAGAACAAAACATTACTGGTGTGCGACAAAACAATGGCACTGATATATTTTAAAACAGTTCAAACATGCATTTTAATCTGGGACTAGGTTTAAACCTTGTCTGTGAAACTGGGGGAATATGTATTTGTGAACATTCAAGATGGTACATTTTTTAATTAGCGAGCACCATCAGGCTACATATTCACAGACCTTGTAGACATCCACAATTAGGTTTCCTGCGAGACCGCGGGAGGTACGGAGGTTTGGGAGCGAGCGGGTGAAGTAGACTCCAGGTGTGTCAGAGATGTACAGACTGTAGGTGTCATTTTCGTTCCATTCCTGAACTGCTGCCAACACTTGCCCCTCATCTGTACTGACAATATGCATGTCCTGCATGGAGAACAGCTGTTAGAGCCACATACATTTCATCTGACAACTTTTTGTGACAGCTAGTGCTGTGTCATATATCTTACTTTGGGTAGACAGTATTTAGGAAGCTGTATGGTCCTAAAGGGCCCTCGCTGATAGGACACAAAGTATGTAGTTCTTCCTGCTGTGGTTAGCTGATACACACAAACAAGTCACAGACAGCATTTACAAGGACTTACAACAGAGATCAGCATTTTACACCAGTCAGAACTCATGCTTGCTTGTCTATCATAGAAGTGACTTTCCATTGCTCATGATCCTGTCAGTGCCATTTGCTGTGAGTAACATGTTGTCACAGAAACAGCGGTTTTCTGCTTATAAATGCTAGAGGGTGAAACTCTTGCAATTGAAAAAATGAAAACAAACGTATTGTAAAGTATAAGTAAAATAATTAAAATATATATAATAATATATATTTTTATTTTACAGTGCAGTTTACAAAATTACAATAGTAATATATTTTTGTTTTAGAAATATAATAATTGTATTATTATTATTATTATGCCCTTAAATTCCCCTTAATTTTGTAGGAATGTTTTCCAGTAGTATCGAAAATGTAACATCGATATTCTTCAAGCTGTTGTATCACAGTTAGAAATACCAGTATTGTGACAACACTATCTCACGCAATCCTTTTTACTTTTTGAAATGTTTTAGTTTTATTGTGCTTTTAAGCATTTCTTTGTCACAGGTTATTTCAGGTTTCAAAACAAAGATTATTGGAGTACATCTTTTATCTTCAAAATGTCATATAATTCAAAGTGTTACTTGTCATTTCATTGTAACTAGCAATTTCTGAGTGAAAATTGTTTTTCCCTGCGTATCCTTGTGGGGTTCTTTAACATCCACACTTATAATAAAGCTACAGCATTGTTGATTTTTTGACAATGCATAATTGCATATTTGAAGGATTAAATACATAGCTTTCTTTTAAGGCAAACGTACAACGTCAATTGTAGTCAAATTGTTGGACAAAGTTGAGACAATCGCATTATCTAGGTCTTTTAGTCTTCAAAACATTTTTAAAAAGCAATTTGGTAACAAAATCAAGCACCGCGTTAGTTCAAGCAGGCTATATAGTCAAGCTCGGCTATCAGCTGTCACTAGCCGACTGAAAAAAAAACAAAATACGCCCATATCAGCTGATTCAAATTCTAGGCACTCTACTGGCAACGCTCAAACAAGGCGCCTTACTTAAAGGGTTAGTTCACCCAAAAATGAAAATTATGTCATTAATGACTCACCCTCATGTCGTTCCAAGCCCGTAAGACCTCCGTTCATCTTCGGAACACAGTTTAAGATATTTTCGATTTAGTCCGAGAGCTTTCTGTTCCTCCATTGAAAGTCAATGGACGGCATACTGTCCATGTCCAGAAAGGCAGTACAGACCTCATCAAAGTAGTCCATGTGACATCAGTGGCTCAATCTTAAGTTTATCAAGCGATAAGAATACTTTTTGTGCGCAAAAAGTAAACAAAAATAACGACTTTATTCCACTATTCATTTCCCTTTCTCTGGGCCTCGAACTATTTCGCGTAGTGTTTCAGCGTAGCGCGTCTGTGTTGTACGTCACACGTAGGCTCACTATTGGCCGACACTGGTCATGTGTGATGCGTGTGACGTACAACACAGACGCGCTATGCAAAAACACTCACTCGAGGCCTAGAGAGAAGGAAATGAATAGTGGAATAAAGTCGTTATTTTTGTTTACTTTTTGCGCACAAAAAGTATTCTCGTCACTTGATAAACTTAAGATTGAGCCACTGATGTTACATGGACTACTTTGATGATGTCTGTGTATTGCCTTTTTGGACGTGAACAGTATGCCGTCCATTGGCTTTCAATGGAGGAACAGAAAGCTCTCGGACTAAATCTAAAATATCTTAAACTGTGTTCCGAAGATGAACGGAGGTCTTACGGGCTTGGAACGACATGAGGGTGAGTCATTAATGACATAATTTTCATTTTTGGGTGAACTAACCCTTTAAATGAAACTCAGTCTGCTTGCGTGGCTGCTTTCACTGCATGCTGCGTGCAACCCACATCCTCCCCAGCTCCTCCTTTAACTTGTGTTTAACTTAATCAATGTCATTCTGTTGCCATTGATGCATGCTCTGTTCTCAATGGGGATTTTTGCTGCACTCCCAAATTAAAATTTGTACCCAGTTACATTTTAAAACATAAAATGTGCCCAGAAGCTGCTGCTGTTCCCCATCTTAGCTTTCATGGGGCTCATGAAAAGGACGGGGAATTTAGAACAGAGCCATACCGCCAAATGTTTAAAAAAAAATAGCTAAACGTGCAATAAAAATGTAAAATGTATTTTTGCCTTGTGTATTTTCAGGACAAGTGGTCCTGACTGAACAATTGTTTTGGACAAACTTTTAAAGTGCATTTACTGAATGTTGGTGGACACAGACGCACATGTTTTATACACTCTTATCAAGTAGATAGTTCTTTTAGGTTGTAAACATTGCATTAGGGTCTAATGCTTCGATTGATCCAGTGTCAATAGAGCTTAGATGTTCAAAGAATGAGGCAGTGCGTGTGTGTGTGTGCGTGTCCACTTTTACAGGGTGAGGATGGTGCTACACTGTGTTTTTCCTGCGAGAGGTGTGGGGTGTCGGCCAGTCTCTTGTTCCTGTGCTTTTCGAATCAATATCCTCATTATTCTCTGTCAACTGAAATCCAACAGCTTCAAGCAACAAAAGTCAAAAGAAAGTCACTTGTATTGACAGAGGAGAGTCCAGGTTTGGGATTCTCACTCAAAAACCGGTCCTGTCCTCCCCTGGACCGATGTTAAAGATGGAGAGGCTGGTTTTAGTGGTTATAACTCACTTACACGTCACTGACAGAGATAAAAGGAGAGCTATAAAAAGAGTCACACAGAGATGACACACACACAGACACACACACACACTTTTGGTATCTTCCACACCAGTCTAAATCACATACACTTACGCACTTTATGAAACGCACACACTTCTGTACCTGTAAGAAGATGTATTGGTCCTGCACTACGAGGGAGTTGGTGTCAATTCGGCCACTGAATGGATACTGCCTACTCTCCTCTGAACACTTTTGTGCTCGGCAGGTAATATACTGCATTTCTGTGAGACACACACAGATTTATCAACACAGGATACGCTTGTGCACAAGAACGCCTTGATCTATACCAAATAAAAAACAGATGATCAATATCTCTCACTCTCGCTGGCACACACACACCCACACAACAAACACAATCTAGAACCTACACACAAACTTCCCACACATCTCTATGTCTAGCCAAATTAATCAGTGCTCTCCATTATCAGTCTCTCTACTAGCGATCCATCCTCACTCAGAAGGGAGAAAAAGAGGGGGTGGGAGTAAAACTACAGAGAAAAAAAGGAGAGAGCAAAGAGAGAAGGGAAAAAAGAGGCCCATACAGAAACAACAGATTAGGATTATTATCTCTTTTTCTGATTCAGGTATCACTGAACAAAAACCCTCAACATTGCGAGTTAATCACTTACAGGTCACACTTTATATTAGGTGTCTTTAACTTAAATACAGTGTACTTAGTGTTCATGTTGTATAGCAGTTTTGGTTTGGTTCTTATGAAAAGCTTTGCACAAATTATTTGGACTACTTTTAAGGTGCTTTTGGGGGCTTGACAGTGCCTGTTTACAGTCTGCTTTCACTGGTTAGACAAGATTTTGTGAGTGTATTCTGGAACATTTCTTATTTCATGTTTCATGGAAGAAAGAAAGTAAATAACTACAGAATTTGATTTTTTGTTGAACCATTCATTTAACTGTCAGTAGCATGATGTAAAAATGACAACATCTCAAATGTGTAAAGTTTAATTTAAACCAGGGGTGCAAAACTCACAGCCCATAACAGTTTAGCTTCAGCCCTAATTAAATTCACCTGATCAAGCTCAAGTCCTTCAGGTTTATTTGAAAAATGCAGGTATTTGTGCTTGAGCAGGGTTGGAACTAAACTCTGTGGGACTGTGGTCCTCCAGGAATTGAGCTTAGCACCCCAGATCTAAACCAACGAAGTCCCCGTTAATTGTGCTGTATTTCTCATCAATGCATTGCAACTTTTCTAGTTCAATAAATTAGAAAACTCCTTGGTTTGTAATAAAGATTGAGGTTACACAACTATAAATTATGTGAGCAACTAAAGATTCCATGTTTCACATGTAGAATTTAACTTCTTGGCAAAAATGCAAACAGTATTTCAGACAGTGTTCAGACACTTGAATTTGAATTTAAGTAGAAAATAGGATGCATAATTCCAATTCAAATTTAAATGCAAGGAAGCCATTTGAAAGTTTAAAAGCCTTGAAGTTTAAAAGTTTATAGGCATACAGACTTCATTATATCATCAGATGTCAATAAATTACAGTGGAAGACGACTTCAGTTCCTAGAATGCATTACAATTGCAATTCACTAAATTCCTTTTCCTGTCATTCCAATTCAGCTTCCTGTGGGGTGTGGTGTGGCCAAATGAATTAAATTTGCAACTTATGAATTGAAAAGCCAATAATTCCACATGACGGCCTATTGTCAAGGCATGAACAGATAAATTGGCCCATTAAATATTTCTGCAGAACAGAGCTTGATTACTACTGGGTTATTTCGTGTCAACTCAACCAGAGGTTTTTGTAAAAAAAAAAAAAAAAAAGGCAAATCTGAAGAAAGACTAGCATAAATAGTGATCAAATTTTTCACCTCAAATTTAAAGCCAAATTACAGAGGCGAGTAAATGACTTCAGAAAGATAGCAGCATTGTTAGATTGGTAGGTCAATTAGTAAATTCTGTTCTTCGTTGCATTATATGCCAATGGAGAATGTTCAAAAATGTATGTGTCTGTAACTGAAGAAGAAATAAAAATATCTCAATATCATTTTAGATTCTGGTCAACTTTTCTGGAGGTACCCAGAGTTAATAGACCTAAGTTTCATGTCTCTTATGGCAGTGTGGTTGCTTTCCCCAGGTCTATTAGCTCTTGGTAGCTCCAGAATCAGATAAAATAAACAAAAACCCTTCTTCCAAATTTCCCTTAAGCTGAATAAACTATTGAGAGAAAATTAATGTGCCTCATCTTGACCATTTCAGTGAATTTTTGGCTCTGAAATAGTTAAAATTGTCATGTTATTTGATAGAAGGAAAAAATATACATTTCTAGGTTAACATTAATTTGTTCCTTAAGAAAAATGAACTATATTTGGTTTTCAATCACTGAAAATGATTAATTGCAGGAGAAGTTTCCAAAATTTGGCTGATTTGACACGGAATGACCCTGTCTGAAAACTAAAGAAGTTTTTGGCACCTTCTCCATTTGCCTGTGCTTCAAATTTAGTTTGGTATAACCACGGCATCACTCATAACACATTTAAATGTATTGTTGTTGTTAAACTGTCCGTAGCTTAGGGCCTGTTGTGTTGTGTCAGGCTCATATCAATATAGCTTAATGCACAACACTGTCCCAAAAGGATAAAACATAAGCACAAGAGTCTGCCAGAACGAAGCCAGAACCATTTACTATTGAATTTACTGTTGTCCACAATTCATCTGTTCATTTTTCACTGCGACACAGCAAAAAAAAAAAAAAAAAAAAAAAGCATAGGAGGCTGGGGAGAAAGTAAGAAAGACAGGGAGAGAGAGCAAGGAAGGGAGGAAGAGAGAAACTGAAAAAGCAGGAGAAAGGAAGAAAATATTCTGAGGGGCAAAATAGGGAAACGAAAGAAAAGAAAGAGACTAACGTCCACTGTCAGTTCGAGCCTCGATGTGCACCAGGTCTGCCTCTTTATCCAGACCACTCAGAGCCCTGAAAATGAAAAAAGAAACAGACAGAAAACAAAAAAGAACAGAGGAGAGGAAAACAATCAGGAAGGGCTCCAGTGGAGAGGAGATGAAGAAGGAAGGAAAGAGAAGGAGGTGCCAGCAGGGGACGGACGGATGAGTACGGTAATAGCATGAGAGTGATGGAGTGATGGAAGAGGAGAGGGGAAGGATGGAGGGGTAGTGATGGACAGCATAATTCCACTGCTCCAGTAGGAGACAGTCTGTCTCCAGTGAATCCTTATTGTTGCTCAGATAGCAATTAATCACACACACACACACACACACACACACACACACACACACACACACACACACACACACACACACACACACACACACACACACACACACACACACACACACTTTCATTTCTTACCTCTTTTCACCTGTAACGCACACACACATTCACTATCATATCCTCTCTCTGAGGTTTTTAATCATCTTAACGTCTTGTCTTTTGTTATCCATATTTTCTTCCAAGTCAGTTTGAACACAGTCACAATCTGATATTAAATCATTCTTACAATCCAAAATTAAACCTTTCAGTAAAAATCTGATATACCACCTTTACAGAGCCCTCGTTTGATATTAACCCCATTTACATTCTCAATCTCAGATTAATATTAATCTCAGTCTGAATTTGAACATCTCTCTCATTGCATGTCTCAAATTAAACCCCTTCTTCTAAACTTCTCCATCAGTTCCAAAAAGGTTGTTTTCTTGAGATCACAATGTATTTTTCTCATGATCTCAACATAAACTCGTGGTGATCTTGACCTGAATGACTTGTTCAGCTGCAAACTGCAGAAGTCTCTGTCCCTTAAGTTGGCAGACAATGAAATTAAAGGTAAAATTGTAGCCTCAATCTCAAGAGTCAGACAGTGATTTGGAAATGGTCCATCACTGACAGACATTGAGCTATATCAGATATATATATATATGGAATGCCTTCTTGATCAAAGTAAGACCAATTCACTCATCTACGATGCAGAATTATATGAACACTACTGTTCAAAAGATTGGGATCAGTTTTTTAAAAGAAATTCATATTTTAATTCAGCAAGAATGCATTAAATTGATCAAAAGTGACAGTAAAGACAATTAGAATGAAAATATTTCTATTTGAACTATCTGTTCTTTTGAATTTATCAAATAATCTATGCATTACACTAATATGATTTCTTGCATATTAATATGACATTGATTTCTTACTGATAATAAAAAATGTTTCTTGAGAAAATCATCATATTAGAATGGTTTCTGAAGGATCATGATACTGAAAACTGCATGGAGTAATATAGAGTTAAAATATATTAAAATAGAAAAGTAAATTCATTAACAATGAACAATCTGATCGACATTAACCCAGATTGGACAGGAAGAGGATATTGTTAATTACTGGTTAATGATACCTAATTCATTAACTAATGTTAACAAATTGAAGCTTATTGAAAGTGTTCAAGTTTTACCAAAATAATATTACATATAAACAACTTCATTAATCTCAGTCAAAGTTTTAACCACTTCTCAATATCTCAGTCTGAGAAAAACACCTGTTTCAATTATCTGACCGAGATTAAACATCTCTTTCAATCCCAGACAGACGTTTACTGTAAATCACACTTAGATAATTAAAGGGCGTTAAACATTCATCTCAAACACAGTGTGATACTGAGATCCATTATAGTCTAATGCTAAACTTTTCCATTTTCCCCTTCTGCAGTCACCAAACCTGACACAGCAGGGCTTCAGTGACACAACCATAAGCAGAATAGTGCAAAAACCAGCAACAACAAAAAAGATGCATTTTATATATATTTGAAGGGAGGAATGTGAGGGAGGAATAGAGGAATGTGTGTGTGTGCAGAGGGATGTTAAACCTAGGGGTGAAGACATGTTGTTGCCCATCTCCACAGCTCATCGAGCATGTGACAGGCAACCAGTTATTGTTATATGGGACTACACCCCACACAAACACACATATACACACGCAAGCTCACACTGATGGGATTAAAATATAAAACCTGATCAAAATTCCACACATACGATAACACGAAGCACGGGGGAGAGGGAAGTGACATGACAGTGAGATAAATGGAGATAGATAGAGAAAGAGAGAGGGGAAAGAGTCATAGAAAGTGTGTGTATAAGTTTATCAGTGTCAGTGTATTGGACGTGGAGAGTGGGTTTAATATTGGATTAATTTTCAGTATGTGATACTGTGTGTGTGTGTGTGTGTGTGTGTGTGTGTGTGTGTGTGTGTGTGTGTGTGTAGGTATATTCTTGCAGTCAGATTAATTTTCAGTGTGAAATTGTACTGTAGGCGTGTTATATGAGATTGATGATCAGTAAAAAAAATTACTCTGTCTGTGTGTGTATGTAAGAGAGAGAGAGAGAGAGAGAGAGAGAGAGAGAGAGAGAGAGAGAGAGAGAGAGAGAGAGAGAGAGAGTCTTACCAGTAGAATCGCCCCGGAGTTACTCTCTCATGAACAAGAATCCACTTTTTACCGAAGTCCACTGAGCTATACAGCTACAGCCAAAAGAGAAATAGATACATTCACTGTAAGATCCCTAACTACAGCCAACAAAGGTAATTATCTCGCTCACACATAATTATCCACATTATCTGCTTTTAATTGTTCAGTAGAACTAGACCCTCTCGAGGCTGTGCGAGCGTGTTTGTGTGTGTGTGTGTGTGTGTGTGTGTGTGTGTGTGTGTGTGTGTGTGTGTGTGTGTGTGTGTGTGTGTGTGTGTGTGTGTGTGTACCCTCTGATCATGGCTATAGGCCAGTATCCAATTCTCCTGCGTAGGGTGAAACAGAAGACTCATGATATAGAAGTTAATATTGAACTTTTGAAAAGTGGCTCCTTCATCAGAACTGATAAGTAAACTACTCTCCACCTCCGGATCAGATAAAATCAGGATCTAAGGAAGAGAGGGGAGTGGGAGCAAGAATTATATTAGCTGGATATTTTCTATCTGACAGTTTTATACATCCATATCTCTGATGCATTTGAACACACTTACCTTCCTCTTATTGGTGGGACAGACGTACAGATAGCTCAGCATGGTTCTTATCATCACTTTATCCGTCAGCTTCTCATATGTTGTCCCAAAATCTACTGACCTACAAATACATATACAAAAGGTCAATAATGTGATATTTTTTATTCATTTAATTGTTTAAAAATACGGTAACACTTTACAACAAGCTCCCATTAGACAATGTTAGTTAATGTGTCACTGACCCACACAGACATTTGATTTCACACAAAGCACAAGCCAAAGTGAAAACACAAAAGGAAGAGCTGAGGATTTTTTTATCTTACCTGTGTGACACAACAGGTTTCCTGTGTCATGTAATTTTTCTGCCCTCACTAAATGTAAAAATTCAGTGCAAAGCAAGTCATTATGTCTAATATTGAAATTACATGTGAAGCAGGATTTTGGACCAATGAGATTTCACAAAGACCCTGTTTCCCAGCGGAACAGAAATAGAAACCAAACGTCCAAAATGTCTTGTTGCCATCACAGCTGGTTAGGACAAAAACTCTAAATAATGTGGACACAGGTTTAAGGCTTTTTATATTAGACGGGTACAACATCATGGGCCATGTTAGATCCTGCATCACCCACATGAGCGCTATAACTCAACAGCGCGGCACACCACAGCTGCAGTGAAGCTGAGATTTTCAAAAGTCATTGGCCTAATTAACTGAAGCTGTTGTGTATGCAAGTGTCTCCGTTCCATCGGAACTCATTAACACCGTCTCTTCTCCGGCAGGTACGACAGCAGACAGGAGAGTCTGCCGAACTCTTACAAGTATAATAATGTTAATGGTTTTAAGCCAGACAGTTGCGCGATGCAGTGCTCGAGAAGCACACGTGTAGGTGTCGTCTGAAGCATTATCTCCTCGAGTGCTCATCTCTGAATGTGCTGAGAGTGCTCATACTCTGACACTTTTACCATCGGATGCAATTACACAGCCGTTCTGAGCTGTTCAGGTTATTTGGGTTGTGTAAGCTGTAGCAGCACAGGTGAAGAGGAAGATGGTTCTCTGAGCACCCTCAAACGATGCTGAGTGCCTGGCCTAAAACGCTTCTCTGATGTTTCTGGTCTGGTCAGACTCCCTCTCTATCCTCTGGCAGATCTACCCTGTACTCAAGAGGACATTACTCCTCCTCTCAGGACAAATACGCCTGGGTACGTGTGTGTAATTTAGCAATTGCATGGGAAGGCTGGATACTTTTTAGAGCATGTATCTTTATTTTAAAACACACAAGAGTGTGATTAACTAGCTCCTCAGAATGAGCCGTGATTTGTCTTCATATTTTTTCTACCCTTTTATGCCGCCTACAGCAACATTCATTAATCATTCATTCTGTTATTACTGACATCATTTACTACAGCCTGCAAGCAGAGCTTTAGCATTCACCTCTTTTAATAACATGATGCCACCCCCCCCCCCCACACACACACACACACACTCCACTGTCTATCTCTTTCTCTCTCTCTCTCTCTCTCTCTCTCTCTCTCTCTCTCTCTCTCTCTCTCTCTCTCTCTCTTTGTTCCTCATCTCTTGCTCATCGGCTTTCCCATTCCTTTACTTTCCTCTTCCTCATTTCCTGTTTATGCCATTTCTGTTTGTGGAAGTTGGGTAATGGCTTTCTGTTTTTCTCTCTGTAAAACCCCCAGCTCACCCCCCCTCTCTGAGTGACACTCACCAGGAGAGGAAATCTCATCAGGGCTTGCAGCCAAAAAGAAATTAAACAAAGCCTTCCTTCAAGGTGATTGCAGTGTGTGTATATGAGCGTTTGTGTGTATGTGCGGGTTTGCAGTGATGGTATGCTGATAAAGGATGATGTCATACTACATATCTCCCAAAACATATCAAGCATTCCTTTTAATTACTGCAATATTGTTTTCATTATTCTTTTAATTAAAAACGACAAAAGTCCAACCAAATATCAGCTGTACTGATGATGATCACTCAGCGCTTGTGGCTACAATTACTCTTTCGTTAAATTCCATTTACCTTCGGGTGGTATTTATAGAGTTTTGTGTAAATCACAGCTTTAATAAGTGGATAAAGATTAAGCACATAACTATAATAAATACAGAGTACATTAAAACAATTACATTTAAGATGCAGAGAGGTGGTCATATTACAGTAATACTGATGATAACATGTTGTGTTATAATTTAGGCTGCTTTAAATTAAAATCTAATCATTTTAGTTTTGTCCCAAAAACTTTAATAATTAATAATTAAATAAAAGACTAAAATAAAAAAATGATCAGCTCAACATCTTTGAAACTGAAATCCCAATTGGAAGTTCCAATGTGACTGAACGATACAGTGCAGAAGCATAAAAGTAAAGGGATTATATTATTCCAGTAAGAACCAGTTAGCCATTCAAAAATGTAGGGTCTAGGGTTTTTAAATTTAATTAAAGGTACTTTAAATCGCTGTGAACTGTAGATTTCACTGGGAGCCATTTTAATGGATAGAATGGATGTGAGAAACACCCCAGTTGGGAAGGGAATTTTTCAGACCCTCTCAGACAGCCAGACAGAAATGCACTCCTGCAGTCTAATCTGAAACTTAAAAAAGCATACCAAAGTATGAAGAGCTTCTCACAACTTGTAAAAGGATAGAAAAAAAATGTCTTATGAATAGTGAAGGTTTATAAATGAGTAAACGATTGTTCTCTATGAAGTGAAGTAGAAATTAATGGGGGAAAAAATCAAAACGTGAGGTGCCAGAATGTACAGTCAGTGCTTTCTTTCTCTATGGATAAGCCTGCCTTACAGTTACCTTGCAATTCTTTTCTTTCCATTGTCTACACACTATGACAAAGAGAGAGAGAGAGAGCCGGGTCATGGTACAGAGCGTCCCAGGAGAAGACAAGGATTAAGTACTTTACCCAGGGGCATATCAGCAATGGTCAGTGAAAGTGCTTCTGAGCAGTATTTCATCACAGATCTTTGCCATTCATATAGTTCGGTGTACTTGCCACTAACGCACTTGTGGGGCTAATGCAAGAATGTGTGTTGATTTGTAATGGGCTGGAAGAGTAATACTAATTCCACAGTGTTATCAGATCATTTAATTCAGGCTGGGTCAGCAGTGCTGCAGCAGTTGGAAGGTTCACCCCTATTTAAAGAATGCAAGCTTTGTGTTCCTGCCCTTTTCCTAGCACTGATATAAAATTTCCCCTGTGCTCTCATTATACAGTAAACTACTGAGTAAAAAAGGCTGAAAAAAGTAAAAACTTGCCACATACCCATGAGGAATGGCAAACTTTACACACGGTAGATGTACAACACATGATTCTGTATTTCCATGCATTTATGATGAGCTGTTCCTTGTGTAAAAGAAGTGTGCTTGATTCTATTTAATGCGCATTTGTAGTGTACTTTAAATCTTTAAAGTGTATTTTTTTTAAACTGTACCTTCAGATAATATAATATTAACTAAATAAAAGTCCACTCAAGCACGCTTGAGTACAATTTCATGGCTGTTTCTTAACACACTTAAATACACTTTTAAAAAGTACACTGTAATAATGTCAAAATTGTTTTAATAATAATTTGTCATTCTTTAAAGTAGTACACTTGATGTTTTGACTAACATACTAAAGCACAACTATATTTTATAATTATATTATAATATATTGAACTGTCGTGAACATTTGATATTACTTTTGAGGTGGACAAAGTACACAACTTCCCTACTTGAGTGAAAGTACAGATACTACTGGTCAAATATTACTCCGTTACAAGTAAAAGTTGTAAAGACCTATTTTTACTTAAGTAAAAGTACAGAAGTACTCGTTTTTAAAAGTACTTAAGTATCAAAAGTAAAAAGTAAATGTCAATGCATTGTTTTATTATTGTTGCATTGTTGTATGTAATACTTACAGTACCTTATGCCTCTGAATCTATGCCTGCATACCCTCATATTAAAGGTGGTATCAGTGATTTCAGGCCCAAAAATATTTTTATCACATTCATCTAATCTTTCCTAACGATCCGCTAGCTGCCCGCCCCATAAGCATGCCGTCAAAAAAACGCGTCTCTGTAGGCAGCCTAGGCTCTGAGATCTGCACACAAAAACAAATGGTTTAGCCAAACACTCAAAATCAAAACAAATAGTGTTCCAACCAATAACCGACAGGGGGAGGGTGTTGTGAGGTTTTGTGCTCGTGCACGGCTGCACGCGAAGTCAGAGCTGAAGAAAAAGCTGGCTCAAAACCTCACAACACCCTCCCCCTGTCGGTGATTGGTTGGAACACTATTTGTTTTGGTTTTGAATGTTTGGCTAAACCATTTGTTTTTGTGTGCAGATCTCAGAGCCTAGGCTGCCTACAGAGACGCGTTTTTTTGACAGCATGCTTATGAGGCGGGCAGCTAGCGGATCGTTAGGAAAGATTAGATGAATGTGCTAAAAATATTTTTGGGCCTGAAATTACTGATACCACCTTTAAGATCACATTTATTTTTTAGGACACAGTTCCAGTAGTGGGGTTGAATGTGAGATTGAATAAGTCACTCAATAACGTCCACAATGAACACCCAAATGGCTGTTTCCTCAAATACTGCCATATTTAAAGTTTTTTGGCTTTTAGCATGAATATGTTAGCCTTACTGTAATCTATAAGCTAGTGTGCTCCAAAACAGTGACATAATTTGAATTTAGAAGACCAAACCCAACGTTGAAAATGAAAATCAGGTTGATGTCAGAGTCCAACATCAATTTGACACTCCAATGTTGGACACCAAAATCCAACGTCGGGTTCAGACGTCAAACCGACGTCAACCCGACTTTCATTTCCAACCAAAATGCAACCTAATGTTACTTCTTTCTACTCAAGGACCTTGACAGAAATGTAATTGAGTAAAAAGTATGATATTTGTCTTTCAAATGTAGTGAAGTAAAAGTAACAAGTTTCCAGAAAAAATAATACTCAAGTAAAGTACAGATACTCAAAAAGTGTACTTAAGTACAGTTCTCAAGTAAATGTACTTTGTTACTGTCCACCTCTGTACATTTCAAGTTAATATATATTCTATGTAGGCTACTGAACAGTTACTTTAAATGTACAATTAAAAATACATGTTAATTCATGACATACAAGTTTCAGTAGAAATGGCATTAAAGTATACTTCATTTAATTGCAATTAACATGCAAATAAGTGTCTAAAACGTTCACTTTGTACTCAAGTATATTCTTTTAAAGTATATTATTATATTTACTTATTAGGTACTCTTATTAATGGTATGCTAAAGTGTAGTTAATTTTTTATAAGGAGTACCAGAGCACTGATGGCCAAAGTACTCAGAGGAGAGAATAAACTCAGTATTTCCCTTCACAGAAAAGGCTTTACCTCCAGAGTGAACTCTCCGTCACGGTTCCCAGGTTAAAGTCGAACAGTTTTGTCAAAATCAGGATCACCTGAAAGAAAAACACGCAGACATTTTACAAATCACCAAGCAATCTCCATTTACACATCCCCAGCTACAGCACTCTTAATGTGCTACTTAAATGATAAAATGTCTGTCAGGCAGCCTCGCAGTGATGGATGAGAGTAAATATCAGGTGTGAATTTTATTATCTTGAGATGACAGCAGAATAAGAGGCAATGCACTCAGAGCCAGGACAGCCTGATGGAGGTAATGATGATCAGGGGAAGAGAAGAGCGAAAGAAAAAAACCATGATGCTGTACACATACGCTAAAAACACAAACACGCTCAAGCTGTCAAATGGCACGCTGAAACGTGGCAGGTAAAGCGCTTTGCTCTTCCCAACTGACAAAACATTCTGAGCACACACTCATAAACAACAGCGAACAAACAAGCATCTGTCTTTCCACTGTGAGTTTTTACCATAAAAAGAAAGGGATAGAGAGAGACTTTGAATCAAAAGAAGACAGTAAGTGGTCCCTTTGCGTCCGTGTCTGTGTGAGAACACAGTCTTCAGTATCGCGTCCACTCCACACACTAATGAATATTAGACTAAAAGGTCCAATATTTCATTTCACACTCCATGATTGTTCCCTAATGAGAGTTCAGTCAACAGGAGTATTGTCATTAACCTAAAAGAAAATCGAGTAATAATTCATGAAACGGATGCGGACGCAAACACGACTGTTATAGAAAAACCTATTACAGCCTACCGGTAGTCTGTGACTTTACTAACGCCGCTATACCGAGTCCTATGTTTGTGTATGCGTGTGTGAGCAACCTTCACTTTTCACAGCCCCACCTGTGACGGGACGGCTTCATCTCAGGTTAATTAACCAATCAGAAGAGGACAAACTATTAGCATATCCAAATACAGCATAACTGAAAGAGCAGGACCCCAGTCAAACTCACTCAGCTTCCTGAACCAGCAAAACCACCGTGATACTGGAACTAATTACATCTCTTTCTTGAAAGAGAGAGAGAGGGAGACCAGTGTCCATGGGGCTAAAAATGAATATTAATTTCAAAGTCGAGGTTTCTATTGTCCGTTTCTATGAGGTCAATAATATGTGCAGGGATGTTATGCAGATTTAATTACATTTGCATATAAATGGTGGGTTTGATCAGTTCATGTCCAAGCTAAGATCAGATTCAGTTTAAACATGAATGACTTACTGTCATATTACAGTCAATGTGCTGAGGTCTGTTCAGTCGCTTTATTCTTCTAACCTCAAATACATGAAAAAGCTTCACCATTACATTCATCTTTTGTTCCTCTACCTTCTGTTCTCTCCAAAATAAATGTTTCATTACATGCGAAACATGTCAACATTGTTGAAGACTCAACATTCCTGTCTTTTTTCAGCTAGAGCTGGCATGTCATAAAATCCGTATTACATGCTGAATTTTACAACTGAACATTTCCATTTCCATAATTCCCGTATCTATTTCATTTACTTTATTGCATTTTACCATGAAATATGATTATCTAAATTGCAGCTTATAGTGCTGTGTATGGCCATTTTGTTGTGCTCTGCGTGATACCATGGAAACAAGTCCTGCAAAGACCAATCAGTATCCACTGAAGGCTGCTCACTTGACAGTGACAACAAGTAGCAGTGAAATCAACAACAATAGTCGGAGTAAGAACATATGGTATTGTGCCACTAACATAGCTGATGAATCTTCCAGAGGAAGCTGACGATACTTTTTACAGCTTTTGTGACTGAAATGGCAAGACATATCACTTTAAGAACTATTTTATTTCCCCAAAATGGATGTTTACTCTGTTGCCTATGAACATTAAAAAACAGTATGAATAAGAGGTGTAACAATATATCATGTCACAATACAGTATATTGCAATACAAAAATGCAACAATATGTATCGTTGATAGTGACAATCTGTATTGTGTATAGTTCACCCAAAATAAAAAAAATGACTGTGTGAGAAAAGTTTCCAGAGTTTAAGTGTCAGTACTACATTAAACTACTATATACAATGTTGAATATAATGTATAATAATGCAATGGGGGAATATTTGTGGGTCCTCATAATGCCAAATGTCTTTTGTTTCTAGTAAAAAGTGGCCTACATTATTTTAAATATACTGTATCTAGTCAGTGACAGAGTGCAAGTATATTCGTCTAAAATAATTCTGTATTTTCACCTTCAGAATCATGAACATTTTTATTCTGGTGTCAGTATTGTCCTCTGCTTTGGGTTATCAACACTAAATCCAATCCAATATCATATCACGATTTTTTTCAGGAAAAATCATGATTCACGATTTTATCATGATTCTTTTTCATGTTGGTTTTACTATTTTGACTGAGCATTAAAGCCAAACTAATGTCCCTATTTTAAAAAGAAAGCCTTACAAGGTAACAAAATATAAAAAAGAATGGCAGACATTTAGGCCAAAGTGGCGAAGAAAAAAATATTTGTCATTATTTTCTTTGTTATTAAAGATAAGAACAAAGATACACATTACATAACAGTAGGTGCATTTAACAAAAGCCTTCAAGAAAGAAATTAAATGAACAAATATAAAAGTAAAACACTCCATAGTCTTCACTATATAAATTATACATTGATACTTATTAAAGCTACTATTAAAGTGTCTCAGACACCGGCACCGACATGAACACCGGCACGGACACGGAAATGGCACAAACACCGGCACAGTCACCGACACCGGCATGGACACCGGCACGGACATGGAAATGGCACAGAAACCGGCACGGACACCAGCACTGACACTAGGGGTGTAAGAAAAAATCGATACACTTGAGTATCGCGATATTTTATTTTGCAATACTGTATCGATTTTCAAAAACGCAATATCAATTTTTTTTTTTTTTTATACGTCCAAAAATATTCATGGTAAGACCGTAAGACAGTGGTTCACGTTTATGTTGTTTAAATCCCTACCACTAGATAGCTATGCTGAGACGCACCACTAGTGTCCTCGCCATGCAGGCTCGCCTATAACGGTGCGTGTCCACTGGACATTTTAGTATTGACAGCGGACCGGAGAAAGCTTTGAGAGTGACCGAGAGCGTCAAAAAGTTGGGCAGTTCCTTTATACAAATATCAAGCGAAAAACGCAGTCGGCAGCCAATTGCTGTGAGGTTCGGGATGTGACGTCTTGAGAGTTTAAACATATGCAAATTGTGCCGGAGTTTATGCTGGATTTAGTGCGTAAATCATTTTGTTTACAAATTAGACGTTGTGCAGTTGTTATATAGCCTATATGTTAAATATTTCATTTTGGATGTGTTTATTGTGATTATATTGGCTGGTTTTATAAAGGTTTATACAACTGAAAGGATATCTTTGCTTGGTGCATTTGGAAACAAAGCTTGTCTATTTCTAAATGTAATCGCGTGCATCGTTCACACCAAACGCGCGAATAGAGCGTCTGGCGCGAGTGATTTCAATGTTAAGTCAATGCAAAGACGCGTTTACGCGCGTCTGGAGGTCCTGCGGCACGAGGCGTTTAGCGCGGCGCGGTTCGCCTCATTCGCGCGTCCAGTTCTTTTAAAATCTTTTATCACATAAAACTTGATTTCAATATGACACATTCATTTTGTTCACTTTCATCCACTTTCATTCATTTTCGTCCAGTTCACGTTGTTGTTTTGTATTGTGACAGGGGCTGTACCTATTTTCTTTTATTATGGCCTACTTGAGCATATAAAAATTTGTTCACTAAGAACCTGTGAACCACAATCCCAAACTGGCAGTTTGATTTTCTGTGTACTGAATTGTTTACCTAAAGTAAACTTTGACTTTTATGCACATCATGTCTTTTTTAAAATATTTTTAATATATTTTACTTTAAAAAAATCCCAATATATCGCCTTATGCACAGTATCGAAATATATTGCAATATATTGAATCGTGACCCATGTATCGTGATACGTATCGTATCGCCAGATTCTTGCCAATACACAGCCCTAACTGACACCAGCACGGTCACCGACACCGGCATGGTCACCGGCACGGACTCGGACATGGAAATGGCACGGACACCGGCACAGACACCGGCTAAGGACACCCAAAGATATATATACACAACATATACAAATGAAATAAACAGTGCTTCAGTTTTTCAGCTACAGTAGGTGAATTTAACAGAAGCATTCAAGAAAGAATTTAAATCAACAACTATAAAAATAAAACACTACATAGACTTCACTGTAAATTATAAACTGATACTTATTAAAGCTACTATTAAAGTTCTCAGAGCAGTGAGTGGTTTTCTCTTTGTTTTTTGTTGTTTTATTAATAGGAATAGTTCCCCCAAAAATGAAAATTGTCATAATTTACTCGCTCAAGTTGTTTTAAACCCAAATAAGTTTCTTTCTTCTGTTGAAAACAGAAGTGATTTTATAGAATGTGGATAACCAAACAGCTGCTGGTCCCCAGTGACTTCCATAGTATATATTTTCCTACTGGGGGTCAATGGGGCTGCAAATGTTTGGTTTGCCACATTCTTCAAAATATCTTCTTTTGTGTTCTCAAATATTTGCTTTGACTTTAGACATAACCAACTGTGATTATGTAAACCTTGTGTGTATTTGAGTGTATTAACCCAATACGACTCGAAAGATAACTTTGTCCAGCAATCAAAAATCGTGATATCGCTCACCCCTATTTCTCCACCCCTCACTGTAATACCAAATTTAGCATTTTAATCAACAGTAGATTTTTTGTTAACCTTTTACCATATGTCTTGGAGTATCGCAATTATATAGTATCATGAGTTTAGTCTCGTGATATGTATTGAATCGTGACATGAGGGTACCGTTACACCTCTAGTATGAATATCTAAAAGTGTACTGTATAGATTCATATTGCACAAAAGACATTAGATGTACATAGTAAAAAAAAAAAACATGAACAACATGATCTAGTTCATTGTTTTGAATTGAAAATCAACCACATTTAGCCTTTAAGTTGCCTGGAAGGTTATGAAGTCCACATTTTTAAACATTAAACACTAATAAACCTTTCATCTGGGGCCCAGTATTTTAAAATGTTTGAGTGAAAATACATGTGTGATTAAATATTCAATTATAATAGAATAATTCAGTTTCATGTTTCAGTAGTATTCATTAAGATCTGAAATCCGTTCTGTTTATGTAATTTTCATTTAGCCAAAATAACATGTAGCCAGTGGACTGAATAACAATGATGCTTAATTGGTCATAATAGTCTTTTTAATCACAAGTAAATCGGTACAGAATCTGCGCCTGCAGAATTCCACAGAAACATTTGCAGATTTTTTGCAGAATTAAAACATACACACATCGCATGCTCATTCATTAAAGACTGGCTAATTTGATGATTCTTTCAGAAACCAGTAAAAGAACAATACTTTATGGTCAATTGAACATATTTTGCCATATTTTAATCATCTCATTAGAGATCTGACAACTGCATGTTTCCCCGCAAATAAGTACAGAAATACATATTTGACCCATTAACCACAATATTCTTATTATTTTACGGCAAAAACAACTGCACAACAAGCAGTAAAAGTGTTTCCCCATTGATTACAGTTTTCCAAGTGAGCACCCTACTAACATTATTCTGTTTTATTTATGTTGTTGTGGACCATGACATTTTGAAGAAGACTCAAGGCTATGCTCAAAGAGGACCAGAAGCCTTTTAAAATCCACTCGTGGGAAATCATGATACACTTGTAAACTTCAGCTTTTAAGCTGTAACTTTTAAAAAATGAAATAATACATAGATTGGGACAGGTTGACATTTTAAATCAATTTGTTGACTGAAAGTCTTACTTTCTCCATCTTTCTTTTGTAGCCATAGAATGTGTTTTTCTTGTTTAGAATAAGGCCTATGAGGTTTTCTAGTTTCCTGTAGCCACTGAACATAAAAACGCCAGACTATGACAACACTCTTGGTCTAACTACATGAACTGGGGGGGGGGGTTTGGCTGCATCAAAATACCAAAAAGTTGGCTTCAGTACAATACCAGCCTCTAGCAACTCAACAAAATCAACATCTTAAGCATCGCATTAACAGCCTCAGGCAACCAGTGAAATGAAACTAAGCTCTTACTGTCAAATATATTCAAGTCAGTATTTTGTGAGATTCAGTGTCAAAAATTAATAAATAATCTCATAGTTTCACCCAAAAATTAAGTGTTAGTTTAAACACTAATCCCCCCACAGTATTTTCAGCCCTTGTCCCACATTTTCATCAGTCTATTGATTTTTAATTATCATATTAAGAAAACGTGCATGTGTTCTTTTGCCTTTTTAAGAAAAAAAATTTTTATTCTTTTTGCCGCGCAGTTTTTCACCTATATTTAACAGCGCTTCATCAGAAGTACAAATACAACAGCCGTTTTTAAATCCTATCCAATGGTTGAAAATGCCTGCTGCCTTTGGGCTCAGTGATGTTGAGTTTAAATGACATGTAATATAAAGACATGTAATGTTACATTGTGATGTAATGGTGTTTTCTGGAAGGGACTAAAGAACAAAGAACTTGTATCAACTGAAAGGCAGAATACAAATGTTTTTATTAGGTTAGATAGACATAATAATTTCAGGTTATGTTTTAGTATTGGTAACATGTCCCACATTGTCCCACACAAACTTATAATCGTCCCACATTTGGTTTGTTTGATGGTGGTACCCTAGATCCATGTCTTTTGTAAACAGAGTCGTAATCTACTTGCCTTCATTTTTCTATTTCTAAACTACAAAATGAAACAGCTATAATGTCAGATTTGAAACACAAATGCGTTATAAAAAAAACACATTTAATGAATCAAGTAACAATGGCTGAAATGCCAAACTATGCTAAAGAGCAGACCATTGTTGACTGAGCCAGGTAACGAAATGTGCTAAATGACTTTTTTAGTGCCAGTATAACAATCAACCCTATTGGAGAGTAAAACAGACTATAGAGGTTCATGATTCACCAGCAGGTTTTTTGAGGCAAAAAAATGTTTTTAAATAACCTAGCAATACCACCTGCATAACCGTGAGCAAACAGCGGCAATCTGGGATTGCACACACAACAAATCAAGTAAACATGAAGACCCATTTTAAGTGGTAATTTTGATGAAGCCCATAATTAAAACCGTTTCCGAAACCCTAAACAACAAAATCACATTAACACGGCTAGATGATTAAAAAGTCTATATGTTCTGAGTCAGTTTTCGGTCAGAGACTGTTTTCAAACACTCAGATGAAATCAATTAAAATGGTAAAATGAAATGGAACTACCTGCTCATTGTTCCAATACTGAACATTCTACAAAACCCATAGAAAACACTGAATTCTCCATTGCAATACTTTTTCTCGGCAGAGCAAAGAGGCACTTTCATTGCCATTCTGCTCTCAAAGGAGTCATGCAGCACATTGTGACTTTTGTTTCTCTCTGGTGGACTTCACAGCTCATATCTCAGTATTTTTGGCACTAATTTGTTTCTGTGTACTGTAATACACCCGCGGAGTTAGTGCCAAACTGAAATTTATGCTCACAATTTAAATAAAAAACAAAGGACGGAGGAATCTTTATTCTCTCATAAATCCAGTGATCATGAACAGACTGGGGTATAATATATCAGTTTAGCTCTAGTGGAATTGAAACAATCAGTTTCAATGTGTTCTTGGAGTGTGCTGAATATCAATCCAACATTCCTTACTTTTTCATTTTACCCTCTCTTTTCATTCCCTTTCATGGTGTTTCTTCCTCAATTTGTCTTCTATTGCTCTCTGAGTATCGTGTTTAGAAGCTGCCATATGAATCAATAAACCTCAAGACATTAAAATATGTTGCAAAATGGAGGGAAGGGATGGAATGAAAAAGTAGAATTGATTTTTTAAATGGTTTATTTTAATAAAAGACAGCTGTATTATTGTATGCTTCATATATCTGGATATAGTATAACAATAAAAAAGGTGGGGATGTTGAATGGAAGTATCATAAATTCAGCGGGAGTAATCGAATCTTAGTGCATGTTTGTGTTTGTGTCCAGTGGTTTATTTGGGGCTGTAGGGTCTCATACCCTAATGATAACCCATCAAGGTAAATGAAAGACTCTCTGTATTTTGTGTTTGCGACTATGTCAGAGTTCTCACAGGATCATTAGAACTGCAGACACTCGTAGCATGAAATTGAGTTTATGGGGATAATATACACAATAGATGAATTTCAAGAATGAGTTTGCGCTTTGGGGAGAGACGCATTTTCTCATCAGTCAAATAAGCGAAAGATGTGTGCTCTCACACACATACACACCTAGAAAAGGAGAATACTTATTCATATTTATGTTTTATTAATGCTCACTGCTTTGCCTTTGGAAAAACCACAAATCATTGCATAGCTCGATTCTGCCTCGCTGGAAATTTCAATCATTTTCACACACTTCTGGATCTTTTTTTGTGTTTATTCAACAGAAGGCCTGGGGGCCACACAGGACCATAATAAAACTCTGTACATTATCCTGTTCCTTAAACTTAATCCTCAAGTACACATCTGCATATGAATATACATGAATATAAATGACCTTCATAGATATCCCTCAGAGATGATCCTCACTTAGAGCGCAAGCAGGTGCACATTTCCGCACACATTCATACACAACACACATACACACGTTGTGCACAAAGTTTCTGCTGAGGGCAGCAGCCTTCATAACGCTGGCAACAGCTGGGAGGTTTATCTTACTGCATGATATAAAAAGAAACCTTCATGTAAGCATACACATAAACACACACACACACGCATATATAAATCTTTATGTGTAACCAAACTTAGAAATTTTGAGCATATGTTCAGTTATACGGCTTTATATTGTATTCTTGTACTTGTACTTTTTGTTTTGTTTATTTTTGAGTGTTTCTACAGCTTAGAGAACTGGGCAAGTGTTTTGGTTGCAAAACTCCTTGAATCTTAAGTCATGTTCCATGCTCCATTTTTCAGACGAATTACTGGCACATGAGCTTCTGCCAACATACATACACATGCATAACCATAAAGCTAGTACTAGGGGTACTGTGTTTTGCTATGATAGTGTATTCACAGATGTCCTCTTAAAACTCATTTTTGAGAAAGGTATCACGTGAAATAAACATCCATATCTTAATTAAATTCAGAGCCGTTTCACTGTCAACAAACAACATACAGTGAGTTGAATTTCAATAAACATTAATACTAATGACAATGGTATTCCATATGCACGGACTGCACGCATGCATACTTTATGAAAAAAAGTACATAATGTCACAGGAAACCCATTATAGAAAACACATTAAACTGCCAGTAAGAACAAGTAAAATAGCTAAATAAATGCTTTATGAAAATATCACTCTAACATCAACTAGCTGTCAAAAAAAAAAACTATTACAAACACAAAGCTGAAAGGTTTACCAAATGTGTGATTTACTAACGAAACTAAAGCGAGATAAATATAGTTTACCCAAGAAAGCTTAAGTAAACATATGAAAATACATCAATAATTCTCTAAATGTACTAACTTTAGACTAATGTGCAATGTTTCTAAACTAAAGCACGTGACAGGACTCACAGGACAGCTTGTATGACTGAACAGGAATGTGTTTATTTCTTATACATTTAACCACCCATATGAGCATTTTGATTATTGATGTACATACTGACACAGACTTAAAATTAAATTTCTTTGTGGGGCATTTCTAACGAAACACAGTGGACTAATATTGAACCCAGAGATCTGGACTGGAGTTATTGGTTTGTCAAGACTAAATAAGAATTAAAATGTTTCAAAACTACGTGCCTATACTTCGTTCTTGGTGCATTTACTTTTTTTTCTGCTATGGACAGATAGCTTTGTTTGGAAGCCATATGGCCATATGTCGAGGCGCATGTCATTACCTGCCGCAATGTGTATGATGTCCAAAACAGTTATTAAATAAATGCATATAGGGTGGATCGGCACTGATTAGCCTAATTTTTACAACAACAGAGTGAGGTCTTCACAACTGTACAATTTAACTTAACATACAGTTCAGTGCATACCTTTATCTAACCTCACATATAGATTATAGGTGGTCACTCCCTTTCTGCCCAATTGAACAACATTGAAACAATGAAACAACCCTTTCTGCCAACAACTGAATATTTCTTTTGACAACAACTGTGACATGCGACTGATTACAACAGACATTAATGTAGACTTGTTCTCCTCAGTTAAAAAAGTTTATATGGCAATCATACAGCATTGGACTTTAATTTGGAACAGTAAAAATATACAATTAATCATGCTGTTTTTAAAACAATGTATTGTTAAAACACTTACATGTATAAGTGCTTAAACAAGAATGCAGGTTTTACACTCCAGTGGAATGACCTTATTAGACTTTCATTGTAAGAGCATTACAATGCGTAAATAAATGCAATTTAGTTTAACAGAGAGACAAGTCAAAATTATTTTCTTAAAACAATCCAATTTTAGCCCTTTAGTCTTCAAACTAATGCCTTCAGTGACCATTTGATGTATAGGGGGTGTATCTGCATGTAAAAGAAAAAAGCAGTTAATAGAATCTGCATTTAAAGAAGTAAGCCTTTTCTCCTTCACAAAATCAATGTGCTTTTGAGTGTTTCTTTGTTCACAAGAATAGGACTGTCTGTCCTGTGAGACCATGTCACCTCAAAGATAATAAAACCACTGAAGAACCCTATGAGATACAGATCTCAACTATTCACCCATGCAGAGAAGGCCAATGCTAACCCTACACACAATTGTCTTTAATGTCTTTAATGTCTAAAAAAAAAAAACATGTAAAATGTAAACATTTCTAATGAAAAAAAAAAGAAACACTAAACCAAACTGATGCATGAGCCAAGATAATCAAATTATACTGATATTAAACTGGTGTTAGTTGTTCAGTAACACTTTACAATAAGTTCCATTTGTTAAAATTAGTTAACTACATTAATTAACATGAACTAACATTGAAAAATGATTCTAAAGCATTCATTAACCTTAGTTAATGTTAATTACTAAAATTAAAAGTTGTATATTTTACCATTAATTAATGGACCTGAGGTGACATGAACTATATGAACAGCTGTATTTTTATTAACTTTAACAAGGGATAATAAATGCTGTAACAAATTAATTTCTCATTGTTAATGCATTAAAAAACGGTTAACTAATGGGACCTTACTGTAGAGTGTTACCAGTTCTTCTATATTAAATAAAAAAATGTATTCTAAAAATACAAATCTATAGTAATAGATTTAGCCTAAATTACATTTGAAATGACTTTTGAATACAGGGTAAAAAAGGAAACCACTTTAACTGGCTACTTAATATTTAAGCAATGCTTTTCATATTTAAGGCGTACAATAGCTGAATTATAGACTGATATTGTAATGCTCCTAATTTAATCAAGTGAAATTATTTATTTTAAGGAAAATCAAAGTAAACTGCACCCCCTAATGGTTTTGTACTAGTGTAGAGTTACTTGTGTAACAGAGCCTACATGTAATATTTATCTATAGAGCATTTTAGTTTGTTTAAACAACAACAAAAATTACAGAATAAGGCTGACAATTTCCTCTATAATGAATGCTTGCAGCACATCATCTGAACAATGAGCAAAAACAAATGTTAAGAAAAAAAGGGAGAAAAGTATTAATATTTTGCATTCTAATAAAAAGTCAGTTGTTAAAAGGATAAACAATGAGCTGTTTAGCTCCCTGAAAAACATGCTGTGAGATTATTGGCCCATATAAAGTGATAAATATTAATGGCTCCTCTCCACAAAATGTTAAACAGAGGTGTTAGTCATTTTTAAAAGGATGTAGCCTTTTAGAGGAGATTTATTTTTCAGACCTGACACAGAGCATTAGCACAAGCTGTCACTGGGGTTAAAGGGCTAGAAATATGACTGAAAGTTTTGCCACTGAGGTAAAAATAGATTGAACTGAGCTGCCATCTGAACAAAGTCAAAACAAAGAGAATGAGTAAAAAAAAGTTGCATCATTAGCATTAAAGACACCGAAGGGTTTTACTTTGACTTGAACGTATCTCTGCTCCCTCTGAACACCGTTTCTGTGATGTCACTTCCTTTCTGTGGCAGAATTGGGTTATAATAGCCTGCTCTCTAAATTTTCTCTGACCTCTATGTTTTGCTTTTTTTTTTTTTTGATCTGACTTCCTTTGTTTCTTTGGCTTCCTTTGCTCCTCTCTATGTCTTTCACAGCCGTTCTCCAGAGTCTGGATACCCACTCGACCTCCGCTGCCTCTGCCTTTAATTAAAAAGACAGAGAGACAAGCTGACTCTCTACAGACCAATAATTAGACACACACACACGGACACACACAGGTCTCAAAGACATTCACAGGCATACACACATCAGTGCCAAACACATATACACACACAGAATCACACACACTCTCTCTAAAGACCAATGACAAATGCTCTCATCTCTCATCTCCAGGTCACTTCTGACACTTGCTCTCTACATCCCTGGAAAGTGTACAATGACCACAATTAATCTGCATGCTCATTAATATTCAGTACTGAGACAAAGCCTGGATGGCTCATAATGAATAAATCCGTCACTGCGAATCCCATTGGAAGGAAAAACAGGTCACTGGTCTGCATACATTTGAATGTGAAGGGTACATGGGCGCTTTCACGTATCTTATTATTATTGAGCACATTTTATTATTGAGATATACAGTAGCCCCAAAAATGTATTTGGACACTTAATCAACTATGTGTCGAAAACGCTTCTATATAATAGCGTTTATTTTAAAGAAATATAGTTTAAAAATTTTAAGCAAAACTTTTCACAAAAATAAGCTTGTTACATTTTAAATCAATAAAGATATAATTCAGAAAGAAGACCAAACTGCCTTCATACATCCACTAAAGTTGACCCAAATTGAAACTCAGGGGCAAAATAAAATATAGCCTAGTTTATAAAATATATTGCATTCTTTTTTCGTTAACTATTTACATTAGCTAAATATTCTTATTTTTACTGTTACTTTAATGCATATTTAGTTATTTTGATTAGATAATCATAAAGCGCACTAAATGAAAGTCAAAGCAAGCAAGAAAATTTGAGTATATGGGAATGTGCCCTGTCAGCACATACAACTTCATCTGGGAAAAAGAAAGCATAAATCTTACATGTAGTACATAAATTTCAATCACTCTTTATAGTCTAATATTATTAGTATTGTATAATTATTAATATAGATAGAATGTTATAAAAAAAAACACACCACATGAGCATGATTTACCATTGAGTTACTCATGTTCACTTTGACAAATGAAAACAAAGAGAAGGGAGGTTATTTGAAGTCATTTAAGCTGTTTGTGCTTCATTTTCTTATCCATATATAATGTAAAATTTTCTAGTTATACTGTTTTTTTTTGGATTCTTTTGAGATTTGGGTTTATTGTGATTTTTGGTTGTAACTGCACCTGAGTTTTCATACATTTTGCACTTTTGTAGGCTCTATGCATGTCATGGCATGTCACGGGTATAAAGGGCTATAGAAAGACCAAGGACATATTTAGCACATTCAATATACAGATTTTATCTTCTTATAAATCAGAAATATGATGTTCTTCCCACCTCTGAAAATCCATTTTTGGTCAACCTCGACTTTAAAGGGGTGGTTGAATATGATTTCACTTTTCTAACTTTAGTTAGTGTGTAATGTTGCTGTTTGAGCATAAACAACATCTGCAAAGTTACAAAGCTCAAAGTTCAAAGAAAATGATGATATTTTCTTTAAAAAAAATTGCTTTTAAGGACTACAACAAACAGCTGGTAGGGACTACACGATATTCTTCCCTGGTTAGTGACATCACGAACCCCCCGGGAACGTGATTTATAGATTATCAAGACAGAATATGCTAATCAATGACTAGAAGATAACTAAGCTACATAAATTCATCAACTAACCATTGAGAAATGTTGTCTACATGTTGTCACTTCTTTTTGAGTCTCTCTATCTTTCTGACTCCGGTTTGAACATAAAAGGCTAAACGTTTTTGAAATTTTCAGTGCATGTCTGTGTGAAGTAAAAGGACACAAGCTCTTGAAGCTCCGCCCTCTGTGCTGGGAGCAGCAGCTCGTTTGCATTTAAAGGAACAGACACAAAAACGGTGCGTTTTTGCTCACCCTCAAAAATAGCAAACTTTAACATGCTATATAAAAAATATATGTGGGCTATTTTGAGCTAAAACTTCACATACACACTCTGGGGTGTATTGAACATTAAAGATTAATTTTACATCTTGTGAAAAGGGCATTATACCACCCCTTTAAAGAAGCAGCATTTACAGATAAATGACTGAATTGGCAAAGTGTTGTACTGCAGTCCCCTTTACAGAAGTGACAGTCAGAAATTTGAACTTGACTGAACTTACCATCACCACCACATTTGTGAGTTTCAGCAAATATTTGAGTGATGGAGTTTTGCAAATGTGTGCATATAGCAGGATAACCTGAAAAGAAGATCAAGAGTATCACACGTCTAATTATTTAGGTTTAAGGATGACTTTAAGGAACCATAATATTAAAAGATTGTCAAGCTTTACAACAATATTTTTTACAATGACAAAAGGAAGAATTTTAAATTGTAGATATTTATAATCCTTGGCTTCAGAAATGTTAAGAGTTGGGCTGGTTTTTTTTTTCACTTTCCCTTGAATTTGTCCATAAATCTCTGTGCTGAGCAAATGACAAATTATTTTAGCTTCAAATTTATATTGGTACTGGATATTCGTATACTTTGGAATGGCTGTGTCTCATAAATCATAGGATTTTAAAATGATTAGTAAGTGACACAATACATGAATCTGTAAAACATGGAGTTTAACAAAACTATATTCGCATTGCTCTGGTAGATTCTAATAATGATTATGAGATTTCAGGGTTTGAGAGAATAAATCCTGAGATTATGCAACCAGCTCTGCACATTAGGTGACAAATTAATGTGCAGATTCACTTGATCATGATTCAGGTAAATGGATATGACTTGCTGTCTGGAAACAGTTGGACAGAAGCTGTAAAATCCCCACCTGGACTAGTAAGTTTTGGGAAGTTATGGCGGTGGCTAATATAAAACATATAGGTAGGCTAACTCTACCTTAGATTGCATGAGCATTCATTCAAGAACTTCATTTTAGTATTAAAGCATACTGTAGTTTGTTGAAACTTCTATCATTTTTCATCATCTTTGAACAAATGAAAGAAAAGGGAATACTGGAACAAAAACATTTTTAATATACAGTTCAAAGGTTTGGGAACAGAAAGATGAATAATTTTGTTCAGCAAGGATACATTAAATTGATCAAAATGGATAATAAAGATTTTTATTATGTTACAAAATATATATATATATATATTATATAAATGCTGTTCTTATGAACTTTCTATTCCATCCTGAAAAACAGCACAATGGTTTTCAACATCGATAATAATAAATGTTTCTTGAGCACCAAATCCGCATATTAGAATGATTTCTGAAGGATCATGTGACAGAATGTCAGAATAAAGTATTCGGTCAGAATATATTATTTTAAAATTATATAAAGGTTTAACAATATTGTATAATATTGTTTTACTGTATTCTTGGTCAAATAAATGCAGCCTTTGTGCACCAATGTTCTACACATTTTTATAAACTATTGAAAAAAAAAAGTACTTTTTTGAATAAACTTTTTTGAAGTGCCAGCAGTGACTTGCCGCAAAACTAAAACACTGACTTCCTCTCAAACCGCCCTAATATTGAAAAGTCCTTTAAAACTAACCAGGCTTGATGTGTCCCCGAGTCAGAGTGTGTACTGCTACAAGCTCAGCCACTCTGCTGCCCTGAGATAGATAGGACACAAAGACACACAGGTCTAGAACACACACACACACACTTTGGCTGTCACTCCAGAGTGAAATTGTTGGAGGATGTGTAGACATTTGGATGGACAGCCAAACTCAAGGACATCCCTCATGCTCTCCGCAGGCCATGTGTACTCGCATGAACACATGCGCACACACCCTTGCAAAATTTCACATGAACGCATGCACAAGCCCACACTTGGACATAGTTGACTGCTATCTTCCTGTAGGGCATCAACAGAGCATCAACATGAAACTCGAGCGCTACAGACAGGCTAACAAAATAAACCCTGTGCAACCTATGATTGTACAGCCATAATCTGCGATTCTCTCACAGCAGGCCGGAAAGTTTTTTTTAAACACTAAAATCACTGCTTGATCGCAATCAAACTCCCATGGAGAGACTTCCCCTGGAGATGTGCTTCCTTAGCCACATTTGCATAAGATCCGTTTTGTCTAGACAACGAAATACACAAACCCCACCTTTACAATGATTTCTTGCTCTGCGGGGGCTCCTCTCAGAGAAAATGTCAGCGTGGACTTTGGAGGGCAAACTATGGATCAGGACCCAAGGGCAGGCGTTGCAGGGGCAGCAAAATTATTCTCTTGCATTTCCATCATCTTTATGGATTTTCATTGATTGTTTTTACAATTGAGAAAGCGGCCAAACAGCCTCTCAGTTGCCGTGAATCAAAAGTGAAAGCTTTCAGCTTTCAGTGACATTAGGCCTAAGAGAGTATGCTTTCAGCAGAACACACAGTTTCTTGCACACACACACACACACACACACACACACACACACACACACTCCTCTTCAGGAAAACTGCTGAACGATGTGGATCAATTTGGTCGCTAAAGCCACTAACATCAAAATAAAGCAAATCCTTGCATGCAAACGTTACTCTATTTGAAAGGCGTAAAACACGAGCCAAGTAAGTTGCCAAATGAGTACCATCATAAAAAGCAGACTGTATCTGCGAATGGCAGTATCCCTAATCTGTGTTCACTATGTGCCCTACTCACCAAGTAGGGGATATCTGTTGAAGTTCACTTCACTTCACAAAATTCATTCATTTGGTTCACCCTGCAAAATCATCACAGATAGATGAAATTTGAGTTTTGCATATTAGAGGAGTTTGAGCAATGATAAAATAATTTATATCTGTAAATAAATACAACAGAAATGACCATACTTACATTTAATATACTAGCGCATATAATACATCTATTTATTTAAATACAAATATATTAATTTTTAATATCTGAAAGCGTTAGACTAAGTGATAAATGTATGTTGCATTGTTATGAAATTAAATGTAATTTGGTTATGTTAAAATTGAAGAATCTGTTCATCATATAAAGCGATCATATTTCTTCACAAGGCTTGGATTAGACCGCTTCTGTTTCATGATGCTTTTATTATCTTTTTAAGTTTCCGTCACCTGGACTTTTAATGGAGGGAAACCTTCGAAGATTAACCAAAGTCTTATGGGTTTGGAACAGCATGAGGGTGAGTAAATGTTGACAATTTTCATTTTTGTGTGAACTATCACTTTAAGATTGCAGAATTAAGGCAGGCTGGGCTGTAACAGTAAAAAGTGTCATTATTATTATTGCCCAATGCATCCTTGTGTGCAAATAGAACTGTGTGTGTGTGTGTGTGTGTGTGTCAGGGATTGAGTGAGGTCCAACAGAGGTGTGAAAGGCCAGACATTAGCTTTATCACTTGTGTGGTAATAAGACAGAGTGTCTACAGGAAGCAAAAGGAAAGGCTTCACATTTGATGAAAACTGGCATGACAGAGGGCTTCATTTGTTGCTTGCCGCTGAGAGGCTACCGGTGTCATCTCTTCTCATGCTAACATCATTTCCTAAACGGATCTTTTCAAACTACCATATGGGCCTCATTTTTCATTTAACGTCATGATTGTGTATGATGTTTTTTAACGTATTATTGAGTGCGTTATCCTTTAAACAATTTGGTGGTTCATTATGGATGGCAGTGTCAAATGTGCCAAATCAATACAACAAATGTCTCTGTGCAATGCATAAATGTGTGTATGTCAGGGTGAGATAGTGACACACAGGAAGAAAGAGTTTGTGTGGATGCTATCTTTTCTCTGACGTTCAGTTTGCATCTGTGGCTTCGCAAAAACATCACTCATGCGGTTTGGTAAAAGATACACCGATGGCATCAGCAGAAGGCAGAAACGCACACACACACATACATAAATTCTGCAGGTATTACCCTGCCAATCTAAAAAGTATGCTGACAGAGTCAGTCATTTATATTTCAGATGAGGCACAGAAATTGTGAAGGAAAAGGAATGAGTTCAGGTTACCAAAGATATAAAAAAAAGGCGTCACTCAAACCACAGCAGCATATGGAGAAATACAAGCAGAGGACCCAGGGTGCTAGAGCAGATGCAGCAAATAGATTATTGATGAAAGAAATTGATTGTTAAAAAAGTAAAGTGTAGCAGGCAAATAAATGACAGTCATATTAAAGTAATATTAATTCATTCTTCTGAATTGTACACTGTGTTCATTTAAACTGCATTTCTGGCAGGTTCATCTGAAACATCTGCATCCCAGAACAGATGCCCTAATGAAGAATGGGATGATCTGGCAAATCAGACTAAAGCTGTGTCCGAAATCCTGTACTTTTTCAGTATGCAGTGGATCAGATAAAGAAAAAACTGCATCTTTATACTTCTTCCACCATGTTGACATTGTCTTTTGACCTATGATTTAACAACACCCGCTTTAAGTGTTAAATATGAACAATTTATCCACAAGAAACAACTTTCTTATCTACAGCACTTGGCTCACAATTCTGAGACAGTTTATTGTAATATTTCTACTTCTCTCAGCTCCTGTGGACTTATGGGACAGAAAAGTGTCCACTAGCTGCACACTTCAGTATCTAAGCAGATGCAGTAGGTCATCCGGGTATTGCTTGCCTAGAGTTTCATAAATACTACACATTCTGGCATTCTACTCTTTTTGCACAGTGTGTAGTAAGGAAGTAAACATATAAGTACGGTTAATCGGGTGTAGGGCATGTTTGGAGAGACTAAAAACAAGAATTATTGTATTGTTTATCACATGAAATCATAAGGCACAGTAACAACACGCAGTAAAAAATCTTCAGTGCAATCTTTCCATGCAAAACTTCAAATCTGCCATTTAAATAAAAGAGTTTCAGAGAAAGTATAATGACAAGCAAAATGAGGCTATTATGATCATTCATCAAAATAATAGAAAAATATATGGACGGGTGTTAAATGAGAACCAGTGGCTTCCAATAATCAATATAATTATTTATGGAAAATAGACATTCATTAAAGAAATTAATGCTAAGGGGAGACAGATTGACTGTTTGATTGATTTCATTCATGGATTAATTCGTGGTCTGTCAAATGCACGCGTATTTGCACGGACTCTTTGGATGATACGGCTTGGTTGCAGTCTCTGTCCGTAAACACACAAGAGAGGGTTTTCTTTATCTTTTTTTCTTAATTTTTTTTTTTTTTACAACAAAGAAAGAACGGTGTTGAAAGAAATGGTGACGCGTGCACGGTTTTGCAGCTGCCACGCACCAGTCGTGTGCGTGAACTACAGTCCATCACAATAAAACAACAGATAAAATGACCCAGTTGCTCAGTTTTAACTTTACAAGTATAATTATGGCTCTCTAAAATGTGATGCATGGATAAAGTTTAAACTCACGCTGCTGTTGTGTCCGGACCACAGCACCATGGCCTGGTTATGAACAGAATCTCCAGACAACGCAAAGGTGGACGTAATCAGGTGTGGTTCATTCTGCCTCGGACTCTTCCCGGAACCGTCAACTCCTCCGGTACGCCTGAACTCGAACCGAGAACCGGCCGCGCTGTCAGACGGAAACAGACTGCGCTTTTCCCTCCTGTTTACTTTGATTTCCTCAGGAAACCTTGTTGGATAAACTTTTCCGTCTTTTTCCTCAGCTGGGCTCGTCCGTTCCGCTTGGGATACGTGCAAGTTCTCCGGTGTCTCTCTCCAGGACACAGAAGGAGACTTTATGTGCGCTTCAGGGTAAAGTTGAGCTCCATCAATTCCCCACTTCCAGTTTTTATCAGTGCTGCCGTCCGGTACACTTCCAAAATCACGGCTGACAAAAGCTGTTGTCTGCACTTGTGCCTCATTTCGGCGTATTGGAGCTAAGCACGAGGTGCAAGTGATATCTGCGCGCGCTGGGAGCGGCACGAGAGCGCAGAGAAAAAACAGCGTCCAGTACGTCCAGCTACACTCCGTCATCTTAATCGTCCTCACTCTCATTTTCACCTTTTACACCCTACCAAGTCCACGTAAGTTCCCTCAAAATCCCAACAAAAACACCTAAGATAACTTTTCGCCACGGTAGTGACGTTGAGGGGATACCTGTATAACGGTGAACGTCTCTGATGTGCGAGTTCGGTCGGATGTGAGCTGGGTGTAGTTACCGGAGGGGTGGAGCTGCTGAGTGACACGCGCTCACTCACTCGCTCCGGCTTGGACCGAGCTCGGGAGCAGAGTGTGTGACAGGTGCGCGCGCGGGGTATAACGATGGCCCCGAGGGTATCCGCGAGCAGAGACATCTGGAGCAGTCGAGACGGCATCTTTTCATATTAATATGTAAGCAGGAAAACAGATAACCTCGTCTGCTGTCACATCACCGAGAGGCAGATTTTAAATACAGAAACAGCGAAATGAAAACCACTGATAAGTCTTCATTTTAAAGTAGAAGTCAAATTGATTTACTGTGAAACTGATCGCTCTTAAAGAAACTTTTGTTATTATTTACTCACCCTCATGTCCTTCTGTGAAACATATCTTGTGAAGAATCTGTATATGCACCTCTTTTCCATACAGTGGCAGTTTATTGTAACCACATCGGTCAAGCTCCAAAAATGAACAGAAAATGCCACAAAAGTTGTCTATATTAGGCTATACTTTTATATATGATGAAAATTAAGATTATTTCCTTCTACTGCAGTTATCTAATTTCACTGTTCTGAATATTCAAAGTGGAGACTCAAGAGTTACTTTTTCAACACACAAGCAATGGTATTTGGCTTAAATGATGTAAAAAATAAGGTGAATTTAAATGTAAAAAATGTTAAATGAGATTTCAGAGCTTCGGTGGAGCTAATAATTTTTAACAGCTTACATTTGGTTCTTCGCAGTTTTAAAAGACTTGGGGTGTGTTTCAAACAACTCACAGTCAACATTCACATTCAAAAATGTCCACAATGCACCAAAAATAAACATTGTACTATTTTATTTAGTTTGCTTAATATGTTCACTTAGAAATGTTGTCAGGTTTTCTTCAGTCTTCAGACAGAAATGTAGAACAATTATAAAGTAATTAATAATAATGTTATAAAGTATATTCATGATAAATGAAACTTGATACCATATCTGCCCTGGTGTGTAGCACAGCAATATTGTTCATAAACACCAGTAATGTTTTAATGTGTGATATTGTGTTGCAGGAAATTGAGTAATCAGTGTCCCAATTTTAAGTTTATCAAGGTGCTTACTGGTGCCCAAATTAATGTTTACCATAGACCGATTGACAACATAAGGATTTACTGTAGAATGAATCACATCAGAATGTATAAGTCATGTGGATTTTTATTTTATTTTAGTTTTTTGTAGCCATTATAAAAACTGTCATTGTAAGGAAAATATTATTCAAAAATTATTTTTGTGTGTTTCATTGAATAAATAACACCACATGTTTGTATAGAAGCCAGTTTCTGCCTATAGAAATTAACATATTAAATTGTGATAAAGTTTAAAATAAGAAATTAAGTCGCAGATATACTGTAAGAGAGAGATACATTTAACGTGTACATTGAGATATATGTGGCTTTCAAACACTATAAGAAAAAAAAATCCTGCAAAAAAAAAAAAAAACAAAAAAAAAACAGAAAAGGTACTGGTCATTTTCTGCCAGGACATAATCTGTTAAGTTTACAGACATTAACTTTAACCCTAAAACACAATGCAGTACGTAATTCAAAATAAGGGTAAAATACCTGCACAAATCAATATGGAAAATTCTTATACTGTAACACAGTACATTGCGCCCTACTGGGACTTTTCTCATGTGTATGTTTGAAATGACATCAGAGTGAGCATTGCATTCATGATTCATTTAAAACCTGTCGATAGCATGATTACAGAGAGAAACAGACATTAAGGGAGAGAGAGAGAGAGAGAGAGAGAGAGAGAGAGAGAGAGAGAGAGAGAGAGAGAGAGAGAGAGAGAGAGAGAGGAGGGGGGGGCAAAATATGTCTTTCCTCTGTGTTGCGTGTGTTTGAAGCAGGAGGTAAGGAAAGCTCTTTATGCAGTTTAGTTAAAATATGCAGACACACACACACACACACACACACACACACACACATATATATATATTGCACAAACATGCATGTTCAGCCTAACATGAGGAAAGTCAGAAATATCTGGTCTATTTTCTTTTTACCATGATTAAGACGGTCTGGACATCACAGAAAACCCAGAGGATTTGCGTAAGCTCCATGGCTTTATTTTCCAGCCCTCTCAGCTGAACTCTGACCCTGCTAACAGCTAGAAAGATTTATTGAACTGTATTGCAGTTCACTGTCTTAACTCATCAACTTACCTACCTGTTCTGTCGACCTGATTTAACTTATTAGCACATTCAAGGTGAATTTTATATATATTGAAAGTTATATAACTTTTGGGAAATAGCATATTTTTTCCAATATGGTTACCACCCCGTTTCACAATCTGGCTTTGTACCTCTTAGCACAGAAAATCCTCTGTCTAAAACAGAACATTTTAAATGTGCTAAAGGTGTGTGTCATTTTGCATGAATAATTGCAGCATCAGCGTTTTTAATGTGATTCCTTCCACTTGTTGTCTTCATAAATCATTTGTTTGTGTTTTTTTAAGCGAGCTTTTTCCTGGCGGAATGCCCAGTGTATTCGCAATGTGAAGGTGACTGACGGGAATGTTTTGCATGTATTGGATAATTGGCATTTCACTAATCACTTATTGCTGTGTCAATGCTTTGTCAGATTTTCAAGGGAAATAAATCAGTAACCTCTTCTTCTGTGACATTTTTACTTTAGGGCAGCCTCTGTCAGGATTATGATTCCAGATTTCCAGCCTTGAATACTCCACTCGTTCGCCAGCAGCAATTTTTTTTTAAATCATATGCGACTCATAGCTCTTAGTCCTCTCACATCCTCAGTATATCACACTTCTGTCACACTCAAACACAAACAGACACAGTATTCTCTACAGTTTACCATATACTGCTGCAAAAATCGCTTAGTGTCACATTCTTCAGATTGACGTATGTTCGTGTACATTCAAACGCATGTGTATGCAAGGACTAGCAACCTCCAGGCAGTGTCCCATTTGCAGTGTTCTCAGTCCATGCAGGAGCTTGTTAGCTCTGACACTCCGTATGAGATCTGACAGACACTGAAATGGTCTCCTCCTGCACAGAGACACACACACACACACAGAGACAGATACACACACACGCACACACACACTTATGCAGACATGTGAAACCCAGGTGAAAAAGACGTAGTATTAAATGTTTTCATTGTAGTATGTTTATAATACATTTGTATTCCCAACATGCTTATTTGAAGTGCATTAAAATTATATTGAATTGCATTTTAATAGAAGTACATTGCTAATAAATATATGCTTAGTTACACTTTTACTGTAAGAAATATGCTAAACACAAGCATACTTATAGTATACTTTTTAGAAATATATTACTTGTAATAAATATATGCTTAGTTACACTTTTAAGAAATATGCTAAACACAAGCATACTTTTAATATATTTCTAAAAAGTACACTACAAGTACTTTGGTAATAAATATATGCTAAGTTTCATTTTTAAGAAATATGCTAAACACAAGCATAATTTTAGTGAAGTTTTAGTATCTCTGATTCATATATGGATTAGGTGATGTTTTTTGCGATCAACTTTTTGAAACGTGAACAGATTTGGTGAATAGTTCATCGGAGGGATATAAATCTCTCGGGTTACATTAAAATATGTCCGTTTTTCTTTCGAAGATGAACGAAAGTCGTAAATGGTTTGGAAATACTGAAGGGTGAATCATGACAGAATTTAGAGTTGTTTGTTTGTTTGGGGTTTTTTTTTGGGGGGGGGGGGGGCTATATCATAGAAAACGTAGTGTTGTTTTTATATTTACCCAGCTTCTTTACCCAGTTTGCATGGCGTGTGACATTTGGAACCTCATTATATTGTGATTATAAGATTTGTATTACATTAACGTTACTTGTCTGTGCCAGTCGTATTTTTGACACAAAGTGTAACAGCACGTCTTTTTCAGTGCAGCAACATTCAATTTGACCAACCCAGAAAATTGCATTGTGATGCTTATTCATTTATTGATGTAATAGTCATAGTGTACTTGTAACACAGGTATAACTGGAAATAGCATTTTACTGATCTTTGTCATAATGTATTTTGTTCAAGAGATTATATATGCTGCTGTACTTTTTGTAATGTACTCAACAAGTTAGTATATTAAAGTTTTCTTGATTTCAAAGTCTTTGTATGTCTTAAAGGAGAACTCCGGTCAATTTTAACATTGAGCTCATTTATTTGTAAATTTGGAGTGCTGTCAATACAGAGAACAACGACAAAAAATCGGTGTTGCCTACACCATGTTATCCTCTTTATAAAATTTGCACCCTGTTGACTTCAATGGGGCAAGTACTTAACCTGCTTTTAGCCTCTTAACATCCTTGATGTGTCATTACAAGTGCACAGCTAATGTGAGTGATTCCTTCAGAGTGATCACGGGTGAATCTGACTGCAGTAGATGTGAAAGATATTAATAAAAATGATGTTATTTCAGCCAGCGCACATACCTGTATTTACATCCTGTTTTCGGTCAAAGTCCATAGTAATCGATTGTCGAGTTCACACGCATAGGTTTAGTTACCTATGATCACGCGCGTGAACTCGACAATCGATTACTATGGACTTTATATTTAATTATTTTTGCACCTATATCATTTTGAATACTGAATAAAACAGCTTTATTATAAACTATTAGTGTAATGCTACATTTTTAATGAGCTGAAATGCTATTTAAATGTTCTTGAAGTACATTAAATGTATTATATCTGTAGTTATATGAAAGTATATTTTGAATGAACTGCAGGAATACACTTAAATGCACTAAATGTACTTGAAGTGGTTCAATTTTAGCACAATTTAATATATTAAAATATAGTGCAAAATTGATATTAAGCATATCTTTAAATAAACTTAATATACTTGAAATTGTTTCAAAATAACACATTTAATAAGCACTATAGTACAATTTAAATTAAGTATGTCTAAAAAAGCACAATTTAAATATATTTCCTTTTCACCTGGGAAGAGAGTGCTGCAGAGCTTTTATCACTGCAGTTGCCATTGTGTGTAGTGGAAAACACACACACACACACACACACACACACACACACACACACACACACACACACACACACACACACACACACACACACAAACACACAAGCACTTTCATTGGTCCTGGATGGGCTTCTCAGTTGCACAGACAACAAAGACAGAGAGACCAGAAACTGACATAATGAAGCAGCTACACTTACACTGGTTGGATATATTTATCTTTTTCTTTTTTTTCTTTTTTTTAAAGGAAAAGGAAAGGAAAGGGAGAGAAGAGCAATGAAATTCCTGACTGTCCTTAAACTGAATCATCCATATTAGATTAATTGCTTTTACGAGGACAATGTACTTTTTGTTCATTACGGCTCATTATCTGTGCAGTGTTTTTTTCTCTTTATTATGGCTCTCCTCTTTATCTGTGTAATGTTCACAATCAGAACAAATCTCCGGATTTCAAAGACAATTCAAAGAGTCTCAAACTGTTGACGTGATGAATTTTTAAAATGCAGAGCCTGGATTTTGTTGGTAAACACATGGGCAAGAGTCTCCAACAAGGTCAGAAAAGGTCCTCCGTGATCAACAAAAGCCTTTGTTGTTGCAGAACGGAAAATAGCGTGTCAGAGGCAACATTATAGACTGAGCTTAAGAGCATTTTTTCTCAAGTGAAAGTCTGAAGCTTAAAGTGTTAGTTCACCCACCTGTCATTATTTACTCACTCTCATGTCACTCCAGCTGTATGACTTTTTTCTTCTGTGGTACACAAAAGGAGTTTTGACACAGGTTTATGCATTTTTTTTCATATAATACAAATGAATGGAGATGGATGCTGTCAAGCTTGTGTGCTATTACAGTTCTTCAGAAGCCATATGATATTTGACGAACAGACATAAATTTACTGCATTATTTGCTGGAAATCTTCCACCCTGATGTTTTATAAATGGAGTTTACATGTCAGTTTGATGTCAATAATGCTCACATGTCTTGTAACCAGTTGTGATGTATCAAGGTTTAATATGCTGAGAGATTTTTCTGTGAATTATTTAAATAATTAATCAAAAAGGCATTCATAAAGCTGTAGAAGATGAGTCAGCTTGAACATGCTCCCTGACATCTTGCTTTTTTCTATTCCACAGAAGAACTGTCAAATTCACTCAAACTGATTTGGAATGACACAAGGGGGAGTAAATGAAGACACAATTTCCATTTTTGCCAAACTATCCCTTTAAAGTGTTAGTAGTTCACCCAAAAATGAAAATTATCCCATAATTTACTCACCCTCAATCCAGGTATTTATGACTTTCTTCTCTGAGACAAAAACAAACGGAGTTATATTAAAAAGTATCCTGGCTCTTCTAAGCTTTATAATGGGAGTGAATAGTAACTGAGATTTTAAAGCCCTAAAAAGCTCATCTATCCATTATAAAAGTAATCCATACGGCTCCGGGGGGGTTAATAAAGGCTTTCTTATAACTTTATAAACTGTAATCACTAGCTTCCGGTAACGTACGTCCATGCGTTCACGAGAGAGTTGAGTCCTGGCGTAGGATGTAGGAGTAGCGTGAGCTTATGTGAGAGTAGACGCCTCTTGCGGTTAAAGCAAATAGGGCACAAGGGGTGAGATCCTCCGACGTTTCTCTTTAAAAAATCTCATTTTAGACTTCTAATTCGTGACCAGGGTTTTGTTTTGCTCCTCTGCACTTACAATTTTGTCAATAAGTCATATGTCAGGTCAGAGGTCACTCTTTTGCAGAAACTAGACTTGCGTACAGAAGCCAGTGATTCTAGTTTATAAAGTTATAAATATGGATATTTTTCATACAAAAATGCATCGCTTTGCTTCAGAAGGCCTTTAATAACCCCCTGGAGCCGTGTGCAACACTTTTACGATGGATGGATGCGCTTTTTGGGCTTGAAAATCTCAGTTACTATTCACTCCAATTATAAACCTTGAAAGAGCTTGGAAAAGCTTGGAGTGTCCTGACATTTTTAATATAACTTGTGTTTGGCTGAAAAAAGAAAGTCATATAAACCTGGGATAAATAACATTTTTGGGTGAACTAACCCTTTACAGTGCTTGACTTGCACGTAGAGAAACTATTGAGAAGTGTTCAATGAGAGCCAGTCAATTAGTGAGGTTAAAGGTTTTATATAGTTGTGCTCTTCTAAAACCACTGGAAATACATCAAGTGCTCAACAGCTTTACGATCAAGTATTCCATTTGAAGTGTAAATGATGAAGACATTCTGAAATGAACAAATTACTCAGACAATCTGATCCATTTCATTCTGATGTTTCCCTAATTGTTAGAGGTCAGGTCATTTGAAAAGCTAAAGATGCTCCATTTACACTTACTTTTAATTGTACCAAACGTATTGACATTGTCATGGCAATTAGTGAAATGTCTTATTTTATTAAGTCAACAAGATTAGGAATAAGAGTAACTCATTGGTACCTCTTACAATAAATCTTATGTTAAATTCACTAAATATGAAAACAGTGACACATCTTGAGGGCAATAAACACAATCAGTCTAAGACCATCATTTACAATTACGCTGGAAAATTAACTGTTAATGAATAATGAAGACCCTACATACACAATGTGGTTTGTCTTTAATGGGTTTTGGAATCATTTTCTCTGTGTTTTAATGTTTACTCTCTTTCTCTCTCTCACTTCTTTTCTTTGCTCTGCAATTACAGCTGCAGCTTCGCCACACAAAATCTTAATCAGAGAGCAGCCTATTCATTTATATTCGGGCATCCATGCATATTACCAATACAAACACTTGCACACACACAAATATTCACAGGTCTTTATGGCTCTGCTGAGTGCATTTGTTTATTGCCACTGGAAAGCAAACACCATCTGTTAATGAACAAACTCTCTGACCCACTTAGTTTCATTCACTCTCTTTGAGTCTTCCGCATGCGCTTGCTCCAGACAGACAGAGGTTCATAAGTGTGTCATTTGGGGCAGAAAAGAATACTATTCTTCAGATACATAGAATAAAGTGAATTAGTTTGTGCCGTCTAATGTTTTTCCAAGGCACAGCATAAATCAATACTATCAGATTGACTTTGGCTCTTTGGGAAAACAAATCAATAAATAAGTTGTTTTCTATATGAGTCCCTTAATAGACATAAATCAAAAGAAGAGCCTATGAGATGTGCAATGGATTAAAAGAGAGAGAGAGAGAAATAGAGAGTGATGTCTACCTCTCTGTTATTGAAAGACCAGAACAATATTTGTAAGAACCATAACTCTGTATATTTGCATAATAACCATACATTCAAATAATGACAATGGACAAAAAAGGGTTTATAAGATGCAGTGTACCCCCAGGTTATATATTCAACAATGTTGGGAAAGCTACTCAAAATTTTGCTTACTAAGCTACCAACTAAACTGCAGAATATTAGCTAAACTAAGCTGGAAGCTATTGTTTAGAGAAAGTAACCTTTTTCACTACATGGCAAAAGTAGCTTCATATTTTTATATATATATATATATAAAATATTAAAAATAGATTGCTGTAATTTGGTGCAATATTTATTACAAAAAAATAAAAAATAAAAACTATGTTGGCGGTTGTGTTAATGAGGAGAGAAAGTGAGAGGTAAAAAATGAACCAGATGCCAGGCGCATACTGTCAAATACAAACTACATCTAAAAAACTATTCATATGACTCAGCAGAAGTTTATCAAAATTGGCTTTCAAAAAGCAGCTTATTGTGGCAGTACCATATCCATCAGATGCTTATACAGTACCAGATGCAAAATCATGTTTTTTTGATGGCACATGGTGATGAAATAGTTATTTTTGTTACTTTAAAGGTCCCGTTCTTCGTGATCCCATGTTTCAAACTTTAGTTAGTGTGTAATATTGTTGTTAGAGTATAAATAATATCTGTAAAATTATAAAGCTCAAAGTTCAATGCCAAGCGAGATATTTTATTTAACAGAAGACGCCTACATCGAACGGCCGGTTTGGACTACATCCCTCTACTTCCTTCTTTAATGACGTCACTAGAACAGTTTTTTGACTAACCTCCGCCCACAGGAATACACAAAAAAAGGGGGCGTGGTCTTGTTGCGCTCCCACGGAGAAAAGGAAGAGTTGCGTTTGTAGAGTGTGTTTGTCGCCATGTCGTCGAGACGCTGTTATTTTCATCCCGGAGTCCAATCACCTTTGTTTGGCCTTCCCAGGGATGGTAAGAGGCGTGACCTTTCCGGGCAATGTGCGCTAAGCTGCTGTCAAATCACAACACAGAAACCACTGGCACAATCAGAACTCATTACGTATTTCTGAAGGAGGGACTTCACAGAACAAGGAAGTCATCAGCCCATTCTTTGGACAGTGAAAACAGCGGTATACAGATAAGTAAATTGTGTGAAAAATACTGTTTTTTTTACACGCGAAACATGAACACATGTTATATTGCACACTGTAAACACAATCAAAGCTTCAAAAACACACGAAAAACGGGACCTTTAAGTGCTTTTGTGTTTTTGATTAATTGGAAAATGTTTTACTTGCACTGTTGTTCTTCATGAGCAGCACATACAGGTGTTGAACCTAATGAAGACCATCTTAAGTGGTCCTCTTAATAACCTCTTATAAAAAAAAAAAAAAAAAAAACGCAACTTGATCCTACAGAATTAGTCAATTACAGGCCGATCTCAAATTTACCCTTTTTGTCAAAGATATTAGAAAAAGCCGCATCCTCACTTTGTTCCTTTTTAGAAAGAAATGGTATCTGCGAATAGCCTGGCAAGCCAGACCTACATCAAGATGTTAGGTCTGGAAACTCACCATAGTCACGGCTCAATCCGAGGGGCGGGATAAACGCCTGTCTTTCAAATTCCCTCTGCACGCAATAGAGCTGGTAAGTCCCGCCCATCCGTAAAACCCCGCTGGACCTCAAAGTTGAAAAACCGTCAATGCAAGTGAATGGGAGAAAATAATTATTTTCTGATCCCGTTTGAATTGTGCCATGAATGTGAACATATGTTGTCTGTGAATTTTTTATATAACTCTCCATGTTACGAGTTTGACAGTATATGGTATGATTCTTCAGCTAGCAGTTGTGGAAAAGACATAACGAGAAAGACTACATGTCGCCTATGTGACGTCACCCCATAAAGTTGACTTACCCGTGGTTTTCACCAACTTCAACGATTTTGTCCTCTCCCTGAAAGAAGGCGGTGAAGTGCACCAAAGACACAGCCATGTTTAGCAGGATCCGTGAGCTAGTGTCCGTGTGCTAGTGGTGTTGACGTTTCAAACGCGTCGAGAGTTGTAGTCCACAAAGTGCTCTCACACAAAGTCTAACCGTATCAAACTTCTACCCGCTAAATTGTATCATTCTTTACACGAAAAGTTATATAAAAAATTCACAGACAACATATGTTCACATTCATGGCACAATTCAAACGGGACCAGAAAATAATTATTTTCTCCCATTCACTTGCATTGACGGTTTTTCAACTTTGAGGTCCAGCGGGGTTAGCGGAAGGGGCGGGACTTACCAGCTCTATAGGACAGCGCTTCAACCAACCAGAGCGTTTTCCCAACAGCGGAGCTTAGGCCCCATTTACACGTACATGGTTATTTTGAAAAACGGAGACATTTCCCTTCGTTTGCGCCCTTCGTTTACACGCAAACGGAGGATTCGCCAATGAAACCGATTCTTTCTAAAAACTCCGGCCAGAGTGGAGATTTTGAAAATCTTCGTTTGCACGTTTGCATGTAAACAGAGAAAACCGGAGTTTTAGGCAGCGACGTCACAGAATGTGACTATTTTCGGGATTCTGATTGGCTAAGGTGGGCTTGAGCTTCTCGTTACACTGCCACCTACAGGTTTGACATGCTCTTGACAGCATATACACAGGTTCGTGTGCACGATGTTATTTTTGAAAACGAAGAGGGGTGAAATGTCCGTTTATGAAAATAGCCACCTACGTGTAAACGTAGCCTTAGTTGATAGATTCAACTTTTGCCATATCTGGCTGGCAAAACGACGAACACATCTTCCTTTTTTTAAGAATGACTTAAGTGCCGTTCTTTGCTCTTTTCTCAAAGAAAAACTTAACTCCAAGTCCTCCAGAGTCGCGGCCAAAGCTGATTCGAAAGACCGTTGTTCTCCATCAGCAGCCGCCATTCTTTGTTTTCAAGTAGCAGCAGCCAGGTAACCGTCGCAACTCTGTCGTGTATGTTAAGCCCGCCCCCGCCTACTCTATACACAACGTGATTGGCCTGACCCAATCTGGGTTTTTGCAGCGAGAAGGTTTATTGAGAGTTGCTAGACTACCCTTGCTGCGAAATACATTTTGCTGCCGCTAGGGTGCGTCTAGATTTCTAGGCTAATCTGCGAAGATTTTCAGTCAGGATTTAGACCGTACCATAGTAATAAGACAGCTCTCAGAGTTATAAAATTATTTGCTCTTTACATCTGATCATGGTTGTATCTCTCTACTAGTTTTACTTGATCTTAATGCTGCATTTGATACCATTGCCCACAACATTCTTTCAGATAGACTCGAAAATGATGTTGGCATTAGTGGAATTGCATTAGCATGGTTTCAAACCACTTCAGTGGTTTGGGAAAAGCACGTAAAAGTCCTGGCAGAAAGTGATGCACTAATATTTTGTTAGTAGTACCAGTTTTTCAGTTTTTCTTATATAGCAGCTGGTCTGAAAAAACAACAAACATTCATATTTCGCAAAAAAAATAGTAATAATAAATTATTAATAAAACCTAATTGTTCAGGAAATCCTAAATAAATACACAGCTTCATTTTGTAAATAAAAATAATGTTAATGTAATGTTGCACGTTATAATAACTAATTGTGTTTTAGATGCATTGGACAATGTTTTATAGTTGTTTTAAGACAGACAAATGTCTCCACCACATAGATTTTAAACAGATTTATCAAAGACTTTAGACCTATCCACCTAGGAAAAAACTAAACAGTGAGCTATTTATTTATGCAAACAACAACTAAAACTTACCAGTAAGGTAACATCTGAGGGCAGATCTTCATCTCTTCGAGTCTGCTTCGACTTCGACTTGAAAAGCTTGGCTCTGATTGGTCAAATGTTGCTGCACTGAAAAAGACGTGCTGTTACACTTTGTGTCAAAAATACAACTGGCACAGACAAATAACGTTAATTTAAAACAATTCTTACCTAGCATCACAAAATAATGAGGTTCCGAATGTCACACGTCATGGAAACTTGAAGAAGCTGGGTAAAAAAAAAAAAAAAAAAAAAAAAAACACAATAACACAATTCTGCTCACAAAAACTCTAAATCCTGCCATCACTTACCCTTCAGTAGTTCCAAACCATTTAAGACTTTCGTTCATCTTCGAAAGAAAAACTGATATATTTTAATGAAACCTGAGAGATTTATAACCCTCCGATGAACGATTCACCAAAACTGTTTACGTTTCAAAAATTTCATTGCAAAAAAACATCACCTTAATCCATATGAATCGCGTGGATTCCTCCAAGTCCTCTAAAGAGACATGATCGCTCTATACAATTTAACAGTTTAAATGTATACTTATCACAAATCTAATCACATTCAAGTAACATGTACACAGAGATTACGCATCATAAATAAATTTGTGTTGAACGGCTCTGTTTATCAGATATGCTGATAAACAGAGCTGTTCATCGCAAATGTATTTATGATGCATTTCAAATAATATGATGTTCAAATCCTTGTGGGAATTTCAGTAGTACAAACGTATAATAGACAAGAGCATTAGCCTTACAAGTATAAAGTAAAAGTGAACAATATATTAATTTTAAGTAGGCCCTAGGTTATTCTTATTGCAATGCTTAATATTAGTTGACAAATGTGTATAATACATTATAAGTTGGTACATTGTAAATGTAAAAAATGTCAAAACATTAAAATGATAAATACATAAATATTGTAAATATATTGCAGTAGGCCTAAGCGTTTATAAAGTACATATATTTTTAAACCCACTAAAAGCTTAATCATTTTGCTATGTTTCATACACAAAGTACACATAAAATATACATTAAGTAAAAGAGTAACATAAGTATGTTTTCTGTAAATACACTAAAACTTCACTAGTCTAAAAGTATGTGTTTAGCATATTTCTTAAAAGTGTAACTTAGCATATATTTATTCCCAAAGTACTTATAGTACACTTTTTAGAAATATATTAAAAGTATGCTTGTTTTAGCATATTTCTTAAAAGTGTAACTAAGCATATTATATTACCAATGTACTTGTAGTATACTTAAATTATTATATTAAAATGCAATTCAATATATTTTAATGCACTTCAAATAAGCATGTTGGGAATACAAATGTATTGTAAACACACTACTTGAATTTCAAGTATATTTGTAATATATTTAATACTATGTCTTTTTCACCTGGGAACGCATCCCTGAAGTGTCAGCAGAGATTGTGTCAACTAGACTCTCATCAAAGGCATCATTGACACGACAGCCATCACCACTGATCCTCAACAAACCCGTCTCCATCCCGGTGTGATGACTCTGATCTTAAATCAGATGGAACTGGATAATATTTTGATTGTTCCAAACCAATCTGACTTCTGGCCTATAATGCTGCTTGAATCATAATCATACACAGTTCGTTCGTTGGCCAGAGGAGAACTCTGAGAACTCACATACAGGCACATGCCTAGAATGCCTATGCATAAATCCTGCCCTGCAGACAAGCAACTTCATTGCTGAAGGGAAAATGTAATGTTGTATAGTCTTTGTCAGCAGTACCCTACTGCTTTATCAATAAAGTAAAGCTCCCTACTCAGAAATGTAGTTAAACTAATTGTAGTGACGCTATTGACCAACACTGATAGTCACTGTTTAAAAAGGGCAAATATGTAAAACTCTTGGAATATTATGAAACTTTAAAGAGATATTTCACCCAAAAATGTAAATTATGTCATTATTTACACACCCTCATGTTGTTCCAAACCTGACTTACTTTCTTTTGCAGAACACAAAAGAGGATATTTTGAAGATTGTTTAAGGTTCAAACAACATTGGACCTGATTGACTTTAATTTTTTCACAGAAGAAACACATATTGGTTTGGAATGACATGAGGGTGAGTAAATGATGACTGAATTTTTATTTTTGATTGAACTATCCCTTTAAATCTGAATGATCAATCTATGCAAAAACATTTAAACATTTGCCCAAATATATTATATCACAAAGCATTGGTGAAAATGTTATTTTAGCACAAGACACAAAGCAAAGCACTGCACAAGATCTTTTGGAACAGCTCCCGGCAATGTAATGTGTCCTGGTAAAAGTCCTCATTCTACCTGTCCTGATAAAAAGAAAAAAAAAGAAAAATCGATGGATTCAGGCCCTAGAGTCCAGATCAGTTTAAACCAGTACATGGAGAGAGAGATAGGACAGTGCAAATGTCAGTCTTTTAGTCCCTCTTTTCCACTTTCTAGATATCAGGAAATGAATAGCAGAGAGTCATTTTAAGTTCACAGGGCCGATAAAGAGGCTTATAAAAAAAAAAAAAAAAAAACGTAATGATTATTTAAACAACAGGGTGTTAAAAAGACAGACCCATCTGTTGCGTCAGTCTTTAATCAGTTTAATCCAGTCTTGAAATCGGTTTAATCCAGTTTTAAGACTTGAGGTTGAGACGGGGGAAAAAAAACTGTTTTTAGAGCAGATGTAGCAAAGTCTTCCAAGTTGCACGGAAGACTGGATTATTTTGTCATGCACTAAACAGAAACCTTTCTCATAGATGTAACGACTGATGTAATGGATGCACTTCAGCGCCTGAAGGTCTCCTACTCTCATCAGAGAAGTAATGGCTAGTAAAAAAAGCTACCTTGAGGGAAAGGTTCTTGGCCTCAGCCGACTCCAGAGGTTCGAAGGGGCCTGAACAGCCCGTCGGGAACCACTGCCAGGTCCTATGTGGGAACCCTGGTACGAGCCGCAGGTCTCATCCTCCAAGCCCCACGGAGGAAATGTACGTCCAGCTGATGTCTCCCCAGAGGCCCATCACCCAGAGGAGCGTGGAAAGCCGCAATGGCAGCCACGTACACCTTGAGTGTGGACGGGGTAAGACTAGCTGAGAAGCGATCTTGGAGGAACTCCAGCACTGAAGCCACCAGGCAGTTAACTGGGCCCACCTCAGGCTCTCTACACCAAGTGGAAACACATTCCACTTTAGGCCGTACAATCTCCTCGTGGATGGAGCTCTGGAACGGAGTATGGTCTCAACCACTCCAGCTGACAGGCCAGCCTCTAGGTACTGAGCCCCCTCAGGGGCCAGGCCCAAAGTATCCACAGGTCTGGTCGAGGGTGAATATTAAGCCCTCGGCCTGTGGAAGCAGATCCCTCCTCAGATCTGCCAAGGCTGGCCTGCCAGGAGTGCTATGATGCATGAAAACCATACCCGGGCCAGCCAGTACGGGGACTACTAGAAGTAGGCTGATCCCGTCTCGACGGACCCTCTCCAGAACTCCCGGAAGCAGAGCGATCGGGGGAAAGGCGTACAGGCGTAGCCTCGGCCATGTCTGAACCATGGCATCCAACCCCAATGGAGCTGGATGGGTGAGAGGAAACCACAGTTAACAGTGGGATGTCCCTTGAGACGTGAACAAATCCACCTCCACTGGGCCGAACCTCTCACATATCGTCTTCACCACCTCGGTGTGAAGTCTCCATTCCCCGGGCCTCAGCCCCTGCCTCAACAGGATGTCTGCTCTCTGATTCTGGTCCCCTGGGACGTGCATTGCTCGGAGAGATAACAGTTTCTCCTGGGGCCACAGGAGGATCTGATATCCAATCTGGATAGAGGGTGCGATCTCAGAACCCCCGATAAATCAAGTAGGAGACCACCGACACAATTTCTGCGTGGTGGCCTCAGAGGTCTGGGAGGAAGCTCCTCAGAGCCCTGCCATCCATGACCGTGCCCCAGCCGTCGAAACGGCTTTCCGGCAACATGACACTCCCAGCATGGGGCCTTGGGACAGAAACCAAGCTTTTTTCCACATAGATAGGGAACGAAGGCATCTGCGCGTAACCCTGATCATGCGGAATGGGTTCCCCCTCTGGGAAAACACCTTGGTTTTCAACCACCACTGCTGGGCTCTCATGTGCACGCTGCTGCCAGGAGTCCTAACACTCTCTGAAAATGTTTTACTTAATTTTAGCTTAATTTAAGTGATGGCTTGGCCTAGCTTTATCCTGGTCATCGTGGCCAGGACGGACTCAATCCGTGCAGGAGACAATTGTGCCTGCATCGTGACCGAGTTCCACACCACTCCCAGGAATGTGGTTCTCTGGGCTGGTGCCAACACGCTTTTTTTTCGTGTTGAGTCTCAACCCCAGGCTCTGGATGTGGGCAAGGACAACATCTCGATGGCGAACTGCCAGCTCTTGTAACTGGGCCATAATAAGCCAGTCGTCAATATAATTTAGCACCCTGATACCCTGAAGCCTCAGCGTAGCTAGAGCTGCATCCATGCATTTGGTAAACGTGCGTGGGGAGAGAGCTAGGCCGAACTGAAGAACCCAATATTGGAATGCTTTGCCCCAGAAAGCGAACCTCAGGAACTTCCTGTGAGATGGAAGGATGGAAATGTGGAAGTATACATCCCTTAGATCTATCGTGACAAACCAATCCTCAGATTTGATCTGACTCACGATGATGGGAATAGTGAGCATCTTCAACCTGAATCTCCTCAGAGACCAATTCAAGTGCCTTAGATCTAGAATTGGCGCAACCCCCCATCCTTTTTGGGAACTATGAAGAAGCGGCTGTAGAACCCGGACTCCCTGTCTGGAGGAGGAACACGCTCTATGGCCTCCTTTACCAGCAGGGAGTTTACTTCCTGTTCCAATACCTGACCCTGCTCTGGGTGGACTGCAGTCCACACCACCCTGCTGAATTTCGGTGGGCGGAATCAAACTGCAGCCTGTAATCCTTCTCTATTGTGCGCAGAACCCATGGAGAAATATTTGGCAGGTCTTGCCATGCTTTGAAATATTCGATTAAGGGAACCAGCCTCTCGAGACTGATTTCGGGTATTATTCGAGATTCGTTCTTGATCCCCTGAAGCGGCTCTCCGACAGGGTTTGGTCGAAACGATTCTCGATGTGCGGACGTGAGCGCTGCCTGGCCGCAAGCCTGTGGGGCAGACAGAGCAGCGTGCGTTTGCTGGAAACCGATGTGTCCCGAAGCGCATTTGACGGCGGAATACAGACATCGATTTCCTGAGGGCTCCAAAGGGCGTCCCTTTGTAGCTTCCGTGTATGCCATCACATGTTACGTCATGATGCAGGACTGGATTAGTTTCATTCATACTTTAGATGTGTTACGCTAAGGGCGTTCCCCAAAGTGTTGTATCAACACAGTTCGTGTTCCCTCGAAAGGGAACTACTAGTTAATGTAACCCCACCTATGTCTCCTATCTAATTAATCCTCATTTAATGACTCACACTTTACTGTACATCGCCTTCTCACAGTGTGTGTTTGTGATATCTATCTGAATATAAATGGACACAAATGGCAAGGCCCACACTTGAGACAGAGTCATAAATCCTCCCAACAGAGAATTTCCCGCTTGAAAATTCCCCCTTTCTTATTGGTTGAGCCAACCCTGAAAGGTGGAACCTTTCTCAGTGTTTAAATGGCCTCTACACAAGCCCTCTGCTCTCTTGGCCTTCTCTTGTACGTTCGGGTTGCTGTCCTGCGGGGCCGCAGCAGGCCTTGACTCACAACCAGCCATGTGCTCATTCAGGAGAGAGAGAACTCTCTCAAACACAACAGAATCAAGGACAACATCAGGAGTTTGGCACAACTTCTTCATTCAATGCATAAGAAGTCCATCACAACTCAACTTCCTCCCCTCTCCTGGTTGTTCTGCGTGGCCTCTCCGGCCCAGGGCCGGCAAGCCACCATGTGTGCTCCAGCCATGTACTCATGAAGAGAGAGAGAACTTCCAACCAGAATGGAGTCAAACAAACCATGCAAGTTCATCACCTCTTCTCTTTTTTTCAATCCAGAAGAAATCAATTGAGACTCAGGGGACCATCAAAATCCTTCTTCAGAAACTTCACAAAATGCTTTCACCGCAAAGGCCATGCAAGTATACATTTAATGAGGTGTTCTGAAAATAATAAGATGATGCTTCTTTTCATAGTTAAATGGATATTTTCCATGTTCCATTTCCGTGTATGTGTGTTTAGATTAGTTATGTTTGTGATTTAGTTAATAAAACTTGTGCACAATACGTATTTGGTTCTGATTCTTTGCTTGCAACAAAGTTTATTTTACGATTTAGATTGTGACTACTGGCTCTTAGTAGTACTGTACAGTAAGAAAGACATTTCCCTCCCCTGGAAATGAACATTTCTTAGAATTAATAAACAATGAACACTGAGTGTTCACGGGACGAACAGGTTGATTGATTGTAATTTTTATTTTACTACATTAAATTAATTCTATTAACTGTTCCAAATATTCATAATTAATTATTACAAGTTATGATTGATTATTAATATTTATTTTGACATAATTTGTTACATAGAGCTTCATTAGTTTACACTGTACTTTTTAGTTTGTCTAAGGTTAATAGAGAAAATGCAAAAATGAGGAATAGATTTCAGATTTGTATTTTTTGTCTTGCATTATGAATTTACTTTATTCCTAGATTTTCCTAAATTGCTAGCCTAAAAGAGATGCCAGGTAAGCTGTCAAACTTAAAAGCAAGCAAAAATCTGTGCAAATCATAACAATAATTAATTTAAATGTCCTCTGGTCCATTAGAAAGCTTGTGATAATGTACAGACTGCTCCATGTACTGTACAACTAATAGGAAGTCCTTGAATTCTTTTATAATTAATTTCCACAAATACTCTTAAAAAATGAACTCTTTAAAATGAAAAGTCAGATTGTGTTCAACAAATGGTCAGTGAACAGAAGTATGTTGCCTTCGGATAATGTTGATTGTCACCCTGATGGCACAATATTATATGAGCAGTTTGATTTTTCTGTTTATTTTAGAGGTTGCCGGTTTTACAGTTTTAAAACCTGAAGTATATATTTATATACAAAAAATACTCCAGAATGGGTAACAGGGCTTCTGTCTAAGGAGATTTGAGATCTGCTCGAGGATGTCTTAGGTCTTACAACAGCTATATGAGAGACTGTCTTGTGCAGAAATAATTCTCTTTCATGTCTCTTTCTCTCACTCCTGTGAATATGAGAATGATAAAAAGTGAGGATGAGAGAATCGTATGTATGTCTGTGCTGTGGGGGCGAACATTTATTTTGCAAAGACCATATTACATGTGGGTCAAGATCTGTTGATTTAAAATTTAAAATCTCTTAATATTTCACTGTGGGGGTTTTATTTTTGCTGATGTTGTTATTGTAATGTTTACTGTGACCCCGTGCCATGCTCTGTAGGGCTGTTGCTCAGTCTGATTTCATATGCCTGAGATAACAGACACTACACTTACATTGTGCATGAATGTTGAGTGAATGTTTGTGTTTTTGTCCCCCTTAGAGTGATTATTGATGAGAAGATGCTGTTAAAGAGCATATGAGTGGGTGGGGGGTGGGGGTCATCTAAACTTTACATTTTTGTCTTGGGTTGAAGATCCAAATGCAGCTTTATTGGGACAGAATCGTAATTCATTTAACTAGACAAAATGTCAAACACACGGGCAAACAATGAGCAACAGCGCAGAAGACACAGGAAAATGGGTAATCCAGAAAACGGGTAGAGAATCAAAAAACACACGGTAAACCAGGATAACGCTCAGAAATGCAATGTAACAACATACAAAACTTTGAAAAATAAGAGTGAATACACAGGGCTTAAATAGGCAAGTGTAAACGAGATAACACACAGGTGGAAGTAATCAGAGCATGATTAGTCCAGGCAATGGATTATGGGAAATGTAGTTCATGTTGAGATAAAGCAGATGGAAGGAATGTCCTCTGGTGGAGATCATGGGCGCTCCAGCTGGTGGTTGTGACAGTTACATTAATATATATATATATATATGTTATTACAATTAATTAAAAATAATTTCAGCAGATTTAGCTAAAACATGACATTATACAATTTTATTTTAATTAATAAATTCAGTCGAGAAGCTAAAGGGCGAAATACACTACTTAACATTTTAAAATCTGAACAGCTTTTAAAATACCAAGCATCATACGCTTTGCCGACTTTGTATTTAACATAAATTACATAACTTTCTGTAGGTTCACACACTAACATATTTTCAAGTCGTTTTGAACACAACAAACTCGCACAAAAACACATGCTTTTTATTTTTATTTTCACAGCCACGTGAGTGTTTCTAATATAACGCCTGAGGGAGGGACATCAAATTCAACATCTTTCTGTCTTCTGACCAGTGTAATCAATCTTTCCGTATTGAAACTCTTGTAAGTATCTTGTAACTCGCTCTGCGCAGTGCTGCAGGTGCCATATTAGATCCAACAAAAAGTGCCATCCTGCAGATGGCACGTCCCAGTCTCTTCGTCCAGACAGTTCTTCTTAACTTCTCCGCTGTGGACGTATGCCATTATATAAGGCGACTGCTGACAAGATGCAGCGTTAGTTCAGGGCATGTGTAATAGCAGCCGTAGACAGACAACATTAGACAGTAACATGAATAACAGATGGAGCAGAGTGCTGTTATGTTCTCTCGTCTAAATTCCCAAAACACCTTATACTACACTCTCCCTCCCTCTCTCCCCACCTCCCTCTGTTTTTCCCCCTTCAGTCTTCCTTTCAATCCGCGTAAAGGGGATTGACATGTTACTGCTCGAGGATGTCTGAAATATTACAACAGCTATATGAGAGAATGTCTTGTGCAGAAATAATTCTCTTTCATTTTCATCCACTGACTTTACGCCTCTTTCTCCCACTCCTGTGAATGATAACAATAGAATACGAGAGTGTCTCCTGTATTGTGGGGGAGAGAATTTATTTTGCACTGGCTATATTATATGTGGGTCAAGATCTGTTCATTTAAAATCTCACAATATTTCACTGTGGATTTTTTTTTTAGATGACGTTATTGTAATGTTTACTGTGACCCCGTGCCATGTTCTGCAGGGGTATTGGCGAGTCAGGATTTAATATGCCTGAGATAACAGACTCTATACTTTGTAGAAAGATAGTATGGTGTAAATAAATATGTGTGAATGTGATCGTGAATGATTGTGTCTTGGGACACATAGAGAAATTATTGATGTGCAGATTATTTTAGGCGACAGATGAGTCTCATCATACATAATTACATGCAGTCAAACATTCACACAAACGCACACACATACTGTAAAAGAACATTATACAGATGCACTTGCACTTATATCATATATAATTAGCCTCATTTAAATGACCAAATGTTCAAGTACAGCCTGACACTCATCTGACTTGACATGCGGCCACACACACGCACTTACTTGGGACTCTCAAGGGATTTCAAAGTACTTTTGCCTTATCTGAACTCTTTGTACACGAGTCAGGACATTTAGCAATGTATGTTCATTAAAACACCACAGATCCGTGCATGAGAAAAGCCATGATTTATCTTAATTCAAAATTTAATATCAAGTTGTGTTATCTTAGTATTATGTATGTAAAGTATTAATTAAGATTTTGAAAAAATCTGCGGGAAAACCTCGGGATAAACAAAAACACTAAAATTGGCGTATACGCCAATTTATGGCATCTATAGATGCCATTCTTCTTATGATGTAACGAGTACATCAGGATTTATGGGAAGTGTTCCCAGTTCCGGCTGACCTGATGCAGCCTAACATTGAATTATAGAAGTCTATAATGTGTTATGTTTATGCTAGGTCAAAGAGATGTGTTTTTAGTCTAGCTTTGAACTGACAGTGTGTCTGCTTCCCAGACAATGGTAGGAAGACTGTTCCAAAGTTTTGGTGCCAAATAGGAGAAAGATCTACCGCCAGCAGTTGATTTTGATATTCTAGGTATTATCAACTGGCCGGAATTTTTAGATCGCAATAGACGTGAAGGACTATGCATTAAGAGCTCGCTCAAGTACTGCAGAGCTAAACCATATAGTGCTTTGTCAGTAATCATATTTTAAAATTTATACGATGTGTAATAGGGAGCCAATGCAGTGTTGACAGAACAGGGCTAACATGGTCATACTTCCTGGTTCTGGTAAGAACTAGAGCTGCTGCGTTTTGGACCAGTTGTAGTTTGTTTATTAAGTGTGCAGGGCAACCACCCAGTAGAGCATTACAATAATCTAGCCTTGAGGTCATGAACGCATGAACTAATTGTTCCACATTTGTCAATGAGAGCATATGGCGTAATTTAGATATATTTTTTAGATAGAAAAATGCGGTTTTACAGATACTAGACAAGTGACTTTCAAATTAAAGATTGGTATCAAAGAGCACACCCAGGTTCCTTACCAACGACGACTAATACAAATGTGTCAGTCATTGCTTTGGTAATGCAAGAGTTTACAGACGGTATGAGATGTAAATAGTGACTGCGTTATGGAGGATGATCACATTTCTCTTTTAATTTTGTTATTAACTTGCATTTACTTTGCTCAAATAGCACACTTGGCCAGCTACAGAGAAACTGGCAGCCATGCAACAGACAAGTGACAAATCCTGATTGGCGACGTCACTTCATGCATTCTACCAGCACCTTTTTTTGTGAGAATTCCGAGTGAGAATTTGTAATCATGCGCGAAATATGCTCAAGTGGAAATATAACTGTAACTGTTTCTTACCGTTCTTAGAACCGTTCGGCCCAACGGTGGAAAAGCGACTCGAGACTGAGCCAGCCAGCGGTCCCAACAAGGCCCTAAAAGTACTCTGAGGGTCATATGCAGGTTATAGAAATCATGTAGAATTTTAAAAGACATTTTTAACTACTACTTAATTTCTAGATTTTTAAGATATATTATAGGTATTACGCAGTAACTTTAATGTTTGTTTAATGATAGTAATACAAATTCTACCGAGTTACTGAGAAAATCGAGTTTTTGTACTGAGGGTTCTTTGGGTTGGCTGAAATCTTGAGTAGGTCTGTAAGGTTGAAAACCCAGAGGATATAAAATATCATAACCTTGTATAAAAGCAATAACCAATTGAAAAGTCCTCACCATGAAGGAAAAACTAATGTGTGTGCATATGTATGTATGTGAATTTTCAGTATTTATCAATCTCTTTTAATCTTTCTGTCTGTTCTAAATAGTTGAACTCTTCAGAAAGGACTTTATTCATATATATTTCTCTAAAGGTTTGTTTAATTGGCCTCAGAACCGACTGATTGAGGCGATGTGTTTGAAGGCGATACTGTTGTCTTCAAACTGCCTTAGAGACTGACGTCAGAACCCGACGTCGGATAGAAGTCATAACCCGACGTCAGTTTGATTTACCCGATTTTCATTTTTAACCACAATACAACGTCTGTCCAATGTTGGAGATTACAGTTTTTCTCAGTCGCTTTGGTGCATTTCTCACATCACTATTTACATTTGCACAACAGTTAGTTCAACCTCCACAACATTTAGTCATTTGTGCACATCCTAGTAGCAGTTTCTCATTCCTTCCAACAAATTGCAAATGCTTTTGGACATGCATCAGTTGCTTTCATACAACTCTCTGCTATTTGATAACATTATCATTTGCTTAAGTCATGTCAGTCAAAATTAACTATACTTGTGAATACAGAATAGTCATTCCATATAAAACTAATAGTCCTCATTTCATTGCTTGAGTCATTACATACAAAAATGTTGAACTAGTTGTCAAAATCTGTCATAAAAAAAAAAAAAAATCCTGAAAAAGTCTCCTAAATTGAACAATTTGCAATTGAGCAAGAGATGATATTCGCTGGGATGTAGATGAAATTATGTGACCAGACAGAGAGGAACGTCTGGATGTGCATGAATGATTACAGTCCTATGTATGTTGTATGTTCAGTTCCAATACAGTATATAGGCCTACTGCAATATTGTGTACAGTTGTGCACAGCTCTACCCAAAGGGAGTTTATGTTTGTTGTAAATAATGGTGTATTTTTTCTTTTGCACAATGCTGTGAAAAAATTAGAATTGCAAAGAGCATATGCAGTAAAAATGTGAAACATACATATTCAGTGTCTTGTACTCAGTTACCTCATAAATACAGTAATGTGTAACTTAACTGTATTTTTTTCAAATGGCTGTGCAAATAGTATTTAGTGCTGTATTGAGCATTTTCAGGCAGTGTCACCAAGATCTGACTTTCATCATTGGAAAACATTTATAGAGTAAACTGTCATAATGAAAACATGTCTAAGCCATTTGACTATCTTGTTCATAAACGATGGTGTCAGGACTTTTCATTTTGATGACACTGACACATTCATTGACATAAATACTTGCTTTTGAGGAATGGGCTATCCATTTTGAGCAAGTGACACGGTTTTGCAGGTTATCAACTAGGTTTTGCAGTTTGTACTAATTGTTTTGAGAACTGCATTAACTGTTGTGCAAATGTAAATAGTGTTATGAGAAATGCACCAAAACGACTGAGAAAAACTGTAACGTCAATCATTCTGACATCAACCTGATTTTCATTTTCAACGTTGGGTTTGGTCTTCTAAATGCGAATTTTGTCATTGTTTTAGAGCACACTAGCTTATAGATAACAGTAAGGCTAACATGTTCATACTAAAACCCAAAAAACTTTAAATAGGGCTCTTTGAGGGAACAGTCTGAAACCATTGTGGACGTTATTGAGTGTACTTATTCAATCTCACATTCAATCCCACTACTGGAACTGTGTTATAGAAATAAATTTGATATTGATATGAGGGTAAGTAGGCAGGCATAGATTCAGAGCCATAAGGTACTGTAAGTATTACATACAACAATGCAACAATAATAAAACAATGCATTGACATTTACTTTTGATACTCAGAGGTGGGTAGTAACGAAGTACATTTACTTCGTTACATTTACTTGAGTAGTTTTTTGGAAAAATTGTACTTTTAAGAGTAGATTTGAATGTGGGTACTTATTACTTTTACTCGAGTACATTTCTAATGAAAAAACGGTACTTTTACTTCGTTACGTTGGGCGACGTTCCTCTCGTTACTTTATTTTAATACAATATGTGTTGTTAAATGCGTAAGTGCGATGTATCTTTTTTCTGGGCTTGAGCGATGCTCAATTCACAAATGAATCACTCTTTTGAGTCGATTCTGTTCAAAGACTTCATCAAACAAGTTGGCAGATCTGTCTAAATCGGTTCGCGAATCAGTTTGAATGAACTGTTCAGTTCCTGCACGCACTGAATCATCTGAAGCCCTTTCAATTCACACTCGACTCGGAGTCGTAATAGTCGGGGAGCCAAAGTCTCAAAAATGGGTTGAACCTGACATGGTCTGTTATACTTTTTATTTGTGTTTTTTCTGTTAACTTTGACCCTAAGAACCAATAATTGGAGGGTCTGCTCTGCCGGAAATATCGCGAAAAAAAAATTGTGGCCATTTTAGTGTATGCACCCTTTATTTTTTATCAGAAAAATGTGAAAAATGATTTTTTCCCTCAAATCCTCAGTGGGTTTGGTAGGCTGTCAATAAATGCATTCCAGATACAAAGAACACATTTGCTGACAACATCCACTGAAAAAATAACTCTTAAAACACATTTCTACATGATTTTGCATCAATTTAATGCAAAAAATTAGGCGTTTTCTCACTTTTTTCCAATATTTTCATCTTTACTTCATTGGCAATCAACTATTCCCCCAAGTTATGACATCAGTCAATATGTCATTCTTTTCACCAAACAGTATACTCACTCCACAGAAAAAATCATAAAAATCCAACCAAAATCAATGGATCTGTCATGATTTCACTAATAGTTGATCAGCAGGCTCAGAACCTCAATAGAATTGTAGGCTACTCTCAAAATTCCGAAAGACATGTAGTCCATGAGCCAGGGAGGTTGATCGGTATCATCGGGGGAAAAAATGCTATCATTGTTATTTGGCAAGGTATACACCCCTAGTATTAGAAAAATCACTATAGCAGTGCAGGGGTGGTAGCGAAATCACTTTTTTCAGCTCATGAAGTTACTAACCCCCTAAGATAAATTCCGTTTTTGAAATCTGGTGTATATCTGGTTTAGGCTCATGCTAGGGATATTGTCAATATTCTATAATATGGTGCTTGGTATCACTGGAAAGGGGACCTTTTAGGCTTTCATTTAAGCCCAGTACTGAATCTGTCTGACAAACACAGAGGTCACATGACTTCTTTAAACCAGAAATAACACACATTTTTTCACAATTTCCGCCTAAACTAAAAATCCGCCTAAAATCGCTGTGCCATGAAAGAACACCACGGACACAAAAGTCAACAACTTCAATACTCAAGGCACTCTGATGACTCAGAAAATGTATAATATACCCATACTATTTATTTGTGAGAGCCTTAAATTAGACTTGTGCAGCCAGCACAAGTCTTCAAAATAGAATAGAGCCAATAGAATGGACAAATAGAATACCCTAGTCCAGGGCCAAATGTTGTAATAAAAACACTTGTAATTGGTGTAACAAAATGTTTCTATCATGTATTTTGATATTCACCCACTTTCAGTTAGAATGTCAGAATGTAGCTCATGCACTGAATGTTGATGGATTTTGACAAGGTTTTGTCAGTTTTGTGAAAAGATTGATGGAATCAATCGCTGTAAAAATCTGTTATTGTCTATCCATTCTAAAAGTGCATCTATCCATTCTAAAAGTGCATCTATCCATTATAAAAGTCCATCTATCCATCATAAAAGTGCATCTGTCCATTATAAAAGTCCATCTCTCCATCATAAAAGTCCATCTCTCCATCATAAAAGTCCATCTATCCATTCTAAAAGTCCATCTCTCCTTTATAAAATTGCATCTATCCATCATAAATGTGCATTTATCCATTATAAAAGTGCATCTGTCCATTATAAAAGTCCATCTCTCCATCATAAAAGTCTATCTCTCCATCATAAAAGTCCGTCTATCCATTATAAAAGTGCATCTCTCCATCATAAAAGTCCATCTATCCATTCTAAAAGTCCATCTCTCCATCATAAAAGTCCATCTATCCATTATAAAAGTGCATCTCTCCATCATAAAAGTCTATCTCTCCATCATAAAAGTCCGTCTATCCATTATAAAAGTGCATCTCTCCATCATAAAAGTCCATCTATCCATTCTAAAAGTCCATCTCTCCATCATAAAAGTCCATCTATCCATTATAAAAGTGCATCTCTCCATCATAAAAGTCCATCTATCCATTCTAAAAGTCCATCTCTCCATCATAAAAGCCCATCTATCCATTATAAAAGTGCATCTCTCCATTATAAAAGTCCATCTCTCCATTATAAAAGTGCATCTCTCCATTATAAAAGTCCATCTCTCCATCATAAAAGTCCATCTATCCATTCTAAAAGTCCATCTCTCCATTCTAAAAGTCCATCTATCCATTCTAAAAGTCCATCTCTCCATTATAAAAGTCCATCTCTCCATCATAAAAGTCCATCTCTCCATTATAAAAGTGCATCTCTCCATCATAAAAGTCCATCTATCCATTCTAAAAGTCCATCTCTCCATTATAAAAGTGCATCTATCCATCATAAAAGTGCATCTATCCATCATAAGTCCATCTCTCCATCATAAAAGTCCATCTCTCCATCATAAAAGTGCATCTATCCATCATAAAAGTGCATCTATCCATCATAAGTCCATCTCTCCATCATAAAAGTCCATCTCTCCATCATAAAAGTCCATCTCTCCATCATAAAAGTCCATCTCTCCATCATAAAAGTCCATCTCTCCATCATAAAAGTCCATCTATCCATTATAAAAGTCCATCTCTCCATCATAAAAGTCCATCTCTCCATCATAAAAGTCCATCTATCCATCATAAAAGTCCATCTATCCATCATAAAAGTCCATCTCTCCATCATAAAAGTCCATCTCTCCATCATAAGTCCATCTATCCATCATAAAAGTCCATCTATCCATTCTAAAAGTCCATCTATCCATTCTAAAAGTCCATCTCTCCATTCTAAAAGTCCATCTCTCCATTATAAAAGTCCATCTCTCCATCATAAGTCCATCTATCCATTATAAAAGTGCATCTCTCCATCATAAAAGTCCATCTATCCATTCTAAAAGTGCATCTGTCCATTCTAAAAGTGCATCTCTTCATCATAAAAGTGCATCTCTTCATCATAAAAGTGCATGTCTTCATGTTCATTTTATGAAGTATACTTAAGTCATTTTCAGGTATATTTTTAAGTATACTTTATGTAGTAAGTATACTAATATCAATGTGTACTTGTAGTAAAATTGTGTACTATTTCAATACTGCTTGGGACTAAATTGGCTCACTTTTCGTATTTTTAGTATTTGTAAGAGTAGTAAACTAAGTACACAACTAGGTTTCTCATTTGTAATGCATCTGTACTACAAGTGAACTTATAAGTATACTAGTTTACTGTTTTAATACAAGTAGTACATTTTTTAGTTTATGAAAGTACACTGATGTGTACTCTCAGTAAACTACTAGTTTCGTAGTTTATACTGCAAGTGTACTTGTAAGTTTTCTTTAAGTAAACATAACATTATACTTTGCACTTAACATGTAACATTATTATTTTTGCACTTGAAAAATACCTTTAACTGTACTTTAAATTTAAAAACATGTTATTAGCTTCATGCATCCTTTTTTAATCTTAACACTTGAATGTCAGTAAGTTTCATAAAGAAAGGTAACATTTTAAACAAAAAAGTAGAATTAGAGTAAATTGATTTACACGACCAGTGGACTAGCCTACAAAAGAGTTAACACAACTACAAGACAAGTATACAGTACTTTGAATTCTTAATTATTCTTTTAAGCAGGGTTCACCAATCTCGGTCCTGGAGGGCCGCTGTTCTGAGGACAGCGGCCCTCCAGGACCGAGATTGGTGAACCCTGCTTTTAAGTATATCTGGATCAAAAGATTGAGTTCAAGTACAGGCCAAATATACCCGGGCCCGTATTCATAAAGAATCTTAATGCAAAGAGTCGCTCCTAGTGACAAAATTCTAAGAAAATTCTTAGAAATGTGGCCGTTTACTCTTAAAATTAAAGAAAAAAATCCCAGTAAAGAAAAAGGTAATTCAGAAAGCATCTTAACCCTTAAAAGAGGTCTTAAGGTCAAAATTGTTAGGAGCACGGACGAGGACTTTTAAGAGGCTGAAGACTTTCTTCAGCAGAGGAGAACATGGCAGAAAGAAGAAGGAGAAGAAATCTGTTGCAGACAATGGATGACAGTGAGTTAATAAGACGCTAAAGATTAGATCGTGCATGGATCATGTTTGTGACTGATCTTAGAGACGCGCTAACATCTCCGACACCGCAGAAATGCAATAGCGCCAGAAATGAAAGTAATCACTACATTACGATATTTGGCAACTGGGAAAATGCAACAATGCAGCAGTGTGTAATGTACACAGTCGCATGTAATTTCAAAGTGAAGGCTTAGAATAGACAAATCACAATTTTTTTCCTTCTTGGACTACCAACCAATCACAGTCTTCAAAAGATTGTGTCATACATAGCAACGGGGTCAGCCCCGCCTCCTCACTAAGATGAAAGTTTTTGTCTTTTCCTTGCTCAGAGTTGTTCTCAGATTGGCCCCGAATCGCTCTTAAGCTAAGACTCCTACGTAAAAGTTTTTAAAGGAAAACTCCGGTCAAATTTAACATTGAGCTTATTTTTTTGTAAATTTGGAGTGCTGTTAATACAGAGAACAACGACAAAAATCGGTGTTGCCTACACCATTTTATCCACTTTTTAAAATTTGCACCCTGTTGACTTCAATGGGGCAAGTTTTAAACCTGCTTTTAGCCTCTTAACATCCTTGATGTGTCATTACAAGTGCACAGCCATGTGAGTGATTCCTTCAGAGTGAACGCGGGTCAATCTGACTGCAGTAGATGTGAAAGATATGGATAAAAATGATAATAATTCAGCCAGCGCTCAGATGGCTGTGCACTTGTAATGACACATCAAGGATGTTAAGAGGCTAAAAGCAGGTTTAAATATTGCCCCATTGAAGTCAACAGGGTGCAAATTTTAAAAAGAGGATAACATGGTGTAGGCAACACTGATTTTTGTCGTTGTTCTCTGTATTGACAGCACTCCAAATTGACAAAAAAAGTGAGCTCAATGTTAAAATTGACTGGAGTTCTCCTTTAAGCAAAATTAAGAGTTTTCTGAGAGGATTCTTAGAATCTTTATGAATACGGGCCCTAGACTTTTCTCTCAGTATACATCAAGTACACTGAAGTGTAATTTTAAGTATATTTCTGAGAAGTACATAAAATGTAGACTGAAAGTATACTTTCTTATTTTAAGTTTAAAAGAAGTATACTTAGTGTGAAAAACACCAAGCTTACATTAGCTACTGCTACTATTCCCCACCAATTCACAAGCACAAGAGAAAAAGTATTTTGTACTTACATTGAATACCCCTGGAACTCAATGGATGTTGATTGAAGATGGTATAGTTATAGTGTTTTTATAACCAGTCAACTGAACCAACAATCTTTTCACAAAACTGACAAAACCTTGTCAAAATCCATCAACATTCAGTGCATGAGCTACATTCTGACATTCTAACTGAAAGTGGGTGAATATCAAAATACATGATAGAAACATTTTGTTACACCAATTACAAGTGTTTTTATTACAACATTTGGCCCTGGACTAGGGTATTCTATTTGTCCATTCTATTGGCTCTATTCTATTTTGAAGACTTGTGCTGGCTGCACAAGTCTAATTTAAGGCTCTCACAAATAAATAGTATGGGTATATTATACATTTTCTGAGTCATCAGAGTGCCTTGAGTATTGAAGTTGTTGACTTTTGTGTCCGTGGTGTTCTTTCATGGCACAGCGATTTTAGGCGGATTTTTAGTTTAGGCGGAAATTGTGAAAAAATGTGTGTTATTTCTGGTTTAAAGAAGTCATGTGACCTCTGTGTTTGTCAGACAGATTCAGTACTGGGCTTAAATGAAAGCCTAAAAGGTCCCCTTTCCAGCGATACCAAGCACCATATTATAGAATATTGACAATATCCCTAGCATGAGCCTAAACCAGATATACACCAGATTTCAAAAACGGAATTTATCTTAGGGGGTTAGTAACTTCATGAGCTGAAAAAAGTGATTTCGCTACCACCCCTGCACTGCTATAGTGATTTTTCTAATACTAGGGGTGTATACCTTGCCAAATAACAATGATAGCATTTTTTCCCCCGATGATACTGATCAACCCCCCGGCTCATGGACTACATGTCTTTCGGAATTTTGAGAGTAGCCTACAATTCTATTGAGGTTCTGAGCCTGCTGATCAACTATTAGTGAAATCATGACAGATCCATTGATTTTGGTTGGATTTTTATGATTTTTTCTGTGGAGTGAGTATACTGTTTGGTGAAAAGAATGACATATTGACTGATGTCATAACTTGGGGGAATAGTTGATTGCCAATGAAGTAAAGATGAAAATATTGGAAAAAAGTGAGAAAACGCCTAATTTTTTGCATTAAATTGATGCAAAATCATGTAGAAATGTGTTTTAAGAGTTATTTTTTTCAGTGGATGTTGTCAGCAAATGTGTTCTTTGTATCTGGAATGCATTTATTGACAGCCTACCAAACCCACTGAGGATTTGAGTGAAAAAATGAATGATTCCACAGGACGATATTTTCGATTTCATTTCACTCAGGTAATACATTTTACAACCAAACAGATTATTACGCCATGATAGCACTTCTAGAAAGTATGACATTACCCGTTTTTTGGACATATACATTAATTTATACATTAAATAATCTACCATTGCCCACAGTTTATGAACACCCGCCATCCCGCGGTAGTTTGTGTGTATTGTTGCGCAGTGGCGTGCGAACTCGACTTGAAAACAAATGCCTTTAATTGCCTGCCGTAGACACAGTTAACCAGTTTAAACATGCTTGCAGAAATATACATTTGATTATATTTTGGAGAACCGACAGAAGAAGATTCGTCGATGTACTTTTTTTTTGTGTGTGTTCAGATATTCAGTAGCAGTCATGAGCGCGAGCACATGTGAAGAGTTTTAACTCTTTCTTCTCTGTGTCAGTTGCATGCCTTTGAATGCAACACTCTACAGATTCACTTTATTTCAACATTGTCTACTAATCCAAATGTAGTTGTATAAGTTATATTACTATTATACAAACCAAAGGACAGGCAATGATTTTCTTTTTCGGGCTACAGATGGGAGAAAATGCTTTTTGTTGCAAAGAGAGCCAGACAGTCTACTTATGAAAATAATAGTCATTTAAATAAAAATAAAAAATTGAAATAATATAATTTTATATATATGACGACTTCAGATGCAAAAGCCTCTAAGTACCATCTGAAATTTTCTTCTAAAAGAGCATTTTTATCAAGCTTGTACGTTTATGTTCAGTTATTTCACTTAAATGGCAATGAAAAGTACCTATTAATTGTCATTAAAGTGAAATTACTGTACTTAAATATACAAGCTTTATAAAAATGCTTGTTTTAGAAGAAAGTTTCAGATGGCACTCAGAAGCTTTTGCATCTGAAGTCTTCTTCATATATATATATATATATATAATCCGAAGTAAGTTACTCGCTACTTGAGTAGTTTTTTCATTGGATACTTTTTTACTCTTACTCAAGTAACTATTAAGATTATTACTTTTACTTTTACTTTGAGTAAATATTTCTATAAGTACTTGTACTTTTACTTGAGTACAGTTTTTGGGTACTCTACCCACCTCTGTTGATACTTAAGTATACTTTTAAAAACGAGTACTTTTTTTAAAAAAAACGGTCTTTTACTTGTAATGGAGTAATATTTGACCAGAAGTATCTGTACTTTCACTCAAGTAAGGAAGTAGTGTACTTTGTCCACCTCTGCACCTCTGTTAGGATGCTGTCTTGGCAATAAGGCAGCATGATAGGTTTTAGACCTTTAACATGTTATCAGATTCAGTGAGGTGGATGTGTATTTTGTATCCGCTATTTCTCAGTCTCTATCATTCCTGTCCCCTGTTGTCTGTGTGACATCTCACTCAAGTTTCAATGACTATTCAAAATATTTTTTTAAACCTTTAAATAATCTCTCATATTCTACACATACATTGTAGGCCTGATAAGCTGCCAATCCAGTCCGAAGGCAGTAAAATAAAGAGCAGACTTTGATGTTCTTTCTTCTCCTTATCTCTTCTCTTTCTTGTGCGACTTTTGACAACAATTTCAACGTGCGGTGTGCCGCTGGACATGAGAAAAATCATACACTATGGAACAGGAAACACCGAAAATCAGAGAGGAAGTAGCTCTGATGGAACTTCACAGCCCTGAAGGAGAGAATGAAAGTACGGAGAGGTTGTGTGCGCCTGTGAGAGACAGAGAAAATGAGTGTGTGTGCGTGCGTGCATGTGAGCGGGAGTGTGTTGGTCGGCTCCTGACGTTCAGTCTCTGAGTGGATCTGGGAGATCAAACGCTGGTGAAAATGAATCTCTTTATATGTCTCTGAGGGTAGTGAGAGAGACGCTCTGATCAAGGAGTGTGAGATGTCTGTTGGTCGGATCAATAACAGACTCATTATGGTGCCAATTTTACAAAAATTCCACCGAAACATTTTTAGAACATTTCTTAGATTATTCAGAATGTGGTGCTTTTGCTGAATATTATGAGTGTTTGCTGAATATTAATAATGAATAGATATTCTGTCATTTTTTACTGTCATTCCAAATCTTTCTTCTTTTTCTTTCAGAAAGAGGAAATTTGGACGATGGTTTCCGTGTCCTTTTTCATGCAATTACAATGAGCATGGTCTGAAGCTTTCAAAATGAAAAACGATCATGAAAGTATCATAAATGTAGTCCATATAATGCATATCCATAGCAGAATAGTGGAAGCAGTCTTGGCCAGCAACATGCAGTGCATGCCCAGTGTCTATTTGGCAAAAGAGAAGACAACAGCCTTTTTTCTTTGTTTTCTCTCAGACAGGTAGCACTGTTTTGAATTTTTTCACCTTTCTACTGTATAGGCAGCCATGTTTTATTGAAAGCCTATTTTGCCAGTGGTGGCATACCCCTTCAAATGCATGGGCCATTTTTTTGCTTTTGCATTCTTTTTCGAAGCTTGTAAGCTTTAGTCTCCATTCATTTTAATTGCATATAAAACAGTGACCAGTATGAGTAAAAAATGACATAATTTACATTTTGGGGTAAACCATCCCTTTAAAATGATATAGTTAATGATTTTTGAAACACCGCCGTTAATAAATCCATGGCACATCTCTTCTGTGAACGCCATATAATGAGCGAGAAGCCTGGCCTTTAGCTCACTATAGCTAACACTCATAGCTTTCATTTCTGAAAATGTCACATGTTCAAAACGGGCACAAAACAAATTGAGGTCTGTCGTTTAGTTGAGGTCTGCGCTGAAAGATCCAGAAAGAAATGAAAGCAAGTGGGTTCCATTGATCTTTCGCGGTGTGAATGAGAGGGAATGATATTATTATGACCTATCCTTCAGGCCGGCCAAAAAAAGAAAGAAATCATTCAATCTTATCCACACACATGCCAAGACACAGACGTGTGTAGCCCCGTAATTTTCGGATTCTTCTATTTTGCCGTCAAGAATGAATTCCGCGGGTTTATGCGTAAATCACAGTTCTTCTCTCTTTGATATAAACATTAAAGTCTTGATCTGTCAGAGCCTGAGGGGATGGAGAAGCTTACCCACTCATTAAACACCCATCTGCAGAGTATCGCCAAGCATTAGGATTACTTAACTAATTTCATGACAATTTAACAAATGAAGTTACGGATGAAATATAAATTAGATATTAATATAGGGTAATGTCTGGAACTGCTCGTTTTGAGTCATTTGGAAAGAACTATTTCTTTCTTTGAATGTGTGTGTGTGTGTAGACGTGTAAAACACTCCTGTGATCAACGAGAGGCTCAGAAAGCTGCGGTTCCTTAAAGCTGGAGGTATTTTGTAGCTTTAGGAGGCTCATAGTGTCTTTGAAGGGCTCTTCATATGCTAATGAGGGAACTTTAATCAAGGGTTCTCGTTAAGGTCTCGTTTAGAGCTCTTGTGGGAGCTCGTTAAGGTAAACCTGCCCCAGGATTACACCTAATTAACAAACTCCAAACCAAGCAGAAAAATGACCAGCGTGGAAGACTAGCAATGGGTTTGTGAATGCAAAGGGGAGTTTTTCTCTAAATGTCTACTGAATATTAAGCTCCGTCTCCCGGGTGTTGTTTGAAATGCTACCGTAGTTTTATCTCCATAATGACTCCATCAAATAACCTTAGCTCAGTGTTACAATTTCTCAGCTCCCTATAATCGTCTGGTTCAGGTGAGTTTGAGGGCAATAAAGGCAGCTAATGTTTATATGTTTTTCCCTTGTTATTTTTATGCACCTCGAACGCGCATCCACACGCATGCGTCGCTCGGTGGGTTCTCACTGTATGTTTAAACCTCTCACGCCGTGGCTAATTCTGACTGATGTTCTTCAGCAGCACTCAAATATGTAATTAATTCAACTGAGCCAATTAAATCCTCCAGACTTACATCTATAAATGTGTGCGTATGTGAGACTCATTTTTGCATTAGACCCTTGGTCAGCATTACCGGAGCCTTTGATTTTCTAGGACTCCATGATCACAGGTTTAATTTATCCTAGGAATTTCGACTTTCTCCGGTCGGCTGGCTTTGCAACTGATGGATCTGCAATATGACTGAAGCATAAAGTAGAGGCAGCCGATCGCCTCGGGCCAACCTGTGGTGAGACTGATAAGATGGCTTACATATGGTGAATCGTAATATCTCTTATGTACGCATTCAAAAACAAAAATCAATTAGCTCACATCCCGTAAACACGTGTTTTAAATAAAGCACACCTTTAATTGGAGCCTGATAGTTTACCCATGAATGTGAATCTTTGTACCTGTGTGTCAGTTGGTCTGTGCACCTGTGAGTGTACTTGTGTGTGTTATTGATGTAAGAAACCCAAAAGACTTTTGCTAATCAATTCTTGAACCTTGATATTTGAGGTTTCTGCTATTAGAATTCTAATCACGATGACTGTAAATAAGCACACAAAAGTCTGATTTCTGGGACAGAAATTCCTCACACCTCTCCATCCCCTCTCACTCTCTCTGTATCGCTCTGTTCTCTCATCCTTGAATCGTTTCATCACCTCATTCTTAGAATTCATCTCACACATCATTCATCTCTGGAAAGGGAAAAATAACAATATACAAATATATTTATGTGGCGAATTCTCACCCTGAGAGCAGTGAACCAAAAGCATAATATCAAAAACCGGTGACAGCAGCTAAAAAGCATGAATATGAAATGGGTTTATGCTTACACATAGCACTGGTATAGTGACACCAAATAGCATTTCATTTGGTTAATTGTGTCATTTATGATGCACAATGATGTTCACAACATCTGGCTCTCAAATGCTTTTGTGCATCATTTAAATGCAGACCCAGTCTTTTCATAGTGTGGACACTGTCAGTAGAATTGTGTTTCAGTTTTCTTTAATTGAATCATTTGACTTTTTTTAAAACTTATGTTTCATCCAGCTACCCTGCCGTAAACGTTTGAAGACGTTAACGCCGTCATTTCTTATTGATCTCTCCATGTCTTTCTCTCATACGCAGTGAGCTGCCTCTGACTTCATAGGTGTGTTCCCGTCGTGAAGACTGTTACAAAGGGAAGGCAATTTAATTATGCTTCTCCTGAAGATACCTCATTTGGCCAAATTCGAAAAGGGCGTTCACACTAACAGTGATTTGCATTGTCAAAGGCACATTCAATCATTTTTAATGAGATAAATGCTTATTTAAAAAGAAATAATTGAACAACAGTCCTCGAATTTGATTGGCTGATTTGCAGCACTGGGACTTTTCACTGTATCACTCCACTTGACAGACAGACTGTAGAAGCTGTGCGTTATCAAGGAGGGATGTACAGTAACTCTTTCTGCAGGTTACTAATGTATTAACTAACATTACCTAACAATGAGCTACAGATTTGTTACAGTATTTATTAATCTTTGTTAACATTAGTTAATAAAAATACAACCGTTCATTGTTTGTTCATAGTGCATTATCTAATGTTAACTATGTAACTTTTGATTTTAATAATGTATTAGTAAATGATGAAATTAACATTAACTAAGATTAATAAATGCTGTAGAAGTATTGTTCATTCTTAGTGCATGTTAATAACGGAAACCTTATTGTAATGTTTTACTCATAATTTCCCAAGTATGGCAACAAGTGTCTTAATGAGTGAGTCATGAATCATTCACTGGACTGATTATTTCAGGAACAAAACAAGTAACTGTCATTGAGTCATTAGATCATTCATTCAAATGGTTCATTCAAAAACAAAGATCTTTATGATTTTTAAACGTTCTTTATGATTGAGTCACTGGATCAATCAACTCTTGAAATTAGTTTTTTGAAATTAGTCATTAAATTCATACTTCATTAATGCATGTAAAGATATGTATATCTTCCAAAAGATTTGTATTTCAAATAAATGCTGTTCTTTTGAACTTTCTATTCATCAACGTATTTATCATGGCTTCCACAAAAATATTAAGCAGCACATCTTTTTTTAACTTTGATAATAATAAGAATAATCATTGTGTTTCGTGAGCAACAAATCAGCATATTAGACTGATTTCTGAAGGATCATGTGACACTGAAGACTGGAGTAATACTGAAAATTCAGCTTTGACATCACAGGGATAATTGACATTTTAAAATATATTTAAATAGAGAACAGTTATATTAAATTGCAATCGTTTTTCACAGTATTACTGTTTTAACTCTATTTTTTTATTTTTTTATTTTTTGTCAAATAAATGCAGCCTTTCTTTGAAGAAAAAAAAAACTTTTTTAAAATCTTACCAACCGCAAACTTTTGAATGGTAGAGTTAGGTTACTTGGTTTTAACTTCCTGTTTACTGAACTGCCTTTTAAAAATAATATTGCAGTCGGGCTGTTGGTTTGTATATTTGAAACAGAGTTATTCTCTAACCCCCTCTCCCATGGCTTCCTCCTCTCCTCTTTATGCTGCCTTTAATGGACAGAGAGACAGAGTGTTTTGTTCTTCAAATATTGCTTCTAATCCAGGAGGCTTCTTGTGGACTCAGATACAATACACTGTTGTTCTGCTGTGTTGTCTGAGATGGTGCTATGAATAAAAAGATGCTTTTTTGTGAGTTTATATTTTTGAGTCTGTGTGTTTTCCATTTGGCAAGTGATGTTTAAATGGATGTCAAAAGAGAAAGCAGATGAAATGGTGCACTCTCACAGCACATCATGAACAGAACAAGTAACACTAAGTGTGTGTACACACACAAGTTTGTGTGGAAAAGACAGCAGGGGATGGAGATTATCACTCTTTGAGAGTATAAACAGAAGAAAAAATAATTCACTTTCATTCGCTAACAGCAGAAACACAAGACATACAGATTATATTATGATAGAGTTCAACAAGCCTGCATTTTATAACATTTAAGCTGTTCAGAGAGGAATATCAGTGTTCTGCTTACTGTGTAATTTATGATACCAAGTAAATCTATCAACTAAATCTATCTATCTATCTATCTATCTATCTATCTATCTATCTATCTATCTATCTATCTATCTATCTATCTATCTATCTATCTATCTATCTATCTATCTATCTATCTATCTATCTATCTATCTATCTATCTATCTATCTATCTATCTATCTCTATCTACCTACCTACCTACCTACCTGTCTCTGCAGTGCTTACACTCTATACGTCCATCAGGGCTTCAGGGACATGGGTACATCCAGCAGTATTATAGGACCATGATTCCTCTTGGTTTCATTGGAACCAAGATGTGTGTGTGTGTGTAAACCCAGCTTTATCCATTACAGAACTCATTGTGGTGGAGGCCAAAGGTTCCTCCTGCAGAGAGGGGGTGTAACCTGTTAAAAGCAGATAGAGAAAGACAAGAGAGGGAGAGAGATGGGAGCTGGTGGAGGGGGCTCTGTTTGTAATGAGCTTGGCGTGTGTCCAGTCTCAGAGCTGTGAGCTTAAAACTCTCCGTCGGGTTGAGTGAGGTTTCAAGGTGTGTGTGAGTGTCTGTCCATGTGTGTGTTCATGTGTGTGCTTAAGGTCCAGGGGTCTGATCTCATCTCTGAATTACAGAAACGCTTTCTCCTTCCATTCTATCCCACCTTCTCACGCGGTTCCCCCAGCTTTTTACTCTCTTTTTCCAAGACAATTACTCTCTCCTGTCAGGACAGACCCTCGTATTTCTGCCCTTTTTTAAACTGTGCATTTCACCTGCCTGCTTGTCTGTCCACATGTCCATCCTGAAGTCTCCCTGGCGGATCGCTCACTGTGCGTAATTGTTTCTCGCCTTTTTGTTTTTCCTTCTTCGGTGTCTGTGTTTATGCCCATGTATGTCCTGTCATCTCTCAGTCAAGCTCATTCTCATTTCCTCCACCAGTGAAATCACTGAGCCGCAAACAAGCCGATCTTAACAAGAAAATCTAAATTCACACCCACCCCCCTTCGCTTATGAGAGAGAGAGAGAGAGAGAGAGAGAGAGTACAAAAATAATGGAAGAGAAAAAGATGACAAGAAGGTTTTATGTCATGTAAAATGAGAGATTTATCCCACATTAAAAGAGTTTGCAGAATTTCCCGTCATCATGCCTTCACTCTGATCAGACCTGTCTTATCTGTAAACTCAGTTTAGAGAAGCATTGTGGGCTTTGAGATAAAAGAACTGACAGGGATAATCTTACACAAACACACACACACACACACACACACACACATTCTTTCCAACAGCCTTGACAACTCTGGGAATTTAAAAAATATATATTATTTCATTATTTCACGTGTTGACTCATGTACAAATCTGACATGTTTATTTTTCCTAATGGAACATTTCTCTGCTCTGTATTTTCAGATAAGCTGTGTGTGTGTGTGTGTGTGTGTGTGTGTGTGTGTGTGTGTGTGTGTGTGTGTGTGTGTGTGTGTGTACCCAACAGTTAAGGCCTTTAAAGTTGCATTGCTTTATATTGACCCAAATTTCCTGCCAGTTTTTTGACGATGCCTTGAAGTGAAGTGTGTAAATAAAAGGCTGATGTCCTAATGCATAAATGCACCAGTAAAACTTCCATTTTATGGAGAACAAAATGTAAAGGAATCACAGTCGCTCTCTATCTGAGGCTATGAAACCTGTATTTTATGAGCCAACCTTGGCTGTACGGACAAGATGGTTAGTGGTTGTGATTGATTATAGTTTATCTCTTATCTTTCTGACAGCTCTCTCTCTTAGTCTTTCTGTCTTTTCTACTTATGGTTCTTTTACCTTGAAGCTTTAAAGACAGGGTGAGAAAAGGCTTACAGGTAAAATGCCAACATTTCATACACCACAACATCAAACATGCTCTTCAGGAGGAATCCCTAAGGGGAACGTCACCTGCCAGAAACAGTTCAAGCAATGACACCACACCGCTGAAACACAAATGAGACATGGCATTCTAAGTTGCCTTCAACAAATGCTAATAAGAGAACACACACAATACTGCCGTAAAGAGGTCATTGAATGAGATTTTTCATTTTGTATTTTCTGTACAGATTTCTGGTCTGTGATCATTTGTGTCCAAAGGGATAGTTCTCGCAAAAATGAAAATTCTGTCATCATTTAGGCCACTAACCCTCAACCAAATTCTTCTGTGAAACACACACACACACACACACACACACACACACACACACACACACACATATATATATATATATATATATATGAATTACAATGAAAGTCAAAGGAGCCCAATGTTGTTTTGGACCCCATTCACTTTCATATATGGAAAAAAAAACATTCTTAAAAATATTACACACAAAAAACGGTAGTGTATACAAGTATACATATGACCCCTTTAATATCATTTTAGTCAATGAACCAGTTGTTTGAAGGATTTTAATTATATTAGCCAAATTAGTTTGAAGGACTTCTAAATTAGTTAACATACATACAACCATTTCTGTCACAAACATGTCATGTTTGTCCTGCAAACTACAATGTTTAAAAAAAAAATGTTTATAAAGTCTCAGATGCATTTCCTGTGATTCTGAGACACAGATGCCCTTTACCTGCCATCACTCATACGATCAGTATCGTGCCTGCTAAAGCCTGTCTGGGTTTTTGTGTGTGACTGTGTATGTGGTTTTCATTTGTAGATGAAAAAGCAGAAAAACCCTGTAAAACAGTTCTGTCTGTCATTTCAGCACTGGTGAAAATAATATTTAACCAAATGCATTTTATGCAAATCTGTTATTAATCATTTTGTGTCTTTTCATACTGCAGATCCTCTCTTTATGGGGTATTTCATTGGATATTTAGCACTCGGTTGCTATAAACACTGTAAATGTCACATTTTGAGTTTGTTTTTTGATCTGTTCTTTTCTTTTCATTAGTTTTCACTTTGTTCAGTTCATGTTTCCCTGTGTCTGTATTCCTGTCACCTGTTCATCTATTATCTCTTTAGTCATGTCGGCTGTGTCTCGTTTCTTTGAGTAGTCCCTGTGTATTTAAACCCTGTGTTTGGTTCAGTCAGTGTTAAGTTCTACGTCGTTTTATGTTGGTTGTTCTGTTCCTGATCCTTGTTCCTATGATTCTGTTTTGTGAATATTGCCGTTTCTTTCGAAATAAAGACTGCTGCACTTAGATCCTGTTTCATCTCTGTTGCAACCAACGCTGACAGTAAATTATATATGAAACAGCTTGCATTAAACAGTAGTATGCTATGCAACATGACCTATTACATACGTACATGTTTAATTCAATGGGTGAAGTTGAGCATTTTGATTATATGCTCTGGTTATCTACTGCACATTTGGACAAATGTCATTCTATACATTTGCATACTGCAAATAATAATATAGTAGTGTAGCGGATTTCACCCAGCACCACATATGAACCACTGACACCAGGCTCTTCAGGGGACCACGTCTGCAGTTTATTAAAGACATGCAGGACAGGAATTAAGCATCAACACTCTCAGTTTTGTTGTCTCTGTCTCGCCCAAATCCAAAGCTTTTCTATACAACATGTACTAATAGTCTCTTTTCGTTCATTTCATTTCAAAACATGTATCACCAATTACATACAACACAATCTTAGACACACATTCAATCAAGCAAATAGATATAATAAATGTAATAATAAATGCATATGATAAAATGTTCTATACATATATGAAAATACATATAAGTATGTTTCAATCTAACATCACAATGACATATGATCGTATAGTGGTAATATTTTTGTTGCAATATGACATACCTGCAGTTTATTAAAGACAGGACAGGAATTAAGCATCAACACACTCAGTTCTGTGGTCTCTGTAAGGAGTGTGAGAAGATAGAAAAGTGAACCCCTGCCCCCATTAACACTGTAACTGCATCTGATATCAACTATTTTGCACCCTTTTTTAATTTTATATATATATATATATATATATATATATATATATATATATATATAATATATATATATATATATATATTATTTTTTTATCCCTTTTGTTTTCATTTTCTTAAAGACAACAAACATGCACAATGACACCAAAATATAGTAACTATACATGTAAATATCTAAATATAAATATCTAAATATACTTTTTAAGCAGTACCATTGTACATGCTACATTGAGCTAGGTACTTGAATTAGAACAGATAAGCTGACCAAGAAATTAAAATAATGTATAATCAGACAGTTAAATTAAAGTAGTTGTAAAACAAAAATAATAAATAATAATAATAATAATAATAATACACATAAAGCTTGTTCAGTCCACCTTTAAGAACTCTCTAAGCTATTCCACCAGAAAGCTTGTTACTATATGAATATATATATATATATATATATATATATATATATATATATATATATATAGGCCTATATATATATATATATATATATATATATATATATATATATATATATACAGTATATATATTATATAAACTTGAACATGTTAGTTTATAAGACAGTGTGTAATATTATGTTTTTAAAAAAGTATTTAATAAGCTACTCAATCAAAATAGTAAACACAAGTACAAGAATACTTACTTAATTATACTTTTAAGTATATCTCGATCAACAAGTATAGGCCAAATATACTTCTGTCAGTATAAGTCAAGTATACTTGAATACTTGAAGTATAATGGAATTTGAAGTATATTTCTGAGAAGTACATAAAGTATATTTCTGAGAAGTACATAAAAACAAGTAATAAAAACTCAGTGAGTGTTTTAGCGCAATTTTCTCACGTCATGGGATCACAACACTAAGAGATAGTAAATCTTTTCCTGGATTTTTTTTTTTGTGCGTTCCCGAGATTAGACCTTCCTTAACATAATGCCGAAAACCCGAAGTCTCTAGGTGGTCTGGTTGAGGAGGAGATAGAAGTGCAAGATTGGTGCGCACAGACAGAACAGAAATCATGTTAACAATCGCAATTTTGTCCGGTGGAAAATTGCGCTAAAAAATATTTTAAAAGAAGCATACTAATAGCACACTTGAATAAACTTCTTTTTCGTAAGGGTATGGATGAACACCAGTTGTTTGAAACGGCTTTGGCCGCTACAATGAATGAGTTTGGCTTTTTATCTAAAACAGGAACAGAAGACAGCGCTCGAATCGTTCCTTTGCAAGAAGGGCGTTTTTGCTGTTTTGCCGCCCGGATACGGAAAGAGTCTAATCTACCAGTTAGCTCCACTGGTAGCTAAGCGTATGGGGTTTATTGTTGTGATTGGTCGTAGTATTATCCAATTGCGTGCAGTGTGATTTTCAAATGCATGCTTGGTGCCGCCCCTCGAGCTGGCCGATTTTCATTAGTCGTTGCCAGACCATTAATCTTTCAGATAGGTCTGGATTTCCAGGCTATGTACTGCAGGCCCTGAGAGTGAAAGATCTACCCTTGAGAGTAAACACTTCCACACCAGGCACTTAACATTAAAAAATGCAACGTAACATTATGAGACCAGACAATGTGACACTTTTCCTTGTGTGCATTTGGAAGCATCACTTCTCTGATGTTAAGAAATTCATCCAGCCCACAACACAAATGTGCCTCGTGGTCCGTCACAAGCCACGACTGATGTTGTTTATGTATGAGGTTTATGAACAGCATGTGCACTAAAGCATGGATATGGTGCAGGCTAGGGGTGGGTGATATGATCAAAATCTTTATCACGATATGAGTAATTTGATTTCAAAATAACGATATATAACGTTATAGATATTTTTTAATATTTTATAAATAAGATATTGATATAAAAATTCTTGTCACAATTTTCAATATTACAAAAAAGAATACTAGCCTACTGAACAAGAAAGCAGTGATAAAATAAGAACAAAACCAATTACAAGCATATAGGAAAATAAACTACAATAAACAAAGACACAAATTAAATAGACCTACCTGAAAAACGTCAAGCACCAGAAATAAGAAATACTAATCAAATGAATAAAAACACTGTAGTCTTCACTGTTTAAATTAAAGTGAGAGATTTTCTCTCTTTTGGTATTTGATTAACATCAATGACACAGACGGCAGCAGCAGTGTCGGCGTCACCAGGGGGCCCGGCCCCTGCTACCTCGGCCACTGTGCCCCCTCCCCTTTGTTCGTCCACCCCACTCAGCCCCAGAGTGGGCACCATGCGCAAGGCAGGCTACTGCCCAGGGAAGATTTCCCACTTAGAAGTAGCCTATGCGAGTGGATAGGTGTGTCAAATATATGGATTAAAAACTAATTGTTTTCATTTTGGTTTGTTCTTAGCAAAATAGTAATAAACTGCATATACACAATTATTTATTCATTTAATTATAGTCTAATATATTAGATAGCCCAAGCATCATGTTTGTGATTTTTTATTTATTTGTCATGTACGATAGATTCTGATAATTAAAACAAAAATCAGACTTGTGTGTTTATGACATCAATTACTGCTTTATTTGTTCAGAAACAGAAGTACTGTAGGCTAACTAAAAATGTTATTTTTGTATTTTACTTTTCATATTTTTAGTATAGGGTAGGCTATAGCAAAACTACAGCACTTTGCATTAAAAAAAAAATCAGCCGGCATGCCTTCAGTTGAAGAACACCCAACTATATATTATTAAATTGTATATAAATTCATTTAATTATAAGTTTCAAGCATTTCTTTTTCCGTTTTATTCGTTACATTTGTTTCTGAATATTGCTTTATTTATACTGTTTAGATCAATCAATAGGCCTATTCAGCAGCGGCTCCGTCGTGGCCGCCTAGGTCTTCAGTGACTCTCCACCTCATCGCCTCTCCGTCTGCGCTGTGGGCTCCACCTCTGTTACCATTGGCATTTTCACCTCCAGTCATCCCCAAGGTGACGTCGAACATCACACCATCTGCACGCCCCTGTTCAAGGCCATCCCCAGATTCATCCACCATCCTCACCACCCTGGACTGTCCTGTTATCCATCCCCCTCCCGGATCTTTACCCTCCAACATAGCGTCCTCCAGTCTACCTGTTCTTACTATCCCTTCGCTAACTCCAAAGTCGTTTTGCACTGTCTAATCTGTTGTCTTGGACACTGATGTGATTTGTTATTCAGTTCAGGTGTGTGTCTTTAATTATCCTCATTTAGATGTGTATTCAAGTTCCCTTGTTTCAGTTCAGTGGTGTCGGGTCTAGTCAGTGTTACGGTTGTGTTTGCTTGCCTGCCTCTACCTGTGGATACTAAAGACTGTCTTGGATCTTCATCTTTGTCGTGTGTCACAGCCAGAGCGTATTCTGCATAATCTCATTGGTTTTTAAGGATTCTCAATGAGAAATGAGTTGTGCATCGAGTTTTGAACAATGCACCAGAACTGCAAATTGTGTGAAGGGAACAAGAATATGTCAACAGTTTTGCAGAAATGGTATTTGTTCCCAGGACATTAGCATGAGCAATGCCTCGGTGTATGGCTTCAGTCATAGTCTGTATCCAGTTGAAAAATACTGTAAGCACACAGATATTTTCCAGGCACTTTGCATTTATATCAACGCTTAGGAGAGCGTTCCTCAACTGGTGTTGCTTCAGGATCCAGATTTAGGGCTTGGATCTGCTGTTTGTGAACCACTGGCTTAAAAAAAATGCCAATTATAGTTTTTAAAAGATAGTAAATCTATTAAAAGACATTAATCTTCATTGGAAGGGCATGGCCTCACTCTCCCTGTTAAAGTGCCAGTCTGGGTACCTGCATGCGATGCTGTCATAACCGGTTGAGACTGACTGCTTTGATATTTATGACGTAGGCTGATGAAAGAGAGAAATCGGCACTCTGCATGAGTGCTGTGTGTGTGTGTGTGTGTGTGTGTGTGTGTGTGTGTGTGTGTGTGTGTGTGTGTGTGTGTGTGTGTGTGTGTGTGTCTATATTGATTGCTGGGCTCTGATGGGTTCGCTGTTGGTGGTCTTCTAAGACTTAGTACACACATCTCTGTTAATAAGGTCATACTGGCCACACAAGCATACACACACACACACACAGCACTCATGTAGAGTGCCGATTGCTCTCTTTCAATGTTGGGTTTTCATGCTTTATGGGGACTTCATACAGTATACATAGTGATTTTTATACTGTACAAACTGTATATTCTATCCCCTAAACCTACCCATCACAGAAAACATTCTGCATTTTTTTACATTTTCAAGAAACATCACTTAGTATGATTTATAAGATGTTTTCCTCATGGGGACCAAAACATTTCCCCAGAACCAACCACACACACACACGCAGACACGCAGTCATCTCTGATCCACAGCCTTATACAATAACAATATATACAATATAATTTAGTTATTTGTAAGAAAAACAAGATAATTCGCCTTTGCCAGCAGCACATAGCTATTCAGTAGGCTATTCAAATCAAATGTTAGTCTTCCCCGCCTGTTACATTTTAAAAGATTCAGAGGGTATGTGTACAAGTGCAAATTCATGATAGACACAATGCAGATGAGTATCTTGGTGTTCTGCTCAAAGTCACGTTACAGTGAGAGTCTCATGGAGCTGGTTTGTGGTGACATTTAGGCTTGTAAAAATCAAACTCTGGCTTTTTAACGTGAATTTTTGACCCATGCTCTTTTCACTTCGCTTGCTGTCAGATAGGCTAGTTAAACCGTTATTTGCTGAGAGAGAGACAGTGAGAGAGAGATGTTCCTAAATTGTCTGAAAAGATCAAAAACAAGTGCTACTGGAGAAGAACAGTTATTCATCTGCAAAATGTATAGGCCTACTTCATATTCAACTTCACATTCTGAGAAAACAATTATTGCTTGTAGGACTAACACTGCTTTAACCATATTCATGAGTTGTCCGTAGTACCATAGAATTTGTTTAACTGTATACATAATAATCATTATAATAATCATAATAATTAATTAAATAATTAATTAATTAAATATAAATAAAATCAAATAAATATTTAAGAAATTTAACATGAGTTTAGTATTGTCATTTTCCCTTCATTTACACATAAAGAAATTAATAGTACTTTAAATTATTATTATTAGTTTTAATAATAATATGTTTTAAGAAAATTATATTGTACAGATATAGATAATAATAATATAATCATAATAAAAATATATACAGTCAAATCCAAAATTATGTATTTTTTTAGCTTATATAATTTATATAGCCTAGCATGCAGGGTGTCTAAATTAAATTTGGTTTGACTGTAAGTGTTCTAAATAAATAAAAAATATATTATTTATATTAAGTGTGACTTTAGTATAGTAATTTTTCCTTAAAGGTGCATTGCGCAAGTCTCTGAGTTTTTGCAGAACTATGCCCCCTTCTGGCGACAAGCGAAACTGCAACCAGAGTTGTGCACGCGGTTACGTGGAGTTTGCGTTGGGGTTTGGGATGAACTAGAAGCCGGTCTTTTTGAATCCATCTTCTACTTTTGCCAAAGTCGCTTGAGTTGTCTTCGCTGATGCGGATAATGGCGGCGAATACACAAACCTGCCAGACATAGCCAGGTGAGCGTGAACGCGCATGACGTCACGCCCAGTCGATTCCGTCCCGAATCCCTTGTATTTATTTTACTGTACAGGATTATAGAGGCAATCACAGAGATCATAGAAGGGCTCATTCAGCCCATCAGGCAATTGTTTAAGCATGTATGGGTTAGAAAAACGGGTATTTTTAACATGAAAAGTTGCTTAATGCACCTTTAATTTAAAAAGTTTACACAAAGAAATTAAGAGTCACAAAACTCAGTGTCTGGACTGTAGTCTCCGATCCCATCTCCTGATACTGCAACTTTTCACTGCTGTCTTTCTCTCAGTCTCCCTCTCTTTCTCTCTGTCTAACTTTCATCCCTTTTACTTATTTCCTCTTCCTCTATCTCTTACTCTTAAGCTTCTGTATCTGTCAAGGCCTCGAGAGGCTTAATCAGTGTCAGAACGGCCTTCACCAGAGCCTCCAGCTGTGGACATATTAGTTTACACACACACACACACACACACACACACACACACACACACACACACACACACACACACACACACACACACACACACACACACACATTCCCTCACTCACTCACTCACTCTCTCACACACACTCACACACACACACACACACACATGTATATATATATATATAGCTATATATCACGTCTTTTGTTTCCCTGCAGAGGAAATTGTTCAAACTATCTGGACACAGAATTAGACTGTGTCTGAGAGGGTGCTGGGGGGAAGCATAGGAGCAGAACATCAACAGAAGACACACACACACCATATGCACACATAATTAAGTATCAGATAATATCTAGTCAGCTACATGAATAAAATTCTGATATTTTGCCAAAGTTTGCTCTTGGTAGAATCAACCAATATTGTTGACGATATTGATGCATAAAATGTATAGAATATTGATGCATATAATAGTAAGAACAGGTAGAATTGAAATGTGAACGGCCAGATGTTTAGTGAGAATAGGGCACCCTTCAGTGGACAAAAGAGAAACTGCCGTGTCGGATAAGAAACGTCCTGTGGTTCTTTGTTGCATATAAATGACAGTTGAGGTAAAACAAGTAAACATGACTGAACTTAATTTGTTTAATTGTCACGGCTGTGTAACAACATACATTTTAGTTTGTTGGTGCACCGCTTAAACCACTGTAGAATTATTCGAATGAGTCTTATGAGCCGATTCTTTTTACTGAATCAGAAACATCCAGCGGGACCAATGAAATCTGAATCACTAAATTACTCTTATGACGCGGTTCTTTGTTTGTCAGTGGAAAAACATGTGCTGCGTTCGGAACCACATTCTAATATTACTCTATTTTACAAAATATTTTGATGGCAGAAATAGTAACAGATGTATGTGTGCTGTTCCGAATTCAACTGTCTGTCACTGCAGTCCAGTCACACAATGAAATAACTATTTGGTCCTTAGTTATGAGTGAATCAATCCAGGCCGATCAATGTAGCTCATTTCATGAACAAATGACTCTAAGGAGCCGGTGCTTTTGAGTGAATTAAACACATATACCAATGTGTATGGCAAGCCGTTTTAGCTTAAATTGTACCCAGCGTTACTCGTCGTAATTGCATTTTTACTAGTAAGAATTAAATTTGAGAGCTCTATAATTCAGTTCTTACTAGTAGCAATTACAATTAGAGAGCTCTCTTATTCAATTCCCAGACAGCATGGTAACATTGATTCAATGTTGAGTTTTGATCCAAACCATCATTTTGGTTGACATCAAAATTTCAATCTTTAAAGTGTGTTGGATCAGCATTGAAATTTTGATGAAAGGGAACAGCACACATGGGTTAAGACAGTGACATTGAACTAACAGTGAGTCTTAGTTTATGAGCACAAGATCTTGCAGGCATGTATCTGTGCAAAACTCCTCTGGGTGTTTCCCAATTAGTGGGGCGTTTCAGTTCATGATGGGCACTTTCAATGGTGTTACCTCATTTGCTCTAATACACTGGGGGTTTGGTTTAGGGGTGGGCCCTCATGATTTTAGCAAGTCTTTTGAAAAATGGTTGAAAAACACGAATTGTAGTTTGAAAATTGGCACTAATTGGTACAGTATACGCCCATTTTGGTTTTGCATGTGGGCTTCTCAGTGTTAATTGATGCTTCCTTAGAGAGAAAACGTCTCGGGTTACTGGATGTAACCCTGGTTCCCCGAGAGAGGGGAGCGAGATGCTGCGTCTAATATAAACGCTACGGGGAATGCCTTCGGCATGCGTTATCTGAAGCCACTATACAACTATTCCAATCTGGATTGGTGCGCGTCATCGTGCGTCATGACGTTGCATGTGACGGTGACCCGGACGCTATATAAGGGTCACAGGAACAAGGAAATGACAGCTTCGAAAAGGTTCAAAGCAGCTGTTCTCAGGGCGCCCCGAAGGTGGGGAGAGGGGACGCAGCGTCTCGTTCCCCTCTCTCGGGGAACCAGGGTTACATCCAGTAACCCGAGACGTTCCCCATCGTTTCGGGGAACTCCCGCTGCGTCTAATATAAACGCTACGGGGAACGAGTACCAGCTAGCCCCCACAGAGAACAGGCGCCCCTGGTGTGAAACATCTGGCACACTCAGAGGCGCTAATGCCAAGAGTTGACAGATCCCACTAGACTAAGAATCATATTCTTTATTTGGTGTAGTAAGGGAAAGATGCCTCAGCAGCTTCAAAATTGAAATACAACCTGTATAATATAAGCAGGCCTTTTCAGGCCCGCCGTCTGAGTCAAAAGGTCTCCCCTAAATGGTAACTGCCATGGGGGGTCTGCCAGGAGACTGACCAGGTCGGAAAACCAAATCCGTGACGGCCAGAACGGAGCCACAAGAATAATATCTACTCCATACCTCCTTACTCTTTCCAGAACTCCAGGGAGCAGAGTCACCGGGGGAAAGGCGTACAGACGTCGCCTCGGCCACGTCTGTACCATAGCATTCAAACCCAAAGGTGCAGGGTGCGAAAGAGAGAACCAGAGCGGGCAATGAGAATTCTCATGAGAAGCGAATAAGTCCACCTCCGCCTGGCCATATCTCTCCCAAATGAGCTTCACCACCTCAGGGTGAAGCCTCCATTCCCCGGGCCTCGGCCCCTGCCTCGACAGGGTGTCTGCTCCCACATTTTCAACCCCAGGTATATACATGGATCTCACAGAGAGAAATTTGTCCTTAGACCACAGTAATATATGATGGGCTAGCTTGCACAGAGGTCGAGACCTCAAGCCCCCCTGATGGTTGATATAAGAGACCACTGATACATTATCAGACCTAACCAGGACATGATGGCCTCTGAGGCCTGGGAGAAAATGCCTAAAGGTGAAAAACACTACCATCATCTCGAGGAAATTAATATGCCGAGAAAGATGGCGGTCTTCCCAGACCCCCCGGGTGAAACGGCCCTCCATAACCGCACCCCAGCCTGTGCGGGAAGCGTCCGTGGTCAGAATTTTTCTGTGACCCGAAGTCCCCAACACCTGGCCTTGAGACAGGAACCATACATCTTTCCAGCTGACTAGAGCACGAAGGCATCTGGACGTAACTCTAATCGTGCGGAAGGGGTCACCTCTTGGGGAAAACCCCCTGGTCCTGAGCCACCACTGTAGGGCCCTCATGTGGAGCAAGCCGAAGGGAATTACCACTGAAGCAGCTGCCATAAGGCCCAAAACTCTTTGAAATCGTTTTACAGTGATGGCCTGACCTAGCCTAATCGTCTTGACCTCAGTTAAGATACTCTCGATATGAGTTTGAGTCAGTTGGACTCGCATGGCTTGCGAATCCCACTCTGTCCCCAGAGATGTTGTTCTTTGCTGGGGAGACAAGGAACTCTTCTTAACATTGAGCCTTAACCCCAAGCACTGAAGATGACGCAAAACAACATCTCTATGTTGGATTGCCAGGCTTTCTGATTCTGCCAGAGTTAGCCAATCATCTATATAATTAAGAATGCGAATCCCCTGAAGTCTCAATGGAGCAAGGGCTGCATCCATGCATTTCGTGAACGTGCGAGGACATAAGGCTAGGCCGAATGAAGAACCCTATATTGATAAGCTTTTCCCCCAAAAGCAAATCTAAGGGACTTCCTATGATAAGGAATGATGGAAATATGAAAATAAGCATCCTTAAGATCTATCGTCACAAACCAGTCCTCGGATCTGATTTGTTGAACGATATTAGGTATAGTAAGCATCTTGAACTTAAATCTCCTCAGAGATCTGTTCAAAACCCTAAGATCTATTATAGGACGAAGTCCACCATCCTTTTTAGGAACGATGAAATACCGGCTATAAAAACCGAGTTCCCTCTCCCGAACAGGGACAACCTCTATCGTCTCCTTTGCTAAAAGGGAATTAACTTCATCTTCCATCACCTGGCTTTGATCAGCAGGAACCAAAGTGTGCAATACCCCCTGAAAATGAGGTGGTTGAATTTTAAATTGGATCCTATAACCTTTCTTAACTATATTCAGAACCCATTTCGATATATTCGGAAGGCCTTTCCAGGCGTCTAAATAATCTGAAAGTGGGATTAGTCTTTCTGGGCTAGTCTCAGGCGATAAAGCAGATTTCACAGTGACCTGAAGCAGTTTACTGGCAGGAAGTAACTGAATCTTTTTCTTTTCAGCAGACCTCAAGAGGGTCGAATGAGACAGGGTTTTTGATAATGCTGTACATTCGTTAGAAATGGGTGTAACCAGAGTCGGGTTACATCGATTTCCTGAGGGCTCCGTGGAGCGAAGTTTTAAAAATGTCACACGGAGGGGGACACCCTCTGAGGCCTGCGGATCCCGTCATGGCCTCTTGGCCGAAGCCTTCCTGCCCTGAATGACGGTCCTCAGATCCGCCTTCTGAGCCAGGTTTTCGACCGAGCGAGTTGCCTCCGGAGCCAGGCTTTTTGCGGGGGTATCCGGGAGGCAACACTCTCTTTCTGCTGTTGGAGATGTGAGGAGCCAGAGGCGGCTCCCTCACGAGACTGCCCCCTGGCGGCAGGCTCGCGAGGTTTGGGATAACGGCGGGGAATCAGCTGTTTAAATGCGACAGACTGCCTCCTCGTCTCCTGAAACCTTTCGACGACGTTATTAACGCCGTCGCCGAAGAGGCCACGAGGAGAGAGGGGGGCATCGAGCAGACAAGCCCTGTCCTTGTCGCCGATACCCGCTAGCGTCAGCCACAGGTGCCTCTCCGTAGCCACCAGTGCTGCCATAGAGCGACCGATAGCGCGGGCCATCTCCTTGGTGGCACGGAGAGACACGTCTACCGTACGACGTAATTCTCGAATATCGTCGTAGGAGACTTCCCCACTCTCATCCACTTCTTTCAGCAGGTCGGCCTGGTACGCCTGAAGCAGCCCCATAGTGTGCAGGCAGCCACCAGCCCGACCCGCCGCCATATATGCCTTCCCCACCAAAGCTGATGTAGTACGGCAGGGCTTGGTGGGGAGCGCCGGAGCCTGCAGGGATGATGCCGCGTTGGGAGAGAGATGAGAGGCGAAAGTCTCCTCTACCCGCGGCATCATCCCATAACCCATCTCCCTCGCTCCCATTATATCAGAATATATATGCGTGTTGGGACCGGAAACACGGGAGGAGAAGGGTTTATTCCATGTTCTCGACACCTCGGTGTGGAGATCATGAAAAAATGGCAGGCTACGGCGTGGAAACGTTCATCCAGCTTACTTTTAACAGCCGTTTCCTGCACCTGCGGTGGCCACTCAATATTTAACTTTGCCACCGCTCTGGTCACAACCTCCAGCAGCTCCTCGAAAGCAGGGGAATGGGATGGCGGTGTCACACATTCCTCTGCCTCGACGCCCACAATATCTAACTCCTCGGAGCTAGATAAGTGAAGCATCGGGTCCGTTTCAGGGACGGGAGAAGCCGCAGCGCGGGCTCCCGAACCCTGAGCGGGACAAATGGATTCAGCATTGGAGTGTTGAGAAAGGACCTCGGTCGTCTCAACATCCATTGCTAAATCCTTCTGTGATCCCCATGAATGCATTCGCCGCGCTGCCTCAGCAGACGCGGGTCCTGATCCACGGGGAGCACGTGGTTGGCCTGACTATTTATCGAATAGAGCCAGGTGGGAGCGGAGCTTTCTCAGGGGCAATTTTTCACAATGCTCACAGGCAGCACCCTCGAGTGCTGCCTGAGCATGCTCCATTCCCAAACAAACCACATAAAGAGCGTGAGTATCCCCCTCACACAAAAAGCGTGGGCAAGGAGGTACACATTTCTGAAAACTCTTTTCCGTCATAATATATACTCTTTTCAAAGACAAACAACACAAAATAGAACGAACAGTGACACAGAACGCTGCTGAAGAACAGAAGCTGTCATTTCCTTGTTCCTGTGACCCTTATATAGCGTCCGGGTCACCGTCACATGCAACGTCATGACGCACGATGACGCGCACCAATCCAGATTGGAATAGTTGTATAGTGGCTTCAGATAACGCATGCCGAAGGCATTCCCCGTAGCGTTTATATTAGATGCAGCGGGAGTTCCCCGAAACGATGGGGAACACAAGGTGTGTCCTATACGAAGTCTTGTGTGTTTGACATGCATGAACTCTCTGAGTTTCAAACAATGGTGCATATAATGTATTTCTGTTTTTAGCATGCTTTTTACTTGCATTTTATTTATTGTTACTAAATCTACTAACATACATTAATTTTCAAAGTAAGTAAAGTGTTGAAATAAATTGCATAGATAGCATGGGAACATTGATACAATGTTGAGTTTTGATCCAAACCATATTTTTGGTTGAGATTGACATTTCAGTGTTTAAAGTGTGTTGGATCAGCATTGAAATTTTGATGAAAGCCAACAGCACACATGGGTGGAGACAGTGACATTGAACTAACAGTGATTTGTAGTTTATGAGCACAAGATCATTCAGGCATGTATCTCTGCAGAACACAAGTGGGTGTTTCTCTATCAGTGGGGCGTTTTCAAACCACAATGGGCATTTTCAATCGCTTTACCTGATTTGCTCTAATCCACTGGGGGCTTGGTTTAGGGGTGGGGTGGTTTAGCAAGTCTGTTGAAAAATGGTTGAAAAACATTTATTGTAGTTTGAAATTGGCCACTGATTGGTAAACGCCCATTTTGGTTTTGTATGCGCACTTCTCAGTAGTCTAATGCTTCCTCATTACAGAGAAAACATAGGTGCATCCTATACAGAAGTCTTGTTTGTTGAAGCACCTGACATACTTACATGACTTCTCTAGCACAGTTTCAAACAATGGTGCAGCTACATTCTTAAAAAATGCACACTGTTTTAGTAAAGTTTATTACGAGTTTCCTGAATAAAGTTCTAACGTCATTTAACACATTTCTTGAAGTGCAGGAGACATGAACATGAGCAAGAAAGTTACAATGCAAACATAGCCCATGTCTTGCATCCGTCAGTGCTTGCATGCAGAGCACATTGCTCCTATAGTAGGAATGAAGGCCGACGAAGATGGACAATTAAAAAAAAAAAGAAGCACCCTCCTGATAATGCTGACATTGATTATAGAGCTGGTAAGTCCCACCCATCCGTAAAACCCCAAGTGGACCTCTAGGTTGAAAAATCGTCAATGCAAGTGAATGGGAGAAAATAATTATTTTCTGGTCCCGTTTGAATTGTGCCATGAATGTGAACATATTTTGTCTGTGAATTTTTAATATAATTTTTCATGTTACGAGTTTGACAGTATATGGTATGATTCTTCGGCTAGCAGTTGTGGAAAAGACATAACGAGAAAGACTACATGTCGCCTATGTGATGTCACCCCATGAAGTTGACTTACCCGTGGTTTTCGCCAACCTCAACGATTTTGTCCTCTCCCTGAAAGAAGGCGGTGAAGTGCACCAAAGACACAGCCATGTTTAGCGGGATCCATGAGCTAGTGTCCATGTGCGAGTGGTGGTGACATTTCAAACGCGTCGAAAGCAGCGAAGAGTTGTAGTCCACAAAGTGCTCTAACACAAAGTCTAACCGTATCAAACTTCTACCCGCTAAATTGTAGCATTCTTTACACGAAAAATTATATTAAAAATTCACAGACAACATATGTTCACATTCATGACACAATTCAAACGGGACCAGAAAATAATTATTTTCTCACATTCACTTGCATTGACGATTTTTCAACCTAGAGGTCCAGTTGGGGTTAGCGGAAGGGGCGGGACTTACTATACACTGAGTTGTTGTCGACAGCATAATCACCTGACCTGGGACTTGATGATATCCTGTGCCTTATCACTGCTTAATCAGGTAATCATTCATATTCCTGAATCTGTATTAAATTTGAGAAATGTAACTGATTTCCATTCAGTTTAGCTTGTTTCCACTGAAACACAATAACAAAAAACATCTTGTGTTTATTAAGAAAGTGACTGACATGGCTATTTTGTGATATTATTAAGGTCTACATAAGGTGAATCGGCAGCTTCAAATGGATAGTTCAGCCCGAAATGAAAATTCAGTCATCATTTATTCACCCTCAAGTTGTTCCAAATCTGTATGAATTTCTTTCTTCTGCTGCACACAAAAGAAGATAGAGTAAAGAATGTTGGCATCCAGACAGTTGATGGTAGCCATTAACTTCCATGGTATTTATTTTCTACTATAGAAATCAATGGCCACCGTCAACTTTCGGGTTACCAACATTCTTTAAAATATCTTCTTTTGTGTTCAACAGAAGAAAGAAACTTCTACTAGCAAATTTACTAGTAAATTTGAGTGCTCTACAATTCAGTTCTTACTAGTAGCAATTACAATTAGAGAGCTCTCTAATTCAATTATTACTAGTAAGAATTACATTTACAGAGCTCTCTAATTCAATTCTTACTAGTAACAATTCCAATTAGAGAGCTCTACAAATGAATTTTTACTAGTCATATGTCTCCATTGACTTCCATTCATTTTTAATTACGGAGCTCTACAATTGAATTGTTACTAGTAAGAATTCCAATTAGAGAGCTCTCTAATTCAATTATTGATTTTGTACGAATATTTTCTACTTGAGCTAACATTGATGTAACATTCTGTTATCAGATAAGTTTATTAACATTGATGTAACATTCTATTATCAGATAAGTTTATTAACATTGATAAAACATTCTGTTGTCAGATAAGTTTATTAATGTGAATTACTTTTTAGTATAGTAAAATAATAACTGAATGTAATTTTTTTACATGAAACACATTTTATTTTATTTATTGGGGGTGGGGGCACTCTAGGTGTCAGTGAAGAAGTTTTGTAGAATAAGCATGACGTCAGTATCATTAATGACTGTCCATAATTTATGGCAACGTGTCACACATAAGTTTGTTTTTCTACAGAAGGAATATGGCCAGTGCAGAAGGGTTAACTAATCTCTCCTGCTGCCAAAACTGAATTCAAACACTTTGTGTGCTTCGCTTGTTTGTTCATGCAATCATGATGAGCTTAGACAAGAAACTGAGTGATGATTAATGTGTTCTGTTCTTTTTGACCTTTCATAAGCTGTCATAGCCTATCAGCTACTTTATACACAGAAAATGTCAGCAGGTATACACACACCCACTCACAGAATAATACGTGTCTACTGAATTCAATTAGATAATCATTATCATTTGAAGTGAAGCTGATTAGATCAATACACATATCAGACCATACCATGACTCCCACTCAACAACAGATTCCCACTGTTATCTAAACATGTTTAGCCTACCTTTATTTTGTGATGCTAGAATGCAAGATATGCTTGTGGTCATGTCCACTCTGTAATGGAAGATAAAAAAATAATGTTACAATATCCAAATGTAGGCAACAGTAGCCCATGTCAAAGGGATCATCAGTCTCCACTTACCTCGTATTTTCAGCCTAAAGAAACAACGGCGATATGCATACTGCGAGTGAAAGTATAGGCTACACTGGTAAATTTTGTGTCAACTGTCATTTTATAGGCATCGCAAGAGCGAATTATATAATAGTAGCCTACGACTCTTACTATTAATCGGGTCATTCAGACGTTGCTTAGTAACTTTCGGAGAGCGTCTAGTCACGTAAGCTAATTCATTTTCATAATCCAATCCTTGACCAGTAGACCTCCCAAGCTCCGCCTCCTATGCTAATGAGAATCCGCTGAAGGGTCATGCTGAATGGGAGCGCGTTTGCATGTGTACAGCCGCTGTACAATAACACACACCCGCGGAGTATAGAGCTGACACATAGTGCGAGTTACTTTATTTTTAAATGCAAAGCTGTTGAAGACGTTTTTCAGGATTTCATTGTGTGAATATCGCTGAAATGGGTGGGCAGGTTACCCGTACCGCTTTAGGTGAGTAGCCTAACAATGAAATATGCGTGTAATTCATAATTCCATAATGATTTCGAGGACACTTTGCGAACTGATAAATAGAGCATCTTAGTTATTTTTCAGAATATTATATAAAGAATTATGGTTGCATTTTCCCAAATTATCTGAATGAAAATGTGTTATCTTCCTTACCTTATTGTTAGCCTACTTAAAAACGTGCTCTAAACAGAATACTTGTTGCTCAAATTCTTATCAAACAAGTGACTTTATTCTCTTCCGTTTCTCCAACATATTTCAGATGGTTTGATTTTCTGTCTGGGATAACTATTTGTAGGCTACTGTCCATCAATAGGCTATCAACAGTTTGTCTTTCAGGGAGCATTGTTTATATATATATATATATATATATATATATATATATATATATATATATATATATATATATATATATATATATATATACTAATTATAATTATACAGATTAACTCTAATCCAAACCTTAAAAGAATACGTTTTGATATTTGTAATAATAATCAATTTATAGCCTACTATGCATGTCGCCAAATGGACTATTTTGTTCCTATATTCATCACACACATATTCATAGTTTTAGATATGTCTGTTGTATGTTTTGCTCTTTCTTGCTTTAAACAAGAAAAGTATGCATAATAAACCATTTCAAGTTTATACCCACTTAGTAAACGAAGCTGACACTGAGTCAACCTGACACTTAGGCCAGCTATTGCCTACAGCACTGAGAGAAAGAGTCCACACATATAATAGGATTTGACATTATTATCAAGAGAAAATCCCTAACATCTCTTCGAACCAAGAGGAAAAATTAGGGATATTTGGAATCTGTGATTAGTGATTACCCAGCTATCAAAAATTTGTTCAAATAATGTTTTGCTAACGTTCCTATTAAGTTATAAAAAATTGTGTTTCTGAATGTTCCTGGATGTTCAAACGTCTAGTTATTAAAATGTTTTTTCTTGGTTATGCAAATGTTAATGGGACATTCCATTTCATCATTTTGCAAACATAATGGGAATGTTACTTTTGAATGTTCTCTGAACATTCTGAAACAAACATTTAAAAAACTTTAGACGAACATCCAACTAAAGGTTTCAGGTAAAAAATAAAACGTTCCATGAACAATGTATGAATAATATTTTTGTGCTAACATTATAGAGACCACACAACTTTGAACAAATGTTTAATTAACGTTACTGGATGATTTGTTCATAACTTTGAGAGAACCACGACGTTAGTTCTGAGAACGTTCCCTGATATCTGGGTAGCTTGTTGGCTGTGTGGGGCAGTTTTTGTAAGGACCAACCAACCAACCGCCCCCCAAAATATGGGGACTTTTAGTCTTACGGGATAGAAAATATCGTTAGATCAGTAAAACAGAATGTAGTTTAAAAATCCACACCATGAAAACAAATATTGGTTTACGTGTATTTGTCATGACGTAGAGCTCAGACTCAGAATATTATTTCTATTTATGTCCCACTTGGCTGTGTGTGTGTGTGTGTGTGTGTCTCATGATTCTCTTATTAACACATACACAAATACACTCAGATACACCTGCAACTACGTATCCTCATTTGCCCACACAGAGCTTATGTGTGGAAGTAGAAGTATAGAGGATCTGTCTCAATTAAAAGCTAAAGACCCACACTATAGTGAAATGTCAACAGCAGTTAATTAAAGAGAAAAATATCTCTGTAACAAGACTGTGTCCTTGACTTAATGCTTCGGAGAGGCCTGGGAAAATATGAAAGGGAGTTGAGGAGCAAGTGTTTGATCACAAGCCAGTTTCGTCTGTGAGAATCAATGTGCATCGCATTTGCTACTTTTAATGGCTGTTTATGTTTTTACTTATTTATTGTCTCATTCATCATCATGGAATTGCGTAAGACCATCTACTATCCCAGAATTGTTTATCACTGCATTTTATCACTCAACTACAATACCAGACACTACATTGTGCCTTTATACCATGCACAGCGCTTTAGAATGCATTATTCTGATTGGCTGACATTCTGTTTATTTATTTTTTTTTTCAATAACTACATGGTATGGATTAGTTCTAAAACTGATCGTATTACAATTCTAAATCACAGCAAATTATTTCAGTCATTTAAAATAGCAAACAATTATTTTAGCAACATATATATTATTTACATATATATTATATATATGTAATATGTAATTATAATATATATAATATGTAATTATATATATATTATATATATATTTGTTTATATATTTACATATTTCACTAAAAGTCACTTATATATATATATATATATATATATATAGCAGCAATAGCTGGTAATTATACTGTTATAATGTAACTCAGTAGACATCTATATACTGATAAACACTTTTAGTTGAAAACGATGACATTCTTTACTGGTGACTTGCTTAATTTTTAACACATTCAAACTGCTTTCATTCTCAAACATTACAATTGTGACAAAACCTCAGATTAGCCAGCTATAACTTTGCCCTGGTAAAATGTTTAAACAGTGAGAGTTCATGACAGCAATGTTCAGTTTGCAAAGCTTGCAAGGCATAAAATCAAATGTATGATCAAAGAATGAAGTAGTCTGATGTTGAGTTGAGATGTCTTTCCAATGTGTAAGTATTTGTGTGTGTGGAGACATAACCTCATTTTTGGCAGCCTGAATGGCAGAAACCTGCGTTCTTTCTCTCTCTCTATCTCTGTGTCTCTTTTGTTGTCTCTGTTCTTGATAAAGATTTTCATTCAGAGATAGCCACTGTGATCTCTAAACACAGCACAAAGCTCTTAAGTAATAACAGTAGCTAGTCAGAATTTACACTGTTGTGAGTGCCTATATATATTTGGAAGCAATTTAACTTTCTTTTTTTTTTTTTGTCCATCTCTCAGATGGCGAAACACTTCACTGCCACCCCTTAAAGGCGAGCATATACCCACAGATGCCAGCCCTCCTGCCGCTCTCTTTCCATGCCAACACTAAAGGCTCTCAGATCGTGATGGACAAGACACAGCGCAGCGTGCGCCGAATTGCCAGCTTCTGCAATGCCATCACCTTCACCAACCGGCCAATCAGAATCTACGAGCAGGTCAGGCTAAAGGTATGGTAACCTAACTCTCACCCGTTTCCACATTCCGACCTGTGTGGTCCCAAAATAGCCCTCACATATCCCTCCTTCATATCACTCCATCTCAAACTTTCCCGACGAAGGGAAAACAGAAAGAGAATGCTAGAAATGCTAACATGTGAGGTTGTGCCGTTATCTTGTTCTGGTGAATGAGGTTGTTTGGGAATGAAAAAACAAGAATCCGTTTCTGATAAATGCTTCTGCTGGTCTCTTTTTATAGCATCACGCAATAACTTTTATCAGAGTTTTTTTGTAAATATTGTTTTAAAAATGTGTCAATGTAGCTAACTTCCTCGGGTTCTCTGACTTTTGGCCTCTTCTTTTAGATCACAAAGAGACAGGGATGTTGGAGTGGTGCCCTGCGAGTGGGTTTCAGTACGGTGGACCCGTCAGACTTGTGTTCGACGTGGCTGCCGCGGTTCGCCTGCCCGGATCTGGTCAGCGAGAGGGGATTTTGGGCCCGAGCACTTCCTGAGGAACAATGTGAAGAAGGAACCATTCTTTCCTTCTGGTTGGATAACACAGGACGAGTGTTTTACCGGGTTAACGGCGGCTGTCCGATCTTCTTCTTCAGCGGTGTCCCTGCCGGAGAGCCGGTATGGGCGGTCATTGACGTTTACGGGCTGACACGTGGAGTGCAGCTACTTGGTGAGTTCACATTTCTCTTATATGAAATATCAAGTTTCAAGAATTTATAATGTCCCGTCAAGTTCTAAACCAAGAAGTCATCAAACTGCCTGAAGCTGGTTTGTCTGACATCTCTGTGAAATAACTCTCTACGCAGATCAGATGATGTGCCATTCAGAGTTTGCTCCAAGTGGAATTGCTGAGCTCCAGGTCGGCGTGTAATGTGGGCCAGTATCTGAGCTGCGCTTCACTGAGCTCGTGCTGATCGCTTGATGAGTTGTAAAGTTCACAGAGGCCAGTTTGTTTTCGCTGTGCCGAGCACATTTAAACAATTTAAATTCACAACATTTAAAAATAGAATCCTAGATTTATACACTCTTATCCTAATTACAAAAACTGCCCAATGGAAAAAAGATTGGAGAGATTGGAATGTTGCCTAGCAACACTTTCGCTTCAAAAATGAAAAACGTATGCTGGGGAATTCCAGAATGCTGGCAGAGTGAGAAAAAAACTATTTGTGTTGAACAAAATCAATGAAACACAAAGTTATTCCATTCATAATTCTGTTTTATTGAGATTCTGTGGAAACAAAGTCAGGTTAATTAAGCCAATTAAGCATTCATTGAAACAATGAGAAGAATTATGCCTGCAACTTTATTTATTTGTTAATGAATTTCAGAATACAGTTGTTTTTGTTGTTTGGTATTATTAATCAGAAGTTTCTTAACCTAAAAAAACTGATTGGCAGCTGTTAACAGTGTTTGGAAAGTGACTTTATCATATGTTAAAGTAGTTAAACTACTGTTAAACTACCATTTTGCAAAATGACTTTTCTTTTAGTTGTAATAGAATACCACTAATGCACAAAATTTACACTAAATATTATCTTGCTTCATTAAATCTGACATTATTTTGTGTATCGCTACCAAAAGACGACATAAAAAAAGAGGTTGACATACCGTTTAAAAGTTTAGAGTCAGTAAGGTTTTTATATTTATTTATTTATTTGCTCACCAAGGCTGCATGTATTTGATTAGTAACAGTAATGTTGTGAAATATTATTACAATGTAGAATAAACTGTTTTCTATTTCTGTAATTTTTTGAAAAGAGCTGAGCTACTGTCACAATACAAAAAATGTACTTAATTTAGCAGCAATTTTACTTTTAGTTAGTCACTCCCCTGCACTGGTTTTGACAATTTAAGTACTTTTTTGATCGCACTATTTTGAAACGGTCTTCTCTCTCTCTCTCTCTCTCTCTCTCTCTCTCTCTCTCTCTCTCTCTCTCTCTCTCTCTCTCTCTCTCTCTCTCTCTCTCTCTCTCTCTCTCTCTCTCTCTCTCTCTCTCTCTCTCTCTCTCTCTCTCTCTCTCTCTCTCTCTCTCTCTCTCTCTCTCACGTTTGAGTAAAAATAGTCAATGTTTCCACAGAGTCAGATAGCAGTATGTCTTAGCAGCGGGAAGTGGGTGTGTTCACAAGCATAGACGGTGTGTGTGTGTGTGTGTGTGTGTGTGTGTGTGTGTGTGTGTGCGTGCGTGCGTGCGTGCGTGCGTGCGTGCGTGCGTGTGTGTGTGTGTGTGTGTGTGTGTGTGTGTGTGTTGATATCAGGGGTCAGTATTGGTGTAACATCAGTTACACCAATACTGACCCCTGATATCAACACAGTATTGGTGTAACATCAGTTAACCTTTGGGACTACATTATATAACCTGATCTCAGCTTTAAAACCGTACTAGACACATGCAAATAAACACAAACATCAAGCCATATTTTGCTTCTGTTATCCAGCTAGCAACATCCTCTGTGTGTATTCAAACTTATTTTCAGTTGCACTTTGCCTCTGTATAAATAGACAGACATAGTTGGTTTATAGATGAACCATCCTCAAGCAATCCGCACGCACTGTGCTCTCTCACATTACCTCTGCCGATTCCAAAATGTGTTTATTGTCAGATGGCCAGATGCTGTGACTAAAATCGCCTCCTGTTCTTACTAATGCAGATCACACCACATCTGGCATTTTGTTAAAGTGTTTTAATTCTAGATGGAAGGTCCCTTGTACTGCAGGTCATCACATATTACTGTACCTACAAGTAGATTTCCTCCTGTGTAGGGATAGAGTTATTTTAATTGTTAAATATCAGCATGACAGAAATCATTTAAAATGATAAAGAACCAATGCAAGTGCCTCCTTCCTTTTAAACTTCCGTTTCATGACCCCAGTGTCACTGAAGCTTCCATGTCTTAATAATTCCTGTTCAGACTAGTCAGCGTCAGCTGAAGGCACTTCAGTGGATGGCAGCGACGTCAAGCCCGGAAACTAAAAACAACCCAGAGAGGAATATCTACTGCGTCTGAGGACGTTTCTGCTGATGCGACTGCTGTGAAAGTTATAGCAGACCAGTAATTTCCATCACTGAAGCTCTGGTGTTCTCATCAGCGGCTGGATGGCCAATGCCAAAGTTCTTACTGACTGAGGTCAAAATGAAAAACCACCCAGTGCAATTATACTGGTGTTGCTGATTACAGGCTACATGAGCAATGGAGTTTTACAATATATGAAGAAAATATGAATTGTGCTTACCCATGCAAAACTTACTGCCACAGTGCTAGGGTGTTGTCTTGGATGGTCATTATTATTATTTTCAATGTTGAAAATAGTTGTGCTGCTCAATATTTTGGTGGAAACCATGATACCCTCTTTTCCAGGATTCTTTGATGAATTGAAAGTTCAAAACAACAGTTTACCTGAAAAGGAATTTTTGTAGCAATGTAAAAGTCGCTTTTGATCAATTTAATGCATTCTTGCTAAATAAAAGTATCAATTTCTTTTGTAAAAAATAAATAAATCTTAATACCAAGTTCTGGCATGGCAGATGGTGCAGGCTGGTAGCGTTTTCAGAAACCCTCCACCTTCCCCAGCTCCACCTGTATAGATCTGCTTCAGGGGTTATTTCATGTAGGCCTATGTTACATGTGCAGCAGCAGCATGTCTGTGAATGTTTTGGCAGTAGCAAGTCTCTGTATACTTGCTCTGCAGCATCTATTTCGCATAGACCAAATACATTAACATTGCCATATCCATTACCATTACCATGCCAATACCTCCGAAAGTTGTCACGGCAGAACCGGTGTTAAATTTTTGAATGGTAGTGTATGTAACAATAGGAGAAACGAGAGTGAAATTGTGGTTGCTAGGGTTTTCTGGTTGGTTGCTAGCTAGTTGCTTATTGGCACAGGGGGTGGGCTCATGTCCCTTGTAAGTGCAATTCTGATTTTAAATGCAGTGTGTGTTTGTTTTACAGACAGCAAGATTGTGCCAGCTGAATATCTCTGCCCTGCTTTGACTCATGAAGGGATGGATGACTGGCATCTGTCAAGCAACTGCTCTGAGCTTGACCTCCAGGACGGTCAGCCATCTTTCTCAAGCTCTCCAAACGCCCTCAACTCAGTGCTGTCACGTCATCTGAACGATGACTTGCATTTTCACTGTGTCCATGGCAACGGTCTGCGTCTGCTGACTGAACACATAGCGGTGCGTTATTATAACAGACGTGAGGATTGTGCTCTGGTGTTCACACATCGACCGTTGCGCTGCGGAGAGTGTGTGTTCCTAAAGATCTCGTTGAGGTCATCTGCCCTGAATGGATTTTTGTCTTACGGATTCACTTCCTGTAACCCGGCCCATATTAACCCAAAGCACCTGCCGGTCAATCCAGACGATCTGCTGGACCGCAAAGAATTTTGGGCTTTTAGCTGCCTGACTTCACCACTTGTGGGCGGGGATATCATCGGTTTCCGGGCAACTGCCGAAGGGGAGGTGCTTGTGAGTCATAATGGAGGGAGAGCCTGTAGAGAGATGTGTATAGATAATTCCACTCCTCTGTGGATGATCTTCGATTTACACACCCACATCAAGCAAATTAGCATACTAGGTAAAAAAAAAAGAAAGAAAATGCATAATGTGACAATGTGAAGATGCTTGTTTTTTTTCCCTTTAACTTTATAATAGATTTTTTATTATAATATAATAATTATTTTTTTGTACTGAACAGCAGTCATGCATATGTTTGACTTTTTAAATATTTAATATTATTAAATGCATTTTTTATTATATATATACGTATATATATATATATATATAAATGATTTGCTTAAAATTTTATATATATATATATACTATCATTTTATACAAATATTTTTTATTAATTATTTTTGTTTTGTTTTTTTCTAGGCACGTCCTTTGGTTACACTGCATCCAGTTCAGAAACACAGAGGTCCATCTTCAGTGATGCCAGTCACACCTCAGCCAATCAGAGACACAGAACAGCAGTCATGGGCTTTACTGACATCTTTCAGCTCCGCCCACAAAGCCTCAGCAGTTCTGCAGGTGTGTTCCTGTCTCTCATTGTTATTCTTTTGTTGATTTACCAAATTCTTTAATGTTTTTCTCATTGCGGTTTTCTATGTGGTTGTTGTGGTCACCAGGGACAACTTTCAGTTCACTGTCCTCAGAATCTCCAAATACCCCATCAAGCTATGCGATTACTGGTGAGGAGTGTTTAATTTGCTGTGAGAGAGCAGTGGACTCAGTGCTGTACGCGTGCGGACACATGTGTGTGTGCTCAGTGTGTGGTGGCAAGCTGACGGAGATGTCAAACCCGTGTTGCCCCTTGTGTCGCAGCCCAATCAGAGACATCATCAAAATTTACCGCAGCATTTAACCTGGCAACAAACAGGATCCCAGTACCTGGATGGTTCTGAAGAGGCCCTGAACAGGTCATTGTCCTTTTCCAAAAGGATTTCCCACATGTCCTGTGCTGCTTGTTTGAGCTCTGCAAGGAAGAGGCACTAAATGGCTGCTTAAAATGACTAACCAAAAATGCAGAGAAAACCCAGAGGTGACTGTGCAAATGCGAATGGCACAATATTAACACATGACATTAATATAATCTCAGATTCTATAAATCATAAATCTTATGGCTAGATGTGCACAATGGAAAGTGAAGGTATAATGAGACTGATTCTGATTTTCAGTTTGATAATGTCCTAGTAACTTACAAAACTTTTCACATGTTTTTTTCAATGTTTGTTCCTCCACCAACTATTCACATTTATCAGGAAATAAATATTTATTTGACTTGTATTTGTATTCTTTAAATCAATCCAGAGACCGAATCTATCGCATTGTGGATTTGATCTGTTGCTAAAAAAAAAATTTTTCTGCAAAACAAACTGAAAAACTAGAAATGTTTTTAAATACCAAAGTAGACATTCACAATATTGCAAGTGCCAATAACCTTTATCTATGTTCATTGTGAAATAAAACTATTACTTTAATGATATCCAACTACAGAGCTGGTTGTTATTTATTGTTACTGTGATTAGATTATAGATATAGATTTATTAATTTTTTTAAAGTTTTTTTTTTACGTGCAATTGTGTTTTTATTTTAAGCATTTGTAATCTGTATACACGCCTGTTTACCTAGTTTTTTGTGAAAAATGCCATGATTGACGACTTACTGACTGATTTATACATTAATGCGCAGACACAAACACACAGAGACAATCAAGCTATTGTGATTAAGATGGAAAACAGCACTTGGACATTTATTATAAGACTCAGTTTGAAAATGAAGTGATTTAATAGGAATAGCACCATGTTTAATTACACAAGCAAAGAGACATTTACAGATAGATATAGACAGACAGACATACAGACCGACAGACATTCTGAAAGTGCATATAGTCTGTAAACAGACCTTGATATATTTATTTAGTAAAACCAAAAAAACAAAGAGAAATTTTAAAAGAAGCATTCTGCAGCACATCAAGACCAGCTAACTAAACTAAAATAACAATAACTAAAAGCCTGTTCAGTGACAACAACATCACATCATCCAGCAGAAGCGGGAGTATACAGCATATAAACAACAGTTGGAATTTGCTTTGTTTGTGTTTCCTTTGATTTTGTGAAAGAGAAGGCCATGTCTCATATGAAATAAAAAGAAAACACGTTTTGATTGGGGTCACGGTCAAGATAGAGCGTTTCAAATGAATGCTGTTTGGTAATGGGAAATCATTTATTCTGGTATCCTTTTTTGTTTCTGAAGGCAGAATGAAAGAACACTAGCTCCTCCTCTCCAGAAAGTTGGAGGGCACCCATCCCTTACGTGTTTTAGCCGTGTCGAGCACACGGCAGAACCACCATCCATTAGGGTTTCTCTCCAGGACCTCCAGCCTCGTACCTGCAGGGAAGCTCATGGTCTCTGCATCACCGTAGTAATCGGCAATAGAAACGTACTCCTCGCGCAGGTTGTTGTGGATCAAATGAGGTTTAGGCTTCACCATTGACACCGGTACCTTACGCCTCATGCTCTCGGTATTACCTACACATGAAGAGGACGTTTGGTCGTTGTAGCTATGTAGTGCGGCATGATTAGTCACCATGTCGTTCCTCCATCCTGTGGGAGTTGTGTGCGTATTAGTGTTGTCCTTAAGGACGTTCTGAGGTCTGACGGCGAGCTGCTTCACGCCAACCCTGCAGTTCTGCTGGTTAGATCTGTGTCCGCCCTTCAGGCTTTGGTTAACACGCTGCTCGTTCTTCTCCAAACTTACACATTTACCCATCTTTCCAACATCTACCTGCACCGAAATCTCCAACTCAGGAGCTGCACACCAAGACGTCTCAGAATTAACCTTCTCGGTGGTTTTGGCTTCTATACCACTTGTTTCTGAGCTTTTGATTGGCTGTAGATAGTAAGTGGGTGCCCATCCCTCTTCGTTCCCCCAGCGGACGAACCACCAGCCGCTCTCCTGCTTCTCCAGCACCTCCACCGGCACTCCCGCAGGAAAGCTGAGCTCACACGGCTCTTCTCGTTGGTACGCTGCAGTAGTGCGGTACAGGAGGGAAGATGGATCTGAGAATCTCATCTGGAAATCATCCCATGAGCCATTTTCTGACTCCTCAGATGTGCAGGAGGTCCTGAACTGCATCCGGCCTGGTTGCTCATGGTTTCGGGGGCTTCTGAGGGAACTACAGTCTTGGTTTGCGGGTTTCGGACGCACGGATGGTTTGCATTTAGACTCATCAGCCTGCTGCTTGAGGTAAGGTTGCTTTGAGTGTGCGTAGAGTGTCGTATTGGTGTCAATGCTGGGCTCGATTGTAGGGGCGTCATATTCCGGTGGATCCCACATAGATGCCCGATGGGCCGCAGAGGGCGAGTATATGTCAGAGTAACTGTCCTTACGCTGTGGCACAGATCTGAAGCCACCGTTCGCATATACACCCTCATCATCCTCTTCATCCCCCTCACCCAATGTGAAGGAAACGATGCGCTGACACAGAGGAGGAGGGGCTTTAGTCGGTGCATCTCCTCTGAGAAACTCCAGCTCGGGGTCAAATTCAAGGCCCACTGCTGGAACATCATATTCAGGTTCCTCATACACTCGTGGACTTGCTAGGCTCACATCCTCAGACTCAACACATGGAAGCGAGTTCTGCTTTTTGATTGGCGGAGCAGGAGGTGGGACCTTGGGCCGGGTCAAAGTACTGGTTTGGCGGTTCAAGGTGGGCTTCTTGCGTTTGTCAATGTAAGAACAAGGGGCCCAACCCTCCTTCTCTCCAATCTGGACATACCACCAGCCTCCAGAGTTCTTCTCAATGACCTGTAAACATACACAGCCTTTAGGTCTTCCATAGAGATACTTATATGTAGTGTAATTTGAAGCTAATAGGGAACATTGGGCTCAGTTGTCACACTTTTGACTCTAGTGAATATTGTAGCTTTTTTTTTTTTACACTGATATAGATTTTTTTATACAAAAATTAAACTATAAAAAAAAGACATTTTCAAAAAATCACTACTGGTTAAAAGTTTGGTGTCTGTAAGATTTTTTTTAAATATTTTTGTAAAGGTTTTTATTTTTGAAAGAACTTTTATTATGCTCACCAAGGCTGCATTTATTTTGTGATATTTCAAAATATTTGTATGATTTAAATAGACTGTTTTAATACATTTTAATGTGATGTCAATATCAACAATTACATTTTCAGCATCTCCAGTCTTCAGTGACACGTGATCCTTCAGAAATCATTCTAGTATGCTGATTTGGTGCTCAAGAAACATTTCTTATTATTATCAATGTTGTTGTTGCTGCTTAATATCTTTATGGAAACTGGTATATTTATTTTAGGATTCTTTAGAACTAAAAAAGAACAGCATTTACAATATTTGAAATCAAAATCCTTTGTGACAACATTATTGTGACAATAATGTCTTTACTGTCACTTTTGATGAATTTAATGCATCCTTGCTGAATACAAGTATTCATTTCTTTCTTTCAAAAAAAATTTAGCCTACTGACCTCAGATCTTTGAATGGTAGTGTATTATTCTCCAAAACCCCTAAACTGTAAATGACAAATAATTCCATGTAGGCTACTGAACAGTGTCGTACGTCAGCTTTCTGTCCTCCGTTGAAACTGATCCCATCTGTCAAGCAGGACCGGAACTCAGCGATGGTGTAATACTCGGCTTCAACAGTAGGGGGATCTGGGGGCTGCGGTAACTGAAATCCCTGAACATGAAGAGAAGAATATGCTGTTCAGCATAATATAAACCACAAAATGACCTATTTGTGTGTGTTGTGTGCAATGGAGAGAGAGAGGAAAAGAAAGAGACATACTGACCAGGCTGTTTTCTCGACGGGGAGGTGGTTTTTGATTGTTTGATGGGGATCCTGGATTCAAAGGGAAAACAAATCAAACCACAAAATGCGTTTACTATCTTTAACACATTACACGAAAGAACAACATTATAAACAAGGTAGAAAGGAAAAGAGCAGGAGAAATATAAAGAGAAAGGAAATGACAAAAAAATAGAAAGAAAAAAATGAATGAAAGAAAGAATCTCACTGGTCTCAACGCTGTGGAATCTCTGAGGTGCGACTCGAGCAATGGCAGGAGATGGAGGGACAGTTTTGGTCTTTAGTCCGGATGGTGTTGAAGACACATTTGCTTCAGAAGCAGACGCAGATACACAAGCATCTGGCACTGACACGGACACACTACTATCTGAGACAGACAGATGCACACACGAGTCTGTGTGCTGGTTGACCTGATCATCCGAGTCTCTCTCTGAGCTACTGCTGCCCATGTTAGCAGCTGTGCTAATGCTGCTGTTTCTGTCAGTGTGTGTATTGTTACTGTAAGCATCAGTCTGCTCTGCATCGCCGTTGTACTGTGTATATGTATCAGTCTGTGAGTGCATGTATGTGTTTGCTGAATGTATTGGTGTGTTGCTGTTAAGGTGTGCATTGGTGTCAGGTTGTGTATGCGAGTGCCGTTCATTAACGGGTTTCTTGTTCAGGAGGTTGCTGATCTCCATAAGGTTTCCGATGATTTCCACCTGACCATGCACAGCTGGTTTATTTGCCTGGCTACCAGCCATGGCACCATCTTGCATTTTCCTCAGGTAAGCAGCTGGGGCCCATCCCTCCTTACCACCATAACTGAGAGGGGAAACCATAGAAAGAGAGAGATAATGCACATGCCCCAAAAAAACAAGTACAGTTCAGAAGTTTGAGGTCAGAAGTAAAGATTTTTTTAACTATTTTTAATTATTAATTTAATTATACCTTCTATTTAGCAAAGATTAAATGGTTCAAAAGTGACAATAAAGACATTTATAATGTAACAAAAAAATTGTACTTCAAATAGATAAAAATGCTGTTATATGGAACTTTCTATTCAAGAATGAGTCCTGAAAGAAAAAGCCTCACGGTTTCCACAAAAATATTAGGCAGCACAACTGTTTTCAACACAGATAATAATAAGAAATGTTTCTTGAGCACCAAATCAGCATATTAGGCTACGTTCACTCTACAAGCCTTAGTGCTCAGATCCGATTTAGCTGTTTACATTGTTGTTTTAAATGTGGCCAATATCAGATTCCTGTGTGAACAGATCATGGTCCTGGACTGTCCCACATGCGCAAAAAACGATAAAAAGATGTCACGCAGCACGCTGTTATACAGAAGTAAACATGGAGGACATTAAGTAAGTGATTACGCATTTATTTATAGTGTGATCTATCGTGGAAGCCAGCGAATTTATGTGCAGGCAATATTAAAAACAAAGATGAGGATGTGAAAAAATAGTTTTTAACTCTGTAATACTTATAAGTTCTGATACCTTTCCCAACTGTCTTGATAACTTGGGGAGTGTAAAAAGTGACTCCATGAGGCCGAATTGTGAATGATGCTCTCTAGAGAGTGACGTAAAAGTCGCATGAATTCCAATATGACTGTTCAGACTGAGGTCGCACTGCAAAACATCTGACCTGAATCGGATTTAGTACCACATATGGAAGTGGCGCAAATCGGAACTGAAAATATCAGATTCCATGTGGTTTGTCACTGTCATGAGAAAAACAGTTGTTCACATCGCTGACTGCTCAACTAGCAAATTTTATAATCACATTTACTGTTTCTGCAAAAACCCAACAAATACAGAGTAAATTCCAGCAAAAGAAAGCAAGGCATATTAAAGTAGCTCAAAGAGAAGAATAAACATGTGGAAGAAGAGTTTACCGTATGAACCACCAGCCCTCCAGATTCCTCTGGATGACCTCAACAATGACGCCACTCTCAAAGCCCAGCTCATCCTGACTCGAACTGCTGAAGGACTGAACTGTAATATACCACTCCGCTACGAACAAAAGAGGAAAGAGAGCACATTGTATACTGTCCTGCAACTGGATACATACATAGACAACCGAATGCAATGCTTAGACTTACAGGGGAGAAAAAAGCGTAGAATAAATACATTTTAAATCTGTGTAGGTGTCTTGCACGTGTACTCATACTCTCAGGTGTACGCTTTGGTTCTGTTTAGTTTCAGTGTGTTTTAGTTTGGTTCTCCCTGTGCCCGTTTGCCTGTGTTCTTGATCCTTGTTTTTTTTCTATAGTTACTGATTACCTTCATCTGTTGTTCCTTGCGTTACCTCATTACTCCCTGTGTATTTAACACCTTAGTTTTCTCAGTTCTTGGTTCTGTGTTGTATTTGAATTATGTGGTTGTGTTTTTCCTGAGATTTGTCATTAAAGACTGTTATTTTGGATTTCACTCTTCATCATGTGCTAACTACTACAGCCACATGTTACACATATAGTACCCTCAAAATTATTTGACACTTACAGTCACATTTAAACATTTCATCAGGGCTTTTAACACTTAACATAATTAACTCTAGGTCATTCTAAAATCCAGATAAACGGAATCCTGGGATATCTTGCTTCGCGTTTCACACCGCTCATAATTTACCCGGGGTTACAATTAATCCTGGATATTCATAAAACGATGTTTCACATTATACATCCCTAAACCCTGGGTTAATGTTCTTATCTGCATATTTGCAGTGCAGTTTCATTGATTGGATGCACTCAACCTGTTTACATAAAAAGGCTCTAATATTGCGCATCATCATATTATACATTGCCGACTGCAATATAATGGATTTTTCGGACTATAAAGGTAGCCTCTTCTTTACTTCAGCTGACGAGACTCCCATCAACACTCCCATCGACATTCTTTCCCTCAAACGCCAGAACACGCTGTGTTTCCATGACTGTCCAAAGCACGTGAATTTCAGGCATGTGATTGGTTGTCTGTTTCGCAGCACTTGCGCACTGCACAAGTTTGGCACCGCAATGCCGTGTTAACTCTGCAAAAGCGGTGCTAATAACCCTTGGTAAAATGGCAGTGTGAAGTGCTCCTTTACCCGCCGTTACATTTTTTGAATGATGATAACCCAGGGTTAAGCACAGTGTGGAAATCCTTATTGAATTTTATATGCAAATATCAAACCTTGTATTATTTGTTACACCTTTCCTCCTGAAGTAAGTTTTCTGAGTGTCAAGGACAAGGTTTTTAAAAGTGCTGTGACAGATTTTTTTTGCAATTACTTTTAACCAACTGGTCCAAAAGTCAGTGGATTTATGAAGTCAGTTCATCACATTACCTATGAACATGTTCCACTGACATCTGAATAAAGACATCAAGACATCGCCTTCATTTCGAACAGTGTGTCTACTGTTTTATCATATCAAACTGAACAAACTTTGTGAAATGTTTTGGATAAAGGTTTGTTTGTGGTATATTTATTTAAAATACTCATGGTTTGATATTTTGTTGTCTAATGTAATAACATTCATAAATAATTTAAGCAAACCTAAAGTGAAAAAAAAAAATCATGTGGACTACTTTATGTAATGCTTGTGTATTTAGTTTGCTTGCTATTTTCATTTTTCAGTGGAAAAACCAATGAAAACATGCAGACACTGCAGAAACTAGTCTCCACCTCTAGTTATATTCTCTCTCTGCAATATGGGTCAGCTTGTGTTGGACCCAGTTGTACAGCAAAAGCCTTCTGGACCAAGAGATGGAAAATCTGACATCTTTGCTGGAATTTCCACTCCCAGGCTGTTAAATGCTCCAAGAAAAGTGTGTGTGTGTGTGTGTGTGTGTGTGTGTGGGGGGGGGGGGGGGTCCCTTGACTACGATCTGATGACTGAATGGTTTTCATCCAAGCAAGACTCTATGTGCTGACATGGCATGAACTTGCATCCATAGCAGACTTAACCAACAGTTTTCACCCATAAATCTCGTGAAGCGAATGGATGGAAACTGTTAAGAGTTAAGGGTTGCGCAAGACAAAGAAAAACAGGACATTTGGCAGCTGCTTGTTTTACAAAAGCCAGCAGCTCTGATATCTGCTGTAAAAGATGTGCTTTGTTTCTTCAACGGTTCTTAAATCAGTTTAGCAGCAGCGTGGGTGAATAAACATGTAGTTTAGCAGTGTATCTTTGCCTTACTCTCTCCATTCGTTGCTCTGTGGCTGTCTCGACGTCCTGTGAGAGAGACAAGGTATGTTGCAGGAACCCAACCTTGTTCTTCAGCTGTTCTTACAAACCACCACCCTAAGAGAAAGAGAGAGAGAGAGAAAAAGAGAGATTCAGTGAGCACATACCACTGATGTAACTGATTCCAGCTGTTCTTTTGAATTGGGTCACATACCCTCTGTCTTAATAGTCCTGAGCACATCGACATAAACAAAAAAAATTCAGATCATTAAACATTATTTTTAAGGACAAAGGATTTGGCAAAAATGCATCTGTGATTAATGTTCTTAATTTTAACTTCAGATATTAAAAATATCAAATATTTCTAATGCTTACGCCTTACGCTATACCGTTCAAAAGTTTGGGGTTGATAAGACTTTTTTATTTTTTAAAGAAGTCTACTATGCTCATCATCACGGCTGCATTTATTTGATTAAAAATACAGTAAAAATAAATATTAGGAAATATTATTACAATTTAAAACTTTTAATTTTAATGTAATTTCAAATGTAATTTATACCTTTGATGGCAAAGCTGAATTTTCAGCATCATTACAGCTGAACTGTGCTACATTTTTTTCAGGATTCTTTGACGAATACAAAAAAGTTCAAAAGAACAGCATTTATTTGAGATAGTTATTTTATGCACACTTACAGAATAAAAGTTTAAAATAATTTTTCTAAACGGTAGTGTATTTTACATAATTTTTACAATACATTTTCCATTATATTTTACAATGCATATTTTTAACCTTTGTAGCTATATATATACTTCACAAATGTTTAGAAAATACTCCCAAAAAAATAAAACCACAAAAATGTTTATGCTTATCACAAGAACGTTTTCACTGCACACACCTGCCTTGAGTTAGTGCTCACAGTGTGAAACATTCATTAGAGCAAACAAAACTAGGTTGCCAGATCCACAGTTTATTATGCTGTGTAAAAAAAATATCTTAAGGACCTTTACCTAGCATGCATCACTCTGCAAAAGCATCATATACTGAGGAAATATGAGACACATAAACATATAAATGGCTCATATAAGTTCAGTACTCCAGATTACTTCTACAGAGTAGCCTACTTCTGCATCTGTGTGTGTGTGTGTGTGTGTGTGTGTGTGTGTGTGTGTGTGTGTGTGTGTGTGTGTGTGTGTGTGTGTGTGTGTGTGTGTGTGTGTGTGTGTGTGTGTGTGTGTGTGTGTGTGTGTGTGTGTGTGTGTGTGTGTGTGTGTGTGTGTGTGTGTGTGTGTGTGTGTGTGTTAAAGGACAGAATCAGAATATTCCAAACAAATGGAAGATAGAGAGACATGTTAACAGATATTAGAAGTCACTAATGAGGACGAGAAATTACAGTCAGAACAGTGGAAGAGAGAGAGTATAGTGTTTTAAGCTCATAATGACTCAAACATAAAGAGTTCAGCAACACACACTCACACAAAAACATCTACACAAACAAGTGCACATAAGCATATGAGCGTACACTTTTTCTGCAGAGGAAATATTCTGGAGGATCCATTAAGACGGTCTAAAGATTTTTCAGGACACACACACAACTCTTCTACTGCTCCAAAATTAATCAATATCATTGATTTCCTCACAACTGGTTGTTTAATTCTCTGTCTTTGCATGTGTACGTTTATTTGCAAATTTCAACGCAGTATTTCAGTAAAAAGGTCATTCTGAATTCTCTCCAGACATGCTATTTGTTTCAAACACACATTGTAGGCTGAAACCTTTCCAATTCTCTAGTAAACCAAACAATTGTTCATTTAAACTCTAGTAAACCAAGCAATGTTTACTTAGAAATCTTGACAACAACATCCAAATAGTCGTAGTGGCAAAATACAAAGTTCTGTCATGAGACTCTAGATGGCGCAGGCTGATTGGTCCTTAACTCAATTTGTCAGCGATCACAATGTTATCTTCATAGCGCAGTTGATTGGTCGCTGTAGCATCAGCAGCCAAATGAGCTGCGGCTCAACATTCAAATGCTTGGCATTGTATGCTGTTAGCAGTCTGCAGTGCGCTTTCAAAAACCCAGCTCCACCTGTATAGATCTGCTACAGGGGTTATTTCATGTATGTCATATGTGCAGCAGCAGCATGTCTAATATGCTCACAGCAGCATGACTCTTAGTCTTTGCATGTCTTTTGAATCAAATTGGTCATTTTGTGGTAGTCACCACAAACTCTTGTTCTCTCATTTAGCTTCCAAAAAGGTCATAAAATAATTACAAAAATAAGCACAACTGCCATGAAATACGAATCTCAAATCACGCTGCAGAACAAGATTATCTGATTTTAGACAAACTTGTGGAGCTTGAGTGCTGTTGTCATTAAAGCAAAAGAGAGAATAATCAAATAGGAAGACGTTCTGAAATTCATGTTCTATTTTCAATTGAACTTTTCACTCAAAATGTTATTAATATAAGTTCTAAGTAATTAAAAATGTTGCATTACATTATAAAATAAAAAAAACACGCATTTTCATGCATGGTCTTGGACTTTTGGACCCCATTGCACATATGAGAATATGTTATGTATGTGTGTTATGAATGTGTGTCACTCACCGCTCTCACTCTTTTCAATCACCTCCACTCTCTCTCCTGCTTTCAGGCTGATTTCTGTATTCTCTTGACGCTGATAGTCTGCCGTCACCACATACACACACATACACTCCTCTGCACCCAAGGCTTCTCCACGCTCTTTCCCTGAGGATGATGGAAAAAAACAGGCCGTGAGCCAGCTGCCTCCCCGCCCGTGTCCACCTGAACTGCGCCGCGCCATTCACCAACACCAACACAGCCCCAGCCAATCAGCACGTGGTAACAGATCAAGGGTCATCCAAGAATCAACAAGAACACAGGCCCAAAGAGGCTCAGATATGTGGAGTTAATGTCTCAACATTCAAAAGGCTCAGGTACAACAAATCCTACTATTCATCCAGTTTCATCCCGCCTTAAAGTTCCAAGGTAAAAGCTTTTGAGCAAGCACAGTTCAACCTGAAGCACATCCTACCGGCCCTGGGCCCAGGGGTCCAACCAACGACAAGACTCATATGGGCTCTGGCATCTCCTCTAAGAGGTTCAGATCCCTTCTGCAGCAGGACACAGGCCTGACTGAATAAAGAAATGGAGCAAAGGGGGAAAAGAAAGACAGAGAGAAAAGGAAAAGGGGTAGCTGACGAAAGGAGTGAAAGATGAGAAGAGGAAAATAAACCGAGAGCTAAAGGCTCAAGGGGCGGGACAATAGAGAAAGGGGAAACAGATGCCAATCAAATGATGCTCCACCCCTTTAAAACAGTTTAAACAGAAACATATGGCCTATGAAAATAGAGCATACTCACGCAGTCAGCACATACTCACATTCTCTCCAACTTTGTTCAGATTCTCTGAAACACATCCTACTGCCAGTGCTCTCTGACACAAAAAGAGCACTCACAACTATGCTTCTCTATTTTTAGAATGAAAAAAACTATAGGCCTATTAATGGTTGTTATAAGCATCAACATGATTAGAATTTATTAGTGCTCTCTCATCTATCTACAAAAATCTTTAATGACATTTATGGAATGTATGCTATTTCGAGGGGAAAAAAGTATTTCATTAGAATACACTTTTGAACAACCGTCAATGAAAAAATATAATAGTAGTAACAGCATCTACCAGCAGGGCCAACAAACTGCCTAATGCTAATCCGCCAAACCATGACCCACGGGTTTACCAGCTTTACAGTACATGGTCATGACAGGAGGTGAAAGATTGTATGTATGTATGTATATATATATACTTATATATATATATATATTTCAAATAAATGCTGTTCCTTTGAACTGTCTATTCATCAAAGAATGCTAAAAGAAATGCATTTCGATTTCAACAAAAACAGTGTTAAGCAATGTTAAAATTAAGTCGTCAACATTGACAATAATAAGAAATGTTTCTTGTGCAGCAAATCAGCATGTTTCTGAAGCATCGTGACACTGAAGAAGTAATGATGCTGAAAATGCAGCTTAGCCATCACAGGAATAAATTACATTTTAAATTGAAAACATAAAATAAAATATAGAAAAATACAAAAAAGCTATGTTAAACTGTAATACTATTTCTTTACTGTTTTTAATGTATTTTTGAACAAATGAATACAGCCTTGGTGAGCATTAGATACATTAGAGCATTAGAACTCATTCAAAAACATTTAAAAAGAATTATGTAACTTTGCACAAGGTTAGTAAGCAGTTCTATCACTCGTATGATATTGTCTTTGTGGCTATATTTTAAAACAGTGTGTTTTTAGTGTTTGTTCCAGTGCAATAGTACCCAATAGTCCTCTACTGTAGTGCACACATAACTGTAATTTTATCACTGATTCTCATTTTTTATGGCCAACTCACAGTCATGGTGATATTCAAAACAACATGTCTGTAGTTAAAACTTTTATGAACAGATTCAGATTTGGAGCCTTTCTGCTGATGCTGTTATTCAGTGATAATTTCTTAAAATTTGTATTTTAGCCCTAATTTTCCAACCCTTTCCTCAAAGCTGCAGACGAGAGTTTGATAAACTTTTAGTCTTCACAGTGTACCGACAAAGGGACATTTTATTCCCTTTTTTTACAGTCCCGCTTTCTCTCTATTTTGCTCTTAAATTTTTCTCTTTCCTTCCCTCTTATGGCTCCCCCTCTCCTCACTCCTCATTCCCCCCTCGGACTGAAACCACTTCCTCTCTGCCACGTCAACGGCCTCCCTCTGAACTGCTTTTCTGAAAAATCACAGAATCCCTATCTCTCTCTCTGACTATCTCTTTCGTCTTCATTACTCTCTCTCTCACTCTCTTTCTGACCCCAATATCAGATTTTACATGGATGTCATGGCTTATTTCTACAGGAATTCGGCTGACACCTCATGAACAAACAAGCACAATGCACTTTCTTACATTATAAATAATACTGCAAATTTAATACTGCACACACTAAATTACACTTAATCAATTACATAAATATGTTGCAACTGGGTTTGACATGAAAAATGGAATGTGTGATTAAGGAAACTCAGGAAAAAGTTAGTCATTTGTGCACTCTCGGTAGTTTTAGGGTATGCACACTGTGCGTATGTGCGTTTCTGACCAACAGATGAATACTTTTGGGGACAACATTGTTGACAATGTCTTGCTAGAATAATTCTAGAAGAGAAAACAGGGGTCTCAAGATGTATTTTTAAACCTGAACACTTGACACACCATCTTAAAATGCAGTACTCCTAGCGCCAAACGCTGAAAAACAAACGTGATGCTATGACCAATGACAGTCTGACTCAACAATTAATATTTTAGACTGAATGCACAAGCATGACTGAACATTGCAAAATGAATTGATGTGTACTGCGAAATGGAAGCACAACAAACAATATATCTAAACTAATCCAAAGTGTCTTTTAATTGTCTTCA